>NC_039362.1:112852487-113469571 GCF_003573695.1 Papaver somniferum
CTCCAAATAGTTTTAGAATTTGAACCAAAAAACCTAAAAACAAGAAGATGAAAAATAATAGCTATGTGTAGTCACAATCATCGCTATTAAAAGCACTAGTTATTCTTCCAACTAAGCCAAAAAGAAGACATACTAGGCAACAAGAGTAAATCAACAAGCTTAAAGGAAAACAAACTCCAGTACAATTTCCGAACACGAACTAAGATCATGTGGACGGTTCATAAACTTCACGAGTCATGGGGTTTTTGAGCTTGTGAACGACATCATCCGTTGCACCGTTAGGGAGGTGATTCTCTTTGCGAAGATCATTGATGTAAGACTTTATGAGTCCAAGGTCAGCAGTAACCTTTTCCAACTCAGTTTTTAATGCATCAAGACTTTTCAGAGTTACAATGAGCTCTTGTTTTGCTTCTCCAAAGTACTCAAGAAAGTCGTGAACAACTTCAGCAGAAATCATATCATCCTTTTCAGCATCCTCATGAACATAGGAAAAGTAACATGAAGCATTAGGATGATCTTCATCTACAAGAGTTCTTTTCTTCTTAGATTCGACAATAACTCATTTGTCAAGGAATCCTCTTGCAAAACCACCATAGCAAGATGAAGAAAAAGACATACTTGATAACCCAGAAACCACCCTAGAGTATGCAAACGCGACTTTTGCAACTTAGGGTAAATATTTAAAGGTTTCCCGAGGGAAGGATTTTAGGGTTTAAACAGTTTACTCGTGCCAGAGTAAAGATACCCGAACGAGTATAACACTACCCAGAAATGTAAAGCCCACAAGTAAAACACTTGAGATTAAGGCACAAAAAACTCAAGTTGTACCAAGGACCAAGATAAAGGTAAACTTCCTAACAACGAGAAACGAAAAGTTAGACCAAAATAAATACTTTAAATAGAACTGGTCTGCAAAAGTTTAGCTATGGACGATAAAAAAATAGTTCCACTCAACAGACCAACCAACCAAAAGTATACCTATTACCACATCTTACTCAAGAGGATTTTTATGAGTAAGCTCTTTAAACCTTGTGATTAATTAGCACAAGTATGAGCAATATGCTCATCAAGAGATTTGTATTTATGGCCAAGTTTCTTTTTCCTTCCGAGACGAGGAAATGATCCCTTGTTATGTGAGAAATTATCATAAAACTCACTGTCATCAAAATATGAGACATAGTTTGAGTTCTTACCAGAGAAACTTAGGTTTGATGAGGAAGACAACCTGTTGACGAATTCTTTATACCCTTCAATTATCTTCTTCAGATTATCTCTTATATCATCAATTTTCTTCTTTCATCTGAACTCTCTTTCTCAACAGGAGCAATGTTATTTTCAGAGATCATCACACGTTCTTCCTTTAGACGATGTTTCTTCAGATGTCTGTTTTGTTCTCGAGTGTTCGAGGAACTCATTGAACTGACTTTCCTGGTAACATACACAAGGTAAGTACGGAAACCAATTGGTTTATTCATACGAATGTCAGTTACACCTTTAAGGATCAAATCTAGGGTGTGTTGAAGTTGAACCAAGGAGTTTTTCTTCAACTTAGAGGTTTCTTTTCGTTTTACCGAACTCTTCGTTTCACAGACAAGACATACTTTCTGATCATCAGGATGATTAGATAGTACAACCTTACAAACATCGTTAGAAGATTTCCTCCCTTCATTTGATGTGCAGCCTTTTTGATTGATAGTGACTTCAGACACATTTGTTTTACAAGAAGGGGTTTCAGTTTTTGCTTCTGAGCATGACCATATTTTGTGTCAGAAGTATTTGGTATATTAGATTGCTTTGAGCATCCTTGAATAGAGAGTTTACTCAAGTGATGTTCAATTTCCAAGGCATCTCTTTTGAGACTAGCTTCAAGAGACGTACATGATGACTGAACATCAGAATTTCCTTTGGATTTGCAATATCTTATTACACCAAGTAGATTATCGACATGATATTTTAACCGATTAAATCTATCAGCTTGGATTCTAGCAAGATTTAGAATCAATTGACTCTCTTCAGCCGTTTCCCGTTCAATTGAAGGGTCATCGGAAGAACACATGTCGGTGTTAGTCTGTCTCGTCGGTGTGGAAGGTTTATCTATGTACAAGATAGCAGAACCCTTCTTGTTAGAATTAGACGAGATAGAACTCTTATTTCCAGTAACACGTTTATATGAGTAATACTCTTATCCATAGAGTAAGATCGCTACAAACACAGACTTGTGAGGTCTTAACGTGTTTGCCTGCTCTGATACCAATTGAAAAGGTGGGGGTCTAACAACACCACCCAATATTTCGCTTAACAATCTGTATGGACTAACTCCGAAATACTTTCTAGAGAATCAACTAGACAGTCATACTCAGTTTAGGTAAAAGTACCTCAAGGAGTTAATATCTCTCTCTTGTTTTGAGTTACTCAAGCTAATAGAAATCAACGAGTCCTAATCAAACACAAGGAATAACTTGGACGGTACCAAAGACCAATGTCCAAGAGTCAATCAATGACAATCAAACAACCAAAGGTTGGATTATACCAATTGATGATCTACACGCACAACCTGTATTATTTCAATTATAAAGATAAACAATATAATGCGGAAACTGAAATAACACAGAGACCAGAAATTTTGTTAACGAGGAAACTGCAAATGCAGAAAAACCACGCGACCTAGTCCAGATTGAATACACATTGTATTAAGCCGCTACATACACTATCCTACTCTAAGCTAACTTCAGACTGGACTATAGTTGAACCCCAATCAGTCTCCCACTAATCCAAAGTACAGTTGTACTTCCTATGCCTCTGATCCCAACATGATATTGCGCACTTGATTCCCTTAGATGATCTCACCCACAACTAAGAGTTGCTACGACCCAAAATCGTAGGCTTTAACAATAAACAAATATGTCTCACACAGAAAAGTCTATCAAAGGATCAATCTGTCTCCCACAGAAAAACCCTAAAGTTTTTGTTCCGTCTTTTGATATAATCAAGGTGAACAGGAACCAATTGATAATCCGGTCTTATATTCCCGAAGAACAACCTAGATTAATCAATCACCTCACAACAATCTTAATCGTATGGTAGCGAAACAAGATGTCGTGGAATCACAAACAATGAGACAAAGGTGTTTGTGATTACTTTTTATATCTTGCCTATCGGAGAAATCAAACAATCTCTAGCCAATCAATATGACTGTACTATTACGATAAAAGATGCAAGATCAGATCACGCAACTACGATAAAAGTAGTATCGGTCTGGCTTCACAACCCCAATGAAGTCTTCAAGTCGTTAACCTGGTTTTAGAAGAAGAAAACCAAAGGTTAAAGGAGAACCGACTCTAACACGCAAACTAGTAGCACACGTAAGGTGTGGGGATTAGTTTTGCAGAGTTGCTAGATGTCCCCTTATATAGCCTTTCAAATCAGGGTTTTGCCTTAGTTACAAAGAAATCAATATCCACCGTTAGATGAAAACCTGATTTAGATTCAAGCTAATATTTCTCAACCGTTAGATCGAAAACTTAGCTTGTCATACACAAATGACTGTACGCTTCTAGGTTTGTTAACCGCACCCAAACGTGTACATTGTTGGTTCAACAATAGTTTACCAAAAGGTTAACCATATGAGCATTTCATACCAACCATGTTCTTCTTCATCATAACTAGTTCAAATGACTCAAATGAACTAGTTAAGATAGTTGTTCAATTGCAAGGAAATCTTATGTAACTACACAAGACACAATTGAAGCAAAGATGATTTGATTCACAAGAATCGGTTCATGAAATTTAATAGCCACGGTTTGAAAAAGCATTCCTTAGTCTTTTAAGATTAAGTTCAGAGATCATCTTTAGATATATAACCTTATCAAGTTCGCAGACTAGGTTCGCGGACTTAAGACACCGGACAGAGTTTACAAACTCCAGCAGAAATTCTCGGGTTTGAGAACTTCGCTGGTTCGCAGACTGGGTTCGCGGACTTGGCTCACGCAAGTAGTTTTTCAACTCCAGCAGAAATTCTCGGGTTTGAGAACTTCGGCTGTTCGCGGACTGAGTTCGCGGACTTGGCACTTGCCATACTTTCAGTTCTCTTGATCAACAAAGTTCGAGAACTTCGGTTCAAGGAATACATTGGTTATGTAATCTAAACTATCATTCCAATCATTAAAACATTCTTAGAGGACGTTCTATAGTTGTTACACTATTTCTCGTCAAAGCAATTTTCAACGTGATTGAAACATTCATGACTTTCGTCACTAGGTAAAGATAAACTTGGTTGAAGCGAAAAGCTTACCAACACGTATTTCGAGATATAGATAGGCGAGGTATACTCGGCTCGAAATACCAAATGTGTATAATCTAATATATATATATATATATATATATATATATATATAGCATACGACTTTTGTCTCAAAGAGTAGGAGATATAATAGATAGACTTTTGAGTGACAGATAAGTTCAAGTCTCCACATACCTTTTTGTCGAGAAGTTCCATCGGTTCCTTGAGTAGTCCTTCTACTTGTATGATGAATCTCCATGAAGTCCTTGAGCTCAACTACACTTACTATCCTAGTACGAGACTTAGCTATAAGAGACTAGAAATCAAGACTTATAGTTTTGATCACTAACATTGACAAACATGCTTGAGATAACAACGCATGCGAGTTTGACCGAGCAGTGCTCTAACATAATCTCCCATTGAAATAACAGAGCATTTTTTACATCCCAGCAGTTTCTTTCCACTATTTCAACAAAGGTTCCTATCAGGAAATTTGTCCAAAGAAGGTGGGTGTTTTGATATCTGGATGTAATGATTTCATTAATATTGAATTGCCTCCCATTACTCAGATTCATGGACTGTTTAAGTTGATTGGTAAGTTGTGAAACATCACCATGCCAGACTGCAAACGTGGTGATACAAAGGCACACAACAAAAGCTACAGGGTGTTGATAAAGAAATTGGCTAGAGAGTGAGAGAAAAAAGTTGAACATAGTTTTTAAGATGTATGAGAGGCACTGTGTTTCTAAGAACTTCATCTTCATCATCAAGAGTATATATAGCATCAACTAACATCAATAAGGGAATAAATAAGTTTAGGAAATTCAATTAAAAAATTGTGTAATCTCCACTACCAGCGTGTTGCAGAAGGATTATCAGAGTATAATTGTGAAGATAGATAATTTTCACCAAGTGTAAGATTAATGTACTGATTTCTAACGGATGTCAAAAATCTAATAATCAAATCACCCCAAATAGCAAGTGGGTTAATCAGTTCTTCAGAGATCCGGTTAAAAAATCCCGTATTTTCTAATCGATGCAACTTGAGGAAATCAAAGACCAAATCATTACCTGACCCTCAGAAGAAGAAGAGAGAATAAGCCGTGTGGATGTGGTTGAATCAGAGGAAAATCTAATCAAATCTTAGCTTTTCTGCAATTTTTAATCCCCTTTCTCTTCTTTTCATCTACTAATCTTCATCTTCGTTAACATCACCCACCGAGATTGTTAATCTAACCTTAATATATTACCAGATTCAAAACAAGTTGAAGTTTTAATTTGTCTATCGAAGCAACTTGAAAAACAAACCCAAATCATTATCTGACAATATGGAAACCAGATCAGAAGTAATCTTGAAAAAGTGGATTGGATCTATGAATCTCTTTAAAAAAACAACCATTTTCAGAATCTTTTAATCTGATTTTTAAGTCTCCTTATTCCTTTTTCTTTTCATTATCTTCGTTTGTGTCGCCCACTAATTGTTTATCAATTGAATAATAAGATCTCATTATTTAGCAGAACTTCTATGAATTCACTATATGATTTGCCATCAGAGCCCAAGAGCTGGCTGATTAGCCGCTCATGGCGAAGAAAAACTCAGAGAAAAGCTCGAAAAAAACCAGATTTTTTTGTGGGAAAGCGATAAGGGGTTTCTTCGACCGCCATGCGTTTTTGTTTTGATAGTTCGCTTAATTAGAAAGCTTAAAACACCGTCTGCTTTTTTGTGTAGGGAATATTTATATGGTTGTATGAGAAGAGTGAATGATTCTTAACCTTGATGTGTTTGTACACATTGGCAGCATGTTGAAAATTGTTGGGTTGTATGCTTTGTCGGCTTTTCATCACAAATGCCCAACACCTCCATTCATTTCAAAATTGATATATCGCAACGATTGACTAGATACTTTGGTAGTTAAATGTTTAGTATCCATTAGATCACCATTTGCAGGTACGAAAATTAAAATCTGTTTATCCTTTCAAAGTAAATGGATTGTATATTTTTTTATGAGTACCACGTAAATATCATGTGAAATCCACTGTTAGCTGCTAGTTTTTTTCCCCTCTTTTTTTTTTTATTAATCTTTCGCGTTGTTACATTGTTATTGTGCCATTGCTAATCAAAAATGGGCTTGATGCTGGTTACGTTTTAGCTTAAAGATATTTTGTACATCAAATGTTACTGTAAACAAAGAATGGTATTGTCCCTTTATACTATTGTATATAAAACTCTGGAGTTTGAAACAAACATCATTTATGTTCACCTACTACTGGATATCGTTTCAAACAAACACAATTTGAGGTAACCGAGGATAGGATAGAATTTCAGACAAACATCACTTAAACTGACCAGTCCAGTTTCCCGGTACCCAAACAGAACCTTAGTTTCAGGTCCTCTTATGTTCTAGTTTGAATTGATGGTACTATCGACCTTGTCCGAGTCTGCTCTTCTTAACCATTTTCACCACCAAATTAAATTACAGAGAATCTTTTCTGGCGCGGAAATAGAGAAGAATACGGAAACAGAATTCGACCTTATTAAGAAGTAAGAGCTTCTCCAATGGTCACTTAGTCAGCTTCATATGTGGTAACATGGGAAGACATCCTTTATCCTATTTTACAACCAATTTTCCTTAATATAAGGAATAAAAAAAATTCTTCTCCAACCCATTTGCCTTTTAAACGCTTCTTGGCCTAGGTAAAATCTTATTTACGGATTGATTAAAATTATTTATTTGATAAAAAATAAAAAATAATTATCGGCTGTGAAATGGGCTGAGAGGAAAAATTGCGATAAATCATAAACAACTTCCCCCAAAAGGTTCCTTGACAAAATATTTTTAAGCCATTAACAGAAACACATAAAGAAAGTACTGCGAATGATGCATCAAAGAAAAAGAGAAGTGAAACCTTCATTGTTCAAGTGAAAGTTAAGAATCAATCTACTGTTCATCAACAATACCAGCAACGATTAATTCATGAGTTCTTCTTCACCCATGATTAGAATTAATTGTTAAAAAATAATCAGTAAGGAGTAAGGACCAAGCTTATAGTTCAGTTACTGAACAAAGCGAGATCAATATAACTTTTTTGAAGAAAAGTCAAAAGTATATCGGTCGGAAGTGATTAAGTATACCCTGTATGCAACGAACCCATGAACCCAAGTATTAACTAATTTTGATACGACTGTACGATATTAACTAGGTCTACCGATGGAAGCTGATAAGGAAAAAAATAAAGTCTCGAATCGAAAGATGATGTATTTGTATTGATGAGTATGATTGATATTGTCCTGCAAGAAGAAAAAAAAGTAGGATCAATATTTCAAGAGTGTGATTTAGTGGCTCGGGATGAAAAAAAGAAAAAGAAAAAAAAAAGTTTTGTTCAAAAGAGGAACGGGCAAAAAGAAAACGAACCGTGGAGAAAATTTAGAAAATTTAGATTTTGGATTAGTAAAATCATAAATCATTTTTGATATATTAATTCTATTTTTAATTCAAAAAAAGCTGACTAGGATGGTAACAAATCCTCTAGGTGAACCTTTAAAATAAGAGGTTGACGAAGAGGATGTCTATCTAAATTTATGTTATGTCATTTGTTTACTAGTTTAAGAGGTTACGGTTGAAGAAAAAATTTAAGGAAAATGAATATGTATCCTACGTGGATGAAGACTTTTTCATTCACACACGTTCTTTAGAGAAGCTCTAAGTATTTTTATAGCAAGTAGGTCACGTGAAACCCCATTTTCACGGGCGGTAAATAAATGGATACACGATCGTTATCTAAAACCCCACTTTCACCTACCCAAATATTCAAACTATATTCATCTTCCTCCTTTTCTTCTCCCCAAAATTCAACAAACCCTAGTTGGATGTTAGACTGATTTGAGGATCAACTCTGTAAAACTCTAAACCTTTAGTACTTTTTGTTTCTCCAAATTAAGAGTGATTGTCAAAGTACAGTAAGAAAAATCTAATTTCAGGTAGCAATGAATTCCCCAGTCTTTTCTTTATTATTATTATTTTTCTTTTTTTGGTTAATTAGAGTTTTGTCTGATTAATTTGATTAAGTGGTACTAATTTTATCAGGGTTTAATTGACCAGGGCATTTAATGGCAGCAGTGTACAAATGTTCTGTTCCTATTTCTTCTTCTCCTTGTGTTTCAAGACCATTGAAGAATAATACTTTTCAGGTTCGAAATTGCTTCATTAATTCCAGCAAAATTAGGCAAAGAAGCTTAATTTGTAATGCCACAAAATTACCTAGTATCGTGAAGGAAAAATCGATTTCATCGGTAGCATCTTTCCCTGAGGTGAGTAAACGGGCAAAAAAACTTACATGGGTTTTTCTTGTTTCAGTTAAATTTGTGATTCTACAGAAAATTTTGGTTTTGTGTTGATTTTTGTGGGTTTTTCTGATGATCTGATTGCAGTTGATTGAATCTTTGATAAGAAGGGAGGACTTATCAGAAGAAGAAGCAGAAACTTCACTTGAATTTTTGTTGAATGAAGCTAATGAAACATTGATTAGTGCTTTTCTTGTTTTACTAAGAGCTAAAGGGGAGACTTTTGAAGAAGTAAATGTTTTGATTTGATTTGATTCTTGCATTACCTATTTCTGATAATGAGAGTGGATGACTTTTTGTTGATATTGGATTTGGAGTTTCAGATTGTGGGTTTGGCAAGGGCTATGATAACATGTTGTAAGAAAGTTGACGGATTGGATGGTGTAGTTGATATTGTTGGAACCGGTGGTGATGGGGCAAATACTGTGAACATCTCAACAGGGGCTTCAATTCTCGCTGCAGCCGCCGGTGCAAAAGTTGCAAAGGTACTTGTTCATTCACCTAAAAAATAATGCTGCGATTTTTCATAATGTAATGGTTCTTGTTTCGGTGTTGCAGCAAGGAAACCGTTCAAGTTCTTCTGCTTGTGGAAGTGCTGATGTATTAGAAACATTAGGAGTTATTATTGACCTAGAACCTGAGGTAAGAAATTGATAATTTTATCCCATTGACCACCTTATTTAATCAAATTAACTTGTATTTTAGATCTCCTAACAGTATGGCATTTATTCTGCGGAAGTAGGGTATAAAGAGATGTGTTCAAGAAGCAGGCATAGGTTTCATGATGTCACCGATATATCATCCAGCGATGAAAATCGTTGGTCCCGTGAGGAAAAAACTTAAAGTGAGGACAGTGTTTAATATCCTAGGTCCTATGTTGAATCCTGCACGAGCATCATATGCGGTCGTTGGTGTATACAAGGAAGATTTGGTAGGTCTCGTACTCTCTTTTGACATGGCTACTTCAGTATTGTCTCTCTACTTTTTCATTTCAATCATGACATGATTGTTCTTTCCGAACAGGTTGAGAAAATGGCTAAAGCGTTGCAAAGATTTGGTATGCAAAGAGCGCTGGTTGTGCATTCAGAAGGTTTAGATGAAATGAGTCCCCTTGGTAAGATTCAACTATGTTTACCAAAAATCTCATTTCTTTGATCTTATGTTTTTATCTTCACTTTCATTTAGTAAGTTGCAATCATACTTGTTTACCAAATATCTCAATTTTATTTTCTTGCACAGGACCTGGTCTCGTCCTTGATGTTACTCCTGAAAGGATTGAGAAGTTTATTTTTGATCCATGTATGTAGCTCCTTGTTTTTCTTTTGCTGCTCTAACTATTTTAGATTAGTGAAACGATAAACAAGCATGTTGTCCCTCTCTAAGCTAATTTTGTTAATTTCTTGTTCGTTCAAGTGGATTTTGGAATGCCTCGATGTACTCTTGAAGGCTTGCGAGGGGGAGACCCAGAGTTCAATGCAAATGCACTAAGGAACATATTGTCTGGTGAGAAAGGACATGCGTCAAATGCATTTGTAAGTCTACTCCTCTCATACAGTCTCAATATGTAGCCTTTAAAAATGCCCACCTTCTGTTGATTCCTTGGAGATGCTTCAATGGAGCTTGTTGTACTTTATGTATGATAACTACATAATAGGGCATCAAAACTGCAAAGGAAGCCCCTTCCCATTTACCAATGATTGTACATGCTACTAGTCTAGTACATCATTCTTAGGTGTTCACATGATTTAAATGAAGCTCCCATCAAGCATGGTTTCATGACGGCATATAGCAACAGAATGTTCGCCAACTCTAGCAACGTACTCCAAGAGCTCTGTCAGCACAGCTGGGCAACTCTCTTTCAAGTGTTCAAACGCATCTGTTTGCATTACAGCTGCAAGATTAAAAAAGAACATAGCACATTTTAGTTCATACCTCCAATCACTAGGTTCACTGGTAAAATCGCAAATAAGGAAATGATGCCAGAAAGTGCAGTTAAAGAGGAACTTGAAAATTTATGATTGAAGTAATTAACCAACACAATACACAAAGGAAGAGCAATGTTACCTCTCAAATTTTCAGGCATCGCCACGAATTTGAGACAAACCGACTTTAGTGGGAAGCAATGGTGCTGCTCAGCCAAAGCCAACGTAGTAGCGACTGTGTTTATTGCAACATCATCACAGAGCTTAGACTCACATAGACAACCTTATCCTCTCAAGAGACCATATCTGTCTGCTGCAGCGAGCAGATGCTGAGCCATCAGGGTTGATGCCCACTTTGTAGTCAAACCAGTCAACTCCTGCATGTCGGCTAGAGCATCCCAGTATATATAATGGAGTAGCACCTGTAAAAATCACAGCATACATAGGAGATAGATACAAGTCAGGCCAAGATTTAAATTTAAGGTTTTGCAGGAGTCTACCAGGATTCTGGCCAAAAGCATGACTGCTAGTGCTAGACCTGAAAGAAGAACAAAACCAACAGGCTAGCACTACAATCCATACGCAACCATTAACACAACAAACAAATAAGAAAAAAACTGTACTAATATTTAAACGTGTTGTACAGAGAACATCATCGACTTATGTAAATGTGTTGTACAGAGAACATTTAAACTGTAGTAAACTAGTAAAGTTGTATCTCCCCACAGACGTGCAGTGTAATTGTTTCAGGTTAAACACACGCATGTGCATCTCGTACATCCAATCTACATTTTTATGTAATCTTGATCTAAGTAGCTGGGACTTGTTTGCAAACTTGTAATAAACATAAAACATGTAGACATGCAAAATTGTGCTGCTTAATTGTTAATAATATGGAAGTACTTTACACACCTTAAAAACTGGAGCCTACATGTCCTCATCTACTACAAAATTCACATCTATTCCTTTGCCACTTTCCAAGAGCTTCCCAAAGTGCTGGCCAATATCAGAAGGAGAACATAAGCAATTTCCCCCTTTTCAATGTGTTAAATGTTGCATATTATATTTTTCAGTACATCAATTTATATACGTATGGTCTTTACTCTTTAGCCATAGAATTTACTTCATTCCTTCAAATATTTTGAACTTAAACAGGTCCTAAATGCAGCAGCGGCACTCTTAGTGAGTGGGCATGTGAGCACTCTAGGTGAAGGAGTATCTCTGGCTCGCGAAACCCAAGAATCAGGCAAAGCTATCCAAACGCTTGAATCTTGGATCAACATCTCCAAGGTAATTAAAACGTCTCGAGCTGTATCTATTTCCCTCTTTGCCCTTTTATAAAACATCAAATGTTGTGTTTTTCATAAGAGGTATTATGAAGAAGAATGGATGAGTAGATTAAAACTGTCTGTTTTCTTTGTTTTGATTAAAGATCTTCGATTGTCATCACAGAAAATAAAACATGGAGCCACACCTGTAGCTGTCTGAATTTCAACTGGATCTGTCCTGGTGTTTGAACAAGCTTCCTCATCAATTTTACCAAGGAAGTCGCACTTTATTTTTCTTATCCCTTTACTCTCTCTTCGTCTGCAAATTTTGTACACACAGCCCTTTTCATTTTATGCCGACATGCATACCAAGCATTTGTATTACCCGCCCAAATATGCAGTAAAAACATTTGTGTTACATGCCAAATAATTAATAGTTCACCGAGTGGATAATTATCTAAAATAAACATAGAAAAGTCTATGCACCAAAGAATTGAAGATACACACAAGGATCTCTGTACGTGCATGTGCCTTTGCACCTTTCACTTTCTAATGCTAGGTTACTCGGTTACTTCTACGTGCACTGCTGAATTCCCTTTTAATTACCTGGCTAGTCCGGGGCCTGGAAGGATTATTTGGGGCCTGTTATTTTCTTCCCCCAACCTAGAGAAGGGGATATGGAAGGTATATGAAAATACTAAGTGGTAATTGTATAATTGTCCATTATTTTGCCAACAATAAATTTGTCCCTCTCCATTCAGATAAAAATAAAATATATTCGTTCATTAATGTCAAATCTACCCTCCACACAAGTCTAATTTGTTCTCCAACAAACCAAAAGGAAACCTATCGTTTCTTTTCTGATTTTCTCCCTCTCCTCTCCGAACCACAACAACCGCCACCATCTTCATCGTCCCCACCACCATTCCAGCACCACCTCCATTTTCTCCCCCACCTCCTAATGCACTAACTCCACCGATCCCACTACCAATTCCAGGTACACCTCTGATACTTCCACTAAATCCACCACCAGCATAATCACCACCAGATCGATCGATTTTCACTACAAATCTTAAATATAGTCATGAATCGGGGAGAAACTAATCTCGAGCATCAAAAACAACATTAGATTCATTTCGATATCAGCTGGATTTGGCTTGAATAACCTAAAATTGATGATCTTAGTTTTTAAAGAATTGTCCGTATCAATTGGAAAGAGAAGATTCAATCGTCATCAAAGATTCAATTGTCATAGACAAATCTGAAGATAGTTTCAGCTGATGATGAAAAGATCGAAAGGTAAAATAATAAAAAATGTTTTTAATTTCAATTTGGTACTTACTTTAATTTATGATTTGGGTTTATATTCATAGTGATTCTCTAAATTAATCATAAAATCAGTTTTCTTGCATATGTACCTCTCTCTACTGAAAACATTGTGGATGGGATCTAAAGGGATTTTTCTGTACTCAGGGAACAGAATGGGATTTTGGTGTCTTCTCTGGAATCGAAGGCGTGGAAAAGCCAAACCCAAGAATCTACGAAATCGTACTTAAGAGAGCTGGAAACATTCCTGATTATATTGTGCTTAATTGCAAAAGAGGCATTAGTGTTTTCTAAGGTTTTTTATTGCAATTTATGCACTATCTTTCTCTGCCATTGAGTAGTAGGCTTATATCTAATCTTAGTTGGGGTCAAGCAAAGTTGTTATCAATGTTCTGTTTCTTACATGAATTTTCTTGGTTTGCTTTTGTTGGTTTCTTGCCCAAACAGATTACAGTTTTAAGTCTTCCAAGGAAGTTTGTTCGCATTCGCTCAATCTTTCAGGACCTCAAAATGTGAAGCAGTCGGACATGATCTGAAGTTTCCTTACCAATTATCAAAGAACAGTTTGTTCCCGTTCATCTGCAAGATGGTGCCAAGGTAAATTGGTATAAATTCATATGCATTTACCCGATTTCAGTCACCTCAATCATATTTGGTCCTATCGGCACTTTTACGGAGTGAAAAGAATGTCATTATGTCACATTATATGTAGGAGAAGTCTTGTAGTTTCATAGTTCTCCCTGCAGATCCGTTTGGTAGCCGATATGGAACAGTTTTCACAGTTGCGTCCAAAACCTTCTAGCATCATGAAAGGGGATTCTAAAGAATATCATTTTTATTGGTGGATTGACTGATGGTCTTTTAGCTACCGAGTATTTTTAGTGTAATTATATTTCTTGCTGTAATTTTACTAGGTAATATGTATTCGATTCTTTCTTTTGATGATTGTATGATTTATGTTCGAATGTTAGTATAGCAGTCAGTTAGCTTGATTGTTCGTGCCATAGATAGGGCTGTTCATGGTCGGTTTTGGTTCGGTTTCTAGCCAAACCAAAATCGAAACCAATACTATTGGTTTCTAAAAATCTATTGGTTTCTAAAAATCTAAACCAAACCAATCCATTAACCATTGGTTTGGTTTCCAAATGGTTCCAGTTGGTTTCGGTTTGTCCCAGTGGTTTTTGGTTAACCAATAATTATGTCAAACCAAAAAAAAAAAAATCACAAATCTACGGATAAGAAAATCGTAGTTGCCGATAGTATTGGTTTACACAAATTTACAGACAAAAAAAATACAAAAAATATCAAGAATAGTTAAAGCTTACTCTAATTCTAGAGATCAAAAGAAGATATATAATATATCTTAATTTAGTTATTGACAAATAAAAAAGAAGGAAGACGGGAAGAAAAAAGTCGAGTAGCAGCGGCTGTAGTTGGGGGTGGAGAAGGGAGGCGACTGAGAGAAGGAGAAAGAGAAAGAGGGAGAGTATCATAATGAAATATTAAATTTAGGGTTTCTATTTATCCTCTAAATCAATGGGTAGAATCTAATACTTGTAAATTAAAGGTAGAAACTAAGTTTAAAAATTAATCGGTTTTCTAATGGTTTTTGGTTCGGTTTTAGAGGTCAAACCAAACCAAAACCAACACTATCGGTTTTCCACTTTCTACACCGTGACCAATCCATTAATAAATGGTTCGGTTTGGTTTCTTCCTAATTGGTCTGGTTTGGTCCGGTTCCAGCGAAAAACCGAAACCATGTTCAGCTCTAGCCATAGATACGTACTTCGACTAAAATTTGTCACCACTGATTTCCTAAACGATTTACTAAAAGTTAATTGTGCTACTGGCGGCGGTGGACTGACGGTGATTGCATCAGTGGTGGTGGCGGACTGGGGGCGGTGGTGGTGGTGGCGCCAGTGGTGGTGGCGGACTGGTGGTGGTGATGCAATGGTGATGGAGCGGCAGTGGAATATTAGTGGTGGTGGTGGTTGGTAAGTGGTGGTTGGTAGGTGGTGGTCGTGAACGGTGGTGGTGGAATGGTAGTTGAATGTTGGTGGTGGTGGATGTGTGGTGGTCCTAGTGGTGGTGGTTGTACGGGTGAAGTGAAAGAGGAAAAAATTTGTTCCATTTTGAAATACAAGAAAATATTATATTGTTGAGGGTATTAGAGTAATCTAATTTTAAATGGATAAAGTTATTAAAAAGTAGAGATATATTTATTGTTGTATAGGGATATATTTGTAGGATGTTAAAACTAGGGACATATAATTAATATACCCAATATTAAATTACCCTCCACCTCTAAAACAAATACAAAAACCTAAATATTTAACAATCTTTAATTAAATTATTATTTTTTTTCTTTTAAATTTACATGATAATCAAAAATTAAAACCTAATCTCGAAAACAATTCATTTTTTTCTTTTCGTTTTGGTTTTTCAAATAATATATTCGGCGACAAACAATTCGAGTGATTGAGTTAAATTACTTTAGAGGGATTCATAAATGATTTAACTATGAAATTCTAAAATTTTCTCATCGAATTTTTCTGAACTCGACCAGAAACGCTTGATGTAGGTCTACCAAATATCCTGATTGTTATTGATGTTTATCAAACACGAAGAACATCGGATAAGACACACACACATCATCCGATTATGGGTTGATGTTCATTGTATTTGATGAACATCAACAATAATCGGCATACGTTAATGCATATATCAACTGATTAATTAACATTGTTTGAATTGTTAAACAGAGTAAGAATAATTGATTGTAGTTTTATCCAATAATACGATTACTTCCATTTAAAGTGTTCACTTTTCTGGGTGGTTTTAAGACATAATCGGTCTTTACGTGACTCTCATATAGACCGATTACGCCCAATTTTTCTTGATTTAAGAGTATGGTATGCAAAGGTGGAATCTTTGGATCCAATACCAATTAGAACTTGTCTAAATTCAGAAGTTTTTATCTTCATATCATAGAGAATAAAAATATGAGTTCAATGCAAAATGAATGAGGTCACTCCGACATCGGACAAAGAAGTCATGATCAAAACAGTAGAAGAAATGTCAGATTTGCAATCGGTTGGCAAGGGCATTTATGTAAACTGATTCCGACAAAGGTTTAGATAAACTCTTGAATCTTAGTTTGCTACAACCTTGTACGCGGGGGAACTATATTTACCGATTATGGACGCATTTTTATACAAAGGGTTATCATTTTTGAGATTTTTTACAATCGACACTTGTCGAGGAATGTATCAACCGATTAAGATCAATCTGCCATAAAAAATTTGCACATATGTCGATTCTTGGTTGATGTTCTTCACGGATCAAGAACAAAAAAAAATAAAAAAAAATCAAGATTTTGTTGTTTTGATGATCAATTAATACTAGTTAATTTCACAAACAGTCTATGTATAAAATCTTATACACCGATTCCTAGTTTTGTTCGTAAATGAAGAACATCAATTCAGAATTGGTTTACGAGTGCATGAACACCCACCGATTGTGGGTTGATGTTTATTCATAAAAATCAATCATTTTTTATGTTTTGATGATGAATACATAGTTGATTTCCAGATTAAAAAGATTAAACGTCAACTAATCACCCGAATTAACACTACCTAATCAGGAATAAATTAGCCATTAAAAAAATAGTTATCAGGAATAAATTAGCCATTAAAAAAATAGTTGGGCAAAAAATTTTAACCCATATGAGAGGCCTAAGATAATCCTTAAATGCCCAAAAGTAGCTAGGTTCCTATTATACTGGATTACTCTTTTTCATTCCATTTATATTGGAATTAGTATTTTTAATCCATAAAAATAATAAACCCATGTAAACTGACACTCAGTTTTATACTCCCTATTTATTAGATATTTAATTTATTGGAAGCATGGGTTGGTCGGTTCTGGTTTTACCAAAAACCGTCGATCGACCCGGTAGTCCTTAGTTTTAAAATTTCAAACTAATCCCGCCCAACCTTTTCGGCTCGGGTTTTAACCGCTCCGTATCTGGTCATTTGGGATCGGGTTAGAATATGGATTTATCCGAGTTTTTTGTAGTACTTCCTGTACAAACAAATTTACTAATCGATTGATTCAATTCATATAATGAATGCACAATTGATTCAATTCAGAGAACAACCGATAATGGTAATGTTTTGAATCTTCGATGAAGTAGTGATACTTTGAGACTGAAAACTGTGATGAGACTCATAGTGAAAGAAGAGAAGAATTAGAGAACTGAAGTTAGAGAGAATGACATGGGTCTTTTAGGTTTTAGGGTATTGAAGTATGGATGGTAAGGATTAACTTTCATCAACGTCTATAGCTATTAGGTTATTACGAAAAGGCTCGATCGGGTTTTACATCAAACCAATAGCGGTTTTCAAAACTAAAACCGTATATCAAACTGTTGCGGGCATGTGCGGGTTAAAAAATCACGAATAGGCTGGGTTCGGGCGAGTTTAGGTAAAAGGATCGGTTCTTGTGCAGCTCTACCAATCAGGGGTAACAATAGTTCGCCGCTACCTAGATAATGATAGTTATGTGATGGTTTCTGATAAAATAAAACATTGTATTGATGAAAGGTAAAGTCTTATAGAGACTGAATAGAAAAGAGAGTTTTATGCAGAGATAGAAAGGGAAAAATCACACGTGACAGATGTGCGTGTTACAATAAGATTCAAGTCAATAAAATTGACTTGATTATTCCTAACATCCCCCCTCAAGCTGATACTGGCAGAGAGTAAAGCTTGTTACTAAGAACAGAAAAACACTCAACTCTATGGAAAAAAAAATAGAAGCAACTATAAAAGACTGAAAGAACTAAGTTGCACAAGCACTAGCTGCACCAGAGGAGCTAGGACTAAGCAGCTGAGACGGCAACCTGGAGAAAACCTGATAACATAGACCCTTTGTGAAGAGATCAGCTGACTGCTCCTCACTAATAATATGCTAAATGTGTAAGAAGCCATTCTCCACCAGTTCACGTACTGTATGAAAAACAATCTCTACATGCTTCATCTTACAATGAAAAACTGGATTAGATTCCAAAGCTAAAGTACTAGTATTATCACAATACAAGGAGACTGTATGATTAACATATATATGTAAGTCAGACAACACATAAGATAACCATTGTAATTCTGCAACAACAGCAGTCAAGCATTTATATTCGACTTCAACAGAAGATGTAGAGACAGTGGGTTGTTTCTTCAAATACCAAGAAAGTGATGAACCCATAAACATATCTTAAACAGAGGTGGGACTCCGTGTATCAGGGAATCCATTCCAATCAGAATCAGAATATGCCTTCAAAAAATGAATATCACCAGTCCACAAAGAAAGACCACATCCTAATGTACCTTTTAAATATCTCAAAATCCGCTTGACTAACATAAGATGAACATCAGTTAAGGCATGCATGAATTGCGAAACGTAATTGACACCAAAACAAATATCCGACCTAGTAAGAGTGAGATACTGAAGACTACCAGCTAGAGTTCTATATTCAGTAGAATCTTGTAATAACACGCCATCATATATTGAAGCTCTAGTGGATTTGACATTGGTGTGTCATATGGTTTGGAGTCTAACATATTTTCTCTAGACAACAAATCATTAGTATACTTATTTTGTGTAAGAAAAAACTCAGAAGTAGTTCTGCAAGCCTCAATACCCATAGAATATTTCAAATTACCAAGTAACTTTATGGCAAACTCAACACTCAGAAACTTAACTAAATTGTCAAGAAGATTAGATGAACTATCAGTCAAAATGATATCGTCAACATATAGTGAGAGCACCATCATGTCATGGAGTTATCACTAACAGACTTCTGAAATCCATATGATAATAAAAATAAACATGTTAGAGCACTGCTCGGTCGAACTCGCAAGTGCTATCTCAAGCTTGTTTGTCAATGTTAGTGATCAAAACTATAAGTCTTGATTTCTAGTCTACTTATAGTAATGTATCGTACTAGGATAGATTGTGTAGTTGAGCATTAGACTTCACGGCGTTCATCAATAGAAGACGAAGAACTACTAAGGAGAACTTGTGGAACTTCATCAACAAAAGGTATGTGGAGACTAAAACTCATCTATCACTTGGAAAGTCTATTTCTACTCTATCTCCTATAATGAGACAAAAGTCGTATTACTATATAGTATTCGATTATGCACATTCGAGATTTCGGGCTGAGTTTAACTCGCTTACATATTTATCGAAATATGTGTTGGTAAGCTTTCGCTTCAACCAAGTTCATCTTATATTCTTGACGAAAGTCAAAAGATCATGTGAAAATCTCCGAGTAACATCTTACATGGTTTGTGTGATACAATCATTTGGTTTAGACTTGGAATCTTTCGTTATGATTATTTCAATAACTTAAAAAATAACTTTGATGCTAATAGTGTGTGAAAACGGCTATTGTCATCGTCTAAAAAAGTTTCAATGATTGAAATATATTTTAGAACACTTAACCAACATTGGATTATAAACATGTTATGCACTCTTGCATATATGTAATCCATGTCCGGGAACCATAGTATGCATACCCGTATTCATACCTGTTGGTTTGAGAAGTCCGGGAACCTAAGTACATGTACCCGTACGCGTACTGGCGAAGGGTTTGAGTCCGAAAATTTCTACTGGGTTTGGAGGTATGCGTTCCCGTTCGCATACTCGCGAAAACCAAACTTGGTTCGACTACTTAAGTATGTGTACCCATTTGCATACTGAGTGGTTAAAGTTCTAAAATCGGTTGTGACATGAACTAATACATTTATATAATAAGAAATGCATTCTTTGCAAACCATGGCTATAATGTTCATGAATTGATTCGAGTGAATCAAATCGATTTTGCTTCAATTGTGTTCTTGTATACTTCTATGAGAATATAACAATTGAACAACTCTTTAACTAATCTCATTTGAGTCATTTGAACTAGTTATGGTTGAGATGAATAAGGTTGATATGAGAGTGTTCATATTGCTAACCACGGCTAACTACTGTTGAGCCAACATGGTGTACACGTTTAGGTACGGTTACTCAAACCTAAATGAAGATACATTTCATTTGTGTATAACAAGCTAAGTTCGATCTAACGGTTGAAAGATATTAGCTTGAGTCTAATCAGGTTTTCATCTAACGGTGAATATTGAATGCTTTATTACCAAGGTAACTTAGATTGCAAACTCTGATTTGAAAACTATATAAGGGAGAACTCTAACAACTGGGAAACCTAATATTGAACTCTAGCAACCCTGATTTGAAAACTATGTATGATACTGATTGCAACTAGAGTCAATTCTTCTTTAACCTTAGGTTTTTCACGAAACCCTATAGGTCAACGACTTAAAGACTTCATTGGGATTGTGAGGCCAGACCTAACTATTTTCTTTGTAGTTGCGTGTTCTGACCTCACTTCTTTGCTAAGATATGCTTCATTCTATTTTATCAAAAAAATGTAGTAATAACATATCCCTACTAAGGGAATGGGATGATATCCATCACTGGTGTTATACGTTCGAGAGTATATCTAAGTATTAAAAGTAGTATATATAGTGGGAATATGCAGATTACCGTTTGCAGGTACGTGCACAAAAGTTAAAAGAGGTATGTATTAATAACTGATTGCACAAATGGTTTATGATTAGACAGATTGCATAACGTGCTCAAACAGGGCATGACACATATTGTACGTTTGTCACCCATGTATAACTTCTACACTAATACCATAGAATTTTTAAAATTTGTGGCCTCTGTTCTTTGGTGGCCTCAAGCGAGGCTATCATCGCTTTAACTACATGGCCGGCTCTGCTCAAAAGTCTATCTACTCTATCTCCTATCTTGAGACAAAAGTTGTATTGCTATATAGACTTTGATTATACACATTTGCTATTTCGAGCCGAGTTTATCTCGCTTATCTATTTCTCGAAATATGTGTTGGTAAGCTTTCGCTTTGGCCAAGTTCATCTTTACCAGTGACGAAAGTCATATTAGTTTCAATTACTTGAAAATAGCTTTGACGAAAAATGGTTTGTGAATAACAACTATATAACGTCCTCTAAGAATGTTTCAATGATTGAAATGAGAGTTTAGAATATATAGCCTTGGAAAGATATAAACATTATGTGGTAACACATATGTGTGTAAGTCCTTATTCCTTGAACCAAAGTATGCGTACTTTACTGCTCAGAAAAACCGGAACTAAAGTCCGCGTACCAGTACGCGCACTGTCGGAAGTTCACGTCCCGAGAATTTCTGCTGGAGTTTGTGAACTGAAAACAAACTTATTCCGGGTACTTAAGTCCGCGTACCAGTATGCGTACTTAAGTTGGTTATTTTCTAAAAATGGTTATTCGTGAACTTAAACTTATATAAACTAAGGAATGCATAATTGTAAACTGTGGCTATAAAGTTCATGAATTGATTCGAGTGAATCAAATCGTTTTTGCTTCGATCATGTCTTGTATAATTCTATAAGATCTAAGCAATTGAAAAACTCTCTAACTAGTTCATTTGAGTCATTTGAACTAGTTGTGGTAAAGAAGAATATGGTTGATATGGAAGTGCTCATATGGCTAACATTTGGTTAACTACTGTTGAACCAACTAAGTGTACATGTTTGGGTACGGTTACACAAATCTAAATAAACGTGCATTTCATTTGTGTGTAACAAGCTAAGTTCGATCTAACGGTTGAAAGATATTAGCTTGAATCTAATCAGGTTTTCATCTAACGGTGAATATTGAATGCTTTGTTACTAAGCCAACATTGATTATAACCCCTGATTTGAAAGTCTATATAAAGGAGAACTCTAGCAACTGGGAAACCTAATCCCCACACCTCCTGTGTGATACTAGTTGTATTAGCTAGAATCGATTCTCCTTTAACCTTAGGTTTCTTCTCGAGACCCTGTAGGTTAACGACTTGAAGACTTCATTGGGATTGTGAAGCCAGACCCAACTATTTTCTTTGTAGTTTCCTGATCTGATCTTGCTGTTTCTCGTATTTGAGTACAATCGTAAGATTGGCTTGAGATTGATTTCTCCGATAGGCAAGATATAAAAGAAGTCACAAACACCTTCGTCTAATCGTTTGTGATTCCGCAATATCTTCTTTCGCTAGTCGATTAAGATTATTGTGAGGTGATTGATAATTCTGGGCTATTCTTCGGGAATATAAGTCCGGGTTATCAATTGGTTCTTGTTCACCTTGATTTATCAAAAGACAGAACAAAAACTCGTAGGTATTTCTGTGGGAGAAAGATTTATCTATTACCGTAGACTTTTATGTATGATACAAATTTGTTTATTAAAGTCTTCGACTTTGGGTCGTAGCAACTCTTAGTTGTGGGTGAGATCAGCTAAGGGAATCAAGTGCTAGTATCCTGCTGGGATCAGAGACGTAAGGAGCGCAACTGTACCTTGGATCAGTGTGAGATTGATTGGGGTTCAACTACAGTCCAGACCGAAGTTAGTTTGTAGTAGGTTAGTGTCTGTAGCGGCTTAATACAACGTGTGTTCAATCTGGACTAGGTCCCGGGGTTTTTCTCCATTTGCGGTTTCCTCGTTAACAAAACTTCTGGTGTCTGTGTTTTGTCTTTTCCGCATTATATTTTGTTATATAATTGAAATATCATAGGTGGTGCGTTGAATCGATCTATTGGGAAATTCAATTAGACTCGTAGATTTCTATTTGCTTGAGTAAGTATTGAATCGAGAAAGCGAGATATAACTCTTTGATATACTTTTATTAAGATTGAGTCTGATTGACTAATTGATTCTCTTAAAAGTATATTAGAGTTAGTCCATACAGATTGCTAAGCAAAATATTTGGTGTGGTTGTTAGACCCCCGCTTTTTCAATCATCAATATGGAATTTGTGCCTTCCGAACAACAATTGGCTGATATTTTCACCAAACCATTAGACACTGCTACATTTCAACACTTACGCCAGTCTATTGGTGTTGTTATGGTTCATTAGTTTTCCAAAATTCTTGACCCTTCACTTATCTCGATCTTTTGGGCAATTGAGCTTGGAATTCCATGTTAGTGTTGCTTCAATTCTGCATTTTTTTCTAGTAGTTCAATGTCTGGTATGTATCTTAGTATCCAAAGAAATCCTTATTTTTTTGTAAAAGTAAGGTCGCTCTTGTTGTTCCTTCGGGAATGACATTTTATGGGGGAAAGTTCTTAAATGAACTTGTGCTTAATTTCCAAATCTTTGTGGGGAGTGCAGTTGTGGAATATTATATGAGTTTTCTTGTATCATTATAAACTTCTTGATAAATACACTAAGTTTCGACTATGTGAAATCATCGAAACAAATTTGATATGTTCTTTTTCGGTCATGAAGTATCTCTATGAAAATTTCATTAGGATCCCACTAGTTTTCGTACCTTTGCGAATTTATATTGACAAAAATGGGTAGAATTAATTCGTAGTTCACACTACAAATACATATGGTTTACGAATCATTATGTAAGGGAGGGTGGTTTTCATTGTGAGATGAAGTGTTGACTAAGGGGGAGTGATACATATCACCATAGTATTGTTGTCAAAGTTGTGATACAATTGAACTTTGATGTTGTGTAATAATACTATGACACTGTATAACAATGATTGAGAGCAATTGTTTTCTCATTGTTATGGATACGGATCTTCAAAAACTCGCAAGCGTTGCTATCTAGAGCTTGTTTGTCAAGTTTAGTGATCAAAACTATAAGTCTTGATTTATAGTCTACTTATAGCTATATCTCATACTAGGATAGATTGTGTAGTGGAGCTTTAGACTTCACGGCGTTCATCAATTGAAGACGAAGAACTACTAAGGAGAGCATGTGGAACTTCATCAACAAAAGATATGTGGAGACTGAAACTCATAAATATCTATCACTCGGAAAGTATATTTCTATTATATCTTTTATATTGAGATAAAAGTCGTATAGATATATAGTATTCGATTATACACATTTGATATTTCGAGTTGAGTTTAAATCGCTTACATATTTCTCGAAATATGTGTGGGTAAGCTTTCGCTTTAACCAAGTTCATCTTATATAAGTCAAAAGATAATCATGTGAAAATCGCCTGGTAACATCTTACATGATTTGTGTGAGACAGTCATTTGATGTAGACCTGGAATGTTTCGTATTGATTATTTCAATAACTTGAAAATAGCTTTGATGCCAATAGTTTGTGAAAACAACTATTGTCATCCTCTAAGAATGTTTCAATGATTGAAATAGAGTTTAGAACACAACCATATTGGATTATAAACATAGTATGCGTACTTACATATATGTTGATCCAAGACCGGTATAATATGCATACCCGTACGCGTACTGGCGAGGTAGGGTAAAGTCCGGAGCCTTGGTATGCATACCCGTACGCGTACTGGCGAACTCAGTTGAAGTCCGGGAACTATTGTATGCATACCCGTACGCGTACTAATTCAACTGATGTTTTGGATGTGTAATAATATGTGTACCCGTTCGCATACTGTCGGACACAGTCCAAGTCCGGCTACTTAAGTATGCGTACACGTTTGCATACTTGAGTGGGTTATGTTCTAAAATCGGTTGTGCCATGAACAAATACATTTGAATAATAAGGGATGCAAGCATTTGTAAACCGTGGCTATAATGTTCGTGAATTGATTCAAGTGAATCAAACCGATTTTGTTTCAATTGTGTTCTTGTATACTTCTATGAGAATATAACAATTGAACAACTCTATAACTAGTTTCATTTGAGTCATTTGAAATAGTTTTGGTTAAGATGAATAAGGTTGGTACGAAAGTGTTCATATGGCTAACTTCGGTTAACTATTACTGAGCCAACTTAGTGTACACATTTAGGTACGGTTACCCATATCTAAATGAAGGTACATTTCATTTGTGTGTAACAAGCTAAGACCATCTAACGGTGGAGAGATATTGCTTTGGTTTCAAGCAAACTTAGCTTGGCTCTTTGATCAGGTTTCATCTAACGGTGAATATTAATTGCTTTGTTCCAAAGCTATCAATCCCTGATTTGAAGACTATATAAGGGAGAACTCTAGCAACTGGGAAACCTAATCCCCACACCTCCTGTGTGATAGTAGTTGTGACTAGAGTCGATTCTCCTTTAACCATAGGTTTATTCCAAAACCCTGTAGGTTAACGACTTGAATACTTCATCGGGATTGTGAAGTTAGACCCAACTATTTTCTCTGTAATTGCGTGTTCTGATCTTACTTATACTATCGTGATTGAGTACTATCTTTTCTAAGATTTGCTTGAGATTTATTTCCGATAGGTAAGATTAAAAGAAGTCACAAACATCTTCGTCTCATCGTTTGTGATTCCACAATATCTTGTGTCGCTTCCATACGAGTAAGATTATTGTGAGGTGATTGATAATACTTGGCTGTTCTTCGGGAATATAAGTCCGGTTTATCAATTGGTTCCTGTGCACCTTGATTTATCATAAGAGGGAATAAAACTCATATGTATTTGTGTGGAAGACATATTTATCTATATCAATAGAATTTTCTGTGTGAGACAGATTTGTTTATCAAGTCTTCGACTTTGGGTCGTAGCAACTCTTAGTTGTGGGTGAGATCAGCTAAGAGAATCAAGTTTGTATAATCCTGCTGGGGTCCAAAGACGTAAGGAGCGCAATTGTAACTTGATCAGTGTGAGATTGGTTAGGGCTCAACTACATTCCAGTCTGAAGTTCATTGGTAGTAGGCTAGTGTCTGTAGCGGCTTAATACAGTGTGCTTTTCAAAGTTGGACTAGGTCCCGGGGTGTGAATACCAATATTCTGCAGGGCACGTGTCACGATCTTAGTGGCCGCATTCATAAGTTAACTGTGTAGCCCTCGCTATACATAAAAGCCTGAGTTACAAACTATACCTTCGTAGATCTACTTTATCTCGTCCCAAGGAAGGATGCCTCGACGGTTGAGATCAGAAGAGTAAAAGCCTAGTCTATAAGGAGGCAGCTGGCGAAGGGACAAAGGTAGATGGGATATCTAATCAGCATTAAATGCTCAAATCCCTTATCTACATGCATAACCAAAGCACGTGGAGAGAGATTATGTGGCAGCACCCGATTGGTAGAAGCTGGCGGTGAACTAAGGTACAACCTATACTAAGGTTGGGGAGTTCCCGAAGGAACGTGGGTCAGCTGAGGTGGAAAGGTTCGACTGGATAAGGCGAGCGGTGAACGAAGGTACAATGTGTGCGATGGACCCAAAGGCAGCAAAGATATACCTGGAGCAGAAGGGGCTATAAATACCAAGCCTCACCAACAAAATAGGTGCATTCAATATCTAGGAGAGAAGATCTAGTCTTAAGCTTATACCTCTTTAATGTTTAGAACTTAAGTATTTACTTCAACTTGAGTTCTCTCTATTACTTTGGGAAGCATTTAAGATCTTTGTAACCACCATACTTAACACAAAACAATCACTCATTATCCCGTGGACGTAGACAAATGTCGAACCACGTAATCTCTTATGTCTCATGATAACTTAGAAGCTTTTACATTATATTTGAGTTCTTTGTTATTATTGTGATCTTTAATATCTTTTACTACTTAGCATTATCAGTTCAACAGAGGTATCGATACTACTTAGCATCTGATTCTCTGAGCTGTATACATTACGTAGACTACGGGAAAATGAGTAGTCACAGTTTGGCGCCACCGTGTTTTGCTCACGAGCTTGAGTTTAGACATAGTTTTACGTTTAACTTATGTATCTTCTGAAACGAAGGGATCTGTGTTCCAAAACGATGAATCTCACTGTCTAGTGATTCGTTCATCCATTATTTGTGTATGTTTTTTGAGTTCACAGCCTCTAAAGACATACCTTGTTACAGGTCTACAAAAACTTTACAAAAAACGTACTCACAAAACGTTAAAATCTTTGTTTTATACTAAAACAGCCTTTTTTAACATAACATATTTTAGATCTGAGAATCTTTGACTGATAGAGGAATCTCAGTGAGATTAAGGTAGAAAGATCTTCCAAAGCATTCAATAACCTTGTTTTTCGCGAGATCTGACACCTCCTTTTATTTGGTTTTCAACATTTAAGGTTGTTTTTTCCAAGGGTGTCATAAGTATTTAATACCTGTCTTTCAAAAAATTTATTTCAGTCCTTTTCTGAAAAAGCTACTCAGCCATCTTCTGTGTAAGAGCATTAATTGCTACTTTTGGCGAATGCACCTAAGTAGCAGATTCTGTCAACTTTCTGTAACCGCAGGATAACGAAAGCCGAAGGCATGCAGAAACCAAATGAGGTACCAACAAGCTCACGACCAGCACTTACTAGAGGAAGATCTCAAAAGCCGTCTCAAGCAAATCAAAGAACCGAAGCAGAGGACAGACAAATCGAAATAACAAGAAGAACGATTGCTAACAAATCACCTATTCCTGCCAAAGGGATGGGGCAAACATCAGGAGCTCAACCACTTTACGACATGCCGTTACCAGAGCATCCCACCAATACGCAGCCACCTGCGGCCAACGCAGGGTTACCCAGAACCTTAGTTCCTACGGGACGAGGGTTGGGAAACCTAACTCCAATTCAGATATATCCAGACGCACCAGTTATAGAAGAATGAGCATATAACTCCGAAGATCCGGCCGACAGCACTCCTCAGGGAGGTGGAGTCCAAGACGAAGACCAAATGGAAGCAAAAATAACATCCTTGCTACTCCGTAATAAGGAGAACGAGGATGCAATGCACGAGATGTCTCAAGAGAACCAGAACCTCAAAGGTATGCTGGACATACAAATCGAAGGCTCCCAAGGTCACCCTCCACCAAAAAGGCGTGAAAACGGAGCTATCTCAAGAAGAAGAAGGGTGTATCTCAACCCACCAAAGACCAATCAACCTAAGGGAGCTAGGAGAGCACACCGCGATCCAGACGAGACGGACTCGACATACAAGCCCTCTCAATCCTACTACGACGAAGCATTTTCAAAGATGGTAACAATGTGAACATGGTTATGGAGCAAATGGAGAAAATGCGGAAGGAGATACAAGGCCTAAAAACTGGCCACGCAGGCGCAAGACTAGAAGAAGTGCTTCAAGAGGCAACCACATCCCCATTGTCTTTTCGCATTTTGAGGGAGCCCATCCCTCCGAAATGCTCGGTACCTACGTTCCAAGCATACAACGGTACCTCAGATCCCACAGCCCACTTATGGTATTACACTCGTGTCCTTGCCCATTGGGAAAGAGATGAGGTAGTACATTGTAGGTACGTCCCTGCAAGCTTGACGGGATCAGCACTAGCCTGGTATGACAATTTACCAGCAAACTCAATTGACTCTTTTGAGCAATTGTCCATGGAGTTTTTGGAGACATACATGTACAACAAATCAACAAATGAAGGGTTAGATAGGCTATTTGCTTTAGCTATCGGACCCCGGGAAACATTGATGCAGTACACAGACAAGTGGCAAAAGACGTGCCAAGCAATTGGAAAAGTCAATCCCGAAATTAGCATTAACTGTTATAAGTATGGACTTGATAGAACCTCAGACATCTTTGTGGAGATTCACAACAGATCCCTCGATTCCGAAGGAGAGCTCAGGGTTGTCCAAGACCGCTACATCAGACTCGAAGAAATCCAGAAGGACAACCCCAGGGCACAAGCAAAGACGACAACATCGCCACAACGTACCAACTCCCTGGAACCAATTCCGGAGATACCTAAGCGACAAAACGAAGCCGGGGCAGGACCATCTCTCGAGACAAACGATCCAAATACGGAGATGGCAAAAGAGGCAAAGGAAGAGAAGAATTCGTAGATAAAATCTACACGAAGCTGAATACAACGTTCTCTCACATTCTCAGCAAAGAGGGATCAAACCCGGGCTTTCCTTACCCTAATACTAGGGGAAATCATCCAGACAAAACGAAGCGGGCTAAGGAGTATTGTGCATACCACCAATACTACGGGCATACAATTGATGCGTGCTACCATTTACGGAAGGTGATCCAGAGATTCATAGACGAAGGAAAATTGGAGTACGTAGAGATACAACCAGCTGAAACCGAGGAAACCCCCAAGAAAAGGGTAGAATTACCCCAGGATGGCAAGTATATCAACATGATCACCTTTTCCAGCGGAGGTTAAGAAGAACTGCTCGAAGATATCCTCGAGTTAGATCGAAAAAGAAACAAGCTAGAAGCCCACGAGGTGTTCAAGCTAAGTGGACCACCTACTAACACTTGGGAGGAATGGATGGCCACACCATTAACATTCTCAACAAAAGACGTCAACCAGGAGGTCGAAATGCAGAACGATCCATTAGTGGTCACTCTTCCAATACACGGATGGAACGTTATGAAGGTCCTTGTTGACGGGGGCAGTTCGTTAAATGTACTATTTTACGAACCCTACCTACGCATGGGTTTGACAGCGGAACAAATGGATTCTTCTACTTGCACCATATACGGTTTCAACGGAGCAGTCTCTAGGCCAAAAGGAGAAATTGTCTTGCAGGTACGTGCAGGGCCCTTAATAACCAATACACGGTTCTGCATGGTGGAAGCACCTTCGCCCTACAATGTAATTATGGGCAGATTATGGGTCCATAGATTACGAGGAACAACTTCGACATATCATCAATACCTACGATTCCCTACACACATGGGTGAGATGGAAATCAAAGATGACCAGCAAGACGCAAGGCTATGCAATCTAGCAGAGGTCAGACTCAAGGAAGAAAGAGCTGCTACCCAACAACACGAAAGAAAACGACGAAAATCAAACACCATGGAGGTGAAAGACGGAGCCTCCTCAGTTCCCGAAGCCATCTCAGTTCCAAAGACAAGCACCTCTGCCACTCGCAGCAGGATTCATACGAGAAGTCAAATATCCTACGTGGATATCTAACATGGTAATCGTACCTAAGAAGAACGGAGGCGTGCGCATTTGCATCGACTTTAGAAATCTCAACAAAGCGTGACCCAAAGATAGCTGCCCACTACCAAACATTGACCAACTGGTCAATGCAAACGAAGGGCACCAGAGACTATCCTTCATGGATGGATACTCAGGCTACAACCAAATAGCTCTTGCAGAAGAAGATCAGGAGCATACTGCGTTCTTTACCCCATGAGGCTTGTATTGTTATACAAGGATGCCTTTTGGACTAAAAAATGCGGGGGCAACATACCAACGATTAGTGGACAAAATCCTTAAGCCATGGATAGGCAAGATACTAGAGGTCTACGTGGACGATATGCTCGTCAAGAGCAAAGAAGCAAAAAACCACCTGTCAGACCTAAGGGAGATATTCGAAGCCATGAGAAATTTCCACATGAAGGTGAACCCGGAGAAATGCACGTTCGGAGTAACCTCAGAAAAATTCTTGGGATACTTGGTAACTAAGCGAGGAATAGAAGTAGACCCTGAAAGGGTCAGAGCAATAATAGAGATGCCATCTCCACAAACTTTAAAAGGAGTGCAAAAACTTAATGGAATCTTGGCTTCCATGGGAAGATTCATAGCAAGGTCGTCGGATAAATGCAAAGCATTTTTTGATACACTAAGGAAAGGAAACATGTTTACATGGACCGAAGAATGTGAACAAGCCTTTCACAAGATCAAAGAGTACTTAGCATCAGTACTTATCCTGCAGAAACCGGAGCCAGGTGAGATACTCATCTTATACTTAGCAGCAACAAGCTACGCTGTGAGCGCAGTATTGGTACGAGACCAGGGCAAGGAGAAAAACGTGTATACTACATTAGAAAGACACTCAGTTCAGCGGAGCGTAACTATACCAAGGTGGAGCAGCTCATATATGCCTTAGTAGTGGCAACACAAAACTAAGGATATATTTCGACGCACATACCATCCGAGTCTTCACAATAGCTCAGATAAGTCAAGTCCTGGACAACACGGAAAAGATCGGAAGGGTAGCGAAATGGTATGCCATGATCAAACAGTTTCACATAATCTTCGAGACAAGGAAAGCTGAGAAATCACAAATCTTAGTGGACCTACCTCTCAACGACGAAGCAGAAATAGACGACATCCCAAGAATGGAGGAGGATAAGCTGGAACCAGAAGACATCTTGGAACCACAAAATTTACGAAGGTGGGAGATATTCGTAGATGGCTCCTCCAACGGAGAAGGCGCAGGCATAGGGATTGTGATAACAACCCCTACTGGAGATCGACTCATCTATGCATTTAGGTTAGAATTCGAACAACACACTAACAACATCACGGAGTACGAGGCGGTCATACACGGTCTACGCTTGGCACATGAGCTAGGCTTATCAGATGTTCGTCTGACTAGTGACTCACAGCTGGTCATTAGACAAATCGATCTCAAATATCAAACTCTGGATACGATATTGTCTTCATACCTAAAATTAGCACAGGAGCATGCATCAAATATCGAAAAAGTCACATTCAGACACGTCTGTCGGAAAGACAACAGACACGCAGATGCCTTAGCATTTATATCATCAATGCTGAGGGACAAGAATACCACCTCCGTGCAAATTGGGAGGATATACGAACCTTCGATAGAAGGGCCAACCTCAGGCATTGGAGAAGCCATGGTCGTCCAAACTCGGGCCATGAGGGAAGCAGAAAAGGAGAAAGAATATGAAGGGATAGAAGAGCCAGATAACGAAGCTGACGAGTCTGACAAAGACCTGTCCATGTCGGACGAAAGCAACGAAGACGAAGCAGAAGAGGATTGGAGAATCCCAATTCACCAGTATCTTGATAAAGGTACCTTACCAACAGACGTAAAACTCGAGTCCAAGGCAGCTATGTACAGCCTACGTGATGTGATACTGTACAAAAGGTCATTTCTCGGACCTCTGATGCGGGGCCTCTCACAAACCGAAGGCAGGAAAATACTACATGATATACACAGCGGAAAAGCCGACAACCATAACGGAAGAAGGTCCTTAGCAATCAAAGCCAAGATGCAAGGATACTATTGGCTGAGCATGGACGAAGATTCAAAAAATGTGGCTAAGCGCTGCGAAAGATGTCAACGCTTTTCCAGGAAGATTAGGGCACCAGCAACGGAGCTCAACTCAGTCATCAGCCCATGGCCATTCGTCAAATGGGGGGTTGATATTGTTGGACCTTTGATAGAAGGGACATCAAAAAGAAAATTCCTTATCGTGGCTACGGATTATTTCACCAAATGGGTGGAAGCAAGAGCTTTGGCGAGAATTAGAGACACAAACGTCTTTAAATTTTTGTTTGAACAAATCATCTGCAGGTTCGGGATACCAGCCGCCATAGTCTCTGACAATGGCAAGCAGTTGGAGGGAAAGAATATAGACATGTTATTCAACACTTTCAACATTCAGAAAAACAAGTCCACTCCGATGTACCCTAAGAGCAATGGACAAGCGGGGGCTGTAGATGGTGGATTTACAACAAAGGGAAAAACCGTAAAATCATGAGGCATGTATTTGACGCGGCTTTCAAGCATGCAACGATTCATATTTTACGAAGCCATGATGAATATGTTTTCGAAAATCCTCTACCAGCTGAGCGTTCGATCCCTGGCATTTCATCGTGCCCTCTATGCAGAATAACATGTTTGGGCGGTTCTCCGTAGATTGAGGACTTAACGCCTTCAAGACATCGGTGATACTCACTGTTCCCTGACTGCAGGAGAGTGACCCACCTCCACATAAAAGAATAGATGGGCGGCGGACGCCTTCAGGACGTCGATGACACTTCACCGTTCCCTGATTACGTGGAGAGAGTGCATAGATTCAGGCGGTTCTCCGTAGATTGAGAACACTAACGCCTTCAGGTCGTAAATAACATCGTGACTCCCTGACTGTGCACCACTCATAATAGATGTGACGCTTTAACTGGATAATATCTTTTCTGAAGTAGATTACCGCTGTCGTGACATTCACTACTGAATTCCAAGAATAATCTATCATTGCTCCTATTCCATGGTCGAATCCACGGCCTGATCCCATGGAATGGCAATAAACAATTGTTTTGATTCTATGATCGAATCCATGGCTTGATCTCAGAGAATAGCAATGAAACAACTGTATTATCTCATTACGCAGATTTCATGATCGAATCCACTGGTCTCATGAAATGGTGATAGATAAATATTAATTACTCCGATTCTATGGTCGAATCCACGATCCCATAGGCTGGTAATGCTCGTTTTATTATTCTGAATTCATAGTCGAATCCACATATGATCCTATGAATTAATAATGAACAACTATTCATTTTTATTACTCAGTTTCATGAATTATTCTCCACTAAATCTCATAAATTAGTAATAAATACTCAACAACCGGGCATCTGGACCATCACTGAGTAAGCCCCACAAAAATGGTGCAAGTGTACTCTACAATGATGCACGACTGAGCACCCAGATGCACGAACGAGCATCCAAAAATATGAAACAATGGGGAATCCCTCGCAAAACAGGAGAAAACATTAAAAATAATAATAAAATAATGGAGGCGCGCACGGTGGGCCCGCCGTCCGGCTGTGCCCTAGCCACGGTCGGTCCGTGCCCCTCCCATTATTTTTCCTTATTTTATTTTCATAAACTCATGAGGGTTCTCCATCTTAGCAAAATTCCTTATTTTGTGCAAAACTTGTGAATTCTCCATAACTTGGTGGATTCTCCAAATAATATTATAAAATAAGGAAAAGTGGCCGGTCCCACACCTCACAATCCTTAGCTTTTTATAATTAAACTTCTTTTTTCAATAAAAACTCATGGATTCTCCATATCTTCAAGGACTCTCCATAACCTCAAGGATTCATGAAAAATAATAATAAAATAGGGAAAGGTGTGCGGGACCAGGCAACTTGGCCGGACGGCCATGCCTTAGCCGTGGCCGGTCCCACACCTTGCAATCCCTAATTTCTCATAATTATTATTTTCCCAATTCATGAAACTCCTGGGTTTGAGTAAAATTCGTGAGTTCTCCATATTTTCTCAAATATTGCTCGAATCACGAAAAACCAAAAGCCAACATGGTCACATGGCCGGCTAGCCTCTCACGGAAATTTTAAATATTAAAACATTCTTATTTTAATATTTTTAAAATATTGATGAATTGAGCATACATGCTCATTCCACCAAAAAATCGAGAATTCTCAGCCAAGATGAAACTTTTCTGAGAATTCATGATATTGCTCAAATGCGCATCAGAAAATACTGAAAATATCAATATGGAGACACAAACATCATGGTAACACGTGCGTGCCTCTATGACCGACCAGGTCGTTCCTAGGGCTTGCACGAAGCCGGTCCCACACGTGTTCGCAATTCTGACCTAATTTGCTCAATTGCTCATACTGGGCCCGAACTCTCTCCAACCAACTGGAGAATCCTCCAAACGACCAACAATCGGTCACGTGACCACCAAGATCCGGTCCCATACCCTCTTGGTCGGTCCTCATCTCTCATACCTAGGTTTTACACCTAATGTTGAACCCAGTAATATTTTCAGTAAATGGTGAATCCACCATTTATTCATGATTTCTCACCAACTCTCAAACCGAGAATCCTGATGCGTGCTCACTCGAGCACTGGGCACCACATGGACACTCCTCATCCCATGTGGTCGGTCCTTCTTGATTCATGATCAATTTTCAGCAATTCCCCAATTGATGGAGGATTGACCAAAAATTAGGTTTTTCGAATGAACGCTCTATGAAACCATCATTCTGAGCACTCTTCGAAAACTAATAAAATTTACGTTGATTCACTAATCAACATGAGTATTTTAATTGATATTTTACTGGGTCACCTCACCAGTAAATAATTGGGTGAATCGATCAACACTTGCTCGATTACCCGAATATAATCAATATTCGGCAATTCATCGATAATTCGTCGAATTGAGCAATACTTGCTCAGTTGCACGTCAGATTATCAAAATCGTTAATTTGGTGAATTGAGCAATACTTGCTCAGTTGCCCATCAAATTCTTAATATTCAGTAATTTGCAAGTTGAGCAATACTTGCTCAGTTGTCCATCAAATTCTCAATATTTGCAGAATTGAGCAATACTTGCTCAGTTGCTCATTAAATTCTCGTAATTCACAGAATTGAGCAATACTTTCTCAATCGCTCAACTAGTTGGTAATCCATCATACTGACATCTTTTCAGAGAACTACATGTTCAGCCCATGAATCTCCGAGCATTCACCATCCATGCTTGATTCACCAAACTTAGACTCATTGTCTAATCAGTCAACAATTGACTAATCAAAACACGTCTGCCCCGCAGACTCCATGATTTTTGAGACATCAATCACGTCACAAATGGGGGGATATCACTTAGGGTTTTGGTCTGGCGGTCTACGGCACGTGGATTCATCCACAACGAGAAATGTGCGTAAGTCATGTAAACGGTTGAAGGAGTTAGCAAAGTAGTGGGTGCACGATCAGTCAAGTCTCCACACGACATGGAACTGACTTTACCACGATCTCCCACTTTCGCACTCTTTCACTCAAGAAACCGTCATGCTTACAGGGATTAGTGGTTCATCATTCTTGCAATATAAATAAGTCAAAATCGAGGACGACAAATCATCAATATCAACGTTTTCCGTCAACAACTCGATACAAACTTATTCACAGAACTCAACTTCAGAAGTTCACCATTATTGCAGAAACCTTCAACGCACCCACAATCCTCGATCATCACTGATCCCACACAATTCTCAGCTTCCCTCCTACAGATCAACCCATCTCCCTCTTTGCGACCGAATTGACTCTGGAACGGCCATTGTCTTGGTTTAGGCCGGAGTCATACAGATTGATTTCCCGAATCTAAGCACCCCCTTTGCAGCGGTGTATCTGTGTGAGGATTAACATTTTTCCCGGTCGAGGAGTCTCGACACCACGTTCGTCTCTCCACTTCCCGAAAAACCGGCGACCCGTTTTTCCCCATCCACAGATTGGCGACTACAGTGGGAGATTAATCTCTCGGTTGCAATTTCACATTTTCACAAGATGGCTGGTCTTAGGTATGGGTTAGTCACAAATCCCAACGCAAACAACGCCATCACTAGTAACAATGGTGGTACTCCAGAAACTACTCTTGCTTCCAACATCGGTGCTGGTCATACCACTCCTTCTCAAACCAACAAAGGAACCTGCAGGATTCATCATTCGTGAAGTCCTGGAACGCTTTATGGAGAATCGAGGAAAGGGCCATACACCATCCGTGCACCGTCATCAGCCTCCATATCCCGCTTCTACACAAAGAATCCCTCTCCCAAAGGGCTAAAATTCTCCAACGTTCACACTCTACAATGGAATGAGAAATGCTCGAGAACGCGTCTCTCGATTCCTGGAAGCACTAGGAGAGCACGAACACGACCACGTCGTCCGTCTGAAGGAATTCTCGAAATCCCTGACAGGCCGAGCATACACCTGGTACAACAACATTGCACCAGGGAGCATTGCTAGTTGGGGAGAGATGGTTAACGCTTTCTACCGGAAATATTTTTCGTCTCAGAGCAGATTACTCTCTCCGACTTAGGAAGAATGTCTCAGAAGAACAATGAACGTCCGAACGACTATGTGAAGAGGTTCAGAGTCCAAGCTTTGGATTGTCATGACACGAATGTCATTGAACAAACAACTAGTGGACTTGTGCATCAACATAATGATCCCGGTCTACAGAGCCTTGCTGGAAAATCTCCGGTTCCAGACTTTCTCAGAGCTTCATGAAGCAGTCAAACGATCAGCGACTACTTCACCTGCTTTCCTGGAAAGAGAAAAGTCTACAAGATCGAGGAACCTCGAAGCAGCCGACGCCTAGTCAACAATCAGCGCAATCTCCAACCTTCCACGAACGTTGTTTCTGAAGGAAGCAAAAGGAAAGCCGAAGCACCACAATAAAGCATACTTCTCCGATCTCTCAGGATCCTTCGGAAGCGTAAAGAAAGGATAACCGATCCTGAAATACACAAACCTCAAGCCTGCATCAACAAACGAGGAAATGATCCAACGGGGACTCAAACTTCCATCTTCCCACTGAAGAAGTGATCGAGTTACTGGAATTCTGGATTCAAGATGATGCAATTTACTGTTCATCAGAGAGAACCAACTGAAGGAAAATGGAGAATCCCAGAACCTTTACACTCTCTGAACAACCTATCAAATAGGCAGTTCAATCCTTGGTCGAACATATATGATCTATCTGTCAAAGGCACAACGGAAAGACATGTTCACAGCACCGCATTACATTGTGTCAGACATCTGTCTATCTCGGAAATACTCCTTGAACCTTCATCCATGGACAAGAAGATGCAAGACTGGGGACTGCTTACCACAGTCCATCTCCGAGGCAATGAATTCAGAAGAATGATTGATCGGTACTAACACCGTCATCAACATCATTCCACTGAAAACCCTCAGACGCATCCGCAGGCATCATTCGACGAGAATCTACTCATGATCCCATATCAATCAGAAACCATGAAGGAACGCTCAGAGATACTTGTGGCTACATCGCTCTCAAAGTGAACATAAGTTCAACAAATCAAGTTTCACGTAATCAGGAAGACCCAGGATAACATGGTCTTCAGACGAACGTGAATCCAAGATGAAAACATGGCTACTGACATTCATCTGGACGTTCCGCACTCAGGCAAGTCTCGTTCCATGTCTGTGTCATTTATTTCCTCACATGCTATCCTAGCGTGGGGACTCAATTCTTCTAGCAACTCTGCTAGACGATATGAATGGTAGCTGCACCGCATTAGTATTTTACCAAGTGGTTGAATCTGACGTTTCTCTGAATCGAGCATTGAGGCATGCATTACTGAGATGACGTCAAAGCATGGAAAAGAACACTTTGAGCGTTTCTCCATAGCCTTAAAGGAGTGTTCATGTGTGCCATAAAATAAAAAAGCTCTGATATCTGCACAAGTGTTGAATCCCACTACCGCAACGAAAAGATGCTGAATCAACAGAAGATAGTTTGGACCGATACGATCAAACCTAAGACATGCTCAACACTCAAGCATTTAAGAAGCCCTCAAATCGTATTTCCAATCAAAGAGTACACCTTCGATAATGGCGCCTCTGGATTCAGCACAAATACCTCGACACTGATTCAACACCAAAACGATCAAAGTGTAACTGAACTACAATTAATAAGTCTACATTATCCCATGATAATACTTCTAAAGTAGATGCAACATCATTCATCCATGGATACACAAACTCCTTCAACATACACTGGGGACTTGATCTTATTGGAATTTGCAACCTGATGTGATTCCATGAAACTTCATCGATGGGACTTCTCTACGTTACAAATCACTGCACGGCTGAGGAACTTCCGCTCTTCACCACAATGAAGACCGGTGCTGCTGTCTTCCACAACAACATCGATTCCAGAGAACTTCATATGATCAGTACGCCTTCATCTTTGGAATGCTCAACCCACCAACTAGTTCGTGAAGGTAAAGGCTCACTGGATGGAGGAGCAAAGATTATGTTGATAATCATGGTTCTAGTCTTTTCGGTCTCTGGAACAACTTCAACCACGGTATCAGCATCGATAATAATCTCTAGAGGAACACCATACATGATCTCAGCATCAACAAGGATCTCTGGAGTGTAATCACTCGTGATCTTAGCATCAACAACGGTCTCACGAGCAACATCCCCATGACAGGGCTTCATCAACTAACCATTCTCTGAAGTGTTACGCATGAAGCAGACTTCTCCAAGTACTAATGCTTCATATCAAGATGTGCAGACATGATAACATGTTCACATGAAAGTCTTTCCGAAACTTGCACAACTGGCGGGCACAATTCCAAGCCTTCTACAAGATGTTCTCATCATCTCTACAAATGGGATACAACATACTTCAGCCCGTGGGTTTACAAAAACGTACCAATGTGTGAGGAATGGGACAATACTTCCTTAACGAAATATGTTCGTCTATGTCTCTTGTACAACATACCAAAAGTGCGCATCAATCGGACATACAAGCTGAAAGATATGGCTTTTACTGTCAGGTCTATGAAATCTGAAAAATTTATACGGGATTACAAATTACAAATGTGCACGCTTCTTTGGCCGATCTCAGAAACTCCAAATTGAGTTATTCTTGTCTCATGTGATAACCCATTCTCTTAGCTTCAAAAGTTGGGGTCAAGCACTGAATTCCGACATCGTATGAGGTTTCTACAGCTTTCAGAGCATACAACATGCAAGCAGCTATTCTTAGACGGGATTCATAACTTTCACAGTCGATCGGTGTCCACCACGTCTTCCCACTAAGTCCTTCATCAAGGTATCTCCAACTTTGACCATCTAGGTCTTTACATCAATTTCTTTATCTGGGTCCTCTATCTAGGTCTTTCCAGAAGAAAGGAAAACGAAAATGGGAGATTTCTCTACCTGGGTTCTCTACTGGGGACTGGCGGTTCACTGATCATGGCGATTAGTTTCAAAGTCCAAGACCCGTGGCACCAGACTCTCATGTGCTGATCACTCATCATAAAAGGAATGCTACCACCGGTACATGAAACCATGGTTATTACATCACTCCCTCTCGAGAGCAACCTCAGTTATGGCCCCGTGACCAGGGTTTCAGAAGCGATGTTTCTACGACTGACAGAAACAAGATGGCATTGCAAGCACCATGCTCATGTATCAATCAAGGAGTCCTGATCTCAATTTAATCAATGACATCAAAATCCTTCACCAACCGTTCAAGACACAAGCGAATGGTCTAAAGACACAACATGAGTGTTTTGCGACAAATCCGTCTGAAGTAATTTTACACTGCCTTGTACAAAGCGACGAGCTGGGAGCAATTGATGAAGAATCTAGGGATGAGTCATATATCGTTCTCTTCGTATGGACGTACTCTACAACATATCCAAAATTCACAGCAATTGGAGAAGCGAGCAAAGAGATGTGGCCAAAACATTGGACTACATGTCAGCTGAAAAATTTCTGGAAGTCTCCTGGAACTTTATTGTTTCACCTTTTTTCAGGCCCTAAACATGCTTAAAATTCAAAAATCTTCTTTGTGAAGGCTTGAAAATTTCCTGGGCATGAGGATACATATGCAAACATCGAAAATCCGACTCTAAACGAGGATTCTACGGTGTTTTTACTAAAAGCTGAAGTCTGAAATTTTCTGGAGATATGCTTACTAGGGGAGTCTCTAAATCATTCGAAGGCTCGGCAATGCCGGAATCTCCATTGGAAACGCCGCTATCTCCATTCGGTTCGGGAATTCTCCATATTCCCATATCCCAAAGAAGAGCACGCTTCATCAACATGCTGCTTATCTACAATGATTTCTTCCTGGATTCATCAGCAACAATTATTTCATTCAAGGAGATGCCACGATCATTTGCACGAAAAAGATACTTACATCGACTTCTTCATCAGTGCTGGATTCATGAATTGTTTGCCCGAGAACAAGTTGAAGACCGCCAATCGATGGAGTAAAAGTCTGAAAAGAAATAACAAACCTTGGTCTCGTGTTCCTAATTGCATGGGAAAAGTCATGACACAAGGAGCGCTAACAACTCACCAAAGAAACAGCTAAGGACTGCACGTCATTTGCTAACATCATGTAGTCCTTACTTTTGGATTCTGCGCTCCCGCAGGCTTTCTTCCATTTCCGTGGAGTCTACATTGATCCAGGATCTCACTATACGATCATACTATGGTAAAACTAATAAAATAACCAGGAGTACAACTCAGTATGAAGGATCTCTCACCACCACTCAGAGGTCCCAGAAGTACCATTTCTTAAAGTTTCGTCCGTAGAGATGTTATCTCTGGAAACACCATCTTTAGAAGTGTCATCATGGGAGTCAGTCATTCTTGCAAAGTGGCTACTTCAGCACGTCGTTCATACAGAGCGCAGGACTCAACAAAACAATGAATCATGGAATAAAGGTGCTCACAACAGCGTCTACAAAAATGGTAATCCTCAACTCTTACCTATTTACGGTTTCACAAACTTAGTGATAATAACGTAAAACCCTCGAAAAACTTGCTCGCTTCTTCAAACTTGCCAAGACGAGCAAAATTCATTATTTAAAGTCAACACTTGACTTTTCATGAAACTATGGATAGTTCACATAACCTTTCATGTGAACATTCGCTGATTTTATACATCTGTGCATACACTATAAAATCGCCAAACTCATACATACATTATTTCATCACGTATACAATTGTTTGCTTTCAGCAATTATTCAAAACCATAACGTGATTTTCATAAAACTGTGAACAATTCACGAAACTTCCATCATGTGAACAATTCACATAATTTTCACTTTGTGAGCCACTCCCACTAGGTGAACATTTCTGGGTTTTTGTGCATACGCTGACAAATCACGGAACCCAAACAATCAACGTTTTATCAAAAAATTGTTTACCTCTAATAATTGCTGGAAATCAAAATTTTGATTTTACATAAATTTTTACTGAGTGAACATCCACTGGTTTTTCGAAAATTGGACAGACGTCCATTCTACAATTGCGAAAACTCACATACAGATATTATTTCACCGTGAATAATTGTCTACTTTCAATAGTTGTTCAAAATCAAAACATTGATTTTACAAAAATATATAACGTGAAACTCACGTAACTTTGAAAATATGTATTTTCTTGGTCCCTCTCGTGAGCATCTGTCTTTGAAACGAGAGTATATTTTCAAAAATAAAAATTTTCATGAAAGCTCATAGACAAAATTTTATATCATTAGACTCAAGTCTATTTGGTTTGTTTCTTAAACTAACGAACGAACGCCTGTTCTTAAAACAAGGATTTCCTTTTTGGGGTCGAACCTGTAAACGCTAAACTGACCAAAACTGGACGTCCGACTGACCAAATCACCTGAAAATCACCATTTAATGCTTACTGCGGAACATGATTGTTCCTCGCTAAGCAGGGAACTTAATGTAGATGGTGGATTTTCAACAAAGGGCAAAACCGTAAAATCATGAGGCATGTTTTTGATGCGGCTTTCAGGCATGCAACGATTCATATTTTACGAAGCCATGATGAATATGTTTTCGAAAAGCCTCCACCAACTGAGCCTTCGATCCCTGGCATTTCATCGTGCCCTCTATGCAGAATAACATATTTGGGCGGTTCTCCGTAGATTGAGGACTTAACGCCTTCAGGACGTCGGTGATACTCACTGTTCCCTGACTGCAGGAGAGTGACCCACCTCCACATAGAAGAATAGTTAGACAGCGGACGCCTTCAGGACGTCGGTGACACTTCACCGTTCCCTGATTATGTGGAGAGAGTGCATAGATTCAGGCGGTTCTCCGTAGATTGAGAACACTAACGCCTTCAGGTCGTAAACAACATCGTGACTCCCTGAATGTGCATCACTCAGAATAGATGTGACGCTTTAACTGGATAATATCTTTTCTGAAGTAGATTACCTCTGTCGTGACATTCACTACTGAATTCCCAGAATAATCTATCATTGCTCCTATTCCATGGTCGAATCCACGACCTGATCCCATGGAATGGCAATAACAATTGCTCCTATTCCATAGTCGAATCCACGGCCTGATCCCATGGAATGGCAATAACAATTGCTCCTATTCCATGGTCGAATCCACGGCCTGATCCCATGGAATGGCAATAAACAATTGTTTTGATTCTATGATCGAATCCACGGCTTGATCTCATAGAATAACAATGAAACAACTGTATTATCTCATTACTCCGATTTCATGATCGAATCCACTGGTCTCATGAAATGGTGATAGATAAATCTTAATTACTCCGATTCTATGGTCGAATCCACGACCCCATAGGATGGTAATGCTCGTTTTATTATTCTGAATTCATAGTCGAATCCACATCTGATCCTATGAATTAATAATGAACAACTATTCATTTTTATTACTCAGTTTCATGAATTATTCTCCACTGAATCTCATAATTAGTAATAAATACTCAACAACCGCGCATCTGGACCATCACTGAGTAAGCCCCACAAAAATGGCGCAAGTGTACTCGACAATGATGCACGACTGAGCACCCAAATGCATGAACGAGCATCCAAAAATATGAAACAATGGGGAATCCCTCGCTAAACAGGAGAAAATATTAAAATAATGGAGACGCTCACGATGGGCCCACCGGCCCGCCGGCCGTTCCCTAGCCACAGTCGGTCCGCGCCCCTCCCATTATTTTTCCTTATTTTATTTTCATAAACTCATGATTGTTCTCCATCTTAGCGAAATTCCTTATTTTGTGCAAAATTTGTGAATTCTCCATAACTTGGTGGATTCTCCAAATAATATTATAAAATAAGGAAAAGTGTGTGGGACCGGGTAACCCAGCCGGCCGGCCATGCCCAATCCGTGGCCGGTCCCACACCTCACAATCCTTAGCCTTTTATAACTAAACTCCTTGTTTCAATAAAAACTCATGGATTCTCCATATCTTCATGGATTCTCCATATCTTCAAGGACTCTCCATAACCTCAAGGATTCATGAAAAATAATAATAAAATAGGGAAAGCTGTGCGGGACCGGGCAACTTGGCCGGCCGGTCATGCCTTAGCCGTGGTCGGTCCCACACCTTGCAATCCCTAATTTCTCATAATTATTATTTTCCCAATTCATGAAACTCCTGGGTTTGAGTAAAATTCGTGAGTTCTCCATATTTTCTCAAATATTGCTCGAATCACGAAAAACCAAAAGCCAACATGGTCACACGGACGGCTAGCCTCTCACGGTAATTTTAAATATTAAAACATTCTTATTTTAATATGTTTAAAATATTGATGAATTGAGCATACATGCTCATTCCACCAAAAAATCGAGAATTCTCAGCCAAGATGAAACTCTTCTGAAAATTCACGATATTGCTCAAATGCGCATCAGAAAATACTGAAAATATCAATATGGAGACACAAACATCATGGTAACACGTGCGTGCCTCTATGACCGACCAGGTCGTTCCTAGGGCTTGCACGAAGCCGGTCCCACACGTGTTCGCAATTCTGACCTAATTTGCTCAATTGCTCATACTGGTCCCGAACTCTCTCCAACCAACTGGAGAATCCTCCAAACGACCAACAATCGGTCACGTGACCACCAAGAGCCGGTCCCATACCCTCTTGGTAGGTACTCATCTCTCATACTTAGGTTTTACACCTAATGTTGAACCCAGTAATATTTTCAGTAAATGGTGAATCCACCATTTATTCATGATTTCTCACCAACTCTCAAACTGAGAATCCTGGTGCGTGATCACTCGAGCACTGGGAACCACATGGACACTCCTCATCCCATGTGGTCGGTCCCTCTTGATTCATGATAAATTTTCAGCAATTCCCCAATTGATGGAGGATTTACCAAAAATTAGGTTTTTCGAATGAACGCTCTGTGAAACCATCATTCTGAGCACTCTTCGAACACTAATAAAATTTACGTTGATTCACTAATCAACATCAGTATTTTAATTGATATTTTACTGGGTCACGTCATCAGTAAATAATTGGCTGAATCGAGCAACACTTGCTCGATTACCCGTATATAATCAATATTCGGCGATTCATCGATAATTCGTCGAATTGAGCAATACTTGCTCAGTTGCACGTCAGATTATCAAAATCGTTAATTTGGTGAATTGAGCAATACTTTCTCAGTTGCCCATCAAATTCTTAATATTCAGTAATTTGCAGAGTTGAGCAATACTTGCTTAGTTGTCCATCAAATTCTCAATATTTGCAGAATTGAGCAATACTTGCTCAGTTGCTCATTAAATTCTCGTAATTCGCAGAATTGAGCAATACTTGCTCAATCGCTCAAATAGTTGGTAATCCATCATACTGACATCTTTTCAGAGAACTACATGTTCAACCCATGAATCGCCGAGCATACACCATCCATGCTTGATTCACCAAACTTAGACTCATTGTCTAATCAGTCAACAATTGACTAATCAAAACACGTCTGCCCCGCAGACTCCACGATTTGTGAGACATCAATCACGTCACAAATGGGGGGATATCACTTGGGTTTTGGTCTGGCGGTCTACGACACGTGGATTCATCCACAACGAGAAATGTGTGTAAGTCGTGTAAAAGGTTGAAGGAGTTAGCAAAGTAGTGGGTGCAATATCAGTCAAGTCTCCACACGACATGGAACTGACTTTACCACGATCTCCCACTTTCACACTCTTTCACTCAAGAAACCATCATGCTTACATGGATTAGTGGTTCATCATTCTTGCAATATAAATAAGTCAAAATCGAGGACGACAAATCATCAGTATCAACGTTTTCCGTCAACAACTCGATACAAACTTATTCATAGAACTCAACTTCAGAAGTTCACCATTATTGCAGAAACCTTCAACACACCCACAATCCTCGATCATCACTGATCCCACACAATTCTCAGCTTCCCTCCTACAGATCAACCCATCTCCCTCTTTGCGACCGAATTGACTCTGGTACGGCTATTGTCTTGGTTTAGGTCGGAGTCATACAGATTGATTTGCCGAATCTAAGCACCCCCTTTGCAGCGGTGCATCTGTGTGAGAATTAACACTTTTCCCGGTCGAGGAGTCTCGACACCACGCTCGTCTCTCCACTTCCCGAAAAACCGGTGACCCGTTTTTCCCCATCCACAGAGGCGACTAAAAAGACGATAGCTATGAACTTGAAAAAGAAGCTAGGAGCATACAAGAAAAGATGGTGTGAACGGATACACAATGTCATATGGGCCTACCGAACTACAAGAAGAGCATCTACGGGAGAAACTCCGTTCTTGCTAACCTACGGAGCCGAAGCAGTCATCCCAACGGAGATAATACTGCCAACAACAAAAACGGAGGCATGGGAAAAGAACCTGACGACGGACCTGATGCTCGAAAAGATTTATAATCTCGAAGAAAGACGATAAGTGGCTTTGCAAAAGATGGTAAACTACCAGCGAAGGCTAGCATGTGAATACAACAAACGGGTTATCCCAAGAAACTTTGTGGTCGAAGAGTACGTGCTACGAGAAATACCACCGTATCAAAGAAAGAAGAAGTGGGGCAAGCTAGATCCGACATGGGACGGACCCTACATCATACACGACATTGTTGGGAAAGGATCATACTACATAAGGAACCAAAAAGGTGAAGTATTACAACACCTCTGGAACACAATGTACCTAAAGAAGTACTACCCATAAATGGTTATTACTCAGAAGAAGAAGGGAAGGGGAAACGGCCCACCATGTTCTATCCCTGATCAAAGGTATTATAGACCTTACTAATCAATGAAAGAAGTTTTTTTGCTAAGAGAAAAGTCTGTTTGATTAAACACAAATCGGGTTAGAATAGACACCCTCCGTCAGAATTGACGATGAGATAAGGCAAGGCACAACTGCGCATGTGTCAATACTCGGATCCTCGGAGTGATAACTCCGTTCATGAGGCAATAAGAAAAAGTAAGACATCCCCTATAGAGATACCTTTTCGAAGTAAAGCAGTCATCGCGCTGAACGCGTAGGGTTACATGAAAATTATTACCCACGTAGGAGCCCTCGCCACCACGGTACCTTCTGGACAAAGATTTCAGTTAAAAAGAAACATGACACATCAAGGATAAGGAAGACGAGGAAAGACAACTCCTTCGGCTTGGAGCTCATCCTCTGCAAATGCATTATTGATATAATCAATGGCTGAATGCTCGAACTGAACCTTCATATGAGAAGCTTGAACCTCCAGATCCGAAGTCGACTTTTGACGAAGCTCCATCATCTGAGCACTAAGATGATCGTTAGCTTGCTGAAGCGCCTCGGCCTTAAACTTAGCAGCAGCATCAAATTGGCGAGAAATCTCCAACGAGGATATCTGGCCTTCAAGACGGGTAATCTTGGCGGTCGCACCCATCAGTTTCTCCTGGAGACCTGCGGAAGCAAAGGGTATCAGCAATAAGAAAAAAGCAGTTAAAGACACAAAGGATGCTGCAGAAAAATGAGGGTCCTAAGCTACCTCCTGCATGGATAAGGGATTCTTCTAAACTATGTTGACCCTCAGCGGCGTCGAGATCCTCCACAAGGGTATCTCGTTCCGTCCGGAGATCATCAACGTCAATCTGGAGCGAAGCATTCTCAGAGGACAAAGCTTGGTAAACATTCTCTAACTCTTACAACCTTTTTACTAGAGATGTATAAGACATGGAAGAAGAAATGGAGTCAGCCTCGACAAGTTTGTTCTTAAGAGAACAGGCCTCAGAAGATAAGACATTTCGTTCTGCAGTAACCTCAGCTAAGGAAGCACAGACATCTTCAAAATCTGCATGATACTTCTTACGGATAACTTCTTGGGATGAGAGACGTTTCTCGACTAAGGCAATATCCTCATTTTGCTTTAAAATGAGACTCTCCTTCCAATTAAGGGCTTCGTCACACTCCTTACGAAGTAAAGCCATCTGCTTCACTAAATACGCATTATGAGCAGACTCAAGGGAAAGTTCGGCCTCATTGTGAACGGTTACGTTCATCAGTCTATAAGATTTCTTTTGATAGTACCATACGTTGGAGGTTAACTTGGTTACTTGATCCCGGAGGCATCTAAGTTCACTAGAACTACCAGCTGGCAGGCGAAGGATACCTTAGGACTATGAAGCCAAGCAAGAATGAAGAAAAAGCTAAGGTAAAGAAGAAACGAACCTATGACTTTGGAAGATTCAGCAGCTAAGGCAGAGTCGGAAGCTTTACGACCATCCTCAGCGACTTTGGCAGCATTAATTGGCTCTTTCAAGAGCCAACAAACAAGCCTCCAGGGATCTCTGAGTCTTTCTCAGATCGTCCTCCAACGAAGATATCTTAGCAGCAGTAGCAACATTACTAGACGAAGGTTGTTGTGAGACAACAAGGGCATGTTCTTGACGGGTACGTTCCAATACTTAGCTCTATAAACCTTAAATAAGGTATAGCCAACATCGATCTGCTTACAAAGCTGCCGAAGAAAGAAGTATAAGAGCAAATGAAGGACAAAAACGAGAAGCAAAACAGTAAGGCAAGAATTACTTACTGAGAATGCTGAGAGACGAGGGAAGAAATCGGCGTAGGTGTCCATGAAAGCCTCCATCTCCTGGATGCTACCCCTACGGATCTCACCAAAGCTCTGACTAAAGCGGAGGCAATCCGGGTCAAAGAACAACTCTTTAGCAGCACGATACTGAGCAGATAGCACATCCAGCTGAGAAGCCACCTCAAAAGAACTACTAAGACGATGGCGATCAACCCCAACAGAAAAAGGACCCTTAGATTCCCGCAAGACGGCTTCGAGAATGGCATCATCATAACTACCAAGGCTCAAGTTCTCAGATAGCTTACCCTGGATAGGCTCAACAACAACTCCCTCAAACGCTTGAGAACGAACAAGGGGCACGACTGCTGAGCCCTCACCACGACGAAGAGACGATATGGTGGATGAGCTAGGAACCGAAGGGAAAGCATGAGCACCGCCTAAGTCCATATCACCAGCAGAAGGAAGATTACCCAGTCTAGTCCAATATGGTGACGAAGGCGGAGGTCCAAAAACTTTGCTAACAGGGGCAGTAGAAACAGACTGAGCGCTCCCCAATGAAGTTGGCGTAGCATTGAAGGAGAAGATAGCTAGTGAAATCACAACCTTCTTCTTCGGCTGAGAGTCTGAACTACTAACCCTCACCACGGGGGCAACAACCTTTGCAAATGAACCACTGGACTGAAGCGAAGTAGCAGGAGATGAAGGAAGGCTCTTGGAAGCTACGACAGCAGCTTCAGCAGTAGCCGAGACAACATGCAACGTTCCGCTAGGGGCAGAAAACGAAGGCATCTTCAAAGACGAAGCAGGAACAGGAGCTTGAACGCTAACAGGGTTGATCAACTGAGCACCACTACCACCAAGGAGATTCTCACCCTCCACCGAACCAACACGAACATGACTGAGGATATCCTTGGAAAAATCTTCCTCAATATCATCCAAATGAGGGCTGAGGACGGTATCCTCAATATCCCCCATGACTTCATCCTACGGCACCTCCTCGGCAGCCTTGGGATCCTCATCCGAAGCTTCAAGATCAATCACAACCTTCAACTTGCCCTTCCTCTTGGAAGACTATAGAAGAACACATGCGACAACTAAGGATCAGGGGAAAGATACTAAGGAACTTACAAGCACAGAGGTATGATAGTAATCCTTACCTCCGCAGGTGTTGGTGTAGATGCGTCAACTGAAGCCTTCCTCTTCCTAGTCCCAGTATCCACAGAGTTACCAGCAGAACCCGGACCAGTTCCAGCAGACGAAGCAGGGGCAGTATGGGCAGACTACAAAAGAAAGCCATCAGAAAATCAAGCAAAGTTATTAAAGCAAAAATCTTCAAGAAGAAACGAAGGGTACCTCGTGAGAAGCAGCAGGATTTAAGACCCAAGGATGATATCCATCATACTTCTCGGGTATAGCGAAAGATGTGCGGGGTAGTGAGGATCAACAGTAGTAAAACCATAGGCCCAGGGACCCACCACACGAAGAGGAGTACGGGCACAACGATCATCATGGTCAAGACGAATGCGGTCATACTTCGTCAGTGGTAGCTTGGCAGAGTAAGGGATGACAGTCAAACCAGTCTTATCAATTTCCTCCAATAGACGAAGGCTATTGCCTTCCCGGATTTGCCTGGCAGTAACATGAATACGACGAGGGCCAACACTCCAAGGAAGAAGATTACTCTTCTGGATAGCATCATCATACGTAGCATTGAAGTTGGCGGGGGTATAATCCTCTCGCTTAGATCTCCCCTCAGCAAAGGGATCGTAGGACTCCAGGGTTTTTTACCCTTTCTACGGTACCATCTTTCGTGAAGGGCACACCAAAAATTTCTAGTGTACTGCATAACTCCTCGGAGCTGAGTCTTATTTACCGGGTCATCCCTTGAAGACAAGACGTCGTAGTAGAAGGGATCCTTTCTACTGAGCAAAGGGAGGAGCATACCAACAGCCAACTGACCAACACTGATTAGGAGGTTATTTTCATCATAAGGAAAACTCTGGATCAAGGACTCAGTGAGAACATCAGGACCATCGACAAAGGAGATCTCGAACTTATGGAGACGAAAAGACTTGGTGATCTCGGCTATGGACAGATGATCAAAGTTATCCTTGTCACGTAATTGAAGCCTATGAAGATCATAATGAGGAGGAGGAGGCGGAAGGTCCTCAAAAGCAACTTCTTCAACCCCTGGATCCTCAACATCCTCGGTAATCAGAGCCACATCCGTACCAGCAGGTATCTCAGTGTCCTCAGGAGGCGGAGATGGCGTAGCATCAGGATGATTCATTCAAGGAGGTGGATCAGTTGACGAAGAGGTCCTCGGACCCTTGCGCGTAGGCTTCTTCGGAAGTCTCATACGTCCTAACATCAACAGGGAAAACAATTCATCATCAGTGGCGGATGGAAAATCATAGTCGACTAAAAAGAAAATTGAGGGGGAAAACCAGCGTACTTTGGGCATGGTTTTACTAAACCAACCAAGGGAAGCAAATTTAAACCCATCATAGGGAAAAATCTAAGATCATTCATCACATTATCAAATATGCAGACGAAGAACGATCATGGCAGAATTATCATCAAAACGCGAAACAGGATGAAACCCAAGTTCTCATACAACATGAACAAAGGGAAATGAACTACAATTCTTACATGAAAGCACCACAGAAACACCAAACAATTAAAAGAGGAGAAACAAAATCATGCATGGAGAAATATGAAGGCAACAGTGGAAAGAAAGTATCACTTACTTGTATAACCAGAGGCTGAATCCGAGTCTTGAGAAATCAAAGAGAAGATGGGGCAGTTAGAAGCAGGAGAAAAATCTCAGTGAAAGAGATGGAGAGTGACAGTTCGACGAAAAAGAAAAGGAATTAATGAAAATTCCTTCTCTTTGTTTCCTTCTTATAGACGACTGAAGAATCCAAAAATTTGGATGTCCCGAAATTCAAGGGGAAGTTATTGCATGAAGGGACATGAAGAGACCACCCAATCGGTACGTGCAAAATGGCGGCGTAACGGAAGTTTTCCTCCAATCCTACTAAACGGTAGAATATGAAAGAAAAGGGGCAAACTGTGAATACCAATATTCTGCAGGGCACGTGTCACAATCTTAGTGGCTGCATTCAGAAGTTAACTGTGTAGCCCTCGCTATACATAGAAGCCTGAGTTACAAACTATACCTTCGTAGATCTACTTAATCTCGTCCCAAGGAAGGATGCCTCGACGGTTGAGATCAGATGAGTAAAAGCCTAGTCTACAAGGAGGCAGCTGGCGAAGGGACAAAGGTATATGGGATATCTAATCAGCATTAAATGCTCAAATCCCTTATCTACACGCATAACCAAAGCACGTGGAGAGAGACTATGTGGCAGAACCCGATTAGTAGAAGCTGGCGGTGAACGAAGGTACAACCTATACTAAGGTTGGGGAGTTTACCGAAGGAACGTGGGTCAGCTGAGGTGGCAAGGTTCGATTGGATAAGGTGAGCGGTGAACGAAGGTACAATGTGTACGATGGACACAAAGGTAGCAAAGATATACCTGGAGCAGAAGGGGCTATAAATACTAAGCCTCACCAAAAAAAATAGGGGCATTCAATATCTAGGAGAGAAGATCTAGTCTTAAGCTTATACCTTTTTAATGTTTAGAACTTAAGTATTTACTTCAACTTGAGTTCTCTCTATTACTTTGGGAAGCATTTAAGATCTTTGTAACCACCATACTTAATACAAAACAATCACTCATTATCCCGTGGACGTAGACAAATGTCGAACCACGTAATCTCTTGTGTCTCATGATAACTTAGAAGATTTTACATTATATTTGAGTTCTTTGTTATTATTGTGATCTTTAATGTCTTTTACTACTTAGCATTATCAGTTCAACAGAGGTATCGATACTACTTAGCATCTGATTATCTGAGCTGTATACATTACGTAGACTACGGGAAAACGAGTAGTCACACGGGGGTTTTCTGCATTTGCGATTCCTCGTTAACAAAATTTCTGGTGTCTGTGTTATTTCTTTTCCGCATTATATTTTTTTATATAATAGAAATATCACAGGTTGTGCGTTAAGTTCAATCAGTTCTTGAATCCGACCTTTGGGTTGTTGATTGAATTGATTGACACTTGGATATTGGTTTGTGATACCGTCCAAGATATTTATCTTATTCGATCAGGCTCGCAAATTCCTATTTGTTTGATTGCGGATTGAATTGAGAAATTGAGATATAACTCTTTGAGATATTTTTATAAGGATTGAGTCTGACTGTCTAGTTGATTCTCTTGAAAGTATATTGGAGTTAGTCCATTCAGATTGTCGAACGAAATATTGGGTGTGGTTGTTAGACCCCCGCCTTTTCAACTTTAAATAGATTTGAATCCAGATTAGTTGTGCGCGATTTTAACCAACAAGAGGGTATTGATTATGCTGAAACGTTTAGTCCAGTGGTGAAACTTGTAACTATACGAGTAATGTTTACTCTTGCTGTTACGCATCATTGGCATGTTCTTCAATTGGATGTTTCAGATGCTTTCTTTCATGGTTATTTGAATAAAGATGTTTATATGCAACAGCCTCCGGGTTTTATACATCCAGATTTTCCTTTTCATTTATGTCATTAAAAGAAAAGTCTTTATGGTCTTAAGCAGGCTCCATGCGCATGGAATGACAGACTCGGTTCTGAAAAAGCGGGGGTCTAACAACCACACCTAATATTTCAATCAGCAATCTGAATAGACAAACTCCAATATACTTTCAAGAGAATCAACTAGACAGTCAGACTCAATCTAGAGAAAAGTATATCAAAGAGCTTATATCTCAATTCCTCAATTCAATCTGCAATCAATAAATAAGAATTTGCGAGCCCGATTGAATAAGAGAAATAACTTGAACAGTACCAAAGACCAATGTTCAAGTGTCAATCAATTTATATCAACAACCAAAGGTTGGATTATCTAATTGATTGATCTTAACGCACAACCTACGATATTTCTATTATATAACAAAATATAATGTGGAGAAGAAATAACACAAACACCAAAATTTTGTTAACGAGGAAAACCGCAAATGCAGAAAAACCTCGGGACCTAGTCCAGCTTTGAACAACACACTTTATTAAGCCGCTACATACACTAGCCTACTACCAATGAACTTCGGAGTAGAGTATAGTTGAGACTTAATCAATCTCACACTGATCAAGGCACAGTTGTGCTCCTTGCATCTCTGAACCCTAGCAGGATTTTACGCACTTGATTCCCTTAGCTGATCTCAGCCACAACCAAGAGTTGCTACGACCCAAAGTCGAAGACATGATAAACAAATTTGTCTCACACAGAAAAGTCTATTGGAATAGATAAATCTGTCTCCCACAGAAATACCTACGAGTTTTGTTCCGTCTTTTGATAAATCAAGGTGCACAAGAACCAATTGATAAACCGGACTTATATTCCAGAAGAACAACCTAGTATTATCAATCACCTCATAATAATCTTAATTGTATGGTAGCGAAACAAGATATCGTGGAATCACAAACGGTGAGACGAAGATGTTTGTGACTACTTTTAATCTTACCTATCGGAGATAAATCTCAAGCAAATCTTAGCAAATATAATACTCAATCACGATAGAAATATCACTCGTCGTATAAGATCAAGAAGTGTTATATAATAGAAATATCACAGGTTGTGCGTTAAGTTCAATCAGTTCTTGAATCCGGCCTTTGGGTTGTTGATTGAATTGATTGACACTTGGATATTGGTTTGTGATACCGTCCAAGTTATTTATATTATTCGATCGGGCTCGCAAATTCATATTTGCTTCATTATATTCATATTTGCTTTGTTGATTGAATTGATTAACACTTCTTGATATTGTTACATTTTTTCGATAAAAGATAATGAAGCAAATACGAGTATAAAAAAAGAATTTACCGGTGTATATTTAATCTAATTTGTATACTAAAATCTCACATTTCCCTACTATCTATCATTTGTATGTTAAAAAGGGGTTTTGTTATCTTGTGCACCTATGCACAAGATAACACCCAATCATTGCATTGGGAAAATGAAAAAACAATTTAAAAAATAGGGGAGATGGTTTTAACTTGCATTGAGAATGTAAAATAACATAGATTTACCAAACATGATTTATTGAGAATGAAATTTTTCATTCTCCAGTGCAAGTTAAAACCATCTCTCATATTTTTTAAATTGTTTTTGCATTTTCCCAATGTAATGATTTTGTGTTATCTTGTACATGGGTGCACAAGATAACAAAACCCGTTAAAAAATTAAAAGAAAGACATGATCTATGGTGTTTATTAAAATCTCACATTTCCCTACATATTATCACAGATTTCCTACTAATTACTTATTAAAAATCTGCAGAAAATATTGATCTCACTGTGCTAATGGTGATTTTCCCCCGAGAGAAGCAGTGTTATTTTTCCAGTTGTGTATAAACAAAAATCTAGTTAAGGGGCCACAAATTATTTCTTGATTAAAGCCACCAAAAAGTCAGGACCAGGCCTGCTTTTGAGTGATAGATAAGTTCAAGTCTCCACATACCTTTTAGTCGATGAAGTTCCACCAGTTCCTTGAGTAGTTCTTCGTCTTTGTATGATGATCTCCATGGAGTCTTGAGCTCAACTACACTTTCTAACCTAGTCCAAGACTTATCTATAAGTAGACTAGAAATCAAGACTTATAGTTTTGATCACTAACATTGACAAACATGCTTGAGATAGCAACGCATGCGAGTTCGACCGATCAGTGCTCTAACAATGATACCATTTTCATAGAGATATCGAATAAAATGATACCTTATATCAATGTTCTTAGTTCTTGAGTGCTCAACAGGATTCTCAGTGATGCGAATCGCGCTTGAGTTATCACAAAAGATCTTCATTATTCCAGAGGCAATTCCATAATCAGCAAGCATTTGTTTCATCCATAGAAGTTGAGTACAACATGAACCTGCAGCGATATATTCTGCTTCACATGTTTAGAGGGATGTGAATTTTGTTCCTTGTTGTGCCAAGATACAAGATTCAATCCTACATAGTACAAACCTCCTGATGTACTCTTTCTGTCTTCCACACATCCGGCCCAATCAACATATGAATAGGCAGTAAAATCAGTGTTAGTATCAAACGTGTAAGATAGACCATACCCGACAGTGTGATTAATGTATCGTATGATCCTTTTTGCAGCTGCAAGATGAGATTCCTTTGTATTGGCCTGAAACCTGGCACAACAACCAACACTAAAAGCAATATCAGGTCTAGTAGTTGTAAGATATAAAAGACTTCCAATGATAGATTGATAGAGTTTTTGATCTACATTTACACCTTTCTCATCTCGATGTAGTTTACCTGTGGAAGGCATAGGAGTTCGTTTTGGAGTTGACTTCTCAAGGCCGAATCTTGTAACAAGATCTCTTGCATATTTTTCTTGAGATAAGTAAATTCTATCCTTGTGTTGTTGAATTTGTAAACCCAAAAATAATTTTAATTCACCAACATTGCTCATTTCAAACTCCTTGTCAAGAGAGACTTGAAAATCTTTTGCAAGTTTCTCAGATGTTGATCTATAGATAGTATCATATACATAGACTTGAGCAATGGCAACATATTTCCCACTCCATTTGGTCAACAATGTTTTATCAGCTCCACCTCTCGAAAAACCTTTCCTAAGAAGAGAAAGTAGTTAGTTTTTCGAATCAGGCACGAGGTGCTTGTTTTAACCCATATAATGCCTTATTGAGCTTAAGGACATGATCTGGGAAATCAAGGTTTTCGAATCCCTTAGGTTGAGCGACATATACCTCTTCCTTTAAGTTTCCATTTAGGAAACGGATTATATGTCCATTTGAAACAGCTTAACCTTAAGAAAACAAGCATGAGCTAATAACAAACGAATGTACCCAAGGCGTGCCACATGAGCAAAGATTTTGTCAAAGTCGATTCCTTCAATCTGTGATATCCCTGAGTGACAAGTCTGGCTTTGTTTCTGACAATGGTGCCGAATTCATCAAACTTGTTCTTGAATATCCATTTAGTACCAACAATATTGATATTGAAGGGACAAGGTAAGAGCTTCCATACATCTTGTCTTTGGAATTGATTTAACTCTTCATGCATTGCATTTACCCAAAAGGGATCACTAAGAGATTCATCAATATTTCTTGGTTCTACTTGCAATAGATAACAACGATAATTGCAAATATTTTGAAGTTGTCATCTCATCTTAGTTGTAGAATCTCTTCCTCCAATAATATTGTTAGTATCATGATTCCTTTAAACCCATAGGTGCCGTGGAGGAGCACGTTCTTTTTCAATAGGAACATCCTGACTAGGGATTTTCTCCTCATCGCTAGAAACATCAGGATCAGTAATTGTTGGAACAACTTCTACTAATTCTGGAATTTCTTTGACTTTCTCAATTGTCTCAGTTGGAGACAATTCAGCAGGAGAGTCATCATGAAGAAAAATAATTAGATCATCAATGATAACGTTTGCAGATTTCATCATGACTTGGGTTCGGAGATTAAAAACTCGGAAACCACGACTGTCAGATGCATATCCAAGAAAAATACCTTCATCGCTTTTCTAGTCAAATTTCCCTTTCTGTTCATGATCTTTTAGATTGTAGCACTTGCTGCCGAAAACTCTAAAATAACGTAAGTTGGGTTTCTTATTGTACCACAACTCATAGGGAGTATTTAAGGTCTTTGACCATAAATAAACAAGATTGATCAAGTAACAAGTCATAAAGACAGCCTCCCCCCAAAACCTTAACGGTAAGTTTTTTGTTATGGAGCATTACCCTTGCCATTTCCTGAATGTTTCTATTCTTCCTTTCTGCAAGTCCATTATCTTGTGGAGTAATGGGTGGAGAGTATTGCAGAATAATTCCCAGACTATCACAGTTTTCAAAAACTTTGGTGTCTTTGAATTCAGTACCACGATCGCTTCTAATTTTCTTTAGTTTGCGACCCTGTTCATTCTGGATTATATTAAGAGAGATTTCCTGTTTAGTCCACTAAACCCGATCCGGATTAGTGGCTAGTCCAGCGGGAAACAACATTTACTCCCTAGTCCAAAAAAGATTTGAAAAGAGTAAAATTACTCTACTAACCCTAACATATAATATACTATGTATGTTATTAGTAACATATGTAATATGTAATATGTAGTAACATATGTAACTAGTATACATATGTAATATGTAGTAACATATGTAACTAGTAATATGTAGTAACTAGTAACATATGTAATATGTAGTAACTAATAACTAGTAGTATACTAGTATTAATATGTAGTATGTAGTAAAATATGTAGTAACATATATAGAACAAATGTAGTATGTAGTAACATATGTTACTAGTAGCAATATGTTATATACTGATACTACATATTAATATGTAGTGTCAATATATAACATACTACATATTAATATGTTACTACATATTAATATGTAGTATGTTATATATTGACACTACATATTAATATGTAGTGTCATATAAGTATGTAGTATGTTATATATTGATATTACATATTAATATGTTACTAGTATATTTGTATACTAGTTTACTAGTATAATACTAGTTACTATTAGTACTACTAGTATACTAGTATAGTACTAGTTACTACTAGTAAACTAGTCTACTAGTACACATGTTACTACTAGTATAGTAGAGTAGTTACTTAATTTACGAGTAACATATTCTTTTTACTATTAATATAGTACATATTGATATGTAGTATGACCATATTGATACTACTACTATGTAGTAACGTAATATTAAATGTGTTGATACTAATTAGATCTGTAAGGGTGTTTTAGGCATTTAGAAAATACACTTTATAATCTCCACAAAGTTTTTGGACTAGCGAGTAAATAATCTAGTCCAAAAACATGTTTTTGGACTAACGAGTAAATGTTTTTCATGGGTGGACTAGCCATTAACTGGGTCATGAAAAATTGGACTAAACAGTAATTCCTACTTATATTAACAATAATCTTGAATTCACTTGAAAAAGTGGGGGTACAACAACCACACCCAACAATTCGATTAACAATCTGTATGGACAAACTCCAATATACTTTCTAGAGAATCATCTAGACAGTCGGACTCAATCTAGATAAAAGTATATCAAAGAGTTTTTATCTCAATCTCTCGATCTAATCTTTACTCAAGCAAATAGAAATCTGCGAGTCTTTATCAAAGAGAGATAACTTGGATGGTACCAAAGACCAATATCCAAGTGTCAATCAATTTAAATAAACAATCAAAAGGTCGGATATTCTAATTGATTGAACAACGCACAACCTGTGATATTTCAATTATATAACAAAATATAATGCGGAAAAGAAATAACACAGATACCAGAATTTTTTTAACGAGGAAACCGCAAATGCAGAAAAACCCCGGGACCTAGTCCAGATTGAACACACACTGCATTAAGACGCTAAAGATACTAGCCTACTCCAAACTATCTTCGGTCTGGACTGTAGTTGAACCCCAATCAATCTCACACTGATCCAAGGTACAGTTATGCTCTTATGCCTCTGATCCCAGAAGGATACCGCGCACTTGATTCCCTTAGCTGATCTCACCCACAACTAAGAGTTGCTACGACCCAAATTCGAAGACTTTAATAAACAAATATGTATCACACAGAAAAGTCTACGATAATAGATAAATCCGTCTCCCACTAATATACCTACGAGTTTTGTTCCGTCTTTTGATAAATCAAGGTGAACAGAAACCAATCAATAATACTAGACTTATATTCCCGAAGAACAGCTTAGTATTATCAATCACCTCATAGTAATCTTAATCGACGCAGCGAAAAAAGATATTGCGGAATCACAAACGATGGGACGAAGTTTGTTTGTGATTACTTTTTATCTTGCCTATCGGAGATAGAAATCTCAAGCCAATTATTACAGTTGTACACATAACGATAGAAGATGCAAGATCAGATCACACAACTACTAGAAAAGTAGTATCGTTTTGGCTTCACAATCCCAATGAAGTTTTTAAGTCGTTAACCTGGTTTAGAAGAAGAAACCAAAGGTTAAAGGAGAATCGACTCTAGCTTAGCACAACTAGTCCAAGAGATTAACTAAATATAGAGGCACTAAGAATCCATAACATAAACTTAAGCATTCAATAAGAAATATGCTACAGAACTTAACCCGAAAACTAACCCCACTCTGAAGTAAATATATACAAAACTTCTTTCAAGTGATACATATACAATAGTCATAGTTTGCAAATAAAATATACAACATAATAAACATAGCAGAAGTAATCTAACAAACTCCTCGAAGCTTTCGTTGCGCAACTCTGATCTGTCTCTGAAACTGAAAGTGGGAAAGGGTGAGCACATCATCCCTAAAAGGGGTGCCCATCAGGAATAACATTTAACTTTAAAGAAATCATGAGCAAGATTCGGAAAACAATACATGTTTTCTCAAAAAACAAAGTGACTAATTCACTGGAAATGCACAAACATGTATATGGATAAACTCTTTCTTCAAACAATGTATAATATGGTTGTGTAATTCCGAACGCGCAAATCCACACCTAATAGTTTATATGGATGTCGACAATTCCGAACTTGCAAACTGGCGACCAATATATCATAAAAGCTCTAGGTATAAATGTGAAGGAGCGTATCCTATATACCACATGTGGAAATTCGTATTTCCCATAACAAATCATAATGACATTCAAAACATTACAAGTCCTTTCCAAACCAAGGAAAAATTCAAAGACTCAACAAAATAATCATAACACAAACTAAACAATGCATGAGAAACACGAATAGACAATGCATGCGCTTGTTAAACATAAACTTTTGTAAAAGAAACAAGAATGGTTTCAAAAGAGTTAAAGTATTCCCACCTCTTTTGATGACAAGCCACACCTACCTCGAGATCCACGATCCACTGGTTCATCCTTTGAATTGATCGTTGTTAATAACGAACTGTTAATCACACAAGCAGTCTAAGAAACTAGCAAGAATAGCTCATACAAGAAACATATACTTTTATCTAATGGTTCTATGCTCATTCATATTTCTACCCCTTTCATTCTCTAACTTTAGAGCATCTAAGGCTTACTAACTCATTCTCTAGTCCAATAGCCAAGTCTTATGAATATCAACCACTTTGTAGAAGAAACCAAATACTAATTCGGACCATAAGAGGTCCAATTCATCATAATAGGAAAATGGCCTTAAGCCCAAGCCCATGTCTACCAAACTGGCCCAATAATCTAAGGCCGGGTCAATCTGGTCAACTAACAGTCACTAACGGTCGAACTAACGGTCAAGGATCAACTAACAGTCAATGTCCAAGGTCGGGTCAAAGTCTAACTCCGTCAATGAGTCAAACAAGAATCGGTCTGGTCAATTCAGTCAATTAGACTGATTCAGGTACACATGTGACTCAGTCAAATTAACTGAGTCAGCTGACTAGGATGACTAATGGTAAAACTAGGCCATAACACAGGCCAAAACTTCTTACACAACTGTGATTCTAACTCTAATTCACCTTCAATCTATTCATTACATAAATTCAATCATTCAAATAAACTTCAAATTCTAATTACAATTATAAACTCTAATTACCTGCAGTTGCATCTCTAAGCAAGCCTACACTGAAATCACCAATACCCAATTGTATCAACAGTAAATCTCATTCATAACTCCAATCTAAGTCCCCACCAGTTCAAATACTCTACCTCTCCCAAAATCATGACTGCTAACTCACTCTTCGCAAACATCTTAACCAACCCAACATCACCTCATCTACTTCAGTTCCGCTGTCACAATCCCAACATCTACCAATTCATCTGCAAGACAGAGTAATCTCAACTACACATCCATACAACCTCCAATACACACAACACCTTGCTATACCAGCAGTATAATTCATCCATGATTACAAATCGTACCACCTGCAACTACATCCAATCATTTCACTTCCTCAGTTCACTACAAATCAACATAACTATTCTCAGTTCTTCCCAGCACATACAACCACTACTTGCACCACTAACTGTAACACAATCATACACAGCCACCACCACATCCATTCCTGTTAAGACCTGCATCCCAATACTCCAATAACTGCAACTCCAGCTGGCCCTGCACCAGTGAATACAACACTAATAGTTCCATTTCTAAAGCCCTGTTACTCATAACTCACCACCACCTGCAACAGTTCAGCTGAGATCATATTCAATTTATTTGCACTTCCAAATCTTTATAACTGCATCTAAGCAATGACCTTCTTTCACCCATCTCAGTTCAATACCACTAACCATTTCAATCCCAGCTTATTGATAAATTCATAATAGTTATAACAGCATCATCATCACTCAATCGATCTCCTAGACATACATCTAATTATGTCCATCCCATATTCCACAATAATAAAACTCAAACCATAACAAATTTCATTCACAACTCATGGAGAAACTTATAACTCAAAACTGAAATTGAACTAATCTTTATTACAAGAACAATTACCTTAATACGTGTTACTCAGGCAATTGAACTCAATTCCTTCTTCACTTGACTCGGTTCAAAAATTCACCTCAAGACTAACAACAACTCCTCAAATCAGTTCATCCAACACCAAAATATTCCATCATCACCACCAGTTCTCAACTAAACTGTAATTTAATTCTCAAAACATAAATTAAACTCTTCAGGTCTATTAAACCCGTCCTTAATTCAATCCCATAAACCAATAACTTCACCTTCTACAATTTATTAACACTAATCTTCAAAACAACTTCAATTTACCAATTCTCGAACCCTGACTAATAATTTCAAGCAATCATTTAGCCGTAGTCAAATTCATGACAAACCCATCTCCAATCTTTCTCCCAAACCTTCAATTTCATCCTCAACATCTTTTCAGAACAATTCTTTATGAAACCCTAACTTCACATACAAAAAACATCAATCTCTTCTTCTCCCTGGGATTAATCGACAACAACATCAGTTCCTTCATCATCTACACAACCTCATCACTTAATTTCCTCAATCAATTCTCACCTTAATCTCATAAATCTCTCACCGGCGAGAACAGGAAGAAGAGAAGAAGAACGGAGAAAGAAAAAGAGAAGAGGAAAGAAGAAAGAATAAGAGAAATTTGATTCTCTTCGATCGGTCTAAGGAGATAAGGCCCAAGGAAACACTAGGAAACACACTTGATTTGATAAGGGGAAGCCAAAACGTGTCAGTGTCGCATCAATAGTGGGTTTTCCATGACGATTTTACCCTTCATACTAAATCAATGATATCTTTTTCGTCCGATATCCGACTAACACGTTCGAGTAGTCCATTCTGCGTAACTTTTAGAGACCTATCTGACGATACTATTTTCGTATTTAAATCGTTGTTAGATTAATTTCTATTAATTAACGTTCGTGTTCGGCTAAGACGTCTCTTGACCAGTCTAATAACGTTGACGAGCTTGAGGGTCTTTACATTCTCCCCACCTTATACATTTTCGTCCTCGAAAATCAAACCATCCGTTTGATCTTCAAAAACTCCCCACCTTATAGATTAATCTCATTTCTTGTCTAAGCGCAAACAACATGAAACAAAGAACAAGCCTATATGGCTTTCTACAACTGAAATTTGTGGCTCTAGGTTCAAAAAAAAAACTAATTTTCTATTTCAAAAGGATAATGGTTCTAATTACGAGAGAAGATACTCTATAATAAAGTTTCTAAGTAAAATTTGAGATCTATCGGTTCACTAATAGAAGTAAGTCTCCCTTCAATGCCTAGTGATACAAGAATGCAGTTGCCCTGTCTAGGTTCGCGACGTTTGACAATGCCTACCTACGTAACAAGTATCACCCGAACACATCAGAGTTACCAACCTCACTAATCCCCAGTGCTGGATTAATTAACTGTTACTTTATTAAGATTAATTAGTCTCTAAACTTTTATCGTAACTGGTGTAAGTCTGATAAATTTACTTCGTAGAATATATAAATAGTTTACATCATTCTAAGTAATTTTAGTCTTATGAATTTATTTATTTATTTCTTTTACCAATATATGTAAACCCAATTCGATTTTACGCCAATTTATAATATTTGATAATTTTAACTTTACTGTAATACCATATATAAATTTTCCAAATATAATCTACTCCAAAGTTCCTACTAGTCTAATTATTCGAATACTATTATCAACTGTATTATTATTCTCATTATTCTTAAGTTGATAGTCTGGTTGGTCCACTAAGCGTTAATCTTTTAATTATAATTTCACACTCATGCAAAGGTTGATATAACAGATTTTATTCATTCAGAATGAATCCATATACAATATCTTGTTAAATTTTTGCGTTGGTAATTTAATGTGATCTAAATTTGAGTCTGCATAAAATTATAATACATCTGAATAGTCTTTAGATTTCGCGATTAGTGTAAAGTGTCCTATTAATATACGAATTTATTTTCTTTTAATTATAATCTTACACTAAACATACGAATTTCTATTATTACTACTTCATGTATATTTATTTCATTTTAAAGATTTACAGGATATTTTGTTAGACTAAAGATAATTTGGTATAAGATTACTAACAAGTTGAGTCTTTTTATTTTATATATTATATCCTCGCTTCCTTAAATCTAACGCCCTATAAGTATCATATTAACTAACTAGTTTAAGCGTAAAACATACATTTTAATTTTAATTTGTCATTAGTTTAATTTTATAAAATTTTAACCGTACATAAGCGTTATTAATTTTCCACGGCTATTTAATCATAATTATTATTTTTATCATTATATATCTTAAATGAGATTTTAGCTAAGTCAAGTTTAATATGACACTAATTGATAAATGTTAACCACTACTTGATTAAAATTACTATTATTATCATCTATAATTACTATAATAATATTTTTATTATTAACGTTGATGGTTGAACTATTATTCTAACTGTTCTTACAAATATTATTAAGTCCCAAAAATACTAAAAACATTTATATAATTATAATTTGTTGACTCTACGTATAAGTCAAGGTATTAAATAAGTTTCTATGTGACTCTCAAGATCTATCAATAATTCTAATCTCACAATTATTTATTTTTAGTATTGGATTGTCTACGTATTCATGCTTTTTAGACTTATTATTTTCTAAATTTATTGGCTAAAGTTATTGGTGTACCATACAATTTTTACTTTATTACACATACAAACAACCAAACAACAAATCAATCAATCAAATAATCTTTTAATTATTGATAGCTTTTAGTGATTAAGATTTATCTCACAAACCCAACCCAGTTCTAAACTAATATAGTTCACTAACTGGCACTGGCTATCTTTATTGCTTCCCATATAAGATCTAATAGTGAGCTCTGATACCAACATTGTAGCGCCCCCAAAGCTAACAGCTGACTAATCCAAGAGATTAACTAAATACAGAGGCACTAAGAATCCATAACATAAACTTAAGCATTCAATAAGAAATCTGCTACAGAACTTAACCCGAAAACTAACCCCACTCTGAAGTAAATATATACAAAACTTCTCTCCAGTGATACATATACAATAGTCATAGTTTGAAAATAAAATATACAACATAATAAAAAACATAGCATAAGTAATCTAATAAACGCCTCGAAGCTTTCGCTGCACAACTCTGATCTGTCTCAGAAACTGAAAGTGGGAAAGGGTGAGCACATCATCCCTAAAAGGGGTGCCCAGCAGGAATAACATTTAACTTTAAAGAAATCATGAGCAAGATTCGGAAAACAATACATGTTTTCCCAAACAACAAAATGACTAAGTCACTGGAAATGCACAAACATGTATATGGATAAACTCCTTCGTCAAACAATGTATAATATGGTTGTGTAATTCCGAACTCGCAAATCCATACCTAATAGTTTATATGGATGTCGACAATTCCTAACTCGCAAACTGGCGACCAATATATCATAAAAGCTCTAGGTATAAATGTGAAGGAGCATATCCTATATACCACAGGTGGAAATTCGTATTCCCCATAACAAATCATAATGACATTCAAAACATTACAAGACCTTTCCAAACCAAGGAAAGATTCAAAGACTCAACAGAATAATCATAACACAAACTAAACAATGCATGAGATACATGAACAGACAATGCATGCGTTTGTTAAACATAAACTTTTGTAAAAGGAACAAGAATGGTTTCAAAAGAGTTAAAGTATTCCCACCTCTTTTGATGACAAGCCACGCCTACCTCGAGATCCACGATCCACTGGTTCATCCTTTGAATTGATCGTTGTTAATAACGAACTGTTAATCACACAAGCAGTCTAAGAAACTAGCAAGAATGGCTCATACAAGAAACATATACTTTTATCTAATGGTTCTAGGCTCATTCATATTTCTACCCCTTTCATTCTCTAACTTTAGAGCATCTAAGGATTACTAACTCATTCTCTAGTCCAATAGCCAAGTCTTATGAATATCAACCACTTTGTAGAAGAAACCAAATACTAATTCGGACCATAAGAGGTCCAATTCATCATAATAGGAAAATGGCCTTAAACCCAAGCCCATGTCTACCAAACTGGCCCAATAATCTAAGGCCAGTGGTCAACTAACAGTCACTAACGGTCGAACTAACGGTCAAGGATCAACTAACAATCAACGTCCAAGGTCGGGTCAAAGTCCAGGGTTAAAGTCTAACTCGGTCAATGAGTCAAACAAGAATCGGTCTGTTCAATTCAGTCAATAAGACTGATTCAGGTACACATGTGACTCAGTCAAATTAACTGAGTCAGCTGACTAGGATGACTAATGGTAAAACTAGGCCATAACACAGGCCAAAACATCTTATACAACTGTGATTCTAACTCTAATTCACCTTCAATCTATTCATTACATAAATTCAATCATTCAAATAAACTTCAAATTCTAATTACAATTATAAACTCTAATTACCTGCAGTTGCAGCTCTAAGCAAGCCTACACTGAAATCACCAATACCCAATTGTATCAACAGTACATCTCATTCATAACTCCAATCTAAGTCCCCACCAGTTCAAATAATCTACCTCTCCCAAAATCATGACTGCTAACTCACTCTTCGCAAACATCTTAACCAACCCAACATCACCTCATCTACTTCAGTTCCGCTGTCACAATCCCAACATCTACCAATTCATCTGCAAGACAGAGTAATCTCAACTACACATCCATACAACCTCCAATACACACAACACCTTGCTATGCCAGTAGTATAATTCATCCATGATTACAAATCGTACCACCTGCAACTACATCCAATCATTTCACTTCCTCAGTTCACTACAAATCAACATAACTATTCTCAGTTTTTCCCAGCACATATAACCACTACTTGCACCACTAACTGTAACACAATCATACACAGCCACCACCACATCCATTCCTGTTAAGACCTGCATCCCAAGACTCCAATAACTGCAACTCCAGCTGGCTCTGCACCAGTGAATACAACACTAATAGTTCCATTTCTAAATCCTTGTTACTCATAACTCACCACCACCTGCAACAGTTCAGCTGAGATCATATTCAATTTATTTGCACTTCCAAATCTTTACAACTGCAGCTAAGCAATGACCTTCTTTCACCCATCTCAGTTCAATACCACTAACCATTTCAATCCCAACTTATTGATAAATTCATAATAATTATAATAGAATCATCATCACTCAATCGATCTCCTAGACATACATCTAATTCTGTCCATCCCATATCCCACAATAATAAAGCTCAAACCATAACAAATTTCATTCACAACTCATGGAGAAACTTATAACTCAAAACTGAAATTGAACTAATCTTTATTACAAGAACAATTACCTTAATACGTGTTACTCAAGCAATTGAACTCAATTCCTTCTTCACTTGACTCGGTTCAACAATTCACCTCAAGACTAACAACAACTCCTCAAATCAGTTCATCCAACACCAAAATATTCCATCATCACCACCAGTTCTCAACTAAACTGTAATTTAAATCCTCAAAACATAAATTAAACTCTTCAGGTCTATTAAACCCGTCCTTAATTCAATCCCATAAACCAATAACTTCACCTTCTACAATTTATTAACACTAATCTTCAAAACAACTTCAATTTACCAATTCTCGAACCCTGACTAATAATTTCAAGCAATCATTTAGCCGTAGCCAAATTCATGACAAACCCATCTCCAATCTTTCTCCCAAACATTAAATTTCATCCTCAACATCTTTTCAGAACAATTATTTATGAAACCTTAACTTCACATACATAAAACATCAATTTCTTCTTCTCCTTGGGATTAATCGACAACAACATCAGTTCTTTCATCATCTACACAACCTTATCACTTAATTTCCTCAATCAATTATCACCTTAATCTCATAAATCTCTCACCGGCGAGAACAGGAAGAAGAGAAGAAGAACGGAGAAAGAAAAAGAGAAGAGGAAAGAAGAAAGAATAACAAAAAATTGATTCTCTTCGATCTGTCTGAGGAGATAAGGCCCAAGGAAACACTAGGACACGCACATGATTTGATAAGGGGAAGCCAAAACGTGTCAGTGTCGCATCAATATCAGTTTTTCCATGAAATGACGATTTTACCCTTCATACTAAATCAATGATATCTTTTTCGTCTGATATCCGACTGACACGTTCGAGTAGTCCATTCTGCGTAACTTCTCGAGACCTATCTGACGATACTATTTTCGTATCTAAATCTTTGTTAGATTAATTTCTATTAATTAACGTTCGTGTTAAACTAATCGAGTCATTATCGGCTAAGACGTCTCTTGACCAGTCTAATAACGTTGACGAGCTTGAGGGTCTTTACAGTGTGGGGATTAGGTTTCCCAGTTGCTAGAGTCCTCCCTTATATAAACTTTCAAATCAGGGTTTGCAATCAATGTTAGCTTAGTAACAAAGCATTCAATATTCACCGTTAGATGAAAACCTGATTAGATTCAAGCTAATATTTCTCAATCGTTAGATCGAAAACTTAGATTGTCACAAACAAATGAAATGTCCAATTTTGGGTTTATGAACCGTACCCAGACATTAACATTTGTTGGTTCAACAAGTCAACCAAATGGTTAGCCATATGATTACTCTCATATCAACCTTATTCTTCTTCACCATAACTAGTTCAAATGACTCAAATGAACTAGTTAGAGAGTTGTTCAATTGCAAGGAAATCTTATGTAACTACACAAGACACAATTGAAGCAAAATCGGTTTGATTCACTCGAATCGGTTCATGAACTTTATAGCCACGGTTTGCAAAAGCATTCCTTAGTTTATTTAAACATTAGTTCAAGAACAACAGACTTTAGATATAACCTGCTCAAGTTCGCGGACTTATGCTCATGGAAGGAGTACACAAACTCCAGCAGAAAATATCGGGCCGAGAAGTTCCGCAAGTTCGCAGACTGAGTTCGCGGACTTGGCTCACGCCACTTCCATTTCTCTTGATCAACAAAGTTCGCAAACTTTGGTTCAAGGAATAAGGACTTATACATATATGTGTTTCCACAACAATGCTTATATCCTACCAATGGTATATAATCTAAACTCTCATTTCAATCATTGAAACATTCTCAGAGAACGTTATATAACCGTTATTCACATACCATTTTTCGTCAGAGCAATTTTCAAAGTGATTGAAACATAACATGACTTTCGTCACTTGGTAAAGATGAATTCGGCTAAAGCGAAATCTTACTAACACACATTTCGATAAATAGATAGGAGAGATAAACTCGGCTCGAAATAGCAAATGTGTATAATGAAAGTCTATATATCAAAACGACTTTTGTCTCAAGAGTAGGAGATAGAGTAAATAGACTTTTGAGTGACAGATAAGTTCAAGTCTCCACATACCTTTTAGTCGATGAAGATCCACCAGTTCCTTGAGTAGTCCTTCGTCTTCTATGATGATTGTCATGGAGTCTTGAGCTCAACTACACTTTCTATCCTAATCCAAGACCTTAGCTCTAATAGGCTAGTAATCAAGACTTATAGTTTTTATCACTAATATTGACAAACATGCTTGAGATAGTAACGCATGCGAGTTCGACCGAGCAATGCTCTAACAATCTCCACCTTTGTCAGTTTCAGTGGAAAAACTATTAATACATATGGAATACAAAAAATAAATAAATTAACTTTTGTAGCTCCTATTCCACGTGTTTAATCTTCAACATTACTCGAAATCTTCGTCACTTCCAAGTACTCTAATGGTCCCAAAGGTTGTAAGTTTAGCATCATTGTTGTTGAAAATACGTAGCTATAACAACAAGAAAACAATGGTTCTCAATCATTGTTATACAGTGTCATAGTATCATTACACATCGTCAAAGTTCAATTGTATCACAACTTCAACAACAATACTATGGTGATATGTATCACTCCCCCTTAGTCAATAGTCCATCTCACATGGAAACCACTCCCCCTTACATAATGATCTGAAAACCATATGTATTTATAGTGTGAACTACATATTAATTCTCCCCCTTTTTGTCAATAAAATTGGCAAAGAGACATTTCATGACCAAAAAAAAGAACACACATCATCTTATTTAGATGCAATCATAAAGCCGAAGCTAAATGCATTCATCAAGGAGTTTAAAGATACAAGATAACCCCTATAATATTCCACAGCCGCACTCCCCATAAAGATTTGGAAATTAAGCGCAAGTTCAAAAAGAACTCTCCCCCATAAAATGTCATTCCTAAGGAAACAACAAGAGCGACCTTAATTTCGAAAGAAAAGAAGGATTTCTTTGGACATAACAAATCACATACAAGTATGAATTTGAATCCAAAATATTAAATTAACCACAAGAAGTTCATGATTAATTTAACCAAAAATGCTCAACACGAGTAAACTTATGGAGACTTAAGAGTGCTCAATTAGATTAATCACAAGTAGACTCATAATTAATCTAATCGAAATACAAAATCAAACTAATCACAAAAGTAATCAATTTAATTGGTCATACTCACATAAGATAGTCTATGGAGCAATGACTAAGTTAAACAATCAACCCAGTCATGAACGCTCAAACATAAGAAGACTTATGGAGTCATAACTAAATAACCAAATAAAATGATTAATTTAGTTCTAAATGCTCGACATAAAGTACCTTACGGAACAACAACATAGCTAATCAAAACTGGTTGTTTAATGCTCAACATAAGACACTATTACGGAGCCTCACAGTAATACATAAAATATGGACCAGGGAAGATCAATTACTGCGGAATACACAAGGATTCATTCTATTTTCCATTACTATTTGCATAACGATATTTAATAGACATAATCCTTGCAAACAAAAGATTTTAACCTATCTTCCATCAATAATTGACAATATAGGCTTAACTTTTGTATTTGTCAAAAGTCCATTCATTCTTTCATCAATACATGCATATCAATTCATTAACGACTTTACTTTTGACAAGATATGGGACAATCAAGTTCACGGACCCAAATACACATATCCCATAACAATATTGCAATATATAAAACCATAAAGATTAATACTGCAAAAATCATCTTCCAAACAATTTTAGAGTTTAAACCAATAAATCTAAAAACATGAAGATGAAAACGTTGGACATATCTATGTGTAATCACAAAAAAAAACTATTCCAACCTCTAGTTATTCTTCTAAAAAAAACAAGAAAAATAGAAGATTTACTAGATGAACACAAAATTACTCATCTTCTTCCTCATCGGAGATATTCCAAAATGCTTGAATTGTGTTCAATTCTTCCTTGAGCTCGGGAAACTTTGCTGCAACCAAAGACAATTGTTCTTGGACACATTTCACCCTTGAATCGACCTTACACACACCCTTATGAATTTTTTTAAAGAAGACTCAAAGTGGTAGGGTCACAATCGTTAAGTGAAGCATCTCTTTGTCTTTTGCACACATTTTCCCTTATGCGTCTAAAGATACACGGACGAACCAGTTTGGGAACACCGAGAGAGTTTCCAATCGAAACAAGACCACGATCATGGAAAATTTGTCCAATCAATTAAGGATAGCCTAACATCTTGATGGGTGAAGTCATCGAAATCATTTGAAAAATGATAAAACCACAAATATCAAGACTTTGAATACCCAATTCAAGGAAATAAACTAATTCCGCAAACTCATGATTCCGCCAAGAATTCTCAATTGTGGAGGGACAAAGATTGGGGATACCAAGTTTCCAAAATTCCAACAACGGGATACTAAGATCATTAGTAGGAAACTTCCCTTGATTCCAAATTACCTTCTTGCCACAAAGCCCAAGAGAGATTTCATCACATGATGGACGTTCTTCACTTGGTCTAGGAAGACGCAAGTTTCCCAACGGAATGTTGGTAATCTTTGAAATTAATTCTCTATCAACAAGAAACCTTTCTCTATTTATCATAGATTTGAATTCCATCTTATTAATATCAACATCATGAATATTGGCATAGAAAATTCTTGTGAGATAATCAAAACCTTGACCATTACCATCAAAGATATTTCCAAGCTTGAATTTTTTGAAGCAAGCTAAATCCTCTTCATGCCCACTAGAGAAATCCAATTTCTTTTCTAGGATAAAACCTTTAGATGAAATCTTTTCAAAAATTCTAGCACAAGAATCATCCACAAACCTAATCCTAAGAGAGTTTTGGTCACAAGGAACATCCATTCTAGAGGTATTTGAGTTTTTAGAGCTCCTTTTTGAGCCCTTAGAATTCATCATGAGATCTAAGAAATTGAAAAGGACAAGAGGAATTTACTTACTTGGAGTGAAACTTGAACACCCTTTATTTCAATTTCTCCAAGATGGCTTCAATGGAGAAAAACACACAAAACCCTAGAGGTTCACGTACGCGTACGGGTGATGAAGAAGAGGGTGCGCGAACTTCTTCTTTATAAGATTAAAGATGGGCTTGGACCAATTTGTGAACCGTGACCCACACAATGAAAGTGGGATTTTCTTAGCCATTTGTTATGCATCCCGTGACAACACACTTTTGAGAGAGACGATGGATGCAGTAGAAAGCTTTATTTGGTATTCTAAAAGAGAATAGAAAAACTGTACACAACTCAACATTTCTTGCCCCATTTCAAGATATATACAAATGGGGTGGTGCCAGACTTGTTACCAAGAGGCATAATGTGCAGACGAATTCTCATGCAACATTTCTGGTTGATATGTGTGAACAGTCCCCGTGACATAATCAATGTAATGATGATAATCCGGGCAGTCAGGGCTTTCTATCCTTCGTTTAATCTGGCTAGAAGGAAAAAATTTCCGAATTCTAGGATGTACAATATTATTCGATGGTTTATCATGTACAAAACCTTTTTCGGGAGGATTCTTAGACTTAACAGAATTAAGTTTTTCTAAGAGATTAAAAAACCCTTCGAACGCTCTAAATATATCTTTATCAATTGATCCATTATGATAGTATTCCTCAAAGAGATCAAGAGTTAATCTAGTGAGAGTCCATATCCTTGAGCATGATGAACGTTTCCTCAATCTTTCCTTCTTTTTATTTTTTCCTTTAGATTGGATCTCATCATCTAAATTTTCCTTTTTAGATGAAATGAGATTATCATGCAAACCCGGAGGTTTTAACAATAATAATCCTTGAGCAATCTTTAAGGACTTCTGGCGTGCGTTACAGATTCCACGAGCAAGTTTTCCGAAGAAATTTCCCATAGGACAATTTTTAAGGAAATAACAAACACAAACTTATTAGGTTTAGAGTGTTTGCCTGCTCTGATACCAATTGAAAAAGTGGGGGTACAACAACCACACCCAACAATTCGATTAGCAATCTGTATGAACAAACTCCAATATACTTTCTAGAGAATCAACTAGACAGTCAGACTCAATCTAGATAAAAGTATACCAAAGAGTTTATATCTCAATCTCTCGCTTTGATCTTTACTCAAGCAAATAGAAATCTACGAGTCTTTATCAAAGAGAGATAACTTGGATGGTACCAAAGACCAATATCCAAGTGTCAATCAATTTAAATCAATAACCAAAAGGTCGGATATTCTAATTGATTGAACAACGCACAACCTGTGATATTTCAATTATATAACAAAATATAATGCGGAAAAGAAATAACACAGATACCAGAATTTTGTTAACGAGGAAACCGCAAATACAGAAAAACCCCGGGACCTAGTCCAGATTGAACACACACTGTATTAAGCCGCTACAGACACTAGCCTACTCCAAACTAACTTCGGTCTGGACTGTAGTTGAACCCCAATCAATCTCACACTAATCCAAGGTACAGTTATGCTCCTACGCCTCTGATCCCAGCAGGATACTGCGCACTTGATTCCCTAAGCTGATCTCACCCACAACTAAGAGTTGCTACGACCCAAAGTTGAAGACTTTAATAAAAAAAATTGTATCACACAGAAAAGTCTACGATAATAGATAAATCCGTCTCCCATGAATATACCTACGAGTTTTGTTCCGTCTTTTGATAAATAAAGGTGAACAGGAACCAATCAATAATACCAGACTTATATTCCCGAAGAACAACTTAGTATTATCAATCACCTCACAATAATCTTAATCGACACAACGAAAAAAGATATTGCGGAATCACAAACGATGAGACGAAGTTTGTTTGTGATTACTTTTTATTTTTCCTATCGGAGATAGAAATCTCAATCCAATTATTACAATTGTACTCGTAACGATAGAAGATGCAAGGTCAGATCACACAACCACAAGAAAAGTAGTATCGTTCTGGATTCACAATCCCAATGAAGTCTTAAGTCGTTAACCTGGTTTAAAAGAAGAAACCAAAGGTTAAAGGAGAATCGACTTTAGCTTAGTACAACTAGTATCACACAGAATGTGTGGGGATTAGGTTTCCCAGTTGCTAGAGTTCTCCCTTATATACACTTTCAAATCAGGGTTTGCAATCAATGTTAGCTTAGTAACAAAGCATTCAATATTCACCGTTAGATGAAAACCTGATTAGATTCAAGCTAATATTTCTCAACCGTTAGATCGAAAACTTATATTGTCACACACAAATGAAATGTCCAATTTTGGGTTTATGAACCGTACCCAAACATTAACATTTTTTGGTTCAACAAGTCCCCCAAATGGTTAGCCATATGATTACTCTCATATCAACCTTATTCTTCTTCACCATGACTAGTTCAAATGACTCGAATGAACTAGTTAGAGAGTTGTTCAATTGCAAGGAAATCTTAAGTAACTACACAAGACACAATTGAAGCAAAATCGGTTTGATTCACTCGAATCGGTTCATGAACTTTATAGCCACAGTTTGCAAAAGCATTCCTTAGTTTATTCAAACATTAGTTCAAGAACAACAGATTTTAGATATAACCTGCTCAAGTTCGCGGACTGGGTTCGCAGACTTAATCTCATGGAAGGAGTACACAAACTCCAGCAGAAAATATCGGGTCGAGAAGTTCCGCAAGTTCGCGGACTGAGTTCGCGGACTTGGCTCACGCCACTTCCATTTCTCTTGATCAACAAAGTTCGCAAACTTTGGTTCAAGTAATAAGGACTTATACATATATGTGTTTCCACAATAATGCTTATATCCTACCAATGGTTATGTAATCTAAACTCTCATTTCAATCATTGAAACATTCTCAGAGAACGTTATATAGCCGTTATTCACATACCATTTTTCGTCAGAGCAATTTTCAAAGTGATTGAAACATAACATGACTCTCGTCACTTGGTAAAGATGAATTTGGCTAAAGCGAAAGCTTACCAACACACATTTCGAGAAATAGATAGGCGAGATAAACTCGGCTCGAAATAGCCAATGTTTATAATGAAATTCTATATATCAAAACGACTTTTGTCTCAAGAGTAGGAGATAGAGTAAATATACTTTTGAGTGATAGATAAGTTCAAGTCTCCACATACCTTTTAGTCAATGAAGATCCACCAGTTCCTTGAGTAGTCCTTCGTCTTGTATGATGATTGCCATGGAGTCTTGAGCTTAACTACACTTTCTATCCTAATCCAATACCTTAGCTCTAATAGGCTAGTAATCAAGACTTATAGTTTTTATCACTAATATTGACAAACATGCTTGAGATAGCAACGCATGCGAGTTCGACCGAGCAATGCTCTAACATCACTGAGCGTTTCATTCTTATGAGCCAAAAACACCACCCAATTGAATCTGGTGTGATCATCTACCATAACCAAAGCATACTTCTTTCCAGCCACTATTGGTTGTTGAATTGGGCCGAAGAGATCCATATGAATTAAATCAAGTGCAGCTTTAGTGAGAATATCTCGAGATGATTTCTGTGGAACTTTTGTTTGTTTACCCTTTTGACAGGCACCACAGACACCTTCAATCTTAGCATTGATTTTGGGAACACCTCTAACAAGTTCTTTGTTAATGATCTTAGTTAGAAGTCGATAATTGATGTGACCAAAACGCTCATGCCAAAGATGTGTAGATTCCACCTTAGTCAAATTGCAACAATTATTAAACTGAGTATCCAAAAGATAACAATTATTTTTGCCAACAATTATTTTTGCCACGAGATCCCTGAAAAAATTACTTTTCCAGATTTGTTTACAATGTCACATCTATTAGCATTGAAGATAACCTTATGGCCTTTGTCACAGATTTGACTAACAAAAAGAAGACTAGCAGTCATACCTTTAACGTGTACGACATCATGGATTTCAGGAATCCCCTTTTTGCTTATGTAACAACAGCTCCCGTCTCCGAAAGTAACTGGACCTCCATCAAAGTCGTTTGTGTTGACAAACCACGAGAGATCTCCAGTCATATGCCGGCTACATCCACTATAAAGGAACCATTGAAAAGGTGATATTGATTTTAGAGCAAAGGCTCCCATACTAGCACTACCAACCACTTAAGGCTTTCTTGTTAGTATTGAATGTCTTTTGAGAGAAGACAAAAATTGTACAGCTTTCTTGTGAAGATCACTTGCAACTTTTAATCTTTTCTTGAAAGGCAAACATACATGTTGGAAGTGATCATGAGAACCACAAAACAAACATGTACCAACATCTTTATCCTTATTTGAAGAGTTCTGAGCACCAACAGGTTTCACAAAGCCCAAACCTCGCTTATCTCCTGACTTAGAGCAATTCTTCAAAGAATAATTAAAGGAGCTTCCCAAATCCTTTGAAGATTTTTTTTTACAGATTTCAAATCCTTAAGTTTTGCAATTACTGCAGCAAGATCAGATTTGATCTGGATTTGTTCATCCAACTTCTTCTGGAGATCAACAACCTTTTCAGAACGTTCTCTAAGCTCAGATTTTTGATATAAATTTCGCAATGAAGTCCATCAATTTTCCTTATCAGTCGTTATTTCTCTTGACAAAGATTATTGACAAAAAAAATTAACCAGGATACTCAACCTTATTGATGGTTTCTAGAACACGCTCGAAGTTGAACTTATCCTTTCTTGGTGAAGCGGTTTTAGAGACATTATCGTCCATAGTTAGATCGCTACAAACATAGACTTATGAGGTCTTAAACGTGTTTGTATGCTCTGATACCAATTGAAAAAGCAGGGGTCTAACAACCACACCCAATATTTCGTTCGGCAATCTGAATGGACTAACTCCAATATACTTTCAAGAGAATCAACTAGACAGTCAAACTCAATCTTTAGAAAAGTATATCAAAGAGTTATATCTCAATTTCTCAATTATATCCGCAATCAAACAAATAGGAATTTGCGAGCCGATTGAATAAGAGAAATAACTTGGACGGTATCACAAACCAATATCCAAGTGTCAATCAATTAAATCAACAACCCAAAGGCCGGATTCAATAACGGATTGAACTTAACGCACAACCTGTGATATTTCTATTATATAACAAAATATAATGCGGAAAAGAAATAATACAGACACCAGAAAATTTGTTAACGAGGAAACCGCAAATGTAGAAAAACCACGGGACCTAGTCCAGCTTTGAACACCATACTGTATTAAGCCGCTACAGACACTATCCTACTACCAATGAACTTCAGGCTGGAACGTAGTTGAGCCCTAACCATTATCACACTGATCAAGGTACAATTGCGTTCCTTACGTCTCTAAACCCCAGCAGGATTCTACGCACTTGATTCCCTTAGCTGATCTCACCCACAACTATGAGTTGCTACGACCCAAAGTCGAAGACTTGATAAACAAATCTGTCTCACACAAAAAAGTCTATTGGTATAGTTAAATCTGTCTCCCACACAAATACCTATGAGTTTTGTTCCGTCTTATGATAAATTAAGGTGCAAAGGAACCAATTGATAAACCAGACTTATATTCCCGAAGAACAACGAAGTATTATCAATCACCTCATAATAATCTTAATCGTATGGAAGTGAAACAAGATATTGTGGAATCACAAACGATGAGACTAAGATGTTTGTGACTTCTTTTAATCTTACCTATCAGACATAAGTCTCAAGAAGATTTAGAAAAGATAGTACTCAATCATGATAGTATAAGTAAGATCAGAATACACAACTATAGAGAAAATAGTTGGGTCTGGCTTCAGAATCCCAATGAAGTCTTCAAGTCGTTAACCTACGGGGTTTTGGAATATACCTAAGGTTAAAGGAGAATCGACTTTAGTCGAAACTAGTATCACACAAGAGGTGTGGGGATTAGGTTTCTCAGTTGCTAGAGTTCTCCCTTATATAGTCTTCAAATCAGGGTTTGATAACTTTGGAACAAAGCAATCAATATTCACCGTTAGATGAAACCTGATCTAAGAGCCAAGCTAAGTTTTCTTGAAGCCAGAGCAATATATCTCCACCGTTATATGGTCTTAGTTTGTTACACACAAATGAAATGTACCTTCATTTAGATGTAGGTAATCGTACCTAAACGTGTACACTAGGTTGGCTCAACAATAGTTAACCGAAGTTAGCCATGTGAACACTTTCATATCAACCTTATTCATCTTAATCACAACTAGTTCAAATGACTCATATGAAACTGGTTATAGAGTTGTTCAATTGCTATATTCTCATAGAAGTATACAAGAACACAATTGAAACAAAATCGGTTTGATTCACTCGAATCAATTCACGAACATTATAGCCACGGTTTACAAATGCTTGCATCCCTTATTATACAAATGTATTTGTTCATGGCACAACCGATTTTAGAACATAACCCACTCAAGTATGCAAACGGGTACGCATACTTAAGTAGTCGGACTTGGACTGTATCCGAAAGTATGCGAACCGGTACGCATACTGTCACACATCCAAAACATCAGTTGACTTAGTACGCGTACGGGTACGCATACAATAGTTCCAGGACTTCAACTGAGTTCGCCAGTACGCGTACGGGTATGCATACCAAGGTTACCGGACTTTACCTGACCTCGCCAGTACGTATACGGGTATGCATACTATATCGGTCTTGGATCAACATATATGCAAGTACGCATACTAAGTCTATAATCCAATATGGTTAAGTGTTCTAAACTCTATTTTAATCATTGAAACATTCTTAGAGGATGACAATAGTTTTTCACAAACTATTAGCATCAAAGTTATTTTCAAGTTATTGAAATAATCAATCCGAAACATTCCAGGTCTACATCAAATGACTGTCTCACACAAATCATGTAAGATGTTACCAGGCGACTTTCACATGATCATGTTTTTATTTTCTTCAAGAATATAAGATGAACTTGGTTAAAGCGAAAGCTTACCAACACATATTTCGAGAAATAGGTAAGCGAGTTAAACTCAACTCGAAATATCAAATGTGTATAATCGAATACTATATAGCTATACAACTTTTGTCTCAATATAGGAGATAGAATACAAATAGACTTTCTGAGTGATAGATGGGTTTCAATATCCACATACCTTTTGTTGATGAAGTTCCACAAACTCTCCTTAGTAGTTTTTCGTCTTCAATTGATGAACGCCGTGAAGTCTAAAGCTCAACTACATAATCTATCCTAGTCCAAGACATAGCTATAAGTAGACTAGAAATCAATACTTATAGTTTTGATCACTAAACTTGACAAACAAGCTTGAGATAGAAATGCTTGCGAGTTTGACCGAGCAATGCTCTAACAACAGTCCCATCAGAATTCAACTTCACCTCATAGACCCATTTACAACCTAGGATGTTCATATGAGGTTCAGGTAACACATACTCCCATGTGTCATTATCCATTAATGCAGTATTTTATTCTTTCATTGAAGCCATCCACTTAGGACACTTAGATGCAGATTTAAAACTCTTTGGCTCAGAAATATCAATTAACAAAGACGAAGTAAAATCACATGACACAGTATGAGGAGAAGAATAGTTAACAACAAAATCAGTAAACTGTTTAAGCTTAGGGATACCTCTATGAGATCTAGTAACAATTTGATTAGAAGGATAAATTGATTCATAGGGTAGAACAAAAGAAGAGTCTATGAAAACTGATTCAGAAGGTAAATAAGAAGAAGATTCAATTAGAATTGACTCAGAAGATGAATCAGAAGTGGAAGTGATATGAGATTTAAAGTAAAATGAGACTCATCAAATTTAGCATGTCCCGAAATATGCAATTTCCTAGTAAGAGGATCAAAACATTTATATCCTTTATGTAAAGAACTATACCCAAAAAATATGCATTTAACTGATTTCAGAGACAACTTATCAAGTCTAGAATGACCAAGATATGGAAAACAAAAAGTAGCAAACACTTTAAAAGTAGATAAATCAGGATCATTATTAAACAGAACTTGATATGGAGATTTAAAAGATAAAACAGAAAATGGGGTACAATTAATAAAGTAGGTAGTTGTAAGAAAAGCATCATACCAATAAGACTTATGACAAGAAGTTGTTATCAAAAGTGTATTACCCATTTCGGTTGTGTGACGATGTTTTTGCTCAGCTAAACCATTTTTTCTCAGGTGTTCTAGGACAAGAAATCCCGTAACACAATACCAGCAGACTCAAGAAAACTTTTGAACGGTCCTTTAACTAGTTCAGAGGCACCATCAGTTTGAAACTGAAGAACTTTTGTTGAAAACAGATTCTCAGTGAGAATTTTAAAATGTGAGAAGCATTGAATTGCATCGGACTTTAACTTCATTGGATTTAAATCTACTGAAGTCATCAACAAATACAATATAATAGCGAAAACCAATCAATGAATCTACTGGTGCATGACCCCAAATATCAAAATGAATGGGGAATAAAGGTGATAAACCATGAGACTCAAAAGAAGAAAAAGCAATTTCGTGTTTTTTGCTAGCTGGCTAGGATGACACAAATTATCAAAGCTACCATTTGACAAACCAATCTGATTGGTGGACTGTAAATATATAATGTTCTTAGAAGGATGACTTAGACGACTATGCCACAGATTATGAGAAGCAGATAAAGATGTGACAAAAGCACAAGAGCTAGGAGACATTAAAGTAGGCAAATGCGCAGTAAGATAGAGGTTATTAACTACATTTCCATGAGCCAAAAGAGTATCATCATGCATATTTCTAATCTCATAGACAAAAGGATCTAGTACAAAATAACATCAATTATCTTTGGTAAACTGACCAACTGGCAATAAGTTCTATTTCAATTCAAGTACTAATAAAATATTGTTTGATGTAAACCTAATGTCATAGGTTTGTAAGTTTGTATTACCAATATAAGAGATGGGTAAGGACTCACCATTGCCCATAAACAACTTTTTCCTTGCCATTATACGAAGAAGTACTTTGTATAGTAGAAGAATCCCAAGTCATATGAGTTGTAGCCCCTGAATAAGATAACCAATGTGTAGAAGTACTTGAATCAACACAAATGGAAGAAACATTTACTTGAAATCCAGAAAAATCTTGTTTTAGTTGATGACTGAGGTATTTGACAGTTGAGTAGCAACATTAGCAGTAGGAGAAGTTTTTTTTTATGGTGCATATCGAAAAAAGCATCTGCTTGCATAATGACCACTTTTTCCTACAAATATGGCATTTGACCTGAGATAAATCCACAGTTTTTCTTCTATTACCATCTCCAGAGTTATCACCAGAAGTATGTGAATGTAATCTAGACCCAACATGAGAAGTATTATTGTTGAATTGAACTGGTGGCTTAGGTCCTTTATTCTTGTTCTTATTACCACCAAAACCATTTCCATTCTGCATATTTCTACCATAAAAAGCTGATGCATTTTGAGAATCAAATTGACTTGACCGATCATGTTGTTGTTGAGTAATCATTGTCTATTATTCAAGAGTCTAGCCTTAATTTCAGCATATGTATATATAGGGGACTTCTCTATTATATGCAGAAATGACGAAATTGTCATAATCTCTTCCTAATACATTCAAGATACTCATCATAAGATCAGACTCACTTACTATTTCTCCTATAGAAGCTAGTGAGTCAGCAATTGACTTAATTGAATGAAGATAAACAAGAATATACTGATTACCTTGTTTCAGATTATGCAATTGATTACGTAACAAGATTTTCCTAGCAACACACTGACTTTTGAAACTTGTTTCAAGAAAATTTCAGATCTCCCAAGAAGATGAAAGACCAAGAACATCACCTGAAATAGTCGAAGTAAGAGTAGCCTTTAGACAACTTACTAAAAAGCGATCAATCTTCCTCCATAACAACCACCTAGGGTTAGGAATCATTGCTCCATCAAAGATAATTGTAGTAGATGGGTCTTGCACTTCTCCTGTAACATAGCCATATAAATCAGTCGATATCAAGATCGACTCTAACTGATCTCTCCAAAGCAAGAAATTTGTAGAATCTAATTTGTGAGAAACAAAATTAGATATATTGGTAAAAGGTAAAGCAAAAGAGAGAGATTAAGCAGCAGCGGAAGAATTAGGTAAATTTTGATGTGGATTTGACAGGTTTGTGTAGACATAGACGATGAAGAAATGATAAGAATTGATCAAACAATCGACAAGGAAGAAAAAAAAAGATGTAAAGAATGATCAAGACACAAACCAAATATTGATACAAAACCAGATGAAATTATCGTATTGAGAAATATTGAGAAAAATATTGAAAATGGGTGATTAAGATATGATTGATGTTGAAAAGATAATGAAAAAACGGATCAGAAATTTTTTTGATTAATTTTGAGATGGATCATAACCGAATGATACCATGTGAAGAATTCTGGTAAACTAAAACACTGTATTAGTGAAAGGTAAAGTCTTTAAGAGACTGAATAGAAAAGAGAGTTTTATATATAGATAAAAAGGGAAAAATCACAAGTGACAGATGTGTATGTTACAATAAGACTCAAGTCAATAGAATTGACTTGACTGTTCCTAACAAGTCCCATAATCATAGACTCTAAATTCTACGTACCCAAAGCTAGATATTTCCTTTCGGGAAAAATACGGTTTAGTCCAAAAACGCATCAAAAAGTACGGATTAGTCCATACCGAGTTGACTAGCGTCCAAAAGTTATTTAAAATATGGAAAATACACAAATAACCTTCATGATTTACAATTTAGTCCAAATATTAACATTTTAGTCCAAAATGACTCGTGATGATGTCAGTAACTTTAAATAATATAAAAATAATTAAAAAACAATTTATCTTTGGAACTGCTAGTCCAAAAATCGGAAACTTTATATTTTCGAAAAGCTCTTTCCGAGATCTATAAAAAAGAGTACCCTTATAACTATATAATTTTCATTTTAAGTTTTTTTTTACACTGGTGTACAACTACGTACATATCGACAAAAATCCATAAAACTCAACATCAATTATAGCCAGACTACCACTCTAATCTACACATACTGACAAAAATATCAACCACGCCAAGCTCTAATTGGATAATAGCCGAATTTGCAGAGGATGATTTAGCAGTTAACCTGCATCAAGGACAAAACGAGACGATGTGAACTAGAACAAGTCGTTGCGGAATGAAAAATGTCTAGTACTTGCAGATTAAGTAGATCAAAAACATGTATTTCGATAAAATAATGACTTGCTTTCTTAACAGTGACGTTGTATGCTGAAAATTGGAATATCCCGACTATAAGTCAATAACTATCATAACCTAGAGTCTTGTTTGTCAAATAACTGGTACAAAAATGCAGAGATAGTGGACATCTGACAAGGAACACTTGAATAAAAGAACAACATAGTGTACAAAGATTGACTGGAAGAACGCATTCTTTGCACCACTCGGAGCACATTGAGTACGAAATGGTAAATTAATTGCAAACATGGAGCAGAATATGGAGAAACTCACCATCATACCTGATGAACTAACAAGTTCTTAACGTCGAGTAGAGCCAAAAACATCTTGCTTGTCTGAAATAGTAGCTGAATTGATGTAGAAGCATTGTTAGAAGAAACTGGAATACCGAGCCTATACACCTTATCTGATTTAAGAAACTCATTAATTGCATTGAGATGCTCAAGAATCTTTGGGTTACCAGCAAGCATCGATACTATCAGCCCTGGTTTTTTTTCTGCATCCAAAATACCCAAAGTGAAGTAAGTTATATACGCAAGATGTAAGCGGAAGAACCAACTCTTATAATTACAATGTATCAGATTATAATTTATGTAAATCAGTTAATAAGCTTATGGAATGTTTAAGGAAATTATTGTCGATATATAAGATATTAGAAGCTCATCTTGAGTTTGTAACAGACTAATGTGAACTGCATTTTTATCAAATCGTAAAAAACGCAACAGCTAATCCATGAAAATCTGAAATTACAAACTGCCAAACTAATTCAAAGGAAAAGGCCAGGTTAGAGATTTGTAACTTTAACCAAATCCAAACAAAACGACTTTAAGGCTCTATATAAAACGAAATATTAGCCATGAACCATGTGTTTAGTACCCCAGGCCACACAAAATCTTCACGATCGATCAAAAGGTATACAATCATGCATGTGCACATTAACGACCAGCGTGTGTACAATTATGTACACATTAAGAATCAACAGATGTACAATTATGTACACATTAATCAACATGTAACAGTCATGGCACAGTCCATAACGTTGCCAAAAAAAATAGAACACTAGCATAGAAAAGACAAGATTAATGTTCATATACATAAAGTAGAAGCCACTCTCATGTCATAAGATATGGTAACCATTCAATCCCCTCTTTCTTTTAAATGGGTCATAGAGTTATTATCTACGCAGATGGAATCAAGACTACTAATATACGACGACTTTCATTAATCTAAACAAAGAAATTAACCAAGAACTATGGAATTCAATAGAACATATATGATCTTAAACAATAGCCGGTTCATTAAAATCTAATACACTAACACCATATCACTATAAATGAAACAGAAACCCAAACTGACGAAAAATGGTTTGACTGACACTAGCTCAAAATCTGAAAACCCCAAATGTGGGGAAAAAAACTGACCTTTCTTGACCAGAAGTGTCCCAAATCTGAGCTTTGATTACTTTAATTTCAACTTTCAAACTCTGAGTGACCTGTTCTTGTACGTTTCCTTCTTCATTACCTTGGACGCCAACATTCTATGGTACTTCTGTGCACAGCCTGTGAGTAAAAAAAGATTTCATCAAACACAAATTCAAAGGAAAACAAGCAACTATAGTAATACAGTTCTATATTATTAATAATTAGCATGTGTACAACTATGTACACATTAACAATCGACGGGTGTACAACTATGTACACATTAAGAATCAATGTGTATAACTATGTGCACATTAGCAAAGAAACTAATTGATAATCTGCACATAGTTGTTTGTGTACACTAACCTATCTAATGTATTAGTGACATGACCAGCTCAATTAAATTCTCATATAAACTAGTTTTTTGTGTTTGGTGGTGTTGTTGATCAGGATCTACGTTGAATGATGTCATTCAAATACAATAATCTATGAAAAAGGTATACAAAAAGAAAAAAGGATAAGAACTTTTCTATACCCATCAAGTTGATATCCTATAAAACAAGGTAATAATCATAATTAGCCAAAAATATGACTGTAGTATCTTAATTATCCTTATTCCGATCACCAATGAGACATAATGAATGACTTGTAATGATGGAGTTGCAATCTAATAGTTCACCTGAATTCGGCATTCAACCACAACACCACTATATAAATGAGCACGTAATACTACCTTGTAAGGTGCAGCAAGGCTAATCTGGAATAGCAACAAAAATAACGGTCAATAGAGTCATCAGGAAAAGTACACAAAATGAAGAGTCAGATGAAAAAGACAAAGTGAAAGTAGCCCTTGAAGCCCGCGAAACATACTTTATCAAGTAAAATCTAGGGTATGTTATTGAATCTGCAGTTGGTCACTAAACTTGGTCATTGCTTTTACTGGATTTTGATTTTTTGCAGATAGAAAAGTTATACAAGTTAGGTACAAGTCACTGAAGAACAAATCTGTGGTTCTGATTTTGTTAAAAATGGTTAGCTAGGAAAAAAATGACTAAAAAAATTACCCTTATTTATCCAACTCATTAATGCAAACACATAATAACATGAGGTAACATATCTACTATAAGTCATAAAGATCGTTACACACCCATTTCATCGTGAGGAAAATCATATTTGTCATGAGAATAACTAAAACCAGTTCAAGATGCCCACAAATCATATATATAATTCAAATTTGCAAACAGATTCAAGAGGAAGCAAATTATGAACTGTCAATTCAGTTTTCTTCCCACGATGAAGGAACTGACAAGTTTACTTAGGTGCAACAGAGTGTTTTCCGATGTTGCGGTGTATCTTCTTGTACACTGGTTATGTTGCTTAGGTTTCGAGTAATAAAGTTAGTGTTTGGACGCAACCAACACCTAAGAAGATAAAGATTCCAATTAAATATTTCATAGAGACATTTTATTTCATGTGGTAATTATATTGTATGGCGATGACGATAAAAAAAGTAAAGGTGTTTAAAACTCAGAAAGAGGAAAGATAGAGATAACTTACAAGCCAGAGAAATCTGAACCATGGAATCAGCGGATGAAGTAATGTGTTTCTAGAATATCCAGTGTCAGACTTTAAAAGTTGTTTAGAAGTGGTCCAGGAAGTAAGAACAGTCTTCTCACCTGCACTCACTTGATCACTTGCTTCTGCGGTTAACTTATGATAGCATCCAATAAAGCTTGGAGATTGGGGAAGTGGTCCAGGAAGTAAGAACAGTCTTCCTACCTGCACTCACTTGATCACTTGCTTCTGCGGTTAACTTACGACAACAACCAACAAAGCTTGGAGATTGGGACGCACAACCCTGAAAATTTCAACATGTGTACAACTATATACACATTAAAGTCAACAGGTGTACAATCATGTGCACATTAATAATCAACATGAAAATAGCTGAAACGACTGAAGTACTAAATAAAATCAAAAGGCAAACTTGCTTCTTATGAGATTTATCAATAGTCACTATCACCTCCACATAGACATTATTACACTACAAATAAAATTCCAAAGTCATTTATTGATTAAATTCCCTATCCAAATCACAATATCTCACAAATGTTGCTGTCAAATCACATACATTTCAAATCAAAGAATAATTATACTTGAAAAGAAGATACATGATATTGGAACATTCCTAATCAGATCCCATCGGCTTTACACACAAACTTATGACTACTCGAGTAAGATAAAAGAAATATATAGTTAATCCTCAATTACCTGTATGTCGATTTCAGATTCCACAGCTTTTTGGAATTATTTGTCAACTCGCATATGGTCATTTGGCAATTATTAACTTACGACATGTGTTCACGAAGAATGGGTATTATAAAATTATGGAGCAACTGTGCATCTGACCCACTCACCGAAAGTAACTTCTGTTTAACCTTTTGGAAGGAAAATCCTCCTACCAGCTCTGCGTGCACGATATCCTTTACTTCAGTGATCCCATCATTGGTGATCCCATGTGTACTTCAACACTCTTCGTATCAGTCACCTGAATGTGAACAAAATAAGGAAAAAAATAGCTTAAGAACCAAGGAAAATAAGTACAATTCAAAGTACCTGCAAAATTTTGAACAAAAATGATAAAATCATTTTCTAAAATTTTGACTTCAAAACAGTGCACAACAACCTCTATTATGAATGAACTATTGTAATAATAAACAAGAAGTAGCAAATATAAAAAAATCTCAATTCTCCAAGACACTAAGTTTGGATAAGATACAAACATAATTAAAATTAACATGCCAAATCAAATAATTTATAAGTTGTATTTCAACTTGCATTACATGTACTCGTTTTATATTGACAGCATATCGAAAATGAAGAGAACCATTTTGTACATTCCCGACTACGACAACAACTTTTATCTTACATACGTTTTCTATCAACATAAAGAAGTTTAAAACGATATAAATTGATACGAAAATCGCTTCCTTTCTGAACGCCCAAATCTAAGGTGTACAATTATGTTCACATTAACTATTAAGAAGTGTACAACTATATGCACATTAATGATCAACATGTGTAGAACTATGTGCATAATATCAACATGTGTGGAGTTATGTACACATTAAGAGTCAACATGTGTACATAGTTGTACACATGTGTACCAAAAACAGAAATGATCCCCTCTTTCCCTGTCTACCTCAACCATCAAACAACCAAGCAACTGGAAATATAATAGATCAAAATTAAGATTGAGTAGTCCGAGTCACCCGTTTAATTTGATCATAACTAGCCAGTTCAGCAACATTTATAAGCATATCGATCTACGTTAGGCCCAATGCCAGTCCAAAAAGCTTAATTCCTCCCTAAATATTTGGATCAAATTTAGTAAAAGTGAACACTCACATAAAAAGGCACGAGAGATACAGTTATATATTGAAACATAACCTGCTAAAAAATTGTAGAGTAAGCGTTCAACGCTCCAGAAAAACGTCTTGGAGGCGACTACTTTCCTTCCAATTGAAGTTGGACTTTCACAAGACTATTAGGATTGGCAACTGCAATTGCTAGAGCACCTGTTCCATGTCACTAAAGGTAGTCAGTCATTGGTGACCAAAAGCAACTGAAGTTTATATTAGGGTGTGTACCGCCAAGCTAAACTAGTTCCGAACTGAAACACACAACTGTTTGGTTTTGAGCTAAGCCTTATTGGAATTGATTACCTAAAAATTGAAACAGTAATAGACAGTGTGTTCTGAATTAAATTAACTGCTGTACTTGATAAAAACTACAGGTCGACCATCATGAACCCTCCTGTGAATCAAGAAAACAATGTATAATGAGTAATCTGAATGGATGTGAATTATCAGAACAGAGTCAAGCAAAACTCTGGCAATCTAAAACACTAACAAAACAAACTTACTGCTCATGCATTTGGTATTTTCAGATTTAATATTAACAATACACTATGAGTCTCATACAAATTGCATTAAATTTCTGCTTATTTTTTAACTATTCTAATAATTCAGAGCCTACCAAACAGTAAAACTTCAGTTGCTTTTGGTCATTTCCCAACAAATAATCAAGTAGCTGGTGGGGACAAAAATTGAAGTTGTCCGTATGTTGCAGATTAAAGTCACTAAAACTTGAGCGTGTTCTGCAAATGAAGTTTCATTACTTATTAAAGGATCACATTTGAAAAATGACCGTCCACGTATGGAACTATTTGCAAGGCTGGTCTACTCATCTACTGTAATAACATAGTGGATATGCAGTGCAGATTTAAACATCCACGTCCATTCTCACAATTAATTATAAACTCTTCTTTTATCTTTATAGAGAATATATGAGTGTCAGCCTAACAGATAAAATTCTTATAATCTGGGGGTCATTGATTTTTCATGGCAGATACATTTTATAAGTGTAATGCTGCTAAGAAATGAAATGGCAGACATACTTCATTACTCATTAATAGTGACTACCGAGAGAAAGATTCCACGACAAAACGAGTGATGGAAAATTCATAAATATGCTACAGTGAGGCAGGCACATAAACATCCATCATAAAATTGTAAGTAAACAATTGACTATGTTCCATTTTCTTTCATTCTTTGCCCAATCCATAATAATTCCTCTAACTCTAATTTCTCATAGCATTTGAAGTTGAAATAGTTATCAACTTCATTACTCAGAACCATTTGCTCTAACTCTAACTCTAATTTCTCATATTTCATTACTCCATAATATTTCATTACACATAACCATTTCTAAAACCCCAAAACTCTTAATCATAGCATTTGAAGTTGAAATAGTCATCAAAAAACCTCTAACTCTAATTTCTCCAACTAAATTTTTAACTTCCTCTCTGTCTCTAATTGATGCGTGCATACCAATTAAGGTAATATAAGAATCTAAACTGTGAGAATAATTATTCCTCTGTTTGCCAGCCCAATAAAAGAATTTAAGAGCTAATTTTGGTTTTTGTTTAAGCTGAGAGGATATAAGTAGTTGACTGACAAAATTAGGTGATAATTTGATGAGAAACTTTTGCAGTAATCATTTAAATTGCATTCCATTATTGAAGAATCAACTAAAAGATTGAGTATTCTAAAAGGTTCTATGCATCCAGGAGGAGGAAAGGAAGTCGAAACGAACCTTGAATTAGGAGGGAATGTTTTGCTCCAGATAGAGTCAGAGGTTTGAATCGCCCCTTGATCATTCCTACCAAGAAGATTTATCATCATTTAAACCAATTGATAAGGAAAAAATAATTAGAGGATTACAGATCTAACTTCTTCCCATTAATCGAATGACAAACTCGAACTGAAATCAACAAAATTAGGTTTTTGAAATCGTTAAAAATAATCTAAAATCAGTAAAGTAACATCGGCAATTAAATTTGATAAGAACATGTTCTCATCTTTCATACCACTTTCAATTGATGAAATCTTCATACTAATTTGTTGTAATTCATCAATTTTGAGTTAATCTTCGTGAGAAGGAACTGATGATGACGATTTAAATTTTTCAAGATGAATCCAGTAATTGTTTGACCATCGTAATTAGGTTTGAAGATTGAAAACGAGATCAGATTTTGTGTTTTTTTCTTCGCTCGTGAGAGCTGTTTCAGTTTCCATGAAATGAAAATGAAAAAAAAATGGAAACTGAAATACGAAGAAGAACTGGTATTACTTAGCTGGGGGGCATTTTTGCCCTCGGGAAAATTGATTTTGGATTAAATCGTCTAGGAAAGGATTAACCCAGATGAAATTTGGTAAATTTGGATCTCCCAGTAATAGGTTTGAGAGGGCAGGACTAAAGAGTTCAAAGCCCAACATATCTGGGACTAAGTGTTAATTTATACTTTCCTTTATCTAGTCTAGTGGTAAAAGCAATCAGTTTTTTAGTCTCACATCAGTTTTCCAAATGTTTTAACTGTTTTCTTTTCCCGACACACCATAACAAAGCACAAACCCAACACACCAGAAAGTGCATTTATAAGGGTACAATCTCGATGCCCGAACACCATTTCAACCATAAGCTATTTAGTGTTTTCCATACCATCTCCATCTATCGTTCTTCTCTGCACAGACACTCACACGAGGCCTTTGTTAAACCAAAACCAAAGTGTTTTCACAGCCTAGTTGCATGATTTTTGACATCCCTTGGATACATATTACATATACACCGATCTTGAGGTTGATTTTTTTTCTTTTCCCCACGTAACATATGTCATATGTGATGTGTGCATGAACCCTCCTGGTCAGGAAATCTACTAGCAATACCAGAACCTGGTAAGTAGTAAGTACTAACTATCGCTATTAGTAAGTGTAAAGTTGAAAGGGCACGAGTTAAAAAGACAACTTCCTAAGTTTTGTTTTTATCGTACCTAGGAAAACCACTTCGTTCGCTTCTTGGATCCCTAAATAAGTGAGAACTCTCTCACTACTCCCTCCCTACGCACTCCTGCTGCTGCTACCTTCTCCTTCCTTCAACTTAAGTGAGTCTCTCTCTCTCTCTATCTCTCTCTCTCTCTCTCTCTCTCGGAACGACATTCGTTGAAGGGTTTTAGACCATATACCTCTTGTAGCTAGCTGTGTAGTCTGTGGAGTTTTCAAGTATTTCTATTTTAAGTAAGAAAATGAGGGTTTGTCTTTCTTCAGCTTAGACCTAGATGAGTCTTTACTCAAAATGTTGTCTCTCACTTGGGGTTTGAGTGAGTCTTTCTATTGGTAGAGCCTTAGAGGGTGAGGGTCGATCTAACTGACTTTTGCTCTGCTCGAGTTCCCCAATTTCGTAGAGGCCCTAGTTTTAGTTTTAGTATTATACAATCAATGGATGCACAAGCTAATTTCTGGAAGAAGAAGTATATAGAGGCACAAAATCGGTTTGCGATTCAGAAAGGGGAAGATGAGTTTGAACTAAATGAGTTGAAAGCTAAAGTGAAACTTCAAGACAAGCAAAAGGCTGAGTTGATTCGTGTTGCTGAGGAGGCTAAGGAAAGGGTTTCTACAGCTGAAACTGAGTCTACTAGGTACAAGAAAATGTGGGAAGAATCGAGCAAGCGGATTGAGGAATCCAACAGAAGGTTTGTGGATTTAGAGAAACAAGCAAACGCTAGGCTGAAATATGAGCTTGATTTGGAGAAAGAGTTGAGAGTTTGTAAGACTAAGTATGAGCAGAAGTTAGCAAGAGGGATTTCTCTTGAAAAAGAACTCAATCAGTACAGAAGCAACTTCATTCATCTTAACAAGCGGAATCAGAGCTTAAAAGAGGATAGTAAGTTCAACAGGAAGATTGGGGATTTGGAGTGTGAGAAAAGAAGGGTGGAGGATAAGCTTAAGGTTTCAAATGCAAGGGTTGGGAAATTGGAAAGTCAAGCAGCAGCTTTGCTAAAAGAATTAGACGTCTATAAAAGGAAGTGCAATGCTTTGTCTGCGGAGCTTAAACAGAAGGAAATGGAACGTGCTTGGTATGAAAGTAAATTAACGAACATAACATCTATCAAAGATGCTTTCGAGGATCAGCCTGAAGGCTATAAAACAGCATTTAGTAGACTGAGAGAGGAAATTATAGGTCTAGCTGATGAGCGAAAGGCTATCTGTGAAAGAGAAAAGGAAACAGAAGAAAGAGTTGCATACTTGAATGATGTGATTAAGAAGATGGAAAATGATAATAGAGAGATGAGGATGCAGGACTTGAGGTTGGAACAAGATTCAACTATGAGATGTTCAGATGCTCATGGCGAAGCAGAAGGTGGGCAAAGAGGTCTGCAAAATAATGTTTCTTACACCGATAATGGGAAGGAAGCTATAAACAGACAACTTGACAGTGAAATGGATGGTGGAACGAAAAATGCTCTCGTGGTACCATTGATAATGAACAAAAGTAATTTGAGTAACACTGAGAACATTCTTACTTCTGACATTCCAGCTAGTAGCAGCTACTTTCCTCATGGAAAAGGGGATGAGCTTGTCCCAGGTATGGTTAAATTATCAGATACTCATTACAAGTTTTTGACTTTCACTCACTCTTTTTTATTTGTGTCCATGATAGCTTTGGTGGGTTTTAACCTTCTTTAGTGAGTAACCTATTTCGTTTTAACTGTTTCATTCCTGCTATATCTGTTAGTTGGAGTAATAGGAACTAGGTTCTAGAAGGTTAACCAATGCAGAGATGGGCAGCTTGGTAAAATTTTGAGCAAATAACACTACTTTCTTGCATATAACGTGGCCCTATATGAGTCAATACTGTCATAGGTTTTATGTGTTTGTTGAATGGCTCTCTCTAGTCTCATATACTTATATCTACTGAGATCAGTTTACTTTTCGATCAACAGACAAAAGAGTAGCAGAGAATCTGTGTATATAGTGAGGACTAGCAGACTACCGTTTTTTTTTCCTTAGACTCTTGGGTTGTTGTCTTGTTAATGTTTCTTTTACAGTAGAGCCTTTCTTTGGTATGGAATGAGTTGTCAGTGATAGGCATAAACTAAATTACCTGTTTACAATGTCTATCTAGTTCTAGTAATTTTGTGCAACCTGGTAATTCATACCTTTTTGGCGTTATTTCACATGCCTACTGGCGAAACTTTAGTTCTGAAGTTGTTCTTTGGGTTAGGGAGATTGTATTCTGCAATATTTGTTGGATTGACTGTTTTCTGCCCTCTTTTGCATTGGTGTGTTCTTTCAATTTTTTGATTCATCAATAGGCAATCCCATTTCATAGCAGTTGAACTTTATTTCTCATCTTAACCAGTTCTGCTTTACCAGCGTAACAAAACCCATATCGTACCTTCTTCCGTTATTGCATTCTAAACTTGATTCACGTTTGGCGAAGCCTGTAATCTTCTTTAAGAGCCATAACTTTCGGTCTATGAATCTGTTTGCACTAAAAATGGATCCATAAGAAAGCTGTTAATAATAGTTTCCATTATTTCCCCTAAAAATGCAATTCTATATCTTTGTAGTTATAGAAGACATTAAATCCTTGTTAGCCATAATTGTTGGTTAAGCTGACCATCTGGTTCCTTCTGCTGGTCGTTATAAAATAGTGGACCGCAAAACCTATGCCAACAAAATACTTGATTTGTATTTGTACTTCAATATCTTTTTTTATTGGTTACTTGTAGGTCCTTTATCTATTGTTGTGGAGCAAGTTGAGCCTTTGAATGTGGAGTCTGGAAATGGAACAAGAAAGAGGATTCATATTAAGTTAGAAGAGAGAACTGTACCTCTGTTTGAGCAAGGTTGTTCAGATAATGAAGATCTGGTGCCATCTTTTAAAAGACAATTTCCAACCAGAAAGGTTGTGACATTAAATGTTCAGCGGATGACACTACATTATCTTCAGCGCCAAAAAGAAGGATGTTAGTTAAAATTGAACCGAGGGATAGTGAAAGTGAGGAGGATGATACAACTCTGAATGGTAAACATAAGGTGAAATGTTTTGAAGAGCTTGCAGCAAGTCCGAAGCGCCTAACCTATCCAGTGAACCCATGTGCTGGAGATGTTACTTTCTCTTCTGAAGTTCATAATCTCAAAGAATATATAACCAGTTCAAGGCAAAGTTTTTTTTCACTCAGGAAGTGCATAGAAAAGAAAAGCCAACAGGTTGATGGAACTTCACAAGAGACAACAATACCCAAACTAACAGCTGCAGAGGATGAAAAGAAAGTGGTAGAAAAGACTGATTCTTATAAAGTGGTAGAAAAGACTGATTCTTATAATGAAGATTGTTCAAGAAACTCGGAAAATGCAGTGGATGAGGGGGAGATTGATTTTGATGCAGTTGTAGCGATGATTAGAAGGAATAGAAATGAAGGATTGAAAAATTTTGGCCAAGAATAGATTAGTCCAGAAGTTACATGCGTCAAAGGGAAGAATAGATCAGTAGAAGTTGCTGAGATACTACATGGCTGTTTCTCCAGCTCATATAGACTCTCATCTCTCACATGGCTGCTTCTCCAGCTCATATAGACTCTCATCTCTCACTTGTCTCGAATAAATATATTTCCTCTCACTCTCTTTTTGTTCCCCCTTTAGTCCTTGGATCAATATATGAAGGCTTTGACTTGTCTCAGTAGTGGATACAACCAGTTTTTTATTGTCTTCGTTAGTAATTGGGGAAATTATTGTAGTACCAATGGTGGTAACTTCAGGGAAGATGATGTTTTGCCTAGTACCTGTGGCTTATAATGATTTTAACTTAATCATGTTCCGAGTAGGTTAAACTAGACCTGTGGCTTATAATGATTTTAACTTAACCATGTTCCGAGTAGGTTAAACTAGCCGACATTAACTTAATATAATCATGATGTCAATGGGGATCATGTTGGCGCAACACTACAAGATTCTTAACAAAGTTCGTATACCTGAGAATTGAGATACACGCAAGCCACACCTCATTAACTAATAGACCTAAGATTCTTAACAAACTAACCTCGACCTCTGCCAAGAATCAAGATGTATCGAATACAGACTAAATGAAACTCCATCTTTAAGCAAAACTCTAAATTGAGGAACCTGCATTGACTTTATGAAATACAAGGTGAAACCAATTGTAAAAATTCCATAAGCATAAATTAATGTCTCAATGAAAAATAGTTATTCAATTTTATTTTCTCTTGACAAGAAAACAAAGAGTGTATCACAAACTCTCTTAGAATCTAGGACGGTAACCGAAAGCATAAATCAGACATGTGCTCATCTGGATGCTTATTATTGCTACTTAAGACTCGATATTCTATGAGGAGCTGCTTGAGTTAATTGCTCCAGCTTCAGCAAGCAACGGCACGAGCTTCCCTGCCTTGTGCAACCCTGTTGTCGCTGTTTTCCAAACAATTACAAAGCATAAGAAACACAATATAGTACTATATCACAAGTTAAAAACCAGAGATAAATATAAAACAGGAAGGTTAAAAGACATTACAGTCGCAACCACCGATATGGTTTCCACCAATAAACACGTTAGGGACCGTTCGCTGTCCAGTCCACTGAGCTAATGCAGATTGTGTTTCATTTCCATCACCTTCAAACAAACTATATAATATCAGCACTCTCTCTACAAAATTTGTACTTGTTCACTATAGAAAGACAATCCAATGCAAAAGAAAATAGATTCTCAAATCAGTCTTATTGAAGGGCAGGGTATATATGGCTTATAGCCCAGAACTGATTTGCCACCTACTAAATCATGCATGCAACAGACAGGGAAGCCTTATATTCATGGAAGGGCAACCCCTTTAGGGTTAATGCCTTGCCCTTTTCCCCTTATATCCATGTACAAATCAAGGGTTTATACATAAAAAAGCACATGCAGCTATACACTTTTCACCATAACCTTAGTTCTATGAATACCAGTACATACTTCTTTGCCTAACTCAGCATATTTATTAGTTTTACCACATCCTGTATATGATATGATGAAATCCCTAGAACAAAATGCAAATAATTTTCAACATGGGTATTATTCCAAATTTGTATATGATATGATGAAATCCCTAGAACAAAATGCAAATAATTTTCAACATGGGTATTATTCCAAATTTGTTTTCCGACTCAATCTTGAAAAGGCATATAAACTTTCATCAACAATACCTAATCTGGTCTCTTACATAGGAGTATTTAATTGACAATGAATTTTTTATTTTAAGAAATTGGGGGAAAACTCTTACTTTCTTTGTCGAGTTCGACGGCCTTAAAACTCGCACCCAATTCTGAAAGCAATTTTTTCACTTGCACGCAGAATGGACAGTAAGATTTGCTGTCAATATAAAAAGAACACAGAAACAAAATCATCCATTAAAAAACAAAATCACACATTAAAAATAAAAGAGAAACAAAGAAAAATTGATAAAACTAGGGTTTTCTCATTGTATATTGAATTGAACCTGTAAACTACAACTGGGTTTGAAGAAACAATCTCTTTTGCCTTTGCCAACGCCATTAACACCTTTGATTATGAGCCCTAAAACCTTGATTGATTCTTATTCGTCAGAGAGAAAACAAATATTCCTAAAGAGATTTCGGTTCCGGGATTCGTAGCGAGTTTTATAAGTTCAACAAACAAAAAGAACGATATTATGTTAAGGTCACAATGTAAACGAGTACTACCGAGGAACCGTCACCATACACTTGTATTATTGAGGAATCACGTGTTCATCAACGTACATTTCCTACACATACCCGTATGGCCGGCCAGACTTGGGTATGAAGTGAACGGACCAGGAAAGAACCAATATTCTGGTAGCGAAAAGGGATCAAGTATTTGTTGGTAGGTCATTTAGCAGAGGGTCGAAACTTTTTTTCTTTTTCTTTTTTTGGTTGATATCATTGTTATAAAAAAAAGGTGTACTTTGACTCTTAGATTCGAGAGTCATTAGACGGATAGGATCTATCGGGGACCCCGATCTGACGGTCATGAAGCTCCGGATTGGGTTTTTGCAAGGACGGCCAGGAATGATTTGGAAGTCCCATCTTAGACGAAACTCCAAGGCTCCAAGGAGTATGCCTATTATAGAACTGCCTTTTACAGAACCAGAGCAACACTATTAAACACTAATCAATTTGTGTATTAATAGTCCCAATCAAAGAGTAGCCTTGATTCCGTTCCATCAAATTGTCTCCAATACATTGACACAATTTCTGCAGCAAATATGCCACCAAAAGATGCTTATCTTAACGTTAGCAGTAAAAGATCCACGGGACAACTGAAACGTTGGGGAAAAAAAGGGAAAAACAACTCAGTTCGGAACGAAATCAGCAAAATTTACATGATTCTTCTCTTCAAACTAAAGTAATTTTATGTTTATTGTATAGATTTACTATTGTTTGTCTGATCTTACTCAGAGTTTTTATAATTATTTGTTTACCCAGGTATCTACTTCCCATAATCTAGCTGGAGTGCCACAGGCGCATGGTGATCTTAAGATTTGTAGTAGAAGGTCCTTGCTCAGCTAAAACGCTGGGACAGCAACAGTACATTGAAAGTGACGGATATCGCGAGCAACAGTCAGATGCAGCCTTCTTAGAAGTTGATAATCTAGCTATGCACGTCTCTTCCCTACAAATCAATGTAAAAACTTGGGAAGTTCAGTATATTGTGTTCATATATATGTAGTATTCTTGCCAGGATACATAGATTAATACATAATTATAAGTAGATATCATGCAAACTAATTACAGAATTTTCGTGTGCCTGACTGTTGCTGATTGGAATTTTTTTGTAGGATCAACAGGTTGCCCAGCAAGTTGGTCTTCAGAAGAAAACTCGGCGTAAGAGGGATGCACCAATCAAAGAGGTATACAACATATGTTATTATTTAAAAATTATGTTGTTGCTATTACTGGGTGTAACCTATATATGTCTGGCATACCAAATTGGATTAGTCGAACAGTTGTATTAAAATTGTCTACTGCATGAAACTTTCACATACGAAAATCGCATAGATTAAAAACCGACCATCCACATACCAATTTATTTGTAACTGAAACACACAAACTTTACACATGAGACGAAGCAAAAACATCCTTAGCTTAACAGAGATTGGAATAGAAGCATTACAAATTGGGGAATATTTATCAAGATTGGTTATAATTATCAAACTGGACTTTGGGCAATCGAATTCAGAGTTGTTATGGTACGGCTAGCAGTTCCATAGAGAGGGAGAAAAAAGGCAGATTAATGGAGCTTAGATTGAACCATGTCCCTGGAGGGATTCATACCTTATTCAGTAGAGAGTGGAACTGCCTGGTGACATCAACCACCAACCCCAATCTGCTTCTCTTCCTTGAAGACCCTGTAGTACAATAAGAATTTAAATTGGGCAACAGGAAAAGAAAAATCAAAATTAAATTGGCCATCCATTAAAATAAAACCCTAAATGAAAAGATGAAATCAAAACCACAGCTATGCTCGAAGAAAAATTATGGGATTTTTAGTATCAAATTAACACCGAGACAAAAGGGGAAAATTAGGTTTGGATTTCGAAAAACGAAGATGATTTTCTTATGTGTTCTACGTCCAGTGACCGAGAGGTGAAGGACCGAAAAAAGGAAAAAGGATGTTTTATGTGAGACATAAATCTGACTGTTGCTGATTGGAATTTTTTTACTTGATCAACAGGTTGCCCAGCAAGTTGGTCTTCAGAAGAAAACTCAGCGTAAGAGAGATGCACCAATCAAAGAGGTATACAACATATGTTATTATTTAAAAATCATGTGGTTGCTATTACTGGGTATTATATGTTGCTGACAAATCTAACTGCATGTGTTATAGACTAGCCATACCAAACGAATGCGCACATGCTATACAATCCAAATGCCTGACACGGTTAGTATTCTTCAATTTACAGAGGAATTTAAGCATGTCTAAACATACTACCTAGGCATAACTAATTGATTGTATATCTATGTACAGAGGAATTCAAGCATTCCGGGCAACAACGATGATATAATGGTAGACGCGTCCATTGAACCTACGGAATCAACTGATCAACATCTGGATTCAACTTATATTGAAACGTAATATCACTTTTACATAATTATGTTTAACTATGTTCACTGCTAATTTAAGAAATAAACAATCCAATTACATCTGTGAAATTTGAACTCATGTGGATGCCTAAAGTTATGTCAGTATTGCTAAAATAAAATAGAAAACAACTGTGTTTAGTCTTGGAGGAAGAGTTACCGTTATTAACTGATTGTGATGCAATCGACCTCAGTCAATTGACCGAAAAAAACATCCCAGTAGCATCTGCAAGCTTCGCATCCCGTGATTTCATAAGGGAACTAAAGTCATGTTGCATTACCTAAAGTCTAACTGCATGAACAAGATACCTTCGTAAGTTCTTTATAGGTCTAAGAGACAAGGTCATAATTAGGTGTATAATGACAAAGAGTAGTAACCACAAGTTCTTCATAGTTCTAACATATGCTTCATTATTAATTACTTTTGTTGGCGTGTATAGGTCAGTTGCTAATGAAGATTTTACATCAGATGGTTCTGATGAATTCTGCGATCTTTCGGATGATGAGGAATGTGTTGGTACAGAGAGAATTGAAACCAAAAAGATGATTTGCGCCTACCTGTTCGTCATTACCTTGGTAAAATGGATATTGAATGTTCTTCATGTGGAGCATTGCATTGGATAGATGAGAGGACAAGCAAATCACCCAAGAAAGATCCAATCTTTTCAAGATGTTTCCGCGAAGGAAAAGTAAGACTCCCTTCATTGCTCGAGCCTCCACAAGAACTGATGGATTTACTCGAAGGAGACGATGCCGAGTCGAAATTTTACAGAGACCACATGCGAGAGTATAATGCTGTGAATGCTTATACCAGTCTTGGTTGCAAACTGGATAAGAGGGTTGTGAAGGGGAAGGGCCCAAAAGGCTTTGCAATTCATGGGGAACTTCGACACAATACTGGAACTTTAATACCAGACGAGGGTAAGGCAATCTATCACCAGCTTTATTTCTACGATCCAAATCAAGCCTTGGCTGTTCGTGCAAAACGGAATTCCCAGCTGGATAAAAACATTCTTGAAAAGGTTCAGAAAATTGTCTCAAAATATAATGTGTTTTGCGGTAAATATTACCAGGCACAAGATCTTTTGAGCAATGCTAACCCCGCAGACCAAAACGTCAAAGTCATCATGCACTACAATGAAACTACAGATGAAAGGCAATATAAGTTACCAACGGCCGATGAAATCTCTGTGATATTACCTGGAGATGGTTCTGAGAAACCCAACTTCAGAGATATAATACTTCATCGCAAGGGGAAACATGGATGCAAACGTATTTCGGGGTGTCATCCTGCATACTTGCCCCTGCATTACGTTTTATTGTTTCCATATGGCGAGATGAGTTGGCATCCTGATATGAAGCAGCTGGACCCTGGAACAGGAGAACATACTACTAAACAGTTAACTCTAAAACAATTTCACAGCTATCGTCTTTTTAAGCGCCCAAGCGAGTATTCTATCATACTAAGAGCAAAAAAGTTATTTCAATAGTACCTGGTGGATGCTCGGGGATCAACAGAACAAAACAATCTGTATTATCTTAAGATAAATCAGGATAAGCTGCGAGCAGATTCGTACAAGCATATAAAGGACTCAGCGGAATATGGACTGAGTCCCGAGGACAAGGGAAAACCATATGTCTTACCATCGAGTTTTATCGGTGGTCCTAGGCATATGTATGAAATTTATCAAGATTCAATGGCCATTACACGGTTTAATCATCATCCAGATATCTTCCTAACAATGACTGTGAATCCGCGTTGGCCAGAAATTCAAGATGCGCTTGAATCGCATCAATATGCGTCGGATCGTCCAGATCTCATAGCACGTGTATTCGAGTTAAAGAGAGCCGAGTTGATGAAAGAAATAAAAAAAGGGAATGTGTTCGGAAAGGTTGTTGCTCATGTGTTCACAATAGAATTTCAAAAACGTGGTTTACCTCATATGCATGCTCTTATATTCCTGGATGGTCCTGAAAAAATAAAGACAGTTGAACAGGTAGATAAATTTGTGAGTGCTGAATTTCCAGACGAAGAAACAGATCCAGCTTTGTTTGACACTGTCAGGAAATGCGTGGTACATGGACCATGTGGTGTGGACTCCATGTGCATGAAAAATGGAAAATGCAGCAGAGGTTATCCGAAAAAACATACCGAGAGTACAAGTATGGACGAAGGTGGATATCCAGTATATCGCCGCCGTGACAATGGGAAGGAGATATTTGTCCGAACTGGGTTCAAAGCAAACAACACAAATGTTGTTCCGTACAATCCTTACCTGTCCAGAATGTTCAACTGCCACATTAATGTTGAGATATGTGGGGGTGTACGGGCTGTTAAATACATACACAAATATATCTATAAAGGACATGATCGTGCAACACTAATTGTCGGTGAGTGTGATGAGGTACAACAATACATTGATGCAAGATATATTGGGGCACCTGAGGCTGCGTGGCGTTTATATGGGTACTCGATGCATCAGGAAGAACCTAATGTGGTTCGCTTGGCTATTCATCTTCCCAACCAGCAGAGATTTGTGTATGATTCAACTAAGTCAATGGACAGGGTCACTATTGCTGCAGAAAACTATAAGTCGACATTGATGGGGTTCTTTGAGTATTATAGCAAGCATCCCACTGCCAAATCATACACTTATCAAGAGTTCCCACAAGATTTTGTATGGAACAAAAAAGAATGGAAAGAAAGAAAACAGGGTTTTGCAATTGCTAGGATGTACTTCATCAGTCCTAATGCTGGTGAATTGTATTACCTGCGGTTATTACTAACAGTTGTAGCCGGTGCAGATTCATTTGACACGCTGAAAACAGTTGAGGATGGTGATTCCAGGAAACTGCATCGTACATTTAAAGGAGCATGCATCGCACTTGGAATTTTAGGAGATGACAATGAATGGTCTAAGTGTTTACAAGAGGCAGCAGTGATGAAAACTGGGGTTCAGTTGAGAAAACTTTTCAAGATAATTCTTTGTGACTGTAATCCAAATCAACCAGACGTTCTATGGTCAAAGTTTAGGGAACACATATGTGATGATTTTCATTTTAAACTACGCATGAAGTATAATATCAAAAAGCCAACAGATGAGCAAATATTTGATTATGGGTTATACCTGTTGGATGAACAGTTGCGTGAATCTGGGCAGTCGCTTGAAGATTTCGAGGATATGCCAAGATCAAAACTACCATGGAGTGATGCTGTTGGTGACAAGTTTATGTTGGAGCATAGGTGCCTACAACTTGCAGTGAGTGATGCTGAGGTCGAAGAGAGCATCCGGAAGCTGAATTCTGCCCAGACATCAGCATACAATGCCATGTTTAATTCTGTGAGAGATGGTGAGGGTAAACTGTTTTTTCTAAATGGCAGTGCGGGAAGCGGTAAAACATTTCTGTATAACACATTGGCATCTAGCTGCCGCAGGGATGGACACATAGTTTTGACTGTTGCTTCGTCTGGCATTGCTTCACTTCTGCTGGTAGGAGGTCGTACAGCGCACTCTACGTTCAGGATTCCCTTTGAAATAGCTGAGAACAGCGTTTGTGGAGTTGACAAACAAGATCCACAGTCTAAAATGCTGAAACAAGTAAAACTGATTATATGGGATGAAGTACCCATGCAACACATATTCTGTGTTGAAGCAGTTGATCGTACGCTACGAGATATTGGTAATAAGGAAAAACCATTCGGTGGAATTACCGTTGTTTTAGGAGGAGACTTTAGGCAGACGTTGCCTGTTATAGCCGGTGGATGTCGCGAAGCAGTAGTTGGAGCATGTCTGAGGAGATCGCTTCTTTGGGATGACGTCACTGTATTTTCGCTGCACCAAAATATGAGGTTGGATGCACTTGAACCAGACAGTGTATCATTTGCAAAGTTCTTGGTAGAGGTATGAATACCACTTTGTTTTTCACATCCTTTGGTTCTTTTTATCTTTGATCATGGCTCTGATTTGTACCTGTATCTGTTGGATATAAATGACAGGTTGGTGATAATCTCAAAACAACTGTTGATCTTCCAAACACAATAAATAGATGCGAGAACATGGCTGGACTTATAACCAGTCTTTACCCCTGGCTTGGAACAAAAGAAAGGGTATCTACAGAACGTTTTACCGAGCGGATTTTGCTGTCAGCCCGTAATGATGAAGATTAATGCAGAAGCAATGAAAAGATTAGACGGTGATATGTACACGTACCTTGCTGCAGACAAGTTAAATGCAGATGATGCTGGCAATATTCCACACCTTTCCAGCGAATACCTGCAGAATTTAAATCCACCTGGAATGCCTCAGTTCAAGTTAGATATAAAGGTTGGATGCCCCATCATGATGTTGAGAAATATTGCACCAACAGAAGGCCTTTGCAACGGCACAAGAATGTTGGTCACTAGATGTGGACAACATGTAATTGAAGCCAAGATTTTAACTGGCAAAAAGACTGGAGAAATTGTATTTATCCCGAGGATAAATTTCAAACCGACTGCGTCAGAGATGAATATTAACCTGACGAGACGTCAGTTTCCTGTCCGTCCAGCTTATGCTATGACGATCAACAAGTCACAGGGGCAGTCAGTAAAATACGTTGGAATCGATCTAAGCACTCATGTGTTTAGCCACGATCAACTTTACGTAGCATTGTCTAGATGCACTGCCGCAAAAAGAATAACCGTTCTACTACCTAATGAAACCAAGGACCTTTCAACTACAAACATTGTCTACCCCGAGGTTTTATTGTAGAGCTATATTGAATTCACATATGAACTTTGACCTGATTTCGGGATGGATCATTCTTTTTTTTCACTTTTTATGCACGCCGACAACTATTTGTACTTAAGCTGATTTAAAATATAATACAAATTCCTACATTTAATAGCCATTATGATAAAATATAATCTGATGTTTCAGCACCCTATCCATTTTTTATGATACCAAAATCTTACAACCAAAATCCAACCCATGAATCTAACATGGGACACATATTTCATTGCCTTTTTACGAAGCCTCTTATCTTAAGGCTAAAATTAAGCAGATGAAATTCATATTAGGAAATACAGTAAGATTATTTATGTATTTTGAATATGGGTATTAATATGATTCTCTATTTAGCTTTAATGTATGAGATCTGTATTAAATAAGACCATCACATAGACACGGATTTCCATAATTCACAATTTAGATAGCAGTCATACCCAAACATATCCAATGCACTGCTATACTCAGTGTAGAAATCATTACTTTTGATTTAGTATCATATGTCCTACCAGCTTGGTTTTCCTGCATCGTTGCCAAGAATGTCAGCAAGTTAGAGGCAGTCGTCAAAACTCCACAAAAAAGTAAAGCACTGCTAAAAATTACAGCACCGTGTGTCATTAAGCCAGTAAATGTGATTTATGCAAACGGTCAAAATACTAATTAAATAGTTAACTTAGACCACAAAACACGAAGTGAATTAAAAAGTTATCTTAAACCACAACAGAATTTACGACCTTTCCAAAGTGAATTAATAACTCCTATTGCGAAGTGACTGTTAATACTTTTGTGTAGTGCTTTTAAGAAGTCTACAGGGAGTAGTGTGTTATTTGATCAAGTGTTTCAATCATTTTTAGAGAATTAGATTGCTAAAGAGAAGCTTTCGCAGGTCTTTACATGAATCAACCAAAGAAGAACATTACATTGTTTTAAAAAATAAATAAGTAAACCGCAAATAAATATGAACTAAAGGGTATTTTATTTCCAATTTCAAAGGTTGTGATGATAAAAGCAAATTCTGGCAGGGTGTGAAGCGATACAGTAGTTGAGGTTCTAACCCACAAAGTAATAGACTGTCAACAGTACAGTTTTAAAAAGATAGTGAATCAGCAATGAAACAAAGATAGCGTCTCCAATCAGCTCCAAGAAAAAGAAGAATAGTGGATTAATCATACAGGTACACAGTTATACATTCAATTGCATCGAAGGTTCTTACATCATGAGTAAATCCCTTTTCTTCTTTGTGCCTGATAACGAAATCTTATATTCTTTCCCTTGAGGAACAATAACAAAATAAATCTTATGGTTTTACAAGAAAGAATATTAGTCACACATGTAGAAGCAATTGATGTTCACATGGGTGTGGTGGGATTAAAAGAATACATTTTTCATGTTTATGTGATTTATGTTTACAGTTCACTCACAGACAAACTTGCATTTTCAAAGCTATATCATTTCCAGTATCCTCTATTGTTCCTCGATGATCTTATAAACCATTAATCTATTCTCGGTCTTATAAATTATCTCTTGGATTATAAAGCCCCTCTTGGTTAACTAATTGTCATCTCCTTTAATTATCTTCGTTAACGTGCATATTCAAATTCATATTGAACGATGCATCATTCAATTTCAAAAGTCTTACCATCAGTCCAAATAATGACCATGGCAATGATTTGGAGCTAGCATGCATCATAATATAGGCAATAATAGAAATAGAGATTGAGTAAGAAATTATCACTGATGAACTCGAACAGCAAAACCGAACACCTACTAAGTCTGACTTGAGCAGATTTTTCACAGTTGTATGGACCTGCATCTCTATCACATGTTTAAGAACCCACTCCCAAATCCTGCACACACACATACATTAAGATATCAATTTCGTGAACTCATCGAACCAATATATTATCGTAGGATAAAGAAATTCTAACAAAGTTAAACCTATCAAGGGCATGAACTGAAGCGGACCAGTAAAGTAACCATATGAACAACCCTCTTTAGCTCTCTAATTCAATAAATATAAAGCGTGTCGCTAGACTCAACAAAAATCCCAAAATGATGTGAAGGGTTAAGAAGAAAATTTGACTGCATGATCAACTACCTATACCATATGCTCCAGCACAATTTTTTTTATTTACATGTCTTACAGAATATCTCTGTGGTACTTAATTAAGCATTGAAAATGGGACAGATAGAATTTTCTCAACTTATATAATATAAATCCATTCAAAATTTTGAATATCACTGAGTAACAATTATATAAGGGTTTAGTTTGTGCATTATTATTGAACAACAATTGAGTGCAACGATCAATCGAACTGCTCACAAACAATTGCTATGTATCCATAAATTTATCAATCATTCAACTGAACAATAAAAACACAAAAGCAACAGAGAAAAGAACCCCGGAGATTTCTGTACCTAATGTTGGTCTAGATATGAAAATTTAATATCAATTACAACAAACCCATAGATTTTTACAATTGAAAAACTAAACATCCACCACCAGCACCCACCACCACCATCTTATTTAACACATCACCACCCACCACCACCATCTTATTTAACACATCACCACCCACCACCACCTAATACCACCCATAACTACCCATAGCTATGATTTGATTCCAAGTTTAACAATTCAATTGATAGAGTGAAAAAAACCAATCTTCAGATAAAAACCCTCCACCAACACCACCACCACCCACCCACCAATACCCATGATTTGCTTCCATTATTTTTACTATTTAACTGATAAAACAACAAACCCAATCTTAAAAAGAACAGTAAAATCAACATACCATTTTGAATCTCCACAGGCTAATCATTTGAAGTAGTAGTAATTGGTAAATCATCACTATCAACAGCATTCCCATCCACTGTTTTATCAAGAAAATGATTTTGATTTTGATTTTCTGATTGAAGAAAATATTAGGGTTTCAAAATTTAGGGAAAGGATGTAATAGAAACATTTTGAAGCATTAGAATTGAGTTTGTAATGATAAATCAAGCTCTTCACTGTGTGTATAGACATGGTTTCCATTTTTATGGATTATAACCCCTTCGTAAGAAATTGGAATTGAGTTTCATGAAAAATGAAGAAATGGAGAAAGGTGATTAGATAATGTATACTCCAAATGACATAACTATCCTTGTTCTTATGATTATTGACATAAATGGTCAGGGTGCACAGCGATTTGGAGTGTCCAAATTCAAGTCCACTCAAAATAAGCAAAATTGAATTAATATGTTCTAACAACAGTTAGGATTAATACAGAATACCGATTTCCTTATTGGGATTTCAATAAAAATTAAATTGAGCTCTCTGTCCGTGTATGTATACAGATGGTTTGAACTTTTAGGGCTAAAAGTTTCTTAATAAAATTTGGACGGAGAAGAAGAGATGAGAGAGGAAGGAATTCTAAGAATTTGGGAAATGACGGAGATATCCATGATTTTGGCTACCAAACATTTAGGAGTAAATATCCACGTGTTGCTATAATTTGTATTCCTTTTTGTAAAACGGATCTTTTTGAATTATTTCTTTCTATTCAAAATTCAAATCCATCTGTGTATAAATTTGGTTCCTTACACGCGTGTTTAGAGTGTACCAGTACCAATGTCCGCAAAGGTTCTTCAGTTACGCTAAAATTTGGAGAAAAGTATTAAGCTCAGGTACAAGGTCATTTTCAGTGTTTAGTTTTAATTCATGCTTCTTTTTAAACTTGATTCGTTAAATCATACAACAAAAAATAGTCGAACAGGTTGAGTCTCGGCTGTAGGAGGGAGAAAAAGAATCTATGGTACGACACAACAACAACAAAAAACTACAGACGGCTCCCTTATTTTCTTAGCAAAAAATTTATAAATTCCAATATAAAATAAAATGAGTTGAAACGGCATATCTAAGGAGAACAATATCGATATGAAATCATTTCTTCACGGTATCATCCGAATTGAGTTCTATGAATGATGTCTCATATCAACATGTATTCTGTGAAATACATGCGAACATAATGGGGGTCTAAATAACTAAATTGTTTACTTATTTTTAAAAATTATTTGGATACGTTGATTAAGATGTAGTCTATTTTAATGTATGTAAACTGAAGACTATCACGGGAGGTTGAGTCGGGACCGTAAGGCCCCGGTGATACCTAATTGTATTGATAAAAAATGAAAACTCTTTTTTTTTTTCTTTTTTTTTTGAAGAGGGTCGAAACTTGAAAGTTGTCTATTTTTAACGGATGGATAAAGCTGTCATGGAAGTCAACACTACTGAGATTGTGATTCAGTCGGCATGATATTTCAACTGTGCATAATAGTTCCATGATATTTCAACCATTTAATGGACGAGAGTGGTCCAAATTGGCTGGGGTTCGAATTTAAAGGCTCTCTTTTAAGTACTACATTCACTCATTTGACAAAAGAATGTACTCGAGTGTCACATGTAAAGAGATTACAATGTATGAACTATGAACAATGTACTCGAGTGGTTGCTGTCATGATTGAACTATGAACAAATGGATTGATGAATGGATCAGTGAAGTGAGTTAGGAATGGTGGTGTTGATGTTGGTTTCAATGGGTTATGCATTTAAAAGAAAATGGAGCTAAAAGGATACTGCAGTGGCAAGGTAAAGAAGATAGAAGTGCAAATGGGTTTGGTGTGCGTGTGACGTGCATTTAAAAGAAAATGGAGATGTGAATGGTTTCAAAATAATAGGCAGGTTTATTTGCACACAAACTTACCTATTATTTTGAAACGGAGGGAGTATGTAACTGCATGGAATCCCATGGTATACCAAATAAAGATGTGGGAATGTTAAAAACACCCCTGGTATCTACGGGTCTTTCACAATTATCCTTATGAGTCTTTACAAATACCCACGAAAAAGTAATTTGCATAATCCCATTTGTAACCTTTGTATCTTATGCTTCGGCTTCTTCTTTATTTCTCAGTCGAGAAAAACCAATGGAACTCTCCACCATCTCCATCCCTGCCACCACCATCTCCATCTCGTCACTGTATAGCCTTCCGAATTCCGCCACCATCACCACCACCTCCATCACGGCCATCACCAAGACTGCAACATCTTGTTCAATATCCAAGCATCCTGTATTGGATCTAAATCTGTAGAAAATTATCAGATCTGTACCAACTCTTATTCTGGTTGTTCGAATCTGGATTAGAATACAACGAAGTCGTTTTATGAGATGTAAGTAATTTTACTACCTAATTTGATAAATTGCTATGATTTTCGATTTGATCGATTGTTTTTTGTTCAATTTATGTATTTTTATTATGAAATTATGCAGTTAAAGCATGTATACGATGGTTTTTGATTGAAGGCTCCTCATAGGTGATGATGTTTTATGGGATAATTGTGAAGGTGATTTGTCTGATTTACTTGCCAATTTAGTAAAATTATATGGATTATGCTTTGTTGTGGTTGCCGATTTACATTTAGTAAAATTATATGGATTATGTTTTGTTGTGGAAGGTAAATGTTCAATTCATTGTTAAATTGAAGTACGATCATGGGTTATTCTGTTCAATTATGGTTCTGTTCTGTGTCAATGGGTTTTTACGGTGTTGTGGCGGTCGCAATGGTGTGTGATATTCTGGTTGTGGGTGTTTGTGTTAGACAGTGGTGGTTGTGGGTGTTTGTGGCGGACAGTGGTTATGGTTGCTTTATGTGGTGGTTTGTGGTTTCAATGGTGTGTGTGATCATTTAAAACCATCATTCTGTATTAAATTATGAGATAATTGATTATTCTGTTTATATGAAACATGTTTTTTGTGAAATTATATATCTTTGTCTCTTGTAGATTGTACCGAATGCTTTACAAGCTATATTTGGGTGGCTTCTGCGTTGACATTTTTGTGCTTTGCTTCTTGCAGAGGGACTTCAAGTATATAGGAGGTGGAAGACGATCTTATGCAAAAGGTGGAAGACGATCTTATTACGGTAAGAAACCATTGAATAACATTTGTTTAGAATTAACGGTGACATATATACACACTCATGTTAATCTACACAAATATTTGTGTTCTTGAAGTTGATTTAGTATTTAATTTGGCTGATGTCATGGTCAGGTAGCTTAGAAACTTATAACCTAGAAATGAAAAAAAAAAAAATTGTAGTCTAATTATCGTTCTTGACTCTCTATATGTATGGAGGATTCCCTTGACATCCAGTTCACACAGACCTGGTGGAAATGAATGGTGCAACCATTGGGCTGAGTGGACTAATGTCTCTTTATGATGCTCTCTTTTACTCTGGCCGGTGGATGTTATTGTTCTTTTATACATATATATTTCTTGATTTCTATAGGTACTGGTAGGAAATTTGTCAGTGGTTGCAGTACGTGACACTCATTTATTTATTTTTTTGTGAGAGCAGTCACCTCATGTACATTTTGATTGATATGAAAAAGCATATCCAATTCTTACAAACATCTACTATGGTATATCACTTTTTAATGAGCAGCTTATTAGTTTACCTAGTTTGCCAAGAACATATGTACATGGTTTCATTATGGCTTGGGATTAATAGCTTAACTTTATCTAATTTGCTCCATTTCGTTCTTGGACTCTAGATTTTGGGGACAACTTCAGAAAGTTGCTTCACTTTTGGAGGCAACTTGAGCTAGTTGATTCCATATTCGGAGGCAACTTGATCTAGTTGGCTCCATTTTTTTGAGAAGCTTGTTCCTGATTTATTTTTTTTTCGAGAGAAATTGAGAAAGTTGTCCCCACTTTTCGAGACAACTTGAGTTACTTGGCACATATACCAGTCGAAAGTGTCTTTTGAAATGTCAACTTTTGTAGCTATTTATTTTGACTATTTTGGTAATCGCGATAAGGTACATATTCAGAGGGTTTCACACTGGATAACTGACTTAGAAATCAGTGGACAAATCACAAAGGCTTTCATGAATCACCTCATCTATGATCCTGGAGTACTCCTCGAAAGGTTCATTATCACTGCGAAAGAATAAATCAACCTCATTTTCGTGACTAGTATTCTGTAAGTTCTCAGTGTGAGCTATGATATCTGTTGAGGTTTAAACCCTCTATAAACACCATTAACTGTGAATGTATGTCAAATAAGGTTTAGTTTTTTTTGCTGAAAACATTAGATTTTTAGTTATCGTCAGTGTATGTACCTACTGAATGTGCTGGATGTGTCATGTTCATGAACCTTGTCCTTTATAAACACCTTTAGACTGACAAAAAGATTTTTCCTATGTTAGAGGAACCTTTGGTGTAGTTGTAAAGTAATTGTAACCTTGGCCTATGGATATGTTTTTGGGTCCATTCATGCATGTGAATTTAGCTTTATATATACCTTAACAGTAGTTGCGACGAATCTGTGGTGTAATGGTAGCATGACTGACTCCATGTCAGAAGATGTGTGTTCGACTCACGCCAGGTTCACTGATCATTTGTGTATGTTTATTGTTTCTTTTTCTAGACAACTTGCGCTAGTTACCTTCTATTTGGAAACAACTTGAACAAATTTCCTTCAGATTTGGAGACAACTTGTGCTAGTTGCCTCCAGATTTAGGACAACTTTGGCTAGTTGCCTCCAGATTTGGAGACAACTTGGGCAAGTGGGTTTCATTTTTTTAGCAACTTGTTCCTGTATTTTTTTCGTTGGAGACTACTTGAACGAGTTGCCTCCAGATTTAGTTTTTTATCTTGGTTGTTCAGTAGCTGAAATTGAATCTAGAATGTAGCGATACATTTATTTGTTATGTAGCTTGCCTTATTTTAATTGGTTCTGGATGTGCTAGTTGATCCCAGAACTTTGTTTATTGTAGTTGGTTCTGGATGTGCTAGTTGATCCCAGATTTTGGAAATAACCTATGCAAGTTTATCCCAGATTCGGAGACAACTTGTACATGTTGCTTCTGAAATGAGATAATACGAGGTTTCTGGGTTCCAAATCTGGGAACAACTTATCCAAGTTGCTTCCGCCACTGGAGACAACTTCTGCTAGTTGCTTCTATTGCTGGAGACAACTTCTCCTAGTTGCTTCGAGAATGAGATATTACAAGTGCTTGTGTTCCAGATTTTGGGAACAACTCACCAAGTTGTTTCCAATACTGAAGACAACTTATGCTAGTTGCTTCCATCTTTGAAGAACTTGAACCAAGTTGCTTCCTCTAAAAGAAAACTTGCATGGTTCTGTTTATATTTTTATACGTTTCCTTCTAGATATGCACACCTGCAATCATATAACAACACTGACTGTATCTGTAATCATATAACAAATTGTATATGCAGTCATATTTCAGTAATAAATATAAATAATTCATTCTTTCATGTTAACAATTAAAGTCTACATCTCAATATTCATTCAACAGTAACATAACTAATACTGAAAAGAGTGTATCCTTTCATGAATAGATCTTTTCCACAGGTTTACATCGGTGCTACAATTTAGCTTTCAACCAATCACATTCAGATCTGTTTCTTTCTGAAGCCTTTCCACATTCATCTTGATCCTTTTCTTGTTAATTTTAATTGCCAATTCTTTTTTGGTCATTTGCAGAAGATGGTCGCAGCTCTGATTCGCCCTTCTCCAATGTCTTTATATAAAAACACATGTATGGTTAACAGTGTTTTGAGTCTGACTGATAATGTGCCTTGAGGATCTTAACTCAGGAATGATCAATTCACCATTTTTGTCTTTATGTCCCGTCTCATTGAGTACTTTGGTCGAATATTTGTATTATTCAAGAGATTCTGGATGGCCCCTTTCTCAATATGGAATATATTATCCGATCCAAAATACGCCAGTTCTCTGCACCTTTTTAACAAATTGCAGATGAAAAAAAACTAATTAGAAACCTGCAAACATTTCGCAAGCAAGTAATAGAAATAACTTACACTAGTTGATCCCAGATTTTGGAAACAACTTATGCTAGTTGATCCTAGATTTAGAGACAACTAGTACAAGTTGCTTCTAAGCTGAGAATATCATAGGTTCCCAGGTTCCAGATTTGGGAACAACTTGTCCAAGTTGCTTCCATTACTGGAGACAACTTATGTCAGTTGCTTCTATATCTGGAGACAACTTAAACAAGTTGCTTCCAGAAATACAAATAGGAACAAATTAGCTCTAGTTGTATCCATGTATGTGATCAACTAGCTCAAGTGTACGGGATCAACTTTGTACACGTTCAACTCTGCATGTATGGGAGCCAACTTGGATCATCAAGGCATGACTACATTTTTCTGAGACAAAGGCAGGTTCTAATTCTCAACACATATAATTTTATTTAGTAATAAACAAGTCTATCACCACTCTATAGAATGTTGAATAAACACAATCCCTAAACCAAAGCAATTCGTATAATCTTTAACGAACGAAACAAAAACTACACAAAGTTTAACCATTGGAACATAAAACCAATTCTCTTTATACAAATTAAGGCACCAAAGTTTTCATATAAGAAAGATTCAGTTTGTGCCAACCAAATCGGCAATCAACCAACAAAAAATCACACATAATGTGTTGAGTTTTTAAACCACACAATATAATATTAATCAAAATTCATATACCAAAGTTTTCAGTTTGTGCCAGCCACATCGACAATCAACAAAGAACCAAACACAATGTGTTAAATTTTAAACAACACAAAATTTGCATTCTCTAAATTTACTTTAATTAGATAACATAATTAGGGGTGCACATACCCTACCCATATCCGTTATTTCTGCCCTACCCGTCAATGATTTAACCGTATCCTACCCTACCCGCCATTGAACGGGTAGGGTGACGGTTAGAGATTTTCTTACCCACTATAAAATGGGTAGGGTGACGGGTGAAACCCGAAATTATCCTACCCTACCCGCCTATCCGCTAATATACTCAAATGGCGGAGTAACCCTCGCATTGTTTTCATCTCCTGCCTATTCTTTTTCGTAATTTTGAAACATATCAGGGGTAAAAAGTGAGGTTGGTTTTTTCGCTTCCGTATCTCTTTTCTTTTCCAAATCACAAATCGAAGAAAAGTCGAAACCCTTTCTCCCTGTTCTCAAATCAAACTCTGCTCCAAATCTAGTAGGAGAATCACTCAATTGAAATTTTCCGAAACCCTTTCTTCTATCAATACCATCTTCATCTAAACTCGTCTTAAAACTCAGCTCCATCTCCACCTAACGAGTAAAATGAGGTTTGATTTTGTTGTGAACTTGTGAGAATTTTGATTGATTTATCTACTAATTTCATAATCTGCATGTTTGATTTTCGAAAGGGAAAACAGACTATTCTGAATCATTAACTCATTCTCATGATTTTACTCGTCGTTCTGCTTCATACTTCTCCTCTCTGCACTAGAACCCTAGATTGAAAAATCCAGTTCTTCATTATTACAAATCAAAGTTAGGAATCGAAGACGAACATGAGTCTCACATCAAATATGGAAAATCACTGTCACAAATCGTTCATCTAAATAACCTCGAAATCAAAACTCATGTATCAGTAGAAATCTAAAGTAACCATATCCAACGAAGTATCTTCTTTACCTCCAAACACAAGAATTTCAGGATTTCAGCTAAATTTAATCTTGAGGTTTGTCAATTTTAGGTGCAGTATGAGAGATAAGGATTGATTTTAAAAATTCCTTCAGCCCTAATTCAATTGGTATTTGATCAATGATTTCATTTTTTTCAATTCATACCTTGGGTAGGTCGTAATTACTGATTGCATGTTTGAATAAGGTGTAAATGAATTATGGGTTTCTTATTTGTAAATGAATTATGGGTTTACATTGTTGAGCTGTATATATTGTTGGATCTTCAGTGCATCTAACTAGTCAGGTCTTCATAATTGTCCTTAGTTTTGCTGATGTTGATTGACATGTATCTGGAAGTGTAAATTGAGTTGGGAAATGTTGTTACTGATGTTGTTTTTTGTGTGAATATGAAGGTTGAAACAGCTGTTGTTACACGAGCTGGCGGAAGATTGGAATTAGGTAGAATTGGAGCACTTTTAACCAAGCTTTGCAACATGGTTGAGATTGCAGAAGAGATGCCAACAAGACCTCCAGTGAATCGAAGGGCTAGTATGTTTCATCTCCGCCACCTCCACCTCCACCTCCACAATCTTCTCAACCAGAGGTGAGCGGAAGTAAGAAACGGAAGAGGACATCTTGGGTATGGAGGCATTTTGTGACAAGTTTTAACGCAAATGGGATTGAATGGGCGAAGTGTAACTATTGTGAAGGTGGTTAGTATAAGGTTGGTGGTAAGGACTATGTCCCTTGCTCCTGAAAAGTATGACTGGCTAATGCGCGAGTCCTAGTTCAGTTTCTACAGGTATTTTACGTTTCTTTTTCAGTCATTTTAGAACTGACTCCCTTCAGTTGAGTTTGGTGCTTATATTTGTGGTGAAAGTAGACTTGTTGTGAAAATAACTTTGCAATGCTCATCGTTCTCATTTCGTTGAGTGAAAGTAGGAATACTTGTTTAAGGGTCTGAGTACTAACAATAAGTTCAAACCTTATAAAATCTCGTGGTTAAAACTGATTCTCCCTTGCTGAATCTAAACACCAGAAATCCACGGTTAGTGGTTTCTACTTTCTGTGGTCTCAAGGTACTGGCAGGTTCATGAAGTAGTCAGTACCTTTTTCCACCCAAAGAGGAGTTACTGGTAATATGAGAAATGTTAACACGATCATAGTAGAAGGATCTTGCACCAATCATTATAGAATTGGTCAGCCAGCCCCAATAGAGGTCATTGAGGTTGTTTAAACAATCTTACGTTTGTGTTCAACTGTTTGTAGTAATATACAGTATGTACTAATGTCTTTTGAACCTCGTTATTTTTTTATGTACTAATATCAACTGCATTGTTGATATGTTACGACTCTTAATTAATCTTTGTTAATCATCTTTGATATGTAGCGTATAAGGAGATTTTGATGTTGATTGGCTTTATCTGTTGTTATGCAGCTTTATTTGGTGATCTTAGTACGTACTCCAACTCCATAATTGTAGATGATGATTGCAGAAGAAGGTCATATGAAGAGCTTTTGATGATGATACTCTTATATGAAGAACAAGGTTACATGATTTTGAAAAAAATAGAACTTTTGATCTTGAGACTACAAATGGCTTTTTGCCTAACAAGATGCTTTTGTTTGTTCATTTTCCCTTGTTAGATTGGCAGTACCATTAGATAGGCTGGTTCTTATTTGCTGTGTTGTTACAAGATTTTTTTTTGTTTTTTAGGAAGTATTTTTTGTATACACAATATTAACCAGAACATAGGAAACTAAAAAAAACACAAAAAAAAAAAAAAAAACGGGTATACCCGCCATCCTATCCTACCCGACCCGCTAATTAATGGGTCGGGTGGGATCTTACCCGTTTAATGGCGGGTAGGGTGGCGGGTAAAAGATTTCTTACCCGCTAGTAAGCGGGTAGGGTGGCGAAATAGGCAATATCCTACCCACCCTACCCGTTGTGCAGCCCTAAACATAATAGTGTATCTAAATGCAACAAACAAAACTGGATAAAATCTCATCACATACTTGCACCAAATCAATACGAACTCTTACGCAAATCAGATCTCACCACCAAATCACCAGATGTTATTCAATTTGAAACAATATCTTAATTCCAGTTTCCTCAGATTCCATCAATCCCCTACCTACACCAACAAAACTGAACAAATCAACTAGAAAAACTGAATTTCGGTTTCAAATTTCAACTATAGCTTAATATAAATATTTTAGGCACTTATCAGTAACATATACGATGCGTCATCAAAAAAATAAAAAGAAAAAAAAGATAAAGAAGCTGAATGAAATGTCTTTTAGTTCGATCTACTTCAAAACCTGATCCTAATGTCGCAGATCTAACAAAATCAAAATAAAACAAAATCTTAACACAAATCATTACTAACAAAATAAAATTAATACAAATTCTTTACAGAAATCAGTACTAACCCTAGTTTTTGTTTTGTTGATGTCAGGTTTGATGCTGTAATGTCGATTTGAAGTCCATTTATTGCTTTGATTTTGATGTCTTCTTTGATTTTTGACTTGTTTCGATTTTTCGTCTGTCTGTAGAGAGAGAGGAAGAGAAATGAAAACACGGGCGAAGAATTAATGGTTTGTAACGGGGATACATGTTTTTAATGGAGGTTATTTTAGTAATCTAGTAATTCGGGTTTGGGCTTCTAAAAGCTTGGGGTATATTTAAAACCCAAAAGGGTATATTTTAAGGGGTCTCGTACTAACGGAAAATAGATAATGTTCCCGGTAAAGATCTTTACTTGCCATTCAAGATATAATGAACATGAACACGCTGCTTTATTACGAAGGTCAACATATTAAGGAGTAAGTTTTACTCAAACCCTTTTCTCCAAGATATTATTTAGACTCAGGGTAGTTAATATCGCGTATTCGTATCGTATCGGTCGGGTCCTATACACCGATACAAGTGATAATATCTGTTTTTACAGGCGATACATCATTTAATATAGAATTTCAAAGAATTATAAAACCATAGTAAAAAATAATAAGAATCATACACATATCTCAAATTTCCAAAATACAAGGTGGTTTATTAGCCAACGTTGTGATTGGTGTCCCATTATACCGGTAAATCTTTTTTATTATCCTTCATATTTATCTTTTATATTTCTCTGCCTTGCAATCGAAATATGGTTTCCATCTTATATCTTACCATATAGTCATTAATTTTATATTATAAATATATTAGGGCTTTTTACCTTCTCCAATTGTAAAGACTAGATGCATGTTGATGAAAATTTTATTCACAAAACCGATATTATCGGTGTACAAGTAAAACTGATATATCGGTCTGTACCGGCCTGTACATCCGATAATATCATTTCGTCTTTGTATCGCCGATATTTTTGATATCGTATAGGTATTTTCCGATATCCGATAAAAACCTATAATATCGGCATGTACAACCGATATTGACTACCTTATCTTCGTCAATCCTATCCTCCTTGCTAACACTTTTCATATTTTTCACGTGAATCCTATCCTTCTTGCGGGGAAATGGGTATTCATCCAACATTATCTTCGTCAATTGTAACATCTTCGCATTTCAATCCATTTTCACAATCTATTTACATCGCAAGTGAAATTGTCGTATTCATCATTAAGTGACGCTATCGTTTACCTCAATGGTGACTAACTCGCGTTATCAACTCCTCTCAGAGCTATTAGGTTCTCTTAAATCATTCCAGGCGGCGAGGTGATACTTTGTATCTAAATTTTGCCACTTCTTGCACCATTATGATGAAAGAGGTATGGGAAGAGAATTTAACTGTTGATATACTTCGCATTAATTTTTCATACTCGTTGTAACCATCGTTACGTTTTCGTGACTTCCGGATTACCGCGTCCAAATGTTTTTTCTTCGCTTTTTGACCGACACGTCTTTATTAACCTTTCCCTTTTGACCGGTAACTGCCTTAACCGGTTCACTTACCATAAAAAATATCTTCTGGAGAGAGATTATTCTTCACTAATTCTTTTTTACTTTCTGTCTTTTCATCTTCTCTTTCTCTCTGCAACTTCTTCTTCTCCCTAATTTATGTAAAATCTTCAACTAGATCTTCATGTCAGACCAGCGAAACGCTTCTTCCATAATTGAATCATCATCAAGGTAAGTTTATTTTTCTTGGTCTGATTAAATTTTCCTCTTCCTGCTAATTAATTGATTTACTTATTTTTGACAAAATCATCTCGTGTTGTTGTTTTTGTTATTATCCTTGATGCTGTTCTTGGTTTGTTTTTCTGCTGCTGTTGTTTTTAATGTTTTTTGAACTTTCTAATATTCCGATAACGTTGTTTTTTCCTTTTCGGTCAAATACCGCATGCGCCCAAAAAAAACCTTAGCGGAATTTACAAAAGAGTTTAAGAAGAAAGGAATTAAACTTTCAATTCCTGAAGGTTCTGCGTCCACTGTCGCCTTAGACTACAAATGACTTATGAAGGAAAGTTGGAGCGCGAATAGAATCATCGTCACTCTGGGATAGCTACATGCATGCTTATCCGTTTCTTTATACGATCCAGACAACCCTTTATTCTGCGAAGTTCTCTCTCTCATGGGCAGGCATCGAGGAATCTTTCAAATATGCGGTAATGTCATTCCCATTCTTTGCTAGTTTTCTGCTCGCGCATCGGGTGTAGGTTGTTCCGCCCTTTCTGATTTAGCTATTTCATACAATCCTGAGGATTACATTGTCGAATCCTTTTTTAAGCAATACACTACACATTTTGTCAACCGCGGAGAGTTTCTCTGGAGTATTTTCCTTAATCGATCGTCAAAGCTCGCGAAAGATAAAAGGCTTATGACTAACGTGTATTTTCATAGCAACACCAACTCCATTCTTCGCTTCTCAAGTGATGAAGCTTGGATGAAGTCCCATTTAATCCTCGAGGGTCCCTTCATATGGGGAAAGCATACTGATAGATCTGCTCACTTGGGTCCTGATAAACGTCATCAATTTCTTGTCTACCAGACATGTGGCCAGAAATGTTTGTCGGGGTCTTTTCTTTCTCTTCGTAATTCTATTCTATCTTCGCAAGTCTCATTTTTTGCAATTCTAATTTCAATAATTCTAGTACCCTGACCATGAGATTATCCCGAAGAAGAAGGATTCTCGCAAAAGGTCATCTTCGAAAACCAAGGAAGTGAGAAATATTGATTCGCATTATTTTTCTTTAAACAATATTATTGCCTCTGTTTCTTATCTGTCTTGGTTAACGAAGGGGGAAGCTGGCAAGGAGACCTCTACCCACACCAAAACCAAAAGACCACATTGCAGCTCTAAAACTAATGTAAATGTAGAATTAAAGGGTGCTGAGGTTGTGGATGCTAGATAATAAAATGCTTCCTACGATGAAGAAATCAAACGCTTTAATTGTTCTCTCGCAACCTTCTGAGGTAGTCCCAATGTTGCAGCTCCTGCCACCAAAGCTCCTGCAACTAAAACACCTCCAACTGAACCCCCTATCAATGAGACTTCTGCCGTTGAAAAGTTCCTTGCTGAGACTTTTACTGAGAAGGAATATTTGATGGGAGGACCTTCCACGAGGAATGAGGATTTCTCCCAGTCTTAACAGGGTATCTTCAATATTGGTGACTTGCTAATTAAGCTCACCAACGAAGTGTCGCACTTAAGCGAGAAAATGCTTTCGTTAAAGGATAAGCAAATATCTGAGTCAGATGCTTTCACCTTCGATGATACTGATTTCGTGGCAGATATTTTTAACCTTGTTCAATTATCTAGCACCAATCTTGCCATCACTAAAGCTTGTGGCGCGATGACGAAGTTATGTTCTAAATCTTCTCCAAATAGGCAAACGAGGTGAGAAATTGCCTCTTCTTTGGACTATAAGAAGGACTGTGGCTTTGAGTATATATGGTATAATATTATTCTTATCGTACTAGTTTTATTTACTTCTCATACCATTGTTATTAATATCTTGTCGCAAACTTTTAGGAGTATCGCCGTCGCCTAGTGCAATTATAGGAATATCGTCAAATTGAACTTCAACTAGAATAACAAAACAATAAAATCTCTAAACTTCAAGGTAAATTATCCAAGCTTCAAGGAAGTTTACCGCAACAACCAACATTGCTACTTCTCTTCGCACGAAAAGTCGACAGCTTAAAGATGAGGTTATCGCGTTCTTCGCATGTATTTACTTTCTTTAATGTTTCAGTCTTTGATTTAAAGTTAATCGTATATAAAGATCTCTGCGTGAAATGCGTGAATGAAAAATACGAGATCAATTTTGCTGCTGAAGATGCTAATGCTGAGAATATGAATTTAAGAAGTCGAGCGGGTCAGTTAAACGCTGATCATTCATATTTGAGAGACCATATTGATAACTTGAAAGTCGACAATCTTGACTTAAGTGGCCATGTTGATATTCTTAATTCTCAAATGAACCACCTCACAAGATTATTGCATAATTATGATGTCTTGAATCGAACTCTAACAAATGAGAATTACACTTTAACGAAAGAAGAACGTGCGCTGATAAATGATAAGGCTGCATTTGGTATTGAACATGTAAAGCTGCAGCAAACTTGCCAAACTATTAGAAATTCGCTTCGTGACTAGAATACCATAGTTAGGATCTTGGAAAAAGATAATAAAACTTTGATTCGTGCCAAAGAAAAGATTGTCAAAAGTAAGAAAAAAAACTGTTAATGAACTAATAAAATTCCAAGATGAGCACTATCAGTTAGGTGTTTCGCATAACCGTTTAGTGGAAGATAATAAGGCTCTTGTGATTCGCGAAGACAAACTCCTTGCTCGGATTAAAGGTAAACCTGGAGATAAATTCGAAAAAGCTATGGATGAACTTGAGAATGCCAGAACTGAGTTAGCTAGACATATTAGTTTGAAAGAAGAAACTGAAGAGACCCTCAAATTAATCATCACACAGAAGGAAGGTAGTCATAACAGGCTTCCTCAGCTTCTACCTCATCTTTGACTTTACTTATATAACATTCTATCTCGCTCGGTGATTAACATTTCTTTTGATATTACTTCGCATAGTCTAAGAAATTGCACATGGGAGAAATGAAAAAGTTAAAGGATGAGCTCGCTGAAGTGAGGAAGGAGTTAGCTAAAGTTCAAGAAGACAAAAATGCTTTTGTGTAACAAATAACCAACTTGCCCTTGAACACAAGGAGATATTGAAGACGAAGAATGAATTGGCGAAAGCTAAGGATAGTTCTTCGCAACAAGTAAAAGACCTTTTTGATTAACTTGCTAAGATTAATAAAGAGCATTCCACTTTCAAGGAGGATGCCAGGAAGTATGAAGATGAAATAGAATTAAAATATTTCAACCTCAAAAGAGATATGGACATTTCAATTGTCAAGGTCAAGAAGAATGCTCAGCGAGCTCTCAATTATGAATCTCAAAAGCTTGTTGATATAATTTGCAAGAAGAACAATCTTCCTCCTGTTATTTTGAATCTTGCTCCAATTAGCGATGATGATGATGAGGAGGAAGAATAATATATCGATTATGAGTACTCTAATTCTGATGGCGAAGGGAATGAAAGTGATATCGGTGATCAAGATGCTGGGAGTTCTCTTAACAAAGATAAACATTCAAAGTATATTTATTTGGAGGAAACTGAAGCGAGTGCAAGTGGTGAAGTCGGTAATATTCTTCGCACCAATCAGTCATGCGAGGATGCATGTGTTAGTTACAGAAGACTAATTAATTATTTCCTAAAGTTAGTCGTGGTTATTTAAGGAAGGGGTTTCCTAAAACGGCTAGAATTCTTGGTGGCCAAGTTTGTAACCTATATAAATAGGTAATTAGGCCTTGTAGAAGTGCATTGTGTAGAAAACGATTAAGAGATCGGTGAGAGATTTCTTGTATAGCTTTTAGGTCTAAAGTTAGGGTTTCGTTGTGAGAGCATATTGGTGAGGCACAAGAGACAAGGTTATCGTCTCGGGTAATTGTTGCGGTGTAACCAAGGGTTTGCTGGGATTCACACGACGTTGTAATCGTTTTTCTTCATAGTGGATTTGAGTTGGTGCGGCTCAAAGTGGACGTAGACAATATATACAAGTTGTATGTATTGGTCGAACCACTATAAATCTTGTGTCTTGTGAGTTGATTTATCTTTCTCGTATTTTTATAGTTGCTTGTGCTTGGTTTACTTATTATTCATCATAATATCTCAAGATCCGTTATTCAGTGGTTGTCAGTGATTATTCCCTAAGAAAATCCTGACAACTGGTATCAGAGCTCGGGTTAGAGCTTTAGGGTTTATCGTAGTAGGATTGGAGTGGGAGTTATTCCTACAGTTTCAAAAGAAGTACGAAGATCGTTAAGAACTCCTAAACCAAACCCAAGGTATGCTTTGAATTATCTATTACTTACGGATGGAGGCGAACCTGAAGATATTAAGGAAGCACTAGCGGCTGATGATTCAGGCAAGTGGAAACTTGCTATGGAGGATGAGATACATTCACTTGATGAGAATGGCACTTGGGTGTTAGTAAAATTACCAAGAGGTAAGAAGGTGTTGCATAACAAGTGGTTTTATCGGATGAAATCTGAAGCAAATGGAGAAATTCGCTACAAGGCGAGGTTGGTTGTGAAAGGTTTCCAGCAAAAACCTGGTGTTGATTACAACGAGATATTTTCTCCAGTTGTGAAGATGACTACTATTCGAGTAGTGTTAAATCTAGTGGCTTCTGAAGATCTCTACCTTGAACAGTTGGATGTAAAGACAGCTTTTCTTCATGGTGACCTATATGAAGAAATTTACATGAAGCAGCCAGAAGGATTCATAGTAAAAGGCAAGGAAGAGATGGTGTGCAAGCTAAAGAAGAGTTTGTATGGTTTAAAACAAGCCCCGAGATAGTGGTACAAGAAGTTTGATAACTTCATGCATAGAAGTGGTTACTCACAGTGTAATGCAGATCATTGTTGTTACTTCAAAAGAAATGATTCTGAGTACATCATATTACTACTGTATGTGGATGATATGTTGGTTGACCGAACATCTCTACAAGAAGTTGAGAATTTGAAGAAACAATTAGCAAGTGATTTTGATATGAAAGATCTTGGTGAAGAAAAGCAGATTCTTGGTATGAGGATCATAAGAGACAGAGCTAAGGGTGTACTTATGCTTAGCCAGGCTGAATATATTGAACGAGTATTGAAAAGGTTCAATATGGAGAATGCTAAACTAGTTAGTTCTCCACTTGGAAGTCAAATTCGTCTTTCAAGTATGCAGTGTGCGAAGACAGATGAAGAAAAGGAGTACATGTCTAACGTACCATATTCTTCGGCTATTGGGAGTCTAATGTATGTTATGGTGTGCACGAGACCGGATATTGCACATGCAGTGGGAGTAGTGAGTAGATATGCAAGCAACCCAGGAAAACAACATTGGGAAGTTGTGAAGTGGATTCTCAAGTATTTGAGAGGTAACACAAACATACCATTGTGTTATGGAAAAGGTGGTTCTATTTTGAGGGGTTATGTGGATGCAGACTTCGCAGGTGATGTTGATAAAAGGCGAAGTACGACCGGTTATGTTTATACTATGAGGTCAGCTGCAGTGAGTTGGAACTCAAGGTTACAGAAGTTGGTGACATTGTCTACTACGGAAGCGGAGTACGTAGCGGTGACGGAAGCGAGCAAGGAGATGATTTGGTTACAAGGATTATTAGCTGAGTTGGGCAAGGAACAAGGAGATAATGTTATGTTTAGCGGCAGTCAAAGTGCTATACATTTAGCCAAGAACTCAGCCTATCATGCTAGGACGAAGCATATAGATATCCGTTATCATTTTATTCGGGATCTCTTAGAAGAAGGAGAGTTGAAGCTCGAGAAGATTCTTGGTTCGAAGAATCCGACGGATATGTTTACCAAGGGAGTTACATCAGACAAGCTAAAGCTCTGAAAGGCTTTAATTGGTCTCTCAGAATGAGGATCTGGGAGGGGAGCCGCACTAACAAGGAAGATGTTTTAGCACCGTCAATCCAAAGTTGAAGAATGGAAGACAATCAATAAGTCTTCAAAGTGGGAGATTGTTAGTTATTGAAGACTAATTAATTATTTCCTAAAGTTAGTCGTGGTTATTTAGGGAAGGGGTTTCCTAAAACGGCTACAATTCTTGGTGGCGAAGTTTGTAAACTATATAAATAGTTAATTAGGCCTTATAGAAGTGCATTGTGTAGAAAACGATTAAGAGATCGGTGAGAGATTTCTTGTATAGCTTTTAGGTCTAAAGTTAGGGTTTCGTTGTGAGAGCATATTGGTGAGGAAAAAGAGACAAGATTATCGTCTCGGGTAATTGTTGCGGTGTAACCAAGGGTTTGTTGGGATTCACACAACGTTGTAATCGTTTTTCTTCATAGTGGATTTGAGTTGGTGCGACTCAAAGTGGACGTAGACAATATATACAAGTTGTATGTATTGGTCAAACCACTATAAATCTTGTGTCTTGTGAGTTGATTTATCTTTATCGTATTTTCATAGTTGCTTGTGCTTGTTTTACTTATAATTCATCATAATATCTCAAGATCCGTTATTCCGCGATTGTCAGTGATTATTCCCTAACAAAATCCTGACAGCATGTGCTGCCCAATAATCAACCTAGCGATAATGATGATACTTCGCATCCTAACCAACATCGCGTTGATGCTAACGTCGTGGATGCTACTCTTATATCTCCAATTGATAATGTTTGGTTTCTCCTTTCGTGAATCTTTGAATTTGTGAATATCTGGGGACTTCCAAGTTTTGTGGGCATATTTTTTGTGAAGCTTTCTTTGTTTTAATAGATCACTCCTTTCTTTTTTTTATTTAATGTTTATATCCTGCACTAATCAATAAGAAAACACCACCGCAACCTAACACAATCATTTTCTATCATCCAAACAAACAAAATTTCATCTGGCCTGATATGTTATGTTATTTTTTAACTAGTACGTATCTGCATAGCATTTCCAACTAAGAAAGTGAAGAACATGAAACTTGGTTTTTGTATTCCCATACTTGCCTCTATTCTTGTCTTTCAAATGAGGACTTACCTACCATATACTACGCAAAAGATAATTTTGATGCAAGTTTAAAAGAGTAATAGACTCCATGATACCATTTTATGCAAATGAATACCAAACTTTAAAAAGTATGTGAATGAGGATTTACTCACCAGAAATTATGTGAATGATAATTTTTATGCGAATTATGTTCTTTGAGCTTTTGCGAAGGGATTACTCAAAAAAATACTAAACTTTAAAAGTATATACTTGTCTTTATTCTTTTGTGGAATTCCGAAGCTTAAGTTGAACATTTGCCTCACTCTGCTGTTTTAAAGCTTGTTCTTGTATTCTTAATATAAGTAGCATGATAATAATATAGTAAGAATCAATTCTATAATACTTATCTTAGCGACAACAAGTCTCTTTACTGTTTTCCCCAGACGAGGTCTTATTGTGCCTCCTAGTTAAGGTCTCATTTCGCCTCGTTGTTTTTCTTGCCTTTTAGGTCTTATTTGTAGGCCTTTTTTAGGGTTTATATTGGGCGACAAATTCGCAGGCGCCTAGTACTCTGGCGAGTACTAGTCCATTGACCTCTCCTTATCTTTTGGGCCCCGAGAGATTTTTTTAGCGACAATATTGTTGGCCTAAATACTCTCGTGAGTAATAGCTAGCCCCTCGACATTTTCTTATATGATCACTCAACTCCCTAATGGAGGGTTTCGTCCCTTTATATTCCCCTTGACTACCCCTTCAAGGAAGCTCACCCCTAACTACTACAGTTGGGATCCTCCCATCCAGATTTGACAACAATCAGTTTTTTTTCGCGATATATTATCCCTTCGCCAATAGGGCTATGGTTACGAGATCACACCCTATGGGATTTCTTTGGGACCGGATGTATCATAACAAGGATTTGCCAACTGGTAATGGATGGTGACGCTCTAGACGCCCCGCGCACCCATAACTCAATCATGCTCCTTGACGCCCTTGTTTATTTCTACACCCCCTGCCAGATGTATTCCGCCAGGTGTTTATCCCGACGGTATATGACGACCAGGACTTACTCAGTATGCCTCGTGCAAATATCTCTAGGATTTTCCCAATATGACGTGCGTTAGGAAGTTACGTAGTTGTGCCTCTTGCGTAATGTGCAAACTAGGGTGCACACCTAATATTAGTCACCTAGCCTCCCTATTAGGTTTTAATTGATTTTGGGGTCTTATCAGCCTCCTAATGAGGTCTTACTTGCCTATTGAAGAGGTCTTATTTTTCCCTTTTAGGTCTTATTGTGCCCGTTAAAGGGGTCTTATTTTGCATTTTTATTTTGCTTATATGGGGTTTTATCAGCCTGTTGTAAAGGTCTTATTGAGCCATTTTTATTTGTATTAGGTCTTAGTGTGCCTGTTGGATATGTCTTATTTTGCCTTATTGCTCGTTCATGTAAACAAAAGATATGTCATTTTCCATTAAACTTCTAAATCAATACATTATTGATATCTCTTGCTACTTTATTTGGCGATACTTCGCTCAAGGGTAATACTTTTTGATGAATACTGGATTCCATGGATGATCAAGCTTGCGATCCAGTTTTCGTCCTTAGCTATCGACAAGCTCATATTCCCACGATTATCTTGATGATATAAGGGCCTTACCAAGTTGGTTTTAGCTTTCCCCCTGGTCCCTTTTGGTATGGAGGAATTTCTCGTAAAACCAACTTGTCTGGTTCGAAACTTCACTTGTCATATTCGCGCGACAATCTTTGATGGTAATTTACCATATGCTGCAGTGCATTCTCTCTATTCCTCTCCAGATCGTCCAACTTTGCCAGAATCAGATCCGTGTTTAAATTTTTATCCTAGGCTTCACGTTTAGTGGTTGGTATGATTACCTCGGTTGGTAAAATCGCCTCTTCTCCATATGTTAAGCAAAAAGGTGACATCACAGTTGCATCTCGTCTCGTTGTCATGTAAGCCCATAATACATTGTAAAGTTACTCGCACCAACCCTTATGATGTCCATCAAGTTTTTTCTTTAAATTATCAGCGATCGTCATATTCGTCGTCTCCACCTGGCCATTGCTTTGGGGATAAAATAGAGTTGACTTTTCTTTTTGGATTTTGAATGCGTTAAATAACATATCAATATTTTCACCTTCAAATTGTTTCCCATTATCTGAGACGATCTGTACTGGAATTCCAAATCTGTTAGAGCATAGCTCGATTGAACCCACCAAGCGTTGGTATGTCAAGTTTGGTTTTCATATTTTAGTGAATCAAAACTCAATTAAAGAGTCGCTTGATTATGTACTAGAGACAACTTCATATAGGTTAGGCTAGAAATATTAGGATAATGAGACATATAAGTATTACTCAAAGACTTGAAGAATGTGAAGAAGTGACAAGCTACATCGACGACATCATCCTTCCTCTTGAGGTTAGTAATATTTTGATTTGAATTGTTTCATTCCCAACGTATCTTTCAAGTCGTTTTATATTGAAAACATAACTGCGAAGCTGTGAATGATTATACTCTAGTAGACATAGTGTTAAGGAATTACAATACGAAGTATAACGCTTATCTTTTGAACTTTGTATATAAGACATTGACATAATCGTATGAATGCTATTGTGAATATGGGTATGGGTGAAGATTTCGTCCTTGGAAATAATGTTTACATTCGTTTAAAGGAAGTACATTCATGAACTTGTTTTCTGAATCGAAAGGGAAACCGCTAGGCTTATTGGTATTGTTATTCATTACATATCTTTGGATTACCAATATGTGTGAGTTAGTAGAACCGATCATAACTTGTTATGTATCTTGGTAAAACTAGTCACAATGCCTGACTTCTGCATTGGTATTACTTTTATTAGTGTAACCGATCCTAAGTAATCACCTAAGATGGTATGATCGATATTTGTAATTGGTGTGACCGATCCTAGTAATTGGTGTAAGTGATCCTAGTAATTGGTGTGACCGATCATAAAAGAGTGTGTAATCGATGCTTTTAATTGGTGTAACCGGTACTGGTAATTGATATAACTGATCCTGGTAACTGGTGTGACCGATCACAAGTAATACCATGAGAATATGCTAACGGGTCCTGGTAATTGATGTAACCGATTCTGGTAACTGATGTAACCGGTCCCAGTAACCATATTAAGGTAGAACCGATCCTTGTGTTTGGTAGAACCGTAAACCCATGATTAGTGTATTGATATTTGATCAATCACATAGTTCTTGGAAATCAGATGAACCAGTTCTAAATTTCTTTGGAAGTGTGGTATAATCGGTTCCAAGATTGTAAATATGAAAAAGGATTTAAAAAGAAAAAAGATGTCGACATACTTTGAACGTGATCAGTAACTCTTATCTTTTATTCAAATATATTCCTTAATAACTCAAGGAGATCCCGGACCGAAATAAGTTGACAATCTTTTAATTAAGGTTGTTAATTTTATATGCTTTTAATTACCAGCAATTAAAATACATATCTCTGGAAAATAAAAATTGGTAATGTGCATTTACTAATTGGAGATTTTCTAGTAGGATTTCGGTTAATATTGGACAGAGCATTTCCAGGAATTATGAAAACCGAATTTGGAAATATATTGCATATCTTGAGAATATTCGGTTTTGGAAATTCCTTGGTGTCCAAACTTCCTTGGTATATAAATACCCAAGTTTGCATTTCGAGCAAACTATCCTAAGAGCCATCAAAACTACCTTGTTGTGTTGTTATTGGTGGAGCCGTCTATTCGGAGAGGAAAGTACCCTAATTAGGCGAAATCTCTTACGACCGCTCGTTTAAAGACTTCTGTGGGATCAAGAAGCTCTACGAGTACCGTTCGTGGGAAACTAGATAATTACAGTATTATTAGTTTTCAATTTGATTTGATTGACTAACGGTTGTTGAACTTTGATTGCACCTAGTTTGTTTATTCTTGAGAATCTTCTCTTCTAATATAAGATTTACTCAAACTAGATCGAAGTGTCGACGGGACTTTAGAAATGTTTGTAGATCTAAAGACGTCTTGTGATAATCCATTGTTAACAGACTCTGTTATGTGCGTGATTGAACACAAGAGATTCAAGTTGTGGTGTGCAGGTGTTTATTGAAGATTTAAGAAGATTTGAAGAGGAAAAAGATTTCTTATTTGGGTTCATAATCTTTGGTGTGCACAAAACTTGATCGGCTGGGATCCAACTATAATCGGTTTATGTTTGATAGATTTGACTGATTAGTTGCGTAGATCGGCATCACAATATAGTATCTTGGTAGATCCTATATTTGATTGCGAAAGCTAAACTCTGCTACTTTGGTAGTTGTTGGATAAATAGATCTAATCCCGACAAGGGAGTTTATTGGATTAAACAGAAGAGCCTTTGTCTAACTCATATCACCGAGATTGAATAGAGTTGTTACCGAACATATTTATTGTTCCTTTACTGTTTGGAATACGAACCAAAGGAATTGTTCCAGTGCGTGCACTTACTGAATGTCGGAAGCGCGGGGATACTGAAGAAACTAGGTGAACTATAGGTTTAGTTGCTTGGTCTCAACTATACGAAGTTGGTGTGATTTTGTGTAGCAGCTTAATTATGAGAGTATTCAATTCTGGACTAGGTTCCGGGGTTTTTCTGCATTTGCGGTTTCCTCGTTAACAAAATCTTGCTGTGTCATTTACTTTTGCTTTTCGCAATTATAATTGTTGTTATTATAATTTAAAGTAAATTACACAAACGTTAACTCAGTATTACTTGATAGTGATCCTATAAAGTTTGGTTAAGTCCGAACCTAGTATCAAGTAATCACACTTTGATTGTTGTATTGTCTCGATCTCGTATCCATAGACGATCACACAAAGTGTGAATACCGATTTGTTGTTGAAAAGCGGGGGTACAACAACCACACCCAATATTTCCGCTTAGCAAGCTGTATGGACAAACTCCAATATACTTTCTAGAGAATCAACTAGACAGTCAGACTCAATCTAGTTAAAAAGTATATCAAAGAGTTTATATCTCAATCTTTCGATTTGATATATACTCAAGCAAATAGAAATCTGCGAGTCTTTATCAAATACAAGAGAGATAACTTGGATGGTACCAAAGACCAATATCCAAGTGTCAATCAATTTAAATCAACAACCAAAAGGTCGGATATTCTAATTGATTAATCAACGCACAACCTGTGATATTTCAATTATATAAAAAAATATAATGCGGAAAATAAATAACACAGACACCAGAATTTTGTTAACGAGGACACCGCAAATGCAGAAAAACCCTGAGACCTAGTCTAGTTTGAACACACATTGTATTAAATCGCTACAGACACTAGCCTACTCCAAATTAACTTCGGTCTGGACTGTAGTTGAACCCCAATCAATCTCACACTGATCCAAGGTACAATTGCGCTCCTTACGCACTTGATTCCAGCAGGATACTACGCACTTGATTCCCTTAGCTGATCTCACCCACAACTAAGAGTTGCTACGACCCAAAGTCGAAGACTTTAATAAAAAAATCTGTATCACACAGAAAAGTCTACGGTAATAGATAAATCTGTCTCCCACGAATATACCTACAAGTTTTGTTCCGTATTTTGATAAATCAAGGTGAACAGGAACCAATTGATAACCCGAAATTATATTCCCGAAGAACAGCCTAGTATTATCAATCACCTCATAATAATCTTAATCGACGCAGGGAAAAAATATATTGCGGAATCACAAACGATGAGACGAAGTGTTTGTGATTACTTTTATATCTTGCATATCGGAGATATCAATCTCAAGCCAATTATTACAATTGTACTCGTACGATAGAAACAACAAGATCAGATCAACAACTACAAGAAAGTAGTATCAGTCTGGCTTCACAATCCCAATGAAGTCTTTAAGTCGGTAACCTGGTTTAGAAGAAGAAACCAAAGGTTAAAGGAGAATCGACTCTAGATTAGCACAACTAGTATCACACAGAAGGTGTGGGTATTTGGTTTCCCAGTTGCTAGAGTTCTCCCTTATATAGTCTTTCAAATCAGGGTTTGTAATCAATGTTAGCTTGGTAACAAAGAATTCAATATTCACCGTTATATGAAAACCTGATTAGATTCAAGCTAATATCTTTCAACCGTTAGATCGAAAACTAGGTTGTTACACACAAATGAAATGCACGTTTCTAGGCTTGTATAACCGTACCCAAACTTGTACATTTGTTGGTTCAACAATAGTCAACCAAATGGTTAGCCATATGATCACTTTCATATCAACCATATTCTTCTTCACCATAACTAGTTTAAGTGACTCAAATGAACTAGTTAGAGAGTTGCAAGGAAATCTTATGTACTACACAAGACACAATGAAAGCAAAAATGATTTGATTCACTCGAATCGGTTCATGAACTATATAGCCACGATTTGAAATTTGCATTCCTTAGTTTATATAAGAATAAGTCACAAACATCGTTTTTAGATATAACCTACTCAATTTCGCGGACTGGGTTCGCGGACTTAAGTTCCCGGACGGAGTTCACAAACTCCAGCAGAATTTCTAGGGTCGAGAACTTCCACCAGTTCGCGGATTGGGTTCACGGACTGAGTTCGTGGACTTAGCTCACGCCACTATTCCGGTTCTCTTGATCAACAAAGTTCGCAAACTTCGGTTCAAGGAATAAGGACTTATACATATATGTGTTTCCACAATAATGCTTATATCCTCCAATGGTTATATTATCTAAACTCTCATTTCAATCATTGAAACATTCTTAGAGGACGTTGATATTCTATAGTTGTTATTCACAAACTAATTTTCGTCAAAGTAAGCAATTTTCAAAGTGATTGAAACTTGTCATGACTTTCGTCACTAGGAAAAGATGAACTTGGCTAAAGAGAAAGCTTACCAACACATATTTTGAGAAATAGATAGGCGAGATAAACTCGGCTCGAAATAGCAAATGTGTATAATCTAAGTCTATATAGTAAAACGACTTTTGTCTCAAGATAGGAGATAAATAGACTTTTGAGTGATAGATAAGTTCAAGTCTCCACATACCTTTTAGTCGATGAAGATCCACCGGTTCCTTGAGTAGTCCTTCGTCTTGTATGATGATTGCCATGGAGTTATTGAGCTCAACTACACTTTCTATCCTAGTCCGAGACCTTATCTATAGTAGACTATAAATCAAGACTTATAGTTTTGATCACTAACATTGACAAACATGCTTGAGATAGCAACGCATGCGAGTTTGACCGAGCAATGCTCTAACAGTTGTATTGTCTCGACTCAGTCCATAGACAATTATTTTCGGTAAGAGGACTTATAGGTGGAAAAGTTTAAGATTGTGGTATATTTGGGTACCCTCGTCTTTTCTATTGGTATCAGAGCAGGCAAACACGAATAGAGTTTGGTGCGATCCCACCTATAAGAAATGAGTCAAAATAAGAAAAGCAAAGCTAAACTTATAAAGAACTCAGTTAACGTTCATCAAGATAATGAGAATATGGTCTCAAAAAAAATCAATGGAAATTGGTCTCATAAATCTTTTCGAAAATCAAGGAAAAAGTCTAAGACTAATAACTTGATTAAGGATCAGGATTCTGATCAGAAAAGAATGAATCCAAAAACAAAGGAACATGTTTTGGATCCATCTCCAATCACTAGTGGAAAATCTTCTGTTTCTAAAAGAGAAAAGAGATTTGATTCACTGGTCTGTCCAAGTTTTGAATTCTTAAAATGTTTGAAAGGTTTTTCAAACATATTGAAAATTATTCAGAAGAAGGAAAAACCATTGACAGCCTAGATGATGTCTTATAACTTATTGTTCAATTAAATGTAAGAATATGTGAAGGAAAGCGAGAAACACTCAGTCTTCAAAGTAATCTAGCAGATTATTTGGAACAAAAATTGGCCTTGTACAATGAAGTATATCAGCAAACTTCAGAGTGTTAAATTCTTACTCAATCGCTGGAGCATTCACAAATAAGGAACAAAATCCTTATAGAAAATCTTCTTAAAGAGACATGTCGAAAGGTATACCTTGATAAGTATCTATAAAAACATTTTCAACAGGGAATGGATACCTTAAAGGGACATATAGATTGTCTTGAACAAAAAACATATGCAATCTATTTAATGGCAGATCAAGATCACACGGGTTCAAGATATAATCAAGGATATAACATCACGCAATATTCCTGATAAAGAGGTTGAATCTGAAACCTACACAAGGGAACATGATCGTGTCCCTAAAGACAAGAAGGAAGAAGTTCCTCAAAAGGTACTCGGTGAATAAGGTACTTCTTACCCCAACGCTTAATTGTGTTGGAAAGTGCATCCTTACAATGCCCGATATTTTGATGTAAGGAAGCACAAGTACCTGGGCATCGTGTATATTGTAAATATCTCTTATTCAACATAGAGAGAATACACAATCTACATATGGGTAGAAAAGTTGTCTTACAACAACTGGTGTAAACATGATAAATTTACTTGTCTAATGTATCATCTGATACCTGATCTAGAAGATCGATTCTTTCCAAAGAATCTTTAAAATGGAATAACACATTAGATGCGAAAATCTTTTCAAATCTGGCCAGAATTACTTAATTAAGGATGGCACCTATGTTTGGCATGTGTTTAAAAATTGTTCTAGAGTATGTGTACTCATCCTGTTTGAGAACTTATACTAAAGGAAAAGAAAAGGAAGATGTGACTCATCTTCTTGTCCAAAACATTTTGGACTCTCAGATTGACATTCTCAATCTTCGACAAGTCCTCCTCAGTACTGAAACACATCACAGACAGGTAGCATTACTAAGAACTGTTATACGTAACCAAAGGAAGCTGATTAAACTTGGAATCGGTAATAGAGAGTATACTCGGAATATTAATCGTAAGGTTGATGCCTTAGCCTGTGAATATAATCAAGGTATTGTGTGCAGAATCCGAGAAATCAGTCGAGATGCAGTTGATGAAGATCCTGAAAAATTTGAAGAAATTGAAGATGATCTTTGAAAAATCAGTTTGAAGATTAAATTGCAACAAAATAGATATTAGTTTTTGATTTATTTCAATTATTGTGTAAGGTATATTGCTGAATAAAACTATTATTTATGAATAAAATTATTATTTTATAAATTTTTTTGTGATAGTTTTTCGATTACATAGCCTGTGCTTGAATGCTTTATATTATTGTTATGTGTATGGGATGTTTGATTTCGGTTTTCATAACCTTAATAGTCGATCTCATATGATGTGTGAACCCTTATGGTTTGTGTGCCTTTTTGATTTAGCGGGATTAAGTTCTAGCCCAAGTTGGTAGGCTTTATCAAAGGATCATAAGGTGTTCCGATTGAAACTCATATGTGAAAAAGTCACAATATGTTGAATCTATTTGCGTTTAACATAAAAGCATATGTGTTTCGGGTTTTCAAATTTTGCTATTTGCATTAGTTAAAACCGATTCAACCTTTCTCTGGTAAAGGTTGTTGTTGTTGTTGTTCTTTTGTTCTTGCGAGAGGATGACAACACAATGGGGGAGAGTTCTAACTTGAACTTGCGCTAAATGATATATCTTTCTGGGAGAAGAGGATGCGGAATTTGAGGTAACGAATTTGTTACTTAATCGTTTTCCTGTTTAAGAAAAGCTTGAGTTTATTGCATATATTTTGCTTTTTCTTAACAAAATTAGGCACAATTGATGTTTATTCCATTATGTGTGTATGGATGTGTGTGTGTGTGTGATTCGATTGTTTCCGGTTAAGAAAAACTGGTTTGGTATCTTTCTTTATTGTTTGATATCAATTGTTTTAGACTTAACGAAATTCGATGCAATTGCGGTGCTTTAATGTCTATGTTTATTTCAATTGCTTCCGGTTAAGAAAAATAATTGTGCAAGTCGATTTATTTGGTTTGTATGTATTGTTTATGGCTTAACAAAATACAGGATCATTTTTTTAGTCCAATTCGATTTCGGATAAAAGAAACTAAGTTAATTCTGATCTTAGTTAGACTTATCAAAAGTAAAGGATCCAGTTATTCAAGTCTAGTTGAATGCCTTGACAAGAAGTATTAGTTAACTAACCTAGTATTTATCTCGTCTAAAGTGAAAGGTCTAAGTTATTATCTGAATAATTAATGCCTGATGAGAAAAATAAAGTTAATTCTGATCTTTATTTTGGTCTTATCGAAATAAGCGATTGTATTTGTGCAATCGGTTTAGCAAGGGAACTAAGTTTTCTTAGTCAATTTGTTAAACTATTAGGGAAAATTGCTTCAGGCAATTGTTTCCTTGATAACATATTAAACCAAATTACTTGTAGTTTCGGTTTTGATATTGGTTATCTAAAGTGGTATGTGAAACCTTCGTGCTTAACTCTTATATGTTGTACAATTCTTTTAGATTGTAATATCCTTTCGGTTTTTGGTATTTGCTCGGACCTTTGTCATTTTGTGACAAAAAGGGGGAGAAATATATGGAGTAAACAAGTGATTTGTAATCACTTATGAAAGGACAATTATGCTTAAACATAATACCTAACGAAAGAGTAAAGCATTGACTAAGGGGGAGAAACATATCATATGATGATTGTAGTTATTTGGACTACAAAGGGAAATAACAAAGATGTGCGGATTGAAAATCTACATATCTCACCTTTAGGTGGAGCATTATCTTTGTTATTTAAATGTCAACATCAGCATTTATGGACTGAATATATGCAGGGTATTGTGCTGTTGAAATTTGGAATCAAGCGTATGTATAATGAATTTTTGTAATTTGTTTATCTATATGATTGTAAGAGTTTTGTCACTAAAATTGACAAAGGGGAGATTGTTAGAGCATAGCTCGGTTGAACCCACCAAGCGTTGGTATGTCAAGTTTGGTTGTCATATTTTAGGGAATCAAAACTCAATTAAAGAGTCGCTTGATTATGTACTAGAGACAACTTCGTATAGGTTATGCTAGAAAGATTAGGATAATGAGACATATAAGTATTACTCGAAGACTTGAAGAATGTGAAGAAGTAACAAGCTACATCGACGACATCATCCTTCCTCTTGAGTTTAGTAATATTTTGACTTGAACTGTTTCATTCCCAACGTATCTTTCAAGTCGTGCTATCAGATGAACCAGTTCTAAACTTGTTTGGAAGTGTGGTATAATCGGTTCCAAGATTGTAAATATGAAAAAGGATTTACAAAGAAATAAGATGTCGACGTACTTTGAACATGATCAGTAACTCTTATCTTTTATTGTTCAAATATATTCCTTAATAACTCAAGGAGATCCCAGGCCGAAATAAGTTGAGAATCTTTTAGTTAAGGTTGTTAATTTTATATGCTTTTAATTACCAGCAATTAAAATGTGTATCTCTGGAAAATAAAAATTGGTAATGTGCATTTACTAATTGGGTTTTTTCTAGTAAGATTTCGGTATTGGACATAGCATTTCCAGGAATTATGAAAACCGAATTTGGAAATATATTGCATATCTTGAGAATATTCGGTTTTAGAAATTCCTTGGTGTCCAAACTTCCTTGGTCTATAAATACCCAAGTTTGCATTTCGAGCAAATTATCCTAAGATCCAGCAAAACTACCTTATAGTGTTGTTACTGGTGGAGCCGTCTATTCGGAGAGGAAAGTACCCTAATTAGGCGAAATCTTTTACGACCGCTCGTTTAAAGACTTCTGTGAGATCAAGAAGCTCTATGAGTACCGTTGGTGGGGAACCGGATAATTGTAGTATTATTAGTTTTCAATTTGATTTGATTTGATTGACGGTTGTTGAAATTTGGTTGCACCTAGTTTGTTTATTCTTGAGAATCTTCTCTTCTGATATAAGATTCACTCAAACTAGATCAAAGTGTCGACGGGATCTTTAGAACTGTTTGTAGATCTAAAGACGTCTTGTGATAATCCATTGTTAACAGACTCCCTTCTGTGCATGATTGATCACAAGAGATTCAACTTGTGGTGTGCAGGTGTTTATTGAAGATTTAAGAAGATTTGAAGACGAAGAAGATTTCTTATTTGGGTTCATAATCTTTGGTGTGCACAAAACTTGATCGGCTGGGATCCAACTATGATCGGTTTATCTTTGATAGATTCGATTGATTAGTTGCGTAGAACGGCATCACTATATAGTATATGGGTAGATCCTATATTTGATTGCAAAATATAAACTCTTCTTCTTTGGTAGTTGTTGGATAGATAGATCTAAACCCGACAAAAGAGTTTATTGGATTAAACAGAAGAGCCTTTGTCTAACTCATATCACCGAGATTGAATAGAGTTGTTACCGAACAGATTTATTGTTCCTTTACTGTTTGGAATACGAACCAAAAGAATTGTTCTAGTGCGTGCACTTACTGAATGTCGGAAGCGCAAGGATACTGAAGAAACTAGGTGAACTATAGGTTTAGTTGCTTGGTCTCAACTATACGAAGGTTGTGTGGTTTTGTGTAGCAGCTTAATTCTGAGAGTATTCAATTCTGGACTAGGTTCCGGGGTTTTTCTTCATTTGCGGTTTCCTCGTTAACAAAATCTTGCTGTGTCATTTACTTTTGATTTCCGCAATTATAATTGTTGTTATTATAATTTAAAGTAAATTACACAAACGTTAACTCAGTATTACTTGATAGTGATCCTATAAAGTTTGGTTAAGTCCGAACCTAGTATCAAGTAATCGCACTTTGATTGTTGTATTGTCTCGATCTCGTATCCATAGACGATCACACAAAGTGTGAATGCCGATTTGTTGTTGAAAAGCGGGGGTACAACAACCACACCCAATATTTCCGCTTAGCAAGCTGTATGGACAAACTCCAATATACTTTCTCGAGAATCAACTAGACAGTTAGACTCAATCTAGATAAAAAGTATATCAAAGAGTTTATATCTCAATCTCTCGATTTGATATATACTCAAGCAAATAGAAATCTGCGAGTCTTTATCAAATACAAGAGAGATAACTTGGATGGTACCAAAGACCAATATCCAAGTGTCAATCAATTTAAATCAACAACCAAAAGGTCGGATATTCTAATTGATTAATCAACGCAAAACCTGTGATATTTCAATTATATAACAAAATATAATGCGGAAAATAAATAACACAGACACCAGAATTTTGTTAACGAGGAAACCGCAAATGCAGAAAAACCCCGAGACGTAGTCTAGTTTGAACACACATTGTATTAAGCCGCTACAGACACTAGCCTACTCCAAATTAACTTCGGTCTGGACTGTAGTTGAACCCCAATCAATCTCACACTGATCCAAGGTACAGTTGCGCTCCTTACGTCTCTGATCCCAGAAGGATACTACGCACTTGATTCCCTTAGCTGATCTCACCCACAACTAAGAGTTGCTATGACCCAAAGTCGAAGACTTTAATAAACAAATCTGTATCACACAGAAAAGTCTACGGTAATAGATAAATCCATCTCCCACGAATATACCTACAAGTTTTGTTCCGTCTTTTAATAAATCAAGGTGAACAGGAACCAATTGATAACCCGAACTTATATTCGCGAAGAACATCCTAGTATTATCAATCACCTCATAATAATCTTAATCGACGCAACGAAAAAAGATATTGCGGAATCACAAACGATGAGACGAAGTGTTTGTGATTAATTTTATATCTTGCCTATCGGAGATATCAATCTCAAGCCAATTATTACAATTGTACTCGTACGATAGAAACAACAAGATCAGATCACACAACTACAAGAAAGTAGTATCAGTCTGGTTTCACAATCCCAATGAAGTCTTTAAGTCGGTAACCTGGTTTAGAAGAAGAAACCAAAGGTTAAAGGAGAATCGACTCTATATTAGCACAACTAGTATCACACAGAAGGTGTGGGGATTTGGTTTCCCAGTTGCTAGAGTTATCCCTTATATAGTCTTTCAAATCAGGGTTTGCAATCAATGTTATCTTGGTAACAAAGCATTCAATATTCACCGTTATATGAAAACCTGATTAGATTCAAGTTAATATCTTTCAACCGTTAGATCGAAAACTAGGTTGTTACGCACAAATGAAATGCACGTTTCTAGGCTTGTATAACCGTACCCAAACTTGTACATTTGTTGGTTCAACAATAGTCAACCAAATGGTTAGCCATATGATCACTTTCATATCAACCATATTCTTCTTCACCATAACTAGTTCAAGTGACTCAAATGAACTAGTTAGAGAGTTGCAAGGAAATCTTATGTACTACACAAGACACAATCAAAGAAAAAATGATTTGATTCACTCGAATCGGTTCATGAACTATATAGCCACGATTTGCAATTTGCATTCCTTAGTTTATATAAGAATAAGTCACAAACATCGTTTTTAGATATAACCTACTCAATTTCGCGGACTGGGTTCGCGGACTTAAGTTCCCGGACGGAGTTCACAAACTCCAGCAGAATTTCTAGGGTCGAGAACTTCCGCCAGTTCGCGTACTGGGTTCACGGACTGAGTTCGTGGACTTAGCTCACGCCACTATTCCGGTTCTCTTGATCAACAAAGTTCGCAAACTTCGGTTCAAGGAATAAGGACTTATACATATATGTGTTTCCACAACAATGCTTATATCCTCCAATGGTTATATTATCTAAACTCTCATTTCAATCATTGAAACATTCTTAGAGGACGTTGATATTCTATAGTTGTTATTCACAAACTAATTTTCGTCAAAGTAAGCAATTTTCAAAGTGATTAAAACTTGTCATGACTTTCGTCACTAGGTAAAGATGAACTTGGCTAAAGCGAAAGCTTACCAACACATATTTTGAGAAATAGATAGGCGAGATAAACTCGGCTCGAAATAGCAAATGTGTATAATATAAGTCTATATAGTAAAACGACTTTTGTCTCAATATAGGAGATAAATAGACTTTTTATTGATAGATAAGTTCAAGTCTCCACATACCTTTTAGTCGATGAAGATCCACCGGTTCCTTGAGTAGTCCTTCGTCTTGTATGATGATTGCCATGGAGTTCTTGAGCTCAACTACACTTTCTATCCTAGTCCGAGACCTTAGCTATAGTATACTAGAAATCAAGACTTATAGTTTTGATCACTAACATTGACAAACATGCTTGAGATATCAACACATGCGAGTTTGACCGAGCAATGCTCTAACAGTTGTATTGTCTCGACTCAGTCCATAGACAATTACTTTCGATAAGAGGACTTATAGGTGGAAAAGTTTAATATTGTGGTATATTTGGGTACCCTCGTCTTTTCTATTGGTATCAGAGCAGGCAAACACTAATAGAGTTTGGTGCGATCCAACCTATAAGAAATGAGTCAAAATAAGAAAAGCAAAGCTAAACTTATAAAGAATTCAGTTAACGTTCATCAAGATAATGAGAATATGGTCTCAAAAAGGTCAATGGAAATTGGTCTCATAAATCTTTTCTAAAATCAAGGAAAAAGTCTAAGACTAATAACTTGATTAAGGATCAGGATTCTGATCAGAAAAGAATGAATCCAAAAACAAAGGAACATGTTTTGGATCCATCTCCAATCACTAGTGGAAAATATTCTGTTTCTAAAAGAGAAAAGAGATTTGATTCACTGGTCTATCCAAATTCTGAATTCCGTAAAATGTTGGAAAGGTTTTTCAAACATATTGAAAATTATTCAGAAGAAGGAAAAACCATTGACAGCCTAGATGATGTCTTATAACTTATTGTTCAATTAAATGTATGAATATGTGAAGGAAAGTGAGAAACACTCAGTCTTCAAAGTAATCTAGCAAATTATTTGGAACAAAAATTGGCCTTGTGCAATGAAGTATATCAGCAAACTTCAGAGTGTTAAATTCTTACTCAATCGCTGGAGCATTCACAAATACGGAACAAAATCCTTATAGAAAAACTTCTTACAGAGACATGTCGAAAGGTATACCTTGATAAATATCTATAAAAACATTTTCAACAGGGAATGGATACCTTAAAGGGACATATAGATTGTCTTGAACAAAAAACATATGCAATCTATTTAATGGCAGATCAAGATCACACGGGTTCGAGTTCAAAGAACATATCATCCTGGGTACAAGATATAATCAAGGATATAACATCATGCAATATTCCTGATAAAGAGGTTGAATCTGAAACCCACACAAGGGAACATGATCGTGTCCCTAAAGACAAGAAGGAAGAAGTTTCTCAAAAGGTACTCGGTGAGAAAGGTACTTCTTACCCCCAACGCTTAATTGTGTTGGAAAGTGCATCCTTACAATGCCCGACATTTTGATGTAAGGAAGCACAAGTACCTGGGCATCGTGTATCTTGTAAATATCTCTTATTCAACATAGAGAGAATACACAATCTACATATGGGTAGAAAAGTTTTCTTACAACAACTGGTGTAAACATGATAAATTTACTTGTCTAATGTATCATCTGATACCTGATCTAGAAGATCGATTCTTTCCAAAGAATCTTTAAAATGGAATAACACATTAGATGAGAAAATCTTTTCCAATCTGGCCAGAATTACTTAATTAAGGATGGCACCTATGTTTGGCATGTGTTTAAATATTGTTCTAGAGTATGTGTACTCATCCTGTTTGAGAACTTATACTAAAGGAAAATAAAAGGAAGATGTGACTCATCTTCTTGTCCAAAACATTTTGGACTCTCAGATTGACATTCTCAATCTTCGACAAGTCCTCCTCAGTACTACTGAAACACATCACAGACAGGTAGCATTACTAAGAACTGTTATACGTAACCAAAGGAAGCTGATTAAACTTGGAATCAGTAATAGGGAGTATACTCGGAATATTAATCGTAAGGTTGATGCCTTAGCCTGTGAACATAATCAAGGTATTGTGTGCAGAATCCCAGAAATCAGTCGAGATGCAGTTGATGAAGATCCTGAAAAATTTGAAGAAATTGAAGATGATCTTTGAAAAATCTGTTTGAAGATTAAATTGCAACAAAATAGATATCAGTTTTTGATTTATTTCAATTATTGTGTAAGGTCTATTGCTGAATAAAACTATTATTTATGAATAAAATTATTATTTTATAAATTTTTTTGTGATAGTTTTTCGATTACATAGCATGTGCTTGAATGCTTTATGTTATTGTTATGTGTATGGGATGTTTGATTTCGGTTTTCATAACCTTAATAGTCGATCTCATATGACGTGTGAACCCTTATGGTTTGTGTGGATTTTTGATTTAGCGGGATTAAGTTCTAGCCCAAGTTGGTAGGCTTTATCAAAGGATCATAAGGTGTTCCGATTGAAACTCATATATGAAAAAGTCACAATATGTTGAATCTATTTGCGTTTAACATAAAAGCATATGTGTTTCGGGTTTTCAACTTTTGTTATTTGCATTAGTTAAAACCGATTCAACCTTTCTCTGGTAAAGGTTGTTGTTGTTGTTGTTCTTTTGTTCTTGCGAGAGGATGACAACACAATGGGGGAGAGTTCTAACTTGAACTTGCGCTTAATGATATATCTTTCTGGGAGAAGAGGATGCGAAATTTGAGGTAACAAATTTGTTAGTTAATCGTTTTCCTGTTTAACAAAAGCTTGAGTTTATTGCATATATTTTGCTTTTTCTTAACAAAATTCGGCACAATTGATGTTTATTCCATTATGTGTGTATGGATGTGTGTGTGTGTGTGATTCAATTGTTTCCTGTTAAGAAAAACTGGTTTGGTATCTTTCTTTATTGTTTGATATCAATTGTTTTAGACTTAACGAAATTCGGTGCAATTGCGGTGCTTTCATGTCTATGTTTATTTCAATTGCTTCCGGTTAAGAAAAATAATTGTGCAAGTCGATTTATTTGGTTTGTATGTATTGTTTATGGCTTAACAAAATACAGGATCATTTGTTTAGTCCAATTCGATTTCGGATAAAAGAAACTAAGTTAATTCTGATCTTAGTGAAACTTATCAAAAGTAAAGGATCCAGTTATTCAAGTCTTGTTGAATGCCTTGACAAGAAATATTAGTTAACTAACCTAGTATTTATCTTGTCTAAAGTGAAAGGTCTAAGTTAATATCTGCATAATTAATGCCTAATGAGAAAAATAAAGTTAATTCTGATCTTTATTTTAGTCTTATCGAAATAAGTGATTGTATTTGTGCAATCGGTTTAGCAAGGGAACTAAGTTTTCTTAGTCAATTTGTTAAACTATTAGGTAAAATTGCTTCGGACAATTGTTTCCTTGATAACATATTAAAACCAAATTACTTGTAGTTTCGGTTTTGATATTGGTTATCTAAAGTGGTATGTGAAACCTTTGTGCTTAATTCTTATAGGTTGTACAATTCTTTTAGATTGTAATATCTTTTCGGTTTTTGGTATTTACTCGGACCTTTGTCATTTTGTGACAAAAAGGGGGAGAAATATATGGAGTAAACAAGTGATTTGTAATCACTTATGAAAGGAAAATTATGCTTAAACATAATACCTAACGAAAGAGTAAAGCATCGACTAAGGGGGAGAAACATATCATATGATGATTGTAGTTATTTGGACTACAAAGGGAAATAACAAAGATGTGCGGATTGAAAATCTACATATCTCACCTTTAGGTGGAGCATTATCTTTGTTATTTAAATGTCAACATCAGCATTTATGGACTGAATATATGCAGGGTATTGTGCTGTTGAAATTTGGAATCAAGCGTATGTATAATGAATTTTTGTAATTTGTTTATCTATATGATTGTAAGAGTTTTGTCACTAAAATTGACAAAGGGGAGATTGTTAGAGCATAACTCGGTTGAACCCACCAAGCGTTGGTATGTCAAGTTTGGTTGTCATATTTTAGGGAATCAAAACTCAATTAAAGAGTCGCTTGATTATGTACTAGAGACAACTTCGTATAGGTTAGGCTAGAAAGATTAGGATAATGAGACATATAATTATTACTCGAAGACTTGAATAATGTGAATAAGTAACAAGCTACATCGACGACATCATCCTTCCTCTTGAGTTTAGTAATATTTTGACTTGAACTGTTTCATTCCCAACGTATCTTTCAAGTCGTGCTATCAGATGAACCAGTTCTAAACTTGTTTGGAAGTGTGTTATAATCGGTTCCAAGATTGTAAATATGAAAAAGGATTTACAAAGAAATAAGATGTCGACGTACTTTGAACATGATCAGTAACTCTTATCTTTTATTGTTCAAATATATTCCTTAATAACTCAAGGAGATCCCAGGCCGAAATAAGTTGAGAATCTTTTAGTTAAGGTTGTTAATTTTATATGCTTTTAATTACCAGCAATTAAAATGTGTATCTCTGGAAAATAAAAATTGGTAATGTGCATTTACTAATTGGGTTTTTTCTAGTAGGATTTCGGTATTGGACATAGCATTTCCAGGAATTATGAAAACCGAATTTGGAAATATATTGCATATCTTGAGAATATTCGATTTTGGAAATTCCTTGGTGTCCAAACTTCCTTGGTCTATAAATACCCAAGTTTGCATTTCGAGCAAATTATCCTAAGAGCCAGCAAAACTACCTTATTGTGTTGTTACTGGTGGAACCGTCTATTCGGAGAGGAAAGTACCCTAATTAGGCGAAATCTCTTACGACCGCTCGTTTAAAGACTTCTGTGAGATCAAGAAGCTCTACGAGTACCGTTGGTGGGGAACCGGATAATTGCAGTATTATTAGTTTTCGATTTTATTTGATTGACTAACGGTTGTTGAACTTTGGTTGCACCTAGTTTGTTTATTCTTGAGAATATTCTATTCTGATATAAGATTCACTCAAACTAGATCAAAGTGTCGACGGGATCTTTAGAACTGTTTGTAGATCTAAAGACGTCTTGTGATAATCCATTGTTAACAGACTCCCTTCTGTGCATGATTGATCACAAGAGATTCAACTTGTGGTGTGTAGGTTTTTATTGAAGATTTAAGAAGATTTGAAGACGAAGAAGATTTCTTATTTGGGTTCATAATCTTTGGTGTGCACAAAACTTGATTGGCTGGGATCCAACTATGATCGGTTTATCTTTGATAGATTCGATTGATTAGTTGCGTAGAACGGTATCACTATATAGTATATGGGTAGATCCTATATTTGATTGCAAAATCTAAACTCTTCTTCTTTGGTAGTTGTTGGATAAATAGATCTAAACCCGACAAAGGAGTTTATTGGATTAAACGGAAGAGCCTTTGTCTAACTCATATCTATGAGATTGAATAGAGTTGTTACCGAACATATTTATTGTTCCTTTACTGTTTAGGATACGAACCAAAGGAATTGTTCCAGTGCGTGCACTTATTGAATGTCGGAAGGCGCAGGGATACTGAAGAAACTAGGTGAACTATAGGTTTAGTAGCTTGGTCTCAACTAGACGAAGTTGGTGTGATTTTGTATAGCGGCTTAATTCTGAGAGTATTCAATTCTGGACTAGGTCCCGGGGTTTTTCTGCATTTGCGGTTTTCTCGTTAACAAAATCTTGTTGTGTCATTTACTTTTGCTTTCCGCAATTATAATTGTTGTTGTTATAATTTAAAGTAAATTGCACAAATGTTAACTCCGTATTACTTGATAGTGATCCGATGTGTTGTATTGTCTCGACTCAGTCCATTGAAAATTACTTTCGGTAAGAGGACTTATAGGTGAAAAAGTTTAAGATTGTGGTATATTTGGGTACCCTCGTCTTTTCAAAATCTGCATATGGTTTTCTCAAAAATGAAGGTGAACACATCGTTATTGCGAATATGCTGAGAAGTTTTTGCTTCCACCCACTTTGTAAAGTAATTTGTAGCTACAATAAGATATTTTCGTTGTCTGGTTCTTGGGATGAGTGGTCCTACGATATCTATACCCACCACTTCGCAAATGACCATATACTTATTACTGAATTCAAGTTATCGCAGGAACATGGATTCTCTTTCCAAAGCGTTGGCATTCTTCGCATCTCGTAGTGACCTCTTTCGCGTCATCATGCATATAGGGCCAGAAATAACCCTATCCTTTGGATTTATGAGCTAGTGATCTCGTCCCATTGTGATTACCGACATCTCCATAATGTATTGATTTTAATATCTCCATGTCTTCATCTCGTGATAAACATTTCAACAATGGTCCGGGGAAGGATCACCTATACAAGATTCCTTATCGCAGCTCATAATTTGTCGCTTTGCTCGTTATCTTGTTCACCAACAACCTATCCCTTGGTAAATCCCCCTTTTCCAAATATTTGCGAAGTGGAGTTCGCCAATCAGATTCTCCCAATTCCTTTTCTTCTTCATAACCAGAACCATTATCTCCATGCTTTGGTCTTCCAAATCTACAGATGGGTTCTTTAGACACTCTATTTTGAAAAATCTTGTCTTTGGATCTACCATCATTGAAAAAATGGATGTTAATGCATCAGCATAACGATTATTTTTTCAACATATGTGTCGCTAAATTATATTGGGTATGCAGCAGAGTGCTGGTTGACGAGTTGTAAGTATTTTTGAAGTGAGTGATCATTAGCACTATATCATCCTTGTATTTGGAGAATGACTAGTTTCGAATCGCTTGTCAATCTGATATCTTCTAACTTCATTTCAAACGCCAACCTTAAAGCGTGTACCACCGCCTAGTACCTTGTCTCATTATTTGTAGATTCAAACTCCAATTTGAACGTATGGACCACTCCAGCTCCATCGGGCGAAGTGAAATCAATTCCAATGCCTCTAACCTCATTATTCGCGGATCCATCTACAAATATTTCCCATATTCGTGGGTGATTGAGAGGACATCACCTTTTCTGATGCATGAAATCAAACTTTGTGCCAATTGAAGTAATATAATAACTACTTACTTACCTTCGTGATACATAGCACTTCCCAATCTACATCAAATGCACAAATTTTTTCGGTTTCACCCCTTTTTCTTTTCTTGAGCTCTTCAAAGATATTTCGGTGCTTCCGGATCATTATTGATCGCATGAGGATAACCAAAATGATAATAGCATGCCAAATAATCTTCTACGAACAACTTTGTGCCTAAAATATAAACGAGCTCGGTGATTTGCATTTGGTATTGTTGTTGATTGTGGTTGTTCTAAGTATCGATCGTTGGCATTAAATCATAGTTCAATATGATATCAAGACTAGGGCTTTCAATGGGTACCCATTTACCCGGAACCAAACCGTACCTGGCTCAATTGGGTCCGGTTCCAAATCCTCATATTGTACCCATTAATAGTTTTGTTACCCGGCGGGTATACTCGGTAAGGACCCGATACTAAATGTCTCCTTACCGAGTATACCCGACGTGTACCCGCGGGTCCTGGTACGCGGAAAATGCATTAAACCTTGGAAAATAATTATGTCACGTGAAAATTCCCTTCGCCGTCTACATATGACATACTATAGTCTCAAAAAATTCTCCCTTTCTATCCGAGTGTGAATTTATTTTTGTCTTATGAGTCATTATCAAATCTTTTCTCCAAACTCATGTTATAATCAACTTATCTTCACTACATCTGATTTTTTGTGTACTCTTGGCTTTTGATAGATAAGATCTATTTATAGATCTCGAAAAGATTGAACGGAATCTCATGTGACGTTATTGCAAATCATAGTCTTGATTATGGGTGTATTTTTTTGGCAGTAGAATTTTACTTACAGTATATAATGAGTTGATAGGTAAAGAAATTAACTACTACTTCCGTTTCAAAATAATAGGCAAGTTCGTGTGTAAATTTGTACACAAACCTGCCTATTATTTTGAAACGGAGAGAGTTTTTTTTTTTTGTTTACATATGGTGGAGCTAAGGATAGGATCCAAATTCCAATGTTTGCAAATGGTGTTTCTAATTTATGAAAATTTGTGGTAATTAATGTGAACTGTAAGTTCTGTTAATTATAACAGTTAGCATAGGAAGCTTAATTCAGCAAAGGTATAAAGAACCCAAAGTGTTATAGATCTGAACGTGGAGAGTACTTTTCATTTGTGTGATGTTCAAGATGGTGTGATCTTGAAGATGGATGGAGGCGATGTTTTTTTGTGGTTGATGGAGGCGTCCGTTAGCTACGGGATAGACTATCGTTTGATTTTTCTGGAAATGTTATCCATTCTAACTTATTTTTTATTTTTTCTTTAATAAAAAAATCCAATTTATGTAAATATCTCATGATACCCTATAAATACCCGGACCCGAAAATTACCCTTATTTTTATCGGGTCTGGTTCTGGGTCCATAAAATAAGTAACCGAACCCGAAACCCACATAATTAATATGATATGGTTTCGGGTCTTATGGTACCTGGGAGGACCCAGACCCATTGGCATTCCTAATCAGACCACTTGTAACATACTCATTAACACACAATTTGAAGGCTTCCATGGTGAATTTTTATTGGAATAACCATATTGGCGGAGAACTAGACGAGGATTGGTCATTACGAACCCATGAGGATGAAACAAAGGCCCGTTATAGCATTTCAAACTTGTAAAAACACGTTTATCATCATCATCTTCCTCGATTATCTGTTGAGTCTCAAGTAAGGATCAAAATGAATAACATCTTCAACAGTAAAAGCATATATTTTCAACTTCAAAGAAGTTTTCTTCTTTTCTTTGTTATTAACTTGGGTACCAGTGAAGAGAAACTTCCTTCCTGTAGGATGAGTATCTCCCTCTTCCCAAGACGTAGAAGGTCTCATGCTCGGAAAGTGGTCACACACTCGTGACTATAAATATATAATTATATATAAGAGAATACACAAATATAAAAATAAAAATCATGACAAACGTTAAAATTAACCCTACAAATTACCTAAAGAAGACCAACATTCCCGAAAACTTCAGTAGTTCCATCCTCAAATTTTCTAAGACTCTCAAGTAAATAAGTGAGGGTGTCGATGCCCCATGAATACTCTTTGGTCTTCTCCAAATCCTTCAACCATTGTAAATAATGAGCATTAACCCGATTCCCAGAGTTACCAGGAAAGAATATGGTACCAAGGGAATACAAGAGGTACACGGTAGTTGTATGCAAAGATTTTGTTTCGTCTATCACTCCCCTTCTCCTTGTTTCCTGAGCGTTCCTCCAAAATCAGCTTTCAAATTTTTTAACAATATCTTTTTAGTGGGAGGTATACCTGCTATCTTTCTTACTTTATCTGGTTTATCTCCACCAACCATCTGAAAATCCTTCTTTATTTCACTTTCTCCCATCCAGGTGTGTCTTTTATAAGGGCATAATGATCTCTTCAATCCATATTGCTATTAAAACCTTCAGAAACAACTTCTCTTTCAATTTCTAAGTTCATATCTTGCTTGACATCATCCGGCTTTATTGTCATCTCACCGAATGGGAGATGAAAAGTATCGGTTTCAAGCCAATATCGATCTCTGAAAGTAGTGACAACAATAGTATCAAACTAGCATGATGGTTGAGAATTCCATTTCCTAACCCCGCTTGACATTCTTCACCTAACAACCAATGCTTAGCCTTTCTGAAAACGCATGGGATACCAAATTGAAAACACCGTGGTACCAAAATACACCACCAACTTTTTTGTAGGAAATTTGTATGGACAAACTCAACACAACTCCAAGAGTTAAAACTCAATCAAGGAACGTGTCTAGAGTTATATCTCTCTCTCTCTCTTTCTTGCAATTAAAACGTTTACAGAATCGAATCCGTAAACCTAATCACAAAGAGAGTTCTTGGACGGCACCAAAGACCAATTTTCAAGAATCAATCAAGTCGTATCCAACAAACTAGGTCGGACGTATTTACTCTGATTGATCAACCACAACCTGTGATATTTCAGTTATAAAGATAAACAATATAATAAGGAAAAAAAAATAACACAGACACCAGAAATTTTGTTAACGAGGAAACTACAAATGCAGAAAACCCCGGGACCTAGTCCAGATTGAACACCAAACTGTATTAAGCCGCTACAGACACTAGCCTACTACCTATTAACCTCGGTCTGGAATGTAGTTGACCCCGAACTCAGTTTCCCACTGATTCAGGTAAATTCGCGCTCATGATGCTTCTTGAATCCCAGCAGGACTCCGCGCAATTGATTCCCTTAGATGACGTCACACCAACTAAGAGTTGCTTTAACTCAATTGAAGACTTTAAACCAAATCTGCCTCCCACAGATTAAGCCTATATAATTGATTTCCTAATTTACGATTGAAATGGATGATCAAATCAAACGTATGATCCAGGTGATGTAAATCTATAGCAACTTGACAGAAGTCTGGTTATCCTCAAAATCCTTACTTATGCAACCCGAAGTGAAGCCTAGATTAGTATTCACCTCACAAGCATAAAACTTGTGGAATCACAAAGTTGAGACGAGGAGAACTTTGTAATTTCTATTTATCTTATTCAAGTGATAAATAAACAATCGAACAAGATCATGATACTCAAGTTATCACGATAAAAGATAACTAGACCTGGATTCACGCATCCCAATGAAATCTTTGATAGTCGCTAAACCCTAAAAAGGTTTATGGAGAGGACGACTCTAGATACAACTAGGACACACCAAAAAGTAGTGGCATGATTTAAAGATCCCAGCTGCCAAGAGATCCCCTTATATAGACTTCAAAGCATAGGTTGCTTTAGGTTTAAGCTAAGATATAACTTTGGAACCAAGCAAACAATATTCACCGTTAGATGAAAACTTTGAATCTTATTCACACAAACAAGATATACACTCTGGTAAGATAAACCGTAACCGAACCGTGTACAAAGACTATGTTCAACATGGTTAGCCGAAACTAGCCGGTTTGAACTTAAAAGCTTAACACTCATTTCCATGAAAACAAAGACATTAATCTTGAGTCACAATCATGTGATAAAATAAGTCTAGTATTGATTAGAGAATTGATCAAATGCAAATCATCTCGTATAAATAATTTAAACACATTTGAACACAATCGACATAGTTTGTAAGTCATGGTACACAGACCGGTTTACAAACTTATGAGCAAAACCGAGTTCTGGAGTTGACAGAACTTTTTCAGTTCACGTACCAGTTTGCAAACTTAGGTGCAAAACTGAGTTCCGGAGTTCACACAACTTTTTAGTTTGCGAACCGGTTTGGAAACCTTAAGACTTTACCGGTTCCGGAGTTCACAGAACCTTTTCAGTTTGCGTACCGGTTTGGGTACTAAACTTGTTCAAGAACATAGAACTATTGGTTCGCATACCACTTTGGATACTTAAACCCGGTTCCCTTACCACCGTTCCAAAATGGTTTGTATACGAATATACATACCTATCTGGATCACGAAACAAACAGTCTTTCGCATGATGTGCATGCGAGTATGCGTCTCACACAAATCTTTAAGTCGATATATAGATACTCCGCTACGTGTACGAGTACATGTAATACGTTTACAGACATATAACAGTTATCTCAGTTTATAAGACTGATAACACTGTCTTTAATTCCGAATATAGTAGTTCTATATTTCTCTAAATCAATTCGAAACATTCTCGAATAACATCAATGACACATATCACTGTTCCAGGCTATTTTCGAATGATAAACTTGAATCATGATTTGGTTCCGAACAATAAATTGTTCTCCACCGTATTGATCAAGTATGAACAAATGTTCATTAAGCTTAGTCATTATATTTCGATAAATTCGTAAACTAAATAATTAGTTCTCGACTCGAAATTCTTGTTTGTGCAAGCTATTATAATTAGTTATGCGAACGTCTCAAGGATAGAAAGGTGAATATAACTTGGAAAATAGGTGGTCCAGTCTTCATTTACCTTTTGTTGATGAAGTTCTCCAAAAGCTTCGGTTGATCGTCGCCTTCAAACACTATAACAAAAATGATGAATGGTTCGTTTCTCAACTACCTATATCCTAGACCGAGACTTAACTAATTATAGACTAAAATCAAGATATAGTTTTGACAACAAGCTTGATATAGAAACACCTGTGAGTTCGACCGAGCAATGCTCTAACAATCTCCCCCTTTGTCAATTTTAGTGACAACACTATTAATACATATGGATAACATAAATAAAGATTCGAAAAACTCCTCGATCCATCATGCCTTGATTTCCTTGGTTTTTTCAACTCTCCTTGAACTCTTCGCTATTTCAAGTCGCAATGATTATGAACGTGTTCAACTCAGCATCGTTGTTGTTGAAGATCGATAGCTATAAAAATTCTCGTCGTTATACAGAAATATTAAATATTGTTATCTCCTCTTCAAAGTTCAATTGTATCTCAACTCTGAAGTAATACTACGGTGATATGTTTCTCCCACTTAATCAATACTTACATTTTTTGTATAATAGGTGAAACCTATTGCTAAATGATTCACTCCCCCTTACATAATGATCCGTAAACCATATGTATGTAATATGAAACTACTAAATAATTCTCCCCCTTTTTGTCAATAAAATTAACAAAGGTACGAAAATCTCGGGATCATAATGAATACAACCAAAAGATATCTCAAGTTTTAAGGAAGATGGAGATACTACATAATTACATAGTTAAAATGCAACTCCTCATATCAACTTATGTAGATGATATCACATAGTAATAAACACTTAGCGGTCATCCTAGGAGATTAAAGAGATACAAGCATCCCCTTTAAAATTCCACAACCACACTTCCCACAAAAATATAACAATAAAACACAAGTTCATTTAAGAACTCCCACCCATTAAATGTCATTCCTAAGAGAACAACATGAGTGACCTTGATTTTGTCAAAAAGAAGGATTTTGGTGGACATTAACAAATCACAAGGATTTGTATCCTAAGTATCGACATAAATTAATCTCAAGGCCAGTTACGAACAACGAGACAATTTTACTCGATTTTACTCAACACAAGAGAATCTTATGAAGTGTGTCAAGCAGCAAACACAAAAGTGTAATCACAAGTAGATCAATACTGCGAGAAAAATCTCAATGAGTTTGTTCTATTTTCCGTTTATAAAAACATAATAGATTTAACTTCTGAGCATATTTGAAATATTATCTCATTCACTAGAACGTAAAAGCACAAATTTTTCATAAGATTTTTGCAATAATTCAACCAATAATGATTACATACTGCAAGTTCATCATTCAACAACTCTATAATTTAAACATGTAAATCTAAAAACATGCAAGATGAAAAACGTTGGAAATAGCTATGTGTAATCACAATCTTTGCTATACCAAACCCTAGTTATCCTTCTCAAGAAAAAAACCTCAAATGAAGTTTCCTAGATAAAAAAAATGATCTAGAAGAGTTTTAGTTTGAGATTTCCAGACTATTCTCATAGTTCTGTAGTCATCAAGTTCCTCTTCAATAAGATCCAATCTGGATTCAACTAGTTTTATTTTATCTTCAAGCCTTTTTTGTGGAGGCTTGTAGTTCAGAGCATAGTGTTTGAACTTGTTCTAAAACAAGATTCAATTTGAGAGACAACTCATCAAATTGAGATCCAGGTTGGTTGTCACAAGGTGTAGCTTCACCCTTGTATTGACAACAATTACTCTCCGATGATTCAAACCTGATTTTCCTTGTTGGAAGTCGCACAGTACAGGTTTCATCCTCCTTGCTTGAGATGCTTGAAGAAGACATGAGGTATTCCAGAACCTAAAATGGTTTTGAAAAAAAAATAAACTTTTTGCAAACCAGGTTACCGAACTTAGAGAAATCATATATATCTTTGAGTTTACTGATAAATTCTCATTCCAGCCTTTACCCTAGACTTAAGGTATTTCACACAAGTTTATCAACTACGCATGATCATGTGGATATATAAGTATAGCAATTTTCTTATTCATCTCAATAAATAAATTTAGAGCACACGAAGTATCAGACCTGTTATGTCATGGATTTTTTCAGGGAGTGAAACTCTACCATCTACAATTTAATATTATGCTGACGGATCATAAACAGAATTTGACACTTATTCCCATTTTTAGTTTTAATTCTCATACAAGGGAAGGATAAGAACCAACTAGGAAATTACTGCATGTGTCTACTTCCTCCACATTGTGAAGGATCAAGTGGCTTTTTGGGAACAAACATATTTAGTCTGGATCTTCTGCTTACCTTGACAAGGGTTTGAGAGACATGAGGTGAGTCTATTACCTTTGCCTCATGTAATTTATTTTTAAACCTATTGATCGTTATTCGTAGTCTGTGAGTCTCCCTATTCACTTCTCTTGAGAGTTCACACATCTTCCTTTTGTGGGTTTTCTCCTGTTTCTGAAATAATAAAGTTGTAAAGGAGTTAGTCTTTATAACAGGTTTATCCTGTGGATAAGTATGATCTCCGTTCAGGACCCTTGGAGGTTCGCATATCTTCTTGATTTTAGTCTTAAACTTCACTTGTTTAAGTGTGGAGGATTTATTCAAGACATCATATGAAGAGTGGTACTTGTTGTTCTTACAAGAGTTTTTCGGTCGAGTCCGTTTCTTCTTTTTTCGAACAGTTGATTCCACCAGATGACATGAGCATCTTTGTTCCTGTTTTAATTTCTCCAGTTCATATTCCAGATTCTCATTTTTTTTATCCACATGTCCCTTTTTCGTTGAAATTCAGTCTTCACTGAACAAATTTCCTCATTCAAGAGATCCATTCTTTCTTTTATGGAAGGTGGATTTTTCAATGTGGATTTGCTAAAACTGTTTAAATCATGAGCCTGTTCATTATCAACATACGTGAGAAGAACTGCGTTGGGTGATTCATCCTCATGAAAATAGTCTAAGGTTGTCATCCAAGCTTTAGTTTTCTCACAATAATCCTTGTTGGGACACATGGATATATGATGACCATGACCAAGACATTTGTAACAGACAACAACCTTTTTTTCTATTTGAACCCTTTTATCCTCATTCTTGATTGGGGACTTTTTATGATTTTTCTTTTTTCTCTATCTAAGAGTTTTCTTCATATGTTGTATAAACAGCGACAGAGTTTGATCTAGGATATTCTCATCCTTTTCATCAATTTTTTTAGGACATAGAGATTTGTCATTAAAATTTATTCCCACATTTGAAATGTAATGACTATCTCTTTTGTGTTTTAGATCAAAGATCTTTAACTTCCTAACGAGACTGTTTTTGGAAAGTATATCAAGGTTATTTCCTTCCATGATGGAATGCTTGTTAGACTCGTATCTTGCTGGTAAAGATCGGAGAATTTTCATCACAATTTCCTTTTAGGAGATAGTCTTCCCTAATGTGTAACACGCATTAACAATTCTAGACACATTTTGATTAAATTCTTCAAACGAATCTTTCTCAGACATTCGAAGGTTTTCCCAGTCAGAAGTTAGGTTTTGAAGCCTAGCATCTTTGTCTGACATATCTCTTTAAAATATGGTTCTAAGATATCCTAAGCATCTTTAGACTTAGTGCACGAAGTTACATGGTGCTGAAGATCTGGGCTTATGGTGTGGATAATAGCGTTTAACCCGTCTGAGTTATGCTTTGCGGCACTTATCTCGGGTTCACTATATTCTCCTAATAGCTTCGCAACAGTATTTACGTCTCTAACAATTGTTGGTGCGTTGTATCCAATAACTAAAATTTTCCATGTCTCTAAGTCACGAGCTTGTAAAAAGTAATGCATAACGATTTTCCATCATAAGTAATTTGAGCCAATAAACGCTGGCGGTACGTTTATTGAGATTGCACTCCTGTCCATATAGTCAGACTGCTTCAAACACATACTTGTTAGGTCTTAATTTGTTTGCATGCTCTGATACCAATTGAAAACACTGGGGTACCAAAATACACCACCAACATTTTCGTAGGCAATCTGTATGGACAAACTCAACACAAACTCCGAGAGTTAAAACTCAATCAAGGAACGTGTCTAGAGTTATATATCTATCCCTCTTGCAATTAGAACGTTTACAGAATCGAATCCGTGAACCTAATCACAAAGAGAGTTCTTGGACGGTACCAAAGACCAATGTCCAAGGATCAATCAAGGCGTACCAAACAAACTAGGTCGGAGGTATCTACTCTGATTGATCAACGCACAACATATGATATTTCAATAATAAGTATAAACAATATAATGCGGAAAAAAAATAACACGAACAACATAAATTTTGTTAACGAGGAAACCGCAAATCCATAAAAACCTCGGGACCTAGTCCAGATTGAACACCAAACTATATTAAGCTACAAACACTAGTCTACTACCAATTAACTTCGGCCTGGAATGTAGTTGAGCCCGAACTCAGTCTCCCACTGATTCAGGTACAGTTGCGCTCCTTAAGCCTCTTGAATCCCAGCAGAACTCCGCGCAATTGATTCCCTTATATGACATCACACCAATTAAGAGTTGCTTCAACTCAATTAAAGACTTTAAACCAAATCTTCCTCCCACATATTAAGCCTATATAATTGATGTCCTGATTTACGATCGAAACATATGATAAGATAAAACGTAGGATCCAGGTGATGGAAATCGATAGCAACTTGATAGAAGTCTGTCTATCCTCAAAATCCAGACTTATGCAACCCGAAGTGCAGCCTATATTATTATTCAACTCACAAGTATAAAACTTGTGGAATCACAAAGTTGAGACAAAGAGAACTTGGTGGTTTCTATCTATCTTGTTCAAGTGATAAATCAACAATCGATCAAGATCAGGATACTCAAGTTATCAAGATAAAAGATAACTGGACATGGCTTCACGAATCCCAGTGAAGTCTTTGATAGTCGCTAAACCCTAGAAGAATTTCTGGAGAGAACGACTCTAGATACAACTAGGACACACCAAAAAGTAGTGTCAGGATTCAAAGATCCCAGTTGCCAAGAGTTCCCCTTATATAGACATTAAAGTATAGGTTGCTTTAGATTTAAGTTAAATAGCTTTGGAACCAAGCAAACAATATTCACCATTAGATGAGAACTTTGAATCTTATTCACAGAAACAAGATATACACTCTGATTACGTAAACGGTAACCGAACCGTTTACAAATACTATGTTCAACATAGTTAGCCGAAACTAGCCGGTTTGAACTTAAAAGCTTAACACTCATTTCCATGAACACAAATACATTAATCTTGAGTCACAATCATGCGATCAAATAAGTCTAGTGTTAATTAGAGAATTGATCAAATGCAAATTATCTCGTAGAAATAATTTAAACACATTTGAAGACAATCAATATAGTTTGTAAATGCACAAAGTACAAATACATGAGTCGTTCGTGAATCGGCTGAGTCATGGTACGCGAACCGGTTTACAAACTTATGAGCAAAACCGAGTTTCGAAGTTGACAGAACTTTTCAGTTCACGTACCGGTTTCCAAACTTAGGTGTAAAACTGAGTTTCAGAGTTCACAGAAATTTTTCAGTTTGCGAACCGATTTGGAAACCTTAAGACTTTACTGGTTCTAGAGTTAACAAAACCTTTTCAGTTTGCATACCGGTTTGGGTACTAAACTTGTTCAAGAACATAGAACTTGTTAGATCATAGCTCGGTCGACCTCGCATGCGTTGCTATATCAAGCATGTTTGTCAATGTTAGTGATCAAAACTACGAGTCTTGATTTCTAGTCTACATAGCTAAGTCTCAGACTAGGATAGAAAAGTATAGTTGAGCTCAAGGACTTCATGGAGATTCATCATACAACGATGAAGATCTACTCAAGGAACCGTGGAACTTCATCAACAAAAAGGTATGTGGAGACTTGAACTTATCTATCACTCAAAAGTCTATCTATTCCATCTCCTACTTCTTATGAGACAAAAAGTCGTATGCTATATAGAATGGATCATACACATTTTACATTTCGAGCTGAGTATTCACTACTTATCTTTTTCTCGAAATCGTGTGTTGGTAAAGCGTTTCGCTTTGATCAAGTTTATCTTCACCTAGTGACGAAAGTCATGAAAAGTTTCAATTACTTTGAGAATTGCTCTGACGTGAAACGGCCTGTGAATAACGACTATATAACGTCCTCTGAGAATGTCTCGATGATTGGAATGAGAGTTTAGATTACATAACCATGTATTTCTTAATCCGAAGTTTTCGAACTTTGTTGAGTGAGAGAAACCGGAGGAATTGGCTTTGCCAAGTCCGCGAAATGACGGAAGTTCTCTTACCAATAATTTCTGTTGGGATTTTCCAAACACTCGTTTGCGTGTTTGGTCCGCGAACTGGCGGAAGTCTCTTTGCCGAGATTTTCTGCTGAGTTTTGAAAACTCTGCCGGGTGCCTTATGTCCGCGAACTTGTTTGTGAGCTTAAGTGTTTATGATCTAAAGATGTTCTCTGAACATGAAACTTAAATTACTAAGGAATGCTTTATGCAAACCGTGGCTATAAAGTTCATGAGCCGATTCATCGAATCGAATCATCTTTGTTTCAAATGTGTCTTGTGTAGTTACATAAGATCTCATAGCAATTGAACAACTCTCTAACTAGTTCATTTGAGTCAATTGAGCTAGTTATGGTGAAGAAGGACTAGGTTAATATGAAATTCTCATATGGTTAACCTTTTGGGTTACTATGTTGAACCAACATACACGTACACGTTTGGGCATGGTTTTCACAAACCCAGTAGACGTATACCCAAGTGTGTGTGACAAGCTAAGTTTTTGATCTAACGGTTGAGAAATATTAGCTTGAATCTAAATCAGGTTTTCATCTAACGGTGAATATGGATTTCTTTGTAACTAAGGCAAAACCCTGATTTGAAGGCTATATATATGAGACATCTAGCATTGGGCAAAACTAATCCCCACACGTCTGTGTGATACTAGTGCGCTCGCTAGAGTCGATTCTCCTTTAACCTTTGGTTTTCTTCTCTAAAACCAGGTTAACGACTTAAAGACTTCATTGGGATTGTGAAGCCAGACCGATACTACTTTTATCGTAGTTGTGTGATTTGATCTTGCATCTTCTATCGTACGAGTACATTCTTTGATTGGATTGAGATCGTGAGAGTTCTCCGATAGGCAAGATAAAGAAGTCACAAACATCTTCGTCTCACTGTTTGTGATTCCTCGACAAACCGCTTGTGTAGTCAAGAAGGATTGTCGAGAGGTGATTGATTAATCTAGGCTGTTCTTCGGGAATATAAGACCGGATTATCAATTGGTTCATGTTCACCTTGATTTTATATCTTAAGACGGAACAAAACCTAGGGTTTTTCTGTGGGAGACAAATTTATCCTTTGATAGACTTTTCTGTATGAGACAGATTTGTTTATTATCAAGTCTGCGATTTTGGGTTGCAGCAACTCTTAGTTGTGGGTGAGATCAGCTAAGGGAATCAAGTGCGCATTGTCCTGCTGGGATCAGAGGCGTAGGAGTACAACTGTACCTTGAATTAGTAGGAGACTGATTGGGGTTCAACTATAGTCCAGTCCGAAGTTAGCTTGGAGTAGGCTAGTGTTTGTAGCGGCTTTTTACAGTGTGTATTCAATCTGGACTAGGTCCCGGGGTTTTTCTGCATTTGCGGTTTCCTCGTTAACAAAACTTCTGGTGTCTGTGTTATTTCTTTTTCGCATTATATTTTTTATATAATTTAAATAATACAGGTTGTGTGTTAAAGATCATCAACTGGAAATCCAACCTTTGGTTGTTGATTGATATTGATTGATCCTTGGACATTGGTCTTTAGTACCGTCCAAGTTATCTCTCTTTGATAAAGACTCGCAGATTTCCATTTGCTTGAGTAAAGATCAAATCGAGATATTGAGATATAAACTCTTTGATATATCTTTTTATTGATTGAGTCTAACTGTCTAGTTGATTCTCATAAAAAGTATATTGGAGTTTGTCCATACAGATTGCTAAGCGAAATATTGGGTGGTGTTGTTAGACCCCCGCTTTTTCAATTGGTATCAGAGCAGGCAAACACATTAAAGACCTCAAAAGTCTGTTTTTGTAGGAATCTGACTATATGGATTATAAAGTCTCAACAGACGCTTCACCAGGTTTAAAAAAAAACCGCAAGAAAATGTCTGACAAACTGGTGTCTCTTTTAAAAGGGTTGGATGAACAAATCTGGATCAACTATGGTCTTGTTGCAGAAATTGCAATTCTTAAGGATTTGATATCTGGAAATACTCCCTTTGAGAAGTTGAAAAATCTCAGTTGTTCCTCTTTCAAGAAAAGTCATAAATCAGATAGTAATCAACGACAGAATGTTGAGAAAACCGATATGACAAGGAACCAGTCAGACAATCTTCAAAGCATAGGCTCATGTTGTGATCCATCCGATCATATACATCAAGCTTTTATGTCCTTTCAAAAGAGTCTTAACATTGCAAGTAATCTTTGTAAGAAAGCTAAACAACTGTATGATTCTCTAAAAGTTCATACAACACTACCAGGAAACTCTAAATTGAGAAGTACTAGTAGTATGGGTGCCTTTGCTTTAAGATCCACATCTCCCTTTCAATGGTTTATTGATAGTGGACTCACTTGGTTTGTTTCGTCTGTTGACTATGAAGGAGGTCCTGTAACATTCGGAGATGGAAGTTGTTGCTACATTATCAAAAAGGGAACGATCAAGCTATCCGGTGTTCCAGAAATCCATGATGTGGTATACGTTAAAGGTATGACTGCTAATCTTCTTTCTATTAGTCAAATTTGCGACAAGGGCCATCAAGTTGTCTTCAATGCGAATGGATGCGACATTGTTGACAAATCTGGGAAAGTGATTTTTCAAGGAAACAACTGTTATCTTCTTGATACTCAGTTTAGCAACCGTTGCAATTTGACTAAGGTGGAATCTATACATCTTTGGCATGAGCGTTTTGGTCACATCAATTATCGCCTTCTAACTAAGGTCATTAACAAAGAACTTGTTAGAGGCATTACCAAAATCAATGCAAAGATTGAAGGTGTATGTGGTGCATGTCAAAAGGGTAAGCAAACGAAAGTTCACCACAAATAATCTCGAGATATTCTCACTAAAGATCCACATGATTTAATTCATATGGACCTCTTCGGACCAATTCAACAACCCATTGTTGCCGGTAAGAAGTATGCTTTAGTTATGGTAGATGATTACACCAGATTTACTTGGGTTGCATTCATATCCCATAAGAATGAAACCCTCAGTGAATTCAAGATTATTGTTAAAAGGATCCAGAACGAACAAGGTCGCAAACTAAAGAAAATTAGAAGCGATCGTGGCACTGAATTCAAAGACACCAAGGTATTTGAGTTATGTGACGAACTGGGGATCATTCAACAATACTTACCACCAATTACTCCTCAAGCTAATGGAGTTGTTGAGAGAAAGAATAGGAACATCCATGAAATGGCCAGGGTAATGCTCCAAAACAAAAACTTACCTTTAAGATTTTGGGGAGAAGTTGTCTTTACAGCATGTTACTTGATCAACCGTGTGTGTTTACGGTGTAAAACCCTTAACACTCCTTATGAGTTATGGTATGGAAGGAAACCCAACCTACACTATCTCAGGGTGTTTGGAAGTAAGTGCTATATTCTGAAAGATCGAGAACAGAAAGGGAAATTCGACACCAAAAGTGACGAAGGTATCTTTCTTGGCTATGCTTCTGATAGTCGTGGTTTTCGAGTTTTTAATCTCAGAACACAAGTCATGATGGAATCTTCTAATGTTATCATCGACGACATTAGTAATTTTCGTCAAGATAGTTCTCCTACTGAGTTGCCTCCAACTGAGACAATTGAGAAAGTCAAAGAAATTCCAGAATCAGTTGAAGTTATCCCAACTGTTACCGATCCTGACATTTCTAGTGACGAGGAGAAGAGCACTGATCAAGCCATTCCTGATGAACAAGAACGTGTCCCTCCACGACATCTTTGGGTTCAAAGGAATCATGACCCCAACAGTATCATTGGGGGAAGGGATTCTACAGCCAAAACAAGGGGTCAACTTCAAAATATATGCAATTTTGGTTGTTATCTTTCGCAGGTGGAACCAAGGAATATTGATGAAGCTCTGAAAGATCCCTTTTGGGTAAATGCGATGCATGAAGAGTTAAATCAATTTGAAAGACAAGATGTCTGGGAACGTGTACCTTGTCCTCCAAATGTCAATATTGTTGGTACTAAATGGATATTTAAAAACAAGTCTGACAACTGTCAGAAATAAAGCTAGACTTGTCGCTCAAGGATATTCACAGATTGAAGGAATCGATTTTGACGAAACCTTTGCACCCGTGGCACGTCTTGAGTCCATTCGACTTTTATTGGACCATGTCTTCTTTCTCAAGATTAAGTTGTTTCAGATGGACATAAAATCAGCGTTCTTGAATGGAATTTTAAAAGAGGAAGTCTATGTCGCTCAATCTAAGGGGTTCGAAAACCCTGATTTCCCAGATCATGTGTTAAAGCTCAAAAAGGCGTTATATGGATTGAAGCAAGCACCAAGAGCCTGGTTTGAGAAACTTACTACCTCTCTTATTAGAAAAGTTTTTCAAGAGGAGGAGCTGATAAAACATTGTTTACCAAATGGAGTGGGAAAGATGTGGTCATTGCTCAAATCTATGTAGATGATATCATCTATGGATCAACTTCTGAAAAATTCGCAAAAGATTTCCAAGTCTCTCTTGCTAAAGAGTTTGAAATGAGCAATGTTGGTGAATTGAAATTCTTTTTAGGATTACAGATTCAACAACATAAGGAGGGTATTTACTTATCCCAAGAGAAGTACGCACGTAATCTTGTGTCAAGATTTGGTCTGGATAAGTCGTCTCCTAAGTTGACTCCTATGCCTACTACTGGTAAATTGCACAGGGATGAGAAAGGAGCAAAAGTAGATCAAAAATTATATCGATCCATTATAGGTAGCCTTTTTTATCTTACAGCTACTATACCTGACATTTCTTTCAGTGTTGGTTGTTGTGCCAGGTTTCAGGCGGATCCAAAAGAATCTCATCTTGCAGCTGCAAAGAGAATCATACGATATATAAATCACACTGTTGGGTATGGTCTCTCGTACACTTTTGATACTAATGCTGACCTTTCTTCTTATTCTGATGTTGATTGGGCAGGATGTGTAGAAGACAGAAAAAGTACATTAGGGTGCTTCTACTATGTAGGTCTCAATATTGTAGCGTGGCATAGCAAGAAGCAAAACTATCAATCCCTGTCCACATGTGAAGCAGAATATATTGCTTCCGGATCATGTTGTACTCAACTCCTGTGGATGAAACAGATGCTTGCTGATTATGGAATTGATACGGGAATAATGAAGATCTTTTGTGATAACTCCAGTGCGATTCGAATTACTGAGAATCCTGTTGAGCACTCAAGAACAAAGCACATTGACATAAGGTACCATTTTATTCGCGGTCTTTATGAAAATGGTATCATCAGTATGGAGTTTGTGCCTTCCGAACAACAATTGGCTGATATTCTCACCAAACCCTTAGACACTGCAACGTTTCAACACTTGCGGCAGTCTATTGGTGTTGTTTTGGTTCATTAAAATGTTTGATTGACTCTTGCCCTTATGCTTATCCTTATCTTTTGGGAAATTGAGTCTGAAACTCCAGTAGGTACTTTCCAGTTCAGTTTCTGTAGGATTGTCGTTATTGTCTTTTTAGTATCTCTTTAGTGCTTCAAAATCCTTCTTTTCTTTCGAAATTAAGGTCGCTCTTGTTGTTCTTTCGGGAATGACATCAAATGGGGGAGAGTTCTTTTGAACTTGTGCTTAATGGTAATATCTTGCGGGGTGTGCGGCTGTGGAATTTTATAGGAGTTATCTTGTATCTTAAAACTCCTTGATGAATGCATTTAGCTTCGGCTTTATGATTACATTTAAATTAAGTTGGTATGTATTTTTTCTTTTAGTCTATGAAATGTCTCTTGTGGAAATTTCATTATGATCCCGTTCTTTTACCTTTGCCAATTTTATTGACAAAAAGGGGGAGAAATAATGTAGTTCACACTACAAATACATATGGTTTTCGGATCATTGTGTAAGGGGGAGTGGTTTCCATGATCGAGATGGAGTATTGACTAAGGGGGAGTGATACATATCACCATAGTATTGTTGTTAAAGTCGTGATGCAATTCGACTTTGATGTTACATAATGATACTATGACACTGTATAATAATGATAGAGAATCTCTATTTCTCTCATTGTTGTAGCTACAGATCTTCAACAACGGTGGTGCTAAACTTACAACCTTTGGGATCATTGGAGTACTTGGAAGGACGAAGATTTCAAGGAACGTTGAAGATTAGACTATGGAATACTAGCCACTAAAGTTTTTTTTTATTTTGTATTCCATATGTATTAATAGTTTTGTCATTAAGATTGACAAAGGGGGAGATTGTTAGAGCATAGCTTGGTCGACCTCGCATGCGTTGCTATATCAAGCATGTTTGTCAATGTTAGTGATCAAAACTATGAGTCTTGATTTCTAGTCTACATAGCTAAGTCTCGGACTAGGATAGAAAAGTGTAGTTGAGCTCAAGGACTTCATGGCGATTGATCATACAACGACGAAGATCTACTCAAGGAACCGTGGAACTTCATCAATAAAAAGGTATGTGGAGACTTGAACTTATCTATCACTCAAAAGTCTATCTATTCTATCTCCTACTTCTTATGGGATAAAAAGTCGTATGCTATATAGACTGGATCGTACACATTTGACATTTCGAGCTGATTATTCACTACTTATCTTTTTCTCGAAATCGTGTGTTGGTAAAGCGTTTCGCTTTGATCAAGTTTATCTTCACTTAGTGACGAAAGTCATGAAAAGTTTCAATTACTTTGAGAATTGCTCTGACGTGAAACAGTCTGTGAATAACGGCTATATAACGTCCTCTGAGAATGTCTCAATGATTGGAATGAGAGTTTAGATTAAATAACCATGTATTCCTTAATCCGAAGTTTTCGAACTTTGTTGATTGAGAGAAACCGGAGGAATTGGCTTTGCCAAGTCCGCGAACCCAGTCCTTGAACTGACAGAAGTCTCTTTGCCGAGATTTTCTGCTGAGTTTGGAAAACTCTGCTGGGTGCCTTAAGTCCGCGAACTTGTTTGTGAGCTTAAGTGGTTATGATCTAAAGATGTGCTCTGAACATGAAACATTAAATTACTAAGGAATGCTTTATGCAAACCGTGGCTATAATGTTCATGAGCCGGTTCAATCGAATCAAATCATCTTTGTTTCAATTGTGTCTTGTGTAGTTACATAAGATCTCATAGCAATTGAACAACTCTTTAACTAGTTCATTTGAGTCAATTGAACTAGTTATGGTAAAGAAGAACAAGGTTAATATGAAATGCTCATATGGTTAACCTTTTGGGTTACTATGTTGAACCAACATACACGTACATGTTTGGGCATGGTTTTCACAAACCCAGTAAACGTCTATCCAAGTGTGTGTGACAAGCTAAGTTTTCGATCTAACGATTGAGAAATATTAGCTTGAATCTAAATCAGGTTTTCATCTAACGGTGAATAAGGATTGCTTTGTAACTAAGACAAAACCCTGATTTTGAAGGCTATATAAAGGAGACATCTAGCATTGTGCAGAACTAATCTCCACACGTCTGTGTGATACTAGTGCGCTCGCTAGAGTCGATTCTCCTTTAACCTTTGGTTTTCTTCTCTAAAACCAGGTTAACGACTTAAAGACTTCATTGGGATTGTAAAGCCAGACCGATACTACTTTTATCGTAGTTGTGTGATCTGATCTTGCATCTTCTACCGTATGAGTACAATCGATTGATTGGCTTGAGATCGTGAGATTTCTCCGATAGGCAAGATAAAGAAGTCACAAACATCTTCGTCTCACTGTTTGTGATTCCTCGACAAACCGCCTGTGTGGTCAGGAAGGATTGTAGAGAGGTGACTGATTAATCTAGGATGTTATTCGGGAGTATAAGACCGGATTATCAATTGGTTCATGTTCACCTTGATTTTATATCTTAAGACGAAACAAAACTTAGGGTTTTTCTGTGGGAGACAGATTTATCCTTTGATAGACTTTTCTGTGTGAGACATATTTGTTTATTATCAAGTCTGCGATTTTTGGTTGCAGCAACTCTTAGTTGTGGGTGAGATCAACTAAGGGAATCAAGTGCGCAGTGTCTTGTTGGGATCAGAGGCGTAAGAGTACAACTGTACCTTGAATTAGTGGGAGACTGATTGGGGTTCAACTATAGTCCAGTCCGAAGTTAGCTTGGAGTAGGCTAGTGTCTGTAGCGGCTTAATACAGTGTGTATTCTATCTAGACTAGGTCCCGGGGTTTTTATGCATTTGCGGTTTCCTCGTTAACAAAACTTCTGGTGTCTGTGTTATTTCTTTTCCGCATTATATTTTTTATATAATTGAAATAATACAGGTTGTGCGTTAAAGATCATCAATTGGAAATCCAACCTTTGGTTGTTGATTGATATTGATTGATCCTTGGACATTGGACTTTGGTACCGTCCAAGTTATCTCTCTTTGATAAAGACTCGCAGATTTCCATTTGCTTGAGTAAAGATCAAATCGAGAGATTAAGATATAAACTCTTTGATATATCTTTTTATTGATTGAGTCTGACTGTCTAGTTGATTCTCATAAAAAGTATATTGGAGTTTGTCCATACAGATTGCTAAGCGAAATATTGGGTGGTGTTGTTTGACCCCCGCTTTTTCAGAACTGTATTTGTTCGCATACCTGTTTGGATACTTAAACCCGGTTCCCTTATTACAGTTCCAAAATGGTTTGTATACGAATATACATACCTACCCGGATCACGAAACAAACAGACTTTCCCATGATGTGCATACGAATATGCGTCTCACACAAATCTGTAAGTCGATATATAGCTACTCCGCTACGTGTACGAGTACATGTAATATGGCTTCATATATATAACAATTATCTCTGTTTGTAAGACTGATAACACTGTTTTGTATTCCGAATATAATAGTTTTATATTTTTCTAAATCAATTCGAAGCATTCCCGAATAACATCAATGACACGTATCACTGTTCCAGTCTATTCTCGAATGATAAACTTGAATCATGATTTGGTTCCAAACAATAAATTGTTCTCCACCGAAATTGATCAAGTATGAATAGATGTTCATTAAGCTTAGTCATTATATTTAGAAAAAATCGTAAACTAAATAATTAGTTCTCGACTTGAAATTCTTGTCTATGCAAGCTAGTCTAATTAGTTATGCGACAATCGTCTCAAGGATAGAAAGGTGAATATAACTTGAGAAATAGGTGGTTCAGTCTTCACTTACCTTTTGTTGATGAGGTTCTCCAAAAGCTTCGGTTCATCTTCGCTTTCAAACGGTAGAACACAAATGATGACTGGTTCGTTTCTCGACTATCTCTATCCTAGACTGAGACTTAACTAATTGTAGACGAGAAATCAAGATATGGTTTTGACAACAAGATTCATATAGTAACACTCGTGAGTTCGACCGAGGAATGCTCTAACACGAACTCACCCAACTTTTTCGTTCGACTTTAACACAATTACAATTAGAAAAACTTAATGATCCTTGACAATGTGTATATAGAGTTAATATCTCAACCTCTACTCAATTAGTATGTACATAGACACAAGGTCCGTGAATGTGATTTTTAAGCAGAGTACTGGACGATCTAAAAAATCATTATCCAAGATCAATCTAGTCGTATCCAAATAATTCAATCAGAATTTGTCATGTACCTGGGCTAGGATATGCGAGATAGTTTATTGTATCTGGAGGGTAGTTTAGGTACATGAATATTGAGAGTTGTAACTCGGCTACATTTTCGGCTAATGAAAATGTGAAACTGTATCTTCTTCCCTAAATTGCTTCTGCAACTTCTTCATCTATCAATGTTTCTTCTCAACCCCCTAATTCGTCCATTTCTTCTCATAATCCTCTAATTCTCCCTATCTACCCCAATTTATCTCAATCCATAAAGATAAAAGTTGTTCCTGATAATCTGATTTGTAGTGAGTTCATTACAAGTGGTATCAGAGCAGTTGATTCTGCGCTACAAACATGAAAACCCTAACAGAAATTGATGAACTATCTATCAGAGTTGAATTATTAGAACTAGATTTAATTGAGATATCTAGAGTGTTGGGTGATTGCAACAGTAAACCATCTCCGGAATTTTTAGCAGGATGGAAGGAATTTTTAGCAACAGAACCAAGAAATCTTTTACTACTGGAACATCAGATATATGTGGGAGAATCGGTTGACGAAGATTGGAAATCTAGTTCAATAGAAAGCTTCGAATTAGTTGGATCGGTGCTAAAGAAAGCGACGCTGATTGAGAAAGAAATTGTTGAAAAACTTGAAGAAACCCCAATTGATTCGAGTTCAGAAATAAATTTCTCTCAAAAATCTTCAACTCCTGGTGCAACAGATAAAGGTAAAACCCAATCTAAACCTGGAATTCGTTTCTCGAATGTTTTTGAAGCTAGTTCTGCAGTTGAAATTCGTAAATCTGAGAGAAATGATTCTCAAGTGGTCAATTTAATCTCTCTTCAATTCGACTTAGAACAGAAGATGGAAACATGTTTTTTAGATTATCAAGAAGGTAAACCCTTCTCTACTTGGCCAGAATTGATTAATGATGTTTGTCTTCAGTTTGAGAAGGCTCAATATGTGACGAATTGTAACAGAACAGTTCCATTATCAACTGTGGAGATATGTTATGAGCAGTTTAAAGGCCAAGGGTTCTTGTTTGTTACCAACAACAAACTACTCATGAAGAGAAGTTTTAGTCTTAATTATCTGGTTGGGTCATTCAAAAAACTACAATCCACCATTCAAATTCCTTCACCAGATAAAGCAATTCGAATTCCTTCACCAGATACAGCTCATAGAAGTTATCATCATCAACTTAAATTGATTACAGCTAAAGAAGAATTTTCTGAGCAGCTGGGAAACTCGAATATTTTGCTTCTTATTAATATCAAATGGTCCAGTAAGGTATGTTCTCACTGTAGTTTCGATTCCTTTAGAATGTTATTTGATCGAGGAAGGTTGTTTGAAATTATTAGCAGGTATTCTCATTACAACAACAACAGTTCGAAATTCAGTTTGAGTATACTTAATCCTGGTTTGATTGTTATTAACGGTGACCTTGTTTCGAAGTTGAATTCGGCTCATGGATACTGTTTAAAACTGTTAAGTGCGAGTGCAAGTGAGTTTTTGTTTGCTATTTTACCTAGTTTTGATTATTGTTGCACATTGTTTGATCGGGGTAAAATGTATGGTATCCGTTTGTGGAATCTCTATTCAGAGGTGTTAGTTGCAGCGAGGTCAGATTTATCTCAAAAATTACTCAACTACATGGGCAGCAATAATTGTGAGCTGGTTCATTGGAATGCAAGTAGTTATGTAATTGGTGCGGCTGCAGTACTTGTGAAAACACCTCAAGGAGATTGTGAAGATTGTGACAAATTGATTGTTGACATAGCACATTCAATGGTTACTGAGAAGCTGAGATACAGTTTACTTGAATTGCCTGTTAGTGTAATGTGCAATTTGCGTAGTGGAGAATGTCTCTATGGTGGCCGTAATTTTTCTAGAAGGGTATTTGACAGAGGAAGGTTGCTGGAGTCTATTATGAATTGTTCTAAACACTGCCTGAATATTCTTACTCCTGGAATGTTTGCTCTTATGAGGTCTACTTGGATGAATGAGCACAATGGGGAATTTGTTTATGAGCTAATTCCAGCACTTGAGTATTGTTCACAATCGTTATGGAAGTATTCAAATATATTTGTGTGGGTGCTTGTGAACAGTGGTGACAGTTTAAAGATCACGGGGAATTGTTGCTATATTTTGCTTTTATTAGAGCCAGTTGGATTATCTGATCTTATCATGTGTGGTAATAGTGATTGGAGTTTAACTTGGGATCTGAACCATTCTCTGTTACAACTTCAGAATGCTTTGCCTGTGAAGATGGAGACAAGGAGAGAGCAACGTCAGAGTTATTATTGTTGTAAGGTTTTGAAGCTAAATTTTTACTGCGGCCAGCAACATCCTTTGGTACTACTTTTACCTAAGCGATGTGAGAAAGAATTTGTTACTGCAGGTTTAATAGTCGAAGCACTAGTTCGTAAAAGGATAGTTAAAGAAATTTCCATTCATATCCTTACTGGCAGTAGAAAAACTTCAATTATGCACTGGGTTGAGTATCACATAATAAAAAAGGGTCTTGCACAGTATAAAGAAGTGACTAAATTACAGCCTAGGTGTGGGTTGTCATCTGGGATTGCAATCCTACACATGAGTTCAGTGGATATGCTTCAGATTCCATGGGATACTTTTAAGTTCAAGTTTCCTTTATTCGAGATTTTGAATATCATTTTTCATGGGTTCTTAGAATTGCAGTGTTGGGTTTTATTTTACCACATGTTTTGGTCTGGTAGGGAGCATGGAGTTTGGCTTAGCCGATTTTTTGGAGCTTATTATACATCAGGTAGGAGAATATACTTCCAGGTACTTTCAGTTCTTAATTCAGATGGGGCAACAAGTGGTTTTCGTAGGTTTGAGGAATCTTTGCAGAAAGCTGACAATCTCATAGCAGTCTTGGTTGTTCTAATGACCATGGAAACTGATGGTGCCATTTTAAAAGGGCTGACTGCTCAACTGCAGGTGAAAGATTGCAGTACTCATATTCAAATGAAGACTCAGTCGGAGGTTACTATACTCATTCCAGGTTCTGGTAGTGACGGACATGTCAGTAGGAAGATGTTAGCTCGTGCTTGAGTAGTACTTGTCATTACATTCTTGCGAATGAGTTTATCTGGTGCTGACAATGTTTTGGATTTGAACTTGGTGAACCTTGTGACAATTAACTTCCAGCAGTCGGAAGCCTTCTCTGTGGAGGAAGGTAAGAATCTTGAGCCTCATATCAGCAATGACAAAGTCATCTTTTCCAGGCAAGAGGAGTTTTCTGTATTAAAAGTGGAGGTCTCTCTGGGTATACAACTCTATATGCATGCTAATCAAAAAGAAGAAAACGTGAAGATCCCCATTCTTGTCTCAACTGGTAATGAAAATATACTCCTTATGTTCAAATGTGCTTATCCAGTAATTATCAAATTTGTTCTAGAAGTTGTTACTCGTGACTGCGATGGAAGAACCTTGACTAATACTTATACTGCAAGAGCTGCTTCTGTTAGTATCTACAAAGACGTGGATTCTGATGATAGTGGGCTTGGCTTTCTAATGTTCTGGGCCCTACAAGGAAAACTAGTGTTCATTGTTTCATTATCTCTTAATGGGCGTTACTGGGCATGTCATGTACTTGTTGTGGTTAAGGCTCAGTTCTCATCCTTGAGGACAAGGATGATTTGAAGGAGTGGGTATTTGTCATGTACCTGGGCTAGGATATGTGAGGTAGTTTATTGTATCTGGAGGGTAGTTTAGGTACATGAATATTGAGAGTTGTAACTCGGCTATATTAGCCAGTCGAGTTGTATTCGGTCAAGTAGCTAATGAAAATGTGAAACTGTATCTTCTTCCCTAAATTGCTTCTGCAACTTCTTCATCTATCAATGTCTTCTTCTCAACCCCCCAATTCGTCTATTTCTTCTCATAATCCTCTAATTCTCCCTATCTACCCCAATTTATCTCAATCCATAAAGATGAAAGTTGTTCCTGATAATCCAATTTGTAGTGAGTTCATTACAGAATTATGCCAAGTGATTAAACTTGTTATCTATCTTTCAAGATACGAATTTTACAAGAAACTAGTCTCGTAATCGATCACAATTAAGCGGACGTATCTCCTTAGATTGACGTACAAACCTTTGTAAATCCAATTATAAAGATAAAAAATATAATGCGGGAAAGGAAAAACACAAGCCATTAGAAATTTTGTAAACGAGGAAACCACAATAGCAGAAAAACCCCGGAACCTCGTCCATATTGAACATCACACTGTATTAAGCCGCTACAGACACTAGCATGCTATCAGAATTCAGACTGAAGTTGAGACCAAATCCACCTTCCAAACGATTCAGTTACAATCGCGCTCTTTATATCTCTTGAACCTCACAAGATTCTACGCACTTGATTCCCTTAGGTGACGTCCTTTACAACATATGAGTTGTTTCAGCCGAAGTGAAGACTTTTGTTACTAATCTGCCTCTAACCGATAAGCCTATTTGATTTTCGTTTAGATCAAAGACCAAGGTATGTAAATATGTTTGCAATATACAAGCTATCAAACCTCACAAATCCGGAACTCACGACTTCCGAAGAGCAGTCTAGATTCCTAACCACCTCTCAAGAAAAATCGTCGAAAGATCAATTAAAATCAGTCTTTAGATATCTATCTTGAGGAATCACAAAGTCTGAGATGAAGATAACTTTGCGATTACTATCTATCTTGCCTGAAAGAGATTACCAAAACCTCGATAACAGAAAAGCAATATCAGGATACACGAATTATCAAGGTAAAGATAGTCGGCTCCACGAATCCCCAAGCAAAGTTTTTTAGTCGTACACCTAAAAGGTCAATAGAGGATGACTCTAGAATCATCTATGACACAAAGTGTCAGGGATTTATTTTTCCCAATTGACAGAGAAGCTCTATTTATAGTTTTCAAAGACCAGGGTAAGATTAGAATTCAAGCTAAGATAATTTGAGAATCAAGCTAACACTTTTAGGTATTGAAAATACAATTAAAAAGTATACACTACGAACCAGTTCTGGAACCGTGTATAATGACTATTCGGTTTAGCAAATTATCTAAAGAACTAAAAGCTATTTGATGTTCATTTAAACACCTAAGAGACTCATCATGATTCACATACTGAAAAAGCGGGGGTACAACAACCACACCCAACAATTTGATTAGCAATTTGTATGGAAAAACTCCAATATACTTTCTAGAGAATCAACTAGACAGTCAGACTCAATCTAGATAAAAGTATATCAAAGAGTTTATATCTCAATCTCTCTATTTGATATATACTCAAGCAAATAAAAATCTGCGAGTCTTTATCAAACACTAGAGAGATAACTTGGATGGTACCAAAGACCAATATCCAAGTGTCAACCAATTTAAATCAACAACCAAAAGGTTGGATATTCTAATTGATTGAACAACGCACAACCTGTGATATTTCAATTATATAAACATATATAATGCGGAATAGAAATAACACAGACACCAGAATTTTGTTAACGAGGAAACCGCAAATGCAGAAAAACCCAGGGACCTAGTACAGATTGAACACACACTGTATTAAGCCGCTACAGACACTAGCCTACTCCAAATTAACTTAGGTCTGGACTGTAGTTGAACCCCAATCAATCTCACACTGATCCAAGGTACAGTTATGCTCCTATGCCTCTGATCCCAGCAGGATGCTACGTACTTGATTCCCTTAGATGATCTCACCCACAACTAAGAGTTGCTACGACCCAAAGTCGAAGACTTTAATAAACAAATTTGTATCACACAGAAAAGTCTACGGTAATAGATAAATTCGTCTCCCACGAATATACCTACGAGTTTTGTTCCGTCTTTTGATAAATCAAGGTGAACAGGAACCAATCAATAAACCGGTCTTATATTCCCGAAGAACAGCCTAGTATTATTGATCACCTCACAATAATCTTAATCGACGCAGCGAAAAAAAATATTGTGGAATCACAAACGATGAGACGAAGTGTTTGTGATTACTTCTCTATCTTGCCTATCGGAGATATAAAATCTCGAGCCAATTATTACAATCATACTCGTAACGATAGAAGATGCAAGATCAGATCACACAAATACAAGAAAAGTAGTATCGGTCTGGCTTCACAATCCCAATGAAGTCTTTAAGTCGTTAACCTGGTTTAGAAGAAGAAACCAAAGGTTAAAGGAGAATCGAATCTAGCTATGCAACTAGTATCACACGTAAGGTGTGGGGATTAGGTTTCCCAGTTGCTAGAGTTCTCCATTATATAGTTTTCAAATCAGGGTTTGCAATTAATGTTAGCTTGGTAAAAAAGCATTCAATATTCACCGTTAGATGAAAACCTGATTAGATTCCAGCTAATATTTCTCAACCATTGGATCGAAAACTTAGCTTGTTACACACAAATGAAATGTCCAATTTTGGGTTTACGAACCGTTCCCAAACATTAACATGTGTTGGTTCAACAATAGTTAACCAAATGGTTAGCCATATGATTACTTTCATATCAACCATATTCTTCTTCACCATAACTAGTTTAAATGACTCAAATGAACTAGTTAGAGAGTTGTTCAATTTCTTAGATCTTATGTAACTACACAAGACACAATCGAATCAAAAACGGTTTGGTTCACTCGAATCAGTTCATGAACTTTATAGCCACGGTTTGCAAAAGCATCCCTTAGTTTAAATAAACATGAGTTCAAGATCAACCGGTTTTAGATATAACCTGCTCAAGTTCGCGGACTGGGTTCGCGGACTTAAGCTCATAGAAGGAGTTCACAAACTCCAGCAGAAATTCTCGGGTCGAGAACGTCCGCCAGTTCGGGGACTGAGTTCGCGGACTTGGCTCACGCCACTTCCATTTCTCTTGATCAACAAAGTTCGCAAACTTTGGTTCAAGGAATAAGGACTTATACATATATGTGTTTCCACAACAATGCTTATATCTTACCAATGGTTATGTAATCTAAACTCTCATTTCAATCATTGAAACATTCTCAGAGGACGGATATAGCCGTTATTCACAGACCATTTTTCGTCAGAGAAAATTTCAAAGTGATTGAAACATAACATGACTTTCGTCACTAGGTAAAGATGAATTCGGCTAAAGCGAAAGCTTACTAACACATATTTCGAGAAATAGATAGGCGAGATAAACTCGGCTCGAAATAGCAAATGTGCATAATGAAAGTCTATATATCAAAAAGACTTTTGTCTCAAGAGTAGGAGATATAATAGATAGACTTTTGAGTGATAAATAAGTTCAAGTCTCCACATACCTTTTAGTCGATGCAGATCCACCAGTTCCTTGAGTAGTCCTTCGTCTTGTATGATGATTTCCATGGAGTTCTTGAGCTCAACTACACTTCCTATCCTAGTCCGAGACCTTTAGCTATGTAGGCTAGAAATCAAGACTTATAGTTTTGATCACTAACATTGACAAACATGCTTGAGATAGCAACGCATGCGAGTTCGACCGAGCAATGCTCTAACAATCTCCCTATTTGTCAATTTTAGTAGCAAAACTATTAATACATATGGAATACAAAAAATAAATAAATTAACTTTTGTAGCTCCTATTCCACATGCCTAATCTTCAACATTACTCGAAATCTTCGTCACTTCCAAGTACTCCAATGATCCCAAAGGTTGTAAGTTTAGCATCATCGTTGTTGAAAATCCGTAGCTATAACAATAAGAAAACAATAGTTCTCAATCATTGTTAGACAGTGTCATAGTATCATTACACAGCGTCAACGTTCAATTATATCACAACTTCAATAACAATACTATGGTGATATGTATCACTCCCCCTTAGTCAATACTCCATCTCACATGGAAACCACTCCCCCTTACATAATGATCCGAAAACCATATGTATTTCTAGTGTGAACTACATATTAATTCTCCCCCTTTTTTTCAATAAAATTGGCAAAGGTACAAGAACGGGATCCTAATGAAATTTCCGAAAGAGACATTTCTTGACCAAAAGAAAGCAAAAATATCAACTTTTTCTTTATATGCAATCATAAAGCCGAAGCTAAATGCATTCATCAAGAAGTTTATAAAGATACAAGATAACCCCTATAATATTCCACAGCCGCACTCCCCACAAAGATATGGAAATTAAGCGCAAGTTCAAAAGAACTCCCCCCCGTTATATATCATTCCCGAAAGAACAACAAGAGCGACCTTAATTTCGAAAGAAAAGAAGGATTTCTTTGGACATAACAAATCACATACAAGTATGAATTTGAATCCAAAATATTCAATTAAACTAACCACAAGAGAACCCATGATTAATTTAATCGACAAATGCTCAACATAAGTGAACTTATGGAGACTCAAAATTTACAATTAGATTAATCACAAGAGAATCCATAATTAATCTAATCGAAATACACAATCAAACTAATCACAAAAGTAATCAATTTAATTGGTCATGCTCGCCATAAGAAAACTTACGGAGCAACAACTAAATAACCAAACAAGATGATTAACTTAGTTGAAAATGCTCGACATAAAGTACCTTACGGAACAACAACATAGCTAATCAAAAATAATCAACTTGGTTGTTTAATGCTCAACATAAGACACTTTACGGAGCCTCACAGTAATACATAAAATATGGATCAGGGAAGATCAATTACTGCGGAATACACAAGGATTCATTCTATTTTCCATCACTATTTGCACAATGACATACAATAGACATAATCCTTGCAAACAAATTTTTTTAACCTATCTTCCATCAGTAATTGACAATATAGGCTTAACTTTTGTTTTTTTCAAAAGTCCATTCATTCTTTTATCAATGCTTGCATATCGACATACGAAAGACTTTACTTTTGACAAGATATGGGACGGTCAAGTTCATGGACGTAAACACACAAATCCCATAACAATATTGCAATATAAAAAAAACCATAAAGATTAATACTGCAGAAATCATCTTCCAAACAAGTTTAGAATTTAAACCAATAAATCTAAAAACATGAAGATGAAAACGTTGGACATAGCTATGTGTAATCACAATAATGGCTATTCCAAACTCTAGTTATTCTTCTAATAAAAACAGAAAATAGAAGATTTACTAGGCAAACAGAAGAGAATCAAAGTTCGTTGAGAACCTCATATCTTTCAATGAATCCGTCAAAGAAGGTATCACTGATTTCCTTTATTCTCTTGACTTTAGACACACCATGTTCATGAGTTAGACACTAACTTTGTGATCAACAACCCGAGCAAGCTGTCTAGCCTTGGTGCAGTCCATGATGAGCTTCTTTTGATTTCGTATCAGAATATTCTGATTAGCAAGGATTCTGGCCTGACCATCCAAGAGTTGGTTTATTTGCAGTTGAAGATTTGCAAACTCGACCTTTGAATCGTTCTGAACACGAATCAAATCCTTGACACAATCATCAATCCAGGAGTTGTGATCCTTTCTTTCAAGCATCTTCTTTAGGACCAGCTCTTGAATTGACTCATGTCCTTGAGCGTCTTCCTCCATGTCAAGATGCACAATCTCTTGAGATTTTGCAGAGTTCTCCATGTAATTTTTTGATAGGGATGGAGAGACACAATATAGGGTAATATATATGTGTATATAAACAGGAGAAGGAAACTCTTGTTTATGGAAACCCTAAGAACTCTCAAGAGGAGGACGCGGACGTTTGTGGACTGTTAGCTCAAAAAAAAAACTTGCACAAAAACCGAAACTGAAATAATATACAACATACTTGAGCATTTCTCAATAAACTTCCTTGCACCTCTCAAGTTAGAAACAAGGAAAAGAATACCTGGAGTCAGGTGGTAGAGTGGAATTTAGTTCCACTGTGGTCATCGAGAAAGGAGTTGTATATATCATCTGACATTTGATCTTCGTGTTCTTCGCCTTTCTTCGGTTGTCTTTCATCCCAGAAGAGTAAGTCACGGTGTGTTTAACATATCCGTCAGAAGGCTTTTTTAAGGACTAAATCTAGGACCTCTTGCAACTGGTTCGAGAGGATCAGAATGGATAGGAATCCATTTTCTAGACTTAGATTTACCAGAACCAGTCTTATAAACACAGGGAATGCTTTTATCGGCAACACAAGAATTTATACCACTAGAATGCATTTGAACTATATGATGATTTCTAGGAAAGAGATCATATTTATAAAACTTCTGGTTTTCTGTGGGCATGTGATTCACTGCAGTAGTCAACTGACTATATGTTCCATTGACAGTGGAAAGAAGAAAATTATGAAGTTTAGAAATTTTTTTCCTTCTGGAAAAACAATGGATAGCATAGTGATTCTTTCTCCCACATAAAGTACAGGTTCGTGGAGGAGAAGCGACAAACGACACCTGTTTTGACTTCATAGCCGTATGAGAAGATTGTAAGTTATATACACCTTTCTTGACACAAACTTCTACTGGAAGATCCTTCATGAACTGCAATCCATGAGAAATAGTTTGTACAGAAGAATTCCTCCTTAAGACAGAGCTTTCCTTTTTTAAGGAACTGCACTGTTCATTGACTAGAGTAAGAGATGCTTCTAGTTTCTTTTTTTGACACGAAGCCTGTTAAGTTATGATGAATGCGTCTCGATCAAACGTTTCTCTCTAATTGAGTCTTCCTTAATTATATCTTCAAGAGCACTAATCTTTTCACGTTGTAGAGTAGTTTCTTGGAGTAGTTTATCAATATTCTTAGAGAAAGACTCAATGATGCTGTAGAGTTCATGTTCTCGATCAAGAGACTTTTCAAATTCATCAATCAGCTGATCATGATCCTGAAAATCAATAATCTCAGCAGAGTTTTTTGCGATTCTGGTGAGTTTCATTTCAGCTTTTTCCATAGTGCTCAATGTCTCATCGGAGAGAGATATGTCATTACAGAATGAAAAAATCTTCTTATCTCAGGATTCGGAAGAATCAACTAAGGAGTAATCCTTTGAGGTATTCCCAAGACATTTGGCATAGTTAAAAGATTTAGAAGACATCTTGGTATGCGTAGAAGAGATTCTGTCCTCAGACTCAGATTGCCACAAACACAGATTTGTAAGGTCTTAAACGTGTTTGCCTGCTCTGATACCAATCGAAAAAGCGGGGGTACAAAAACCACACCAAACAATTCGGTTAGCAATCTGTATGGACAAACTCCAATATACTTTCTAGAGAATCAACTAGACAGTCATACTCAATCTAGATAAAAGTATATCAAAGAGTTTACATCTCAATCTCTCGATTTGATATATACTCAAGCAAATAGAAATTTGCGAGTGTTTATCAAATACTAGAGAGATAACTTGGATGGTACCAAAAACCAATATCCAACTGTCAACCAATTTAAATCAACAACCAAAAGGTCGGATATTCTAATTGATTGAACAACACACAACATGTGATATTTCAATTATATAAACAAATATAATGCGGAATAGAAATAACACAGACACCAGAATTTTGTTAACGAGGAAACCGCAAATGCAGAAAAACCCAGGGACCTAGTCCATATTGAACACACACTGTATTAAGCCGCTACAGACACTAGACTACTCCAAATTAACTTCGGTCTGGACTGTATTTGAACCCCAATCAATCTCACACTGATCCAAGGTACAATTATGCTCATACGCCTCTGATCCCAGCAGGATGCTACGTACTTGATTCCCTTAGCTGATCTCACCCACAACTAAGAGTTGCTACGACCCAAAGTCGAAGACTTTAATAAACAAATATGTATCACACAGAAAAGTCTACGGTAATAGATAAATCCATCTCCCACGAATATACCTACGAGTTTTGTTCCGTCTTTTGATAAATCAAGGTGAACAGGAACCAATCAATAAACTGGTTTTATATTCCCGAAGAACAACCTAGTATTATTGATCACCTTACAATAATCTTAATCGACGCAGCGAAAAAAGATATTGTGGAATCACAAACGATGAGACGAAGTGTTTGTGATTACTTTTCTATCTTGCCTATCGGAGATATAAAATCTCGAGCCAATTATTACAATTGTACTCGTAACGATAGAAGATGCAAGATCATATCACACAACTACAAGAAAAGTAGTATCGGTCTGGCTTCACAATCCCAATGAAGTCTTTAAGTCGTTAACCTGGTTTAGAAGAAGAAACCAAAGGTTAAAGGAGAATCGACTCTAGCTATGCAACTAGTATCACACGTAAGGTGTGGGGATTAGGTTTCCCAGTTGCTAGAGTTCTCCCTTATATAGTTTTCAAATCAGGGTTTGCAATCAATGTTAGCTTGGTAAAAAAGCATTCAATATTCACCGTTAGATGAAAACCTGATTAGAATCAAGCTAATATTTCTCAACCATTGGATCGAAAACTTAGCTTGTTACACACAAATGAAATGTCCAATTTTGGGTTTACAAACCGTTGCCAAAAATTAACATTTGTTAGTTCAACAATAGTTAACCACATGGTTAGCCATATGATTACTTTCATATCAACTATATTCTTCTTCACCATAACTAGTTCAAATGACTCAAATGAACTAGTTAGAGAGTTTTTCAATTGCTTAGATCTTATGTAACTAAACAAGACACAATCGAAGCAAAAACGGTTTGATTCACTCGAATCGGTTCATGAACTTTATAGCCACGGTTTGCAAAAGCATCCATTAGTTTAAATAAACATGAGTTCAAGAACAACCGGTTTTAGATATAACCTGCTCAAGTTCGCGGACTGGGTTCGCGGACTTAATCTCATGGAAGGAGTTCACAAACTCCAGCAGAAATTCTCGGGTCGAGAACTTCCGCCAGTTCGCGGACTTGGCTCACGCCACTTCCATTTCTCTTGATCAACAAAGTTCGCAAACTTTGGTTCAAGGAATAAGGACTTATACATATATGTGTTTCCACAACAATGCTTATATCATACCAATGGTTATGTAATCTAAACTCTCATTTCAATCATTGAAACATTCTCAAAGGACGGATATAGCCGTTATTCACAGACCATTTTTCGTCAGAGCAATTTTCAAAGTGATTGAAACATAACATGATTTTCGTCACTAGGTAAAGATGAATTCGGCTAAAGCAAAAGCTTACCAACACATATTTCGAGAAATAGATAGGCGAGATAAACTCGGCTCGAAATAGCAAATGTGCATAATAAAAGTCTATATATCAAAACGACTTTTGTATCAAGAGTAGAAGATAAAATAGATAGACTTTTGAGTGACAGATTAGTTCAATTCTCCACATACCTTTTAGTCGATGAAGATCCACCAGTTCCTTGAGTAGTCCTTCGTATTGTATGATGATTTCCATGGAGTTCTTGAGCTCAACTACACTTTCTATCCTAGTCCGAGACCTTTAGCTATGTAGGCTAGAAATCAAGACTTATAGTTTTGATCACTAACATTGACAAACATGCTTGAGATAGCAACGCATGCGAGTTCGACCGAGCAATGCTCTAACACATACATAAGTGTTTTATTGACCAATGGAGTCTTAGAAGTGTTTAAGAGAGTTTTAGTAATGCTAAACATATTAAAATAATAAGTTTTTAAGCATCTGTTAAACTTTTTCTGGACAATTGGCATAACGGTATACCAACCATAGGTCTTGTTCACGACTCAGGGTGCTATAGTTCGTGAACCGAGTTCGCCAACCCTACTAGACTACCAAACTCAGTTGACCACGACTCGTGAACCGGGTTCGCCAACTGTTAGCCAATTTATCCAACTTATAAAATCAGTTCAACACGGTTCACCATCCGGGTTCGTGAACTATTCCCAACTGAACTTGCAGTTTGTGAACTGGTTCGCTAACCTTCCTGTATTTCTATATCTCAGATATTTATAGTTTGCGAACTGGCTCGCCAACCTACCTTGAGTAGAAATTTCAGTAAGCTCATATTTCTCTCTTATGATGTTTGAAACATTCCCAAGTGACATAATCATTTGCATGGGCAATTTTTAATTGATCCCCAAATTAATTCACAAAACTAATATTGTTAAGGACCTTTGAACATTTAATCGCTAAATCATATTTCGAGATTTTTCACAAGACAAGCTTGACTCGAAACATCTTTCTTTGTAAATCTACTATAAATCATACTACATAGTCTCAGTAGATAAAATGATGGTATAGTGAGTTAAATAGAATGATCCAGTAGTCACATACTTGATACAAAAGTTCTCCAAATGTCTTTGTTGATCTTCAGTCTTCAAGGGTGATCTCTGATACTCAACTACAATTCTAACTTATCTGAAACTTGACTTAGTAGACTAGAAATCAAGATATAGTTTTGATCGCCTAACATTGACAACAAGCTTGAGATAGCAAAACTTGTGGGTTCCACGGAGCAATGATTTAACACTTTTGATGTTTCATTTTCTTTATCGCAAGTTCATGATCCTATAAAGAATATATGAACAACAAATTTGTTAAATTAAATCATACCAAATAAGTTACTCTTTGAAGTTCAAAAAAATTGTACCAAATAAGTGAAGATTTTAGATTGTTATCCTGCTCTCACAAACTTTAGCAACCCATGAATTTGGATAACCAAATAAGTTTGCGGACCTATCGGGCGCCTCACCCCAAAGCATGTCATTCTCCTTCTTAGGAAACAACATGTATTTGCCTTTAGGAATATGCTTTCTTTTCGGTGAAGGTTTCTTCCTTGGATTCTTTTCCTTTACTTGAGTGTCAGGTGAAGCAACAACAATTTCTTTTCCTTTGCCTTGAACAAAAAATTCATCTTGTATCATCTCTTCTTCATCATTAGATTCTTCCTCTAAAAATGCATCCATGTCCACAAGTGCACCAGGTGATATCACTGGTAGATCAAATTGTTTCCCTTCAATTTGTAGATTATTTTCTTATGTATTAGAAAACATGGTCTTCCACTTGAGGTGCTTCAGAACTTCTTGAGATGCTTTCTTCCACCAAATCATTATTCTTCTTATCATTCTTGTGGATACCTCTATTATTTACCCTTAAATGAATATTATGGAGAGGGGTCGGCGTGTCCTTTGATGTTAAATTGTTTCTTTTCTTGTTCTTGGGTTTTACGCTATTAGGATTCCCGCAACTTACAAGAAATAACACTTTTAAAAAACTAAACGGTAATAACACTTTAAAAAAAAATTGAGGTTATGTGATTTTGACGGTTAATTTGGACTCCATAGAGAACCCAAACTTAAGTATATTATGGTTGATCCAAGAACACAACCAATTAAAATTGATTAGATCAATATTTTAATATACATTATTTTCTACGGTTAGAAAGCAAATAAGAAAAGCCAGACGTAAAGGTCTTACGGTTGGAATTCAAACTTCCAACCTGGATGTAAAATGAAACAATACAATTTACTCAGGATGTTTTACGGCTGGGGTTGCCCCTGCAACGAACCCAGACGTAGATGATTTACGTTTACAAACCAATACGTAAAATCACTTGCAAATGATTCTACGGTTGGGAATTCTAACGAACCAAACCATAACACCTTCAGAAACTACTTTGGAGTCTAGAAACACAACCACAAATCGTACTGTAACCCTAGAATTAACACTGATTTGAGTAAGCACAAGAACGAGTAACAAAAAAAAAGAGTTTGTCGATTAATACCTAACATAAACCATCTGATCTTTTTGAGGAGTTTGAAATTGTGCATCGGAAGATTCTCCGATTTCTTGATTGGGTTGTTGATGATCAATTTGGTCGGGGTGGTTGATTACCATCATCACTTTGTTTCTTCCACATCTTTAATAGAGATTTCATTCGATGTTATAAGTTCTTCGAACCGCCGATTAATCGAATACGATGAAATGATTTCAGTTGCAAAAAAAAAGGGAAGGATTTACGGTTGATGAAAGAGATGAAGTTTAGAAGAAGAAAATGAGCAGATTTTTGAATTAAAAAATTTTAGGTTTTTATTTTGGATAAAGGGTGACTTAAACATTTGGTATTGCATTAACACTCCTCATACCCAACTTTCTAGTCACTAGGATTCCTTGGGAAGGCCCTCTATGGCCCCTGTATTTTGGGCAGGTTACATAAATAAAACTAGTATTTTCCTTGCAAAAATAAAATAAAATAAGTGGGGTTAAACTTACCTTGGCCAGAACTCTACAAACATCAAGTTCTGATTTTTCAATGAAAAAGTATCATCCTTTACCCAGCACAGTAGGTCCATTTCCGATCAACTCGGCAGTTTTGGGAGTTTTGTGCGTTGGACTGGGCTGGCAGACCAATTTCTATGCTGAAATTTGTGCGGTTATCTATGGTGCAGTTGTTGCTCAAAGATGGAATGTCAAAAATCTATGCGTCAGATCGGATTCGATGAGTTGCATTTTTGCTCTCCAAAAAGGAAAGTTGCCGTGGCAGCTAATGCAGAGGTGGAGAATGGCGAGGAGTTTTTACAACAATATTAGTTATGTTCATAGCTACAGAGAGGGTAAACAATATTAGTAAAGGGGGTAAACAATTGATGGTGTGAAAGAATAGAACAGAAGATTGGCGTGTAATTGAAGAAAAGGACATAACTAATATTGTTGTAAAAACTCCTCGCCATTCTCCACCTCTGATAGAAAGTGGAGGGATGGTTGGTCATCTGATTACCCTCGCCATTCTTTCTATCCAAATCAATTGTTTACCCCCTTTACTTATTTTTCTTTCACTCTTTAACTAATCCACTTCACTTATTGACTTTTTGTCTCTTTTCTTAGTATTTTCTTGTTCTGTTTTGGATCTGCCTTCTGTTGTCTTCTTTGACATTTTGATAATGTTGGATTCTAGCATGCTACTTTTTTCTCTTCTTTTTGTGGTGGTCATGGGCAATAAAAGAGAAAATAGGAAGAAAAAAAGCCATGGTCATGAAAAAAGAATCAGAATAGAAGATAAAGAAACCAAGAAAAGTAAGTGGGGGATTAGGTGAAAATGAACAGAAAAAGTATCGATTTTTACAGTAATATTGTGATTTTTTCTCGCGAATTTGTATGATTACAGAAGTTCAGACATATTGGGTCCTTGCTTCTCGCGCGAAATCAACTATTGCTTGGACTAAAATAGTGCTCAGAAAGATAAGTTGTGTTCTATTTCATTTCATGCTTTTGCTTTATTCCTCTTTTAAAGTGGGAAGTTTTATTGTGAGACACTGATTTTTGGAATTTGGGTTTTGTTCTAAAGTGTTTGATAATGATAATGGTGGGTTTAAGCATATGGGGTATATGATTTTGTTGGGTTTTGATTGATATGTGCCCTTGAAGATAAAGTAAACTAAGAAAAGAATAAGAATAAGGCTGTGTTTTATCAAATATGTTTTCTGATTGCGAAAGCTCTATCTTTGTACTAGTTTGTTTTATAATGGGGTTTTGAGAAGAAATGAGAAAGTAGATGGAGTTAGTGAAGTGAAAACCGAGTTATGGAATTCAAGGTTTTAGGTGGTTTGTTGTTTCTAGGATTGGTTTTGAGTACTTCTGCAACTCTTTCTCCATCTGGGGTTAATTATGAAGGTTAGTAGATCTTGTTCTCTTCTTAGTTCCTTAAGCTTTTGATGTCACTGATGCTGCATAAACCCATGATAAACCTTCTTCTAGTCTTGAGTTGCTGTGCTTTGAGAAAGCAAACATTAACTGTGTGTTTCTGTTTTTTGTGCAATCATATGTAAATGCAGTTGTAGCATTGATGGCGATAAAACATGGTTTGAATGATCCACATAATGCATTGGAAAATTGGGACATTAATTCTGTTGATCCTTGTAGTTGGGGATTGATTACTTGCTCTGAAGGTTCCGTGTCTACCCTGTAAGATGTCAATCCCTAATTTACTTAAAATCATCACTGTTTTGTGATTTTAGATTGTTTAATTTTGTGTATCTTGTTTATAATCACAGGGCGCTTATTAGTCAGGGTTTGTCCGGTACCTTGTCTCCGAGCATTGGAAACCTCAGTAACCTTCAATCGGTGTAAGTTTGGACTAGTTTCTTATTGCTACCTAATGTTCCATTTAGGATTATATATCTTGGAGCTTCCACGAATCAATGTTAGATGTTCCAACATGGATCATTAAATTGAAATAATTTGGGCAGAACTCTTGATTTATAAACTTTGTTTTGAACCTCTTTTTCTTCTATTGCTTGGGTAGATTATTGCAGAATAATGCCATGTCTGGTCCTATTCCGGCTGATATTGGGAAGCTTGATAAGCTGCAAACACTGGATCTCTCGAACAACAAGTTCAGTGGTGGAATACCAAGTTCCGTGGGAGACCTTAAGAATCTGAATTATTTGTAAGTTTGCTGATTGTGTATAACAATTTCATAAAATGAGTATGCTATAAAGAGAAGGATGAACCGTCATGGCAGATAAAAAGATACAAAGGCTACCGATAGGAAGAAGCTTGCCTTTACGAAGACATTAAGTTGGATCCACTAAGTAGAATACCATGACGGTTCATTCTTCTCTTTCTTTTGGATGTAATTTGAATGTGTTGATAAGTATAGCCTTCATTTCTGAGAAACAGTCTCTCGGTAAATTTTTTCTAATTGCCGATGCTTACTTACAATATTCATTTGTTTTGTGCAATTCAGGCGTCTAAATAACAACAGCTTTTCTGGGCCTTGCCCCGAATCTCTCTCCAATATCCACAGTCTCACGCTCGTGTATGTCGCAGTATTATTTTACTACTTTGTTAAAAGCTCATGAGAGTTTAAATTGCACTACATCCAATAGACTCACTATTTTCAGTCGTGATTTCTTTCAGGGATCTTTCTTACAACAATCTAAGTGGTTCCTTGCCAAAAATATCAGCAAGAACTTTCAAGTACAAACTAGTCTTTCTCTATGTTTCATGCATGTTCAATTCTCTTCTGATGTTATATTTTATCTCATTCTTTACTTTTCGCAGATTTGTTGGGAACCCAGCAATTTGTGGACCATATTCAAGGAGCAATTGTTCTGCTCTTTCTCCTGAGCTAATTCCCTTCACACCATATGCTCCAGGTGACTTTCATAAAGTTTTATTCTTGTTGCCAACAATTAGCGTCTCTATTACACTTTTGAAGTAACTGTTCTAATCTATAGGCGTCTTTGATTTCTCAGATCAATCACACTCTGGAACTAGAAATCACCATTTTGCTATTATTCTTGGTTTAACTATTGGGTCCGTCTCGTTGGTTATCTTTGTTCTGGGTTTGATTCTCTGGTGGAGATATAGGCACAACAAGCAGATCTTTTTTGATGTCAATGGTTAGTATTTAACGTATAAATGCCTTGCCAATAAAATTTGTGCAACTTTTGTTTATTTTTTTCTCTTTTCTGTATCTTTGTGGCCCATCTTTGTTTGGGAATTTAAGGAGAATTACTTATTTAGCATGTTGTTTGACAGAACAATATGATACGACAATCTTTTTGGGTCACTTGAAGAAGTATTCATTTAAAGATCTGCGGGCGGCCACTGATCATTTCAATGCAAAGAACATCTTAGGGAAGGGTGGATTTGGAATTGTTTACAAAGGCTGCTTACAAGATGGAACTGTGGTTGCTGTTAAGAGGTTGACCGACTATAACAATGTGGGAGGTGAAGTACAATTTCAAACGGAAGTCCAAATGATAAGTTTGGCTGTCCACAAGAATATCCTTCGTCTTCATGGCTACTGCTCAACCGAAAACGAACGGATTCTTGTCTACCCTTACATGTCTAATGGAAGTGTTGCATCTAGATTAACAGGTAAATGCAGTCGAATGGTTTATTTGAAAATCTTTTATTCAGTTCACATTATAAGTTGTACCTTACCAGTTGTGTTTTTTCGCAAGTAGAGATTGTTAATGGAAAACCGGCTTTAGACTGGCCAATGCGCAAGAGAATTGCATTAGGAGCAGCCCGGGGTTTGCTTTATTTACATGAACAATGTGATCCCAAAATCATACACCGTGATGTAAAAGCTGCAAACATTCTTCTTGATGAAGACTTTGAGGCAGTAGTTGGAGATTTTGGTTTGGCAAAACTCCTTGATCACCAGGATACTCATGTAACTACTGCTGTTCGTGGAACTGTTGGTCACATAGCTCCAGAGTATTTGAGTACAGGACAATCGTCACAAAAGACAGACGTATTTGGCTATGGTATATTGCTCTTGGAGTTGATTACAGGTGAAAAGGCTTTGGATTTTGGTCGAGCAACAAACCAGAAAGGTGTTATGCTTGATTGGGTAATCTATTTTTTCTCTCTTTGGATTTGAATTGGTTTTCTTTTGAGTTCTCTCTTTAATTTTGACATATTGTAATCATTTGCAGGTAAAGAAACTTCACGAAGAGGGAAAGCTCAGCTTAATGGTGGCCAGGGGTCTAAAGAACAGTTTTGACAGGTCAGAATTAGAAGAGATGGTCAAGGTAGCTCTTCTTTGCACACAATTTGACCCATCTCAGCGCCCAAAAATGTCAGAAATTGTAAGGATGCTAGAAAGTGAAGGCCTAACTGAAAAGTGGGAAGCTTCACAATCAAACAAGATCGATACACCAAGAACTCAATCTTCTGATAAGTTACTTCAGAGGTATTCGGATTATATCGAAGATTCTTCGTTAATCCTTGAGCCAATGGAGCTTTCAGGACCAAGGTGACATAGGGTATCAGTCTTTTAATGGATTGAATGAGTTTTTTGGAGAAAATTTAAAGAAAATTTGAAGGAGAAAAATCATATCAACTTCTTTTTGGTCAATAGGTATTCCCTAGTTGTAGAATAGAGTCCACGTAATAGTTGTTCATCTTTGTATAAAAAAGAAAAAGTGGAAATTCTGTATAAATTAAGAAATGTTCCATTGTGTAAAAATTGTGATTTTTATTCTTGTCCAAGATTAAAAAATAACGACGAACATATGCTCTCCTAAAGCCTCTTGGTTGGGTCTGGGAAAATCTTAATAGAGAATTGGAAAAATATCTGAAATGTATAATGAGGGTGGTGGGCAATGGAACTATAATCAGGATATGGATGGATAGATGGTGTCTAGGGCAAGAGGGTCTTCTGGTGGAGCCAACTTCACAAATTCAAAGGATATTGCATCTGAATGAGTTAATGAATTGAAATGAAGAGGTTTGGTCTTGGAATATCAATATGCTTAAGCTGTATTTTGAAGATGGAGCAGTGGACATTGCGAGGAAGATTAAAATACACAGTTCGGAGGAATATATAGTGTGGAAGCTGGAAAAAAAAATGGGAACTTCACAACCAAATCTCCGTACGGGAAGCTGATCAGAAAAGGTAGCACTGAGAATGCAACACAACAAAGATTTTGGAAAGGTACATGAAGTCTGAAGATACCTCCCAAGAATAAGACTTTCAGCTGGAAGTGTGCTCACTCAATTCTACCCCTTACTGAGAGAATAGCAAGGATTCTCCCAAGGTGAACAAGATGTGCCCCATGTGTGGAGAACAGGAAGAAACTTTATCACATCTTTTTATGTCCCGTGCTTTTGCTAATTCTGTCTATATTTCTTTGGTTATAAATGATATCATGCTATTAAATGGTTAAAATTTCCATAATTAGATAACAATTTGGTATGACGGTACAAAAAGAAAAACCCAATGCAGGAGTTCTTGTTAGCCTGAGTTCTTAGCAATTGTTTTGTGGGAATATAGAAGGCTGGATGTAACCTTGTGTTTCAAAAAATAAAATTGGATCCTATTAGGACATCAAATAACTTAACAACATGATAAGCAGTGTTAAGAGATCTTCAAATAAGAACATACGGAAACAGGCGGAGCCAGAAATTAGACTAAGTGAAAATAAAATTTTATTATGGCCTTAGGGGTAGCAAGAAAGCAAAGTTAGACTTGGAAGCCCAATGGGCAAGAGTAGTAAGTGCACACCCTTGCTCCATCTTGAATCCGCCACTGACAGGAAGAAGATGTTCAGGTGAAAAGTAGACTCAAACCCATCACTGTTTAACTAATCATCAGAATGGAAGAATGACTCTAATGTTATCTAATTATACAGGAGGATACTTTGGAGCAAGATGCAACTGCATCTCAGGAAATTCAAGAGAAGATGTAGAGGAAGAGGCAACTTCAGTGACAATCCATTGATTACACCAACTAAAGCACCCAGCATTTCAGTTGGAAAGTGACAACGCGAAAGCCATCGAAGCTATCAAAAGTAAATTGATTTTAGCAAAAAATATCTATAGAAGTTGCATGAAGGCGACAACAGTAACTTTAGTCAATGTATTAAAGGTTTAAATACTCCAAGTTTGATCCGTAGATCAGAAAAATTTACCAAGTTAAGCTAGCATCTTTATGCTTAAGCCAGCAAGTATGTAACTATTGGGATAACAATCTGACTGCCCATTTTTTGGTTAAGTTGCAGAATATGTCTTATAATTGAACTGAAGTGTTGTAACTCCAGGGTTATCCCTGTTTTATCGATTAAATTTGAAGCAACATTCTTTTTTGTTTTTAACTGACTCTTCTGAGTAGGAGTCATCTAAAGGCAACTTATCACATCTAAATATGATTCAAAATTGCTAAATGCACAAGGTTATAGAAAACTTTATAATTAGCTAGATATGTCTCATACCTGTTAGAAGACAATAAATAATATTTATAAAAAGAGAGGGGATCCACTCACACCATCTCACACTTTGGATGCCATTTTCACACTTTGGAATAAAACTTGAACGGTTAGCGCATTTGGAGCCAATATTTTGGAGATACATTCCTCTTAGAAAACTCTATATACCTACCAAAAATGAGTGTATTCCAAAATACTGTTCCCCATCATCTACCAATCATAATTTCAATGGTTGAAAACCCGTAGATTTTTGACGAATCGTTTTCAAAGTAGTAGATAATGGTCCGTGATAAGATGGTTGACCTAATTTGTTGTGCCAATTGGTTACAGAAGAGAAATTTAAAGTAAGAGTATGTTTGAGATGAGCAGCTATGAATTCCAAGTAATACATACCACCTTTAATAGAACCATGAAGAATAACCTTGTGGGTCACCAATTCTTTCACATAGAATTTTTCAGGATAAAATTCAAAATAACGATTATTTTCTTTTGTAAATTTATGCACGTAGATCGTATTATTTTCAATAAAATCAAACATGAAGTACATTGGTGTGTACGTCAAAATACGAGGGTTAGTCGGGTAATTTTACTTATTCCACTACGAGCAGCTGATGACGAACAGTTCTTTGCCTAAACCAAGGTAACGGGCATTCAAAGACTGCTTTAGTCTGAGATGAAGAGGTAAGGTTGGTCTAGGAAGGGAAGCCGAAAGATATGATATTAGAGTTTCTTAATTGCAAAGAGTTGCAGGCGAAGAAACTTTAAGAGAGAGAGAAAATGTGTTGCAGATAACTTGTTACGTTGTTCTGTTCTAGCTATTTTGTTATTGTGTTTAGAATGGCCAATCATCGACCTTTTAAAAGCTCTGCAAAACCCTAATCTCTAGTCGGTGGGGTAACATTAATAAGGAGAGAGAATCAACATGTTCAGCTCAATCCCAAGAATAGTTAAGGGTAAATCGACAGATGAGTCTATCTTATAATATGACTCCTTAGGACCAACTGTTCGCTTTCTGTGTGAGTAGGCTGACACTCACACACTTTCATAGATCACCATACTGAAACCTTAAATTTATCTCCCGTTTGTGACGTGACCAGCCTTTGTATTGATGTGTCATATGACACGTTAGCATTCTATGAGTTGTCGCAACTTTAGATGGAAGATACGTATGTTCGCACGTGGAGGCTATCTAGAGCCATGTGAAGAGCTCCAGAAGGATTTTTGTAACCGTATGTTTCATATAGAGAGCGCAAGCTTGGATGACGCTTATTATGACCTAGTTTTGGATGTTTTTCTTTAGGTGAAAGAGTATAGGGATGGATTTGTAAAGAGGCTAAAGGAAAAGGTCGGGCCCGAAGAGGATCTATGACCATATAATGGTCGCACGTTGACCTTCCGTGGTCGTCCGTGCTCAGTGGAGGCGAGTAGCACAATTGAGGTGTCATCAACCTATCATTGTCATATTCTAAAGGTATCATCAACCTATGGCAGTGGATATCTGTGCTCAACGGAGGCGAATAGTACATAATCATATCAGTATCGTCTCAAGTAGCAAACTCCCACGACCGATTTCCTTGAACATACTATAGCAGCACCATGGTATTGAAATTCGTATTGGAATAGCGCATTGCGCTTTAAATCTAGGCATGACACATTGCCATAAATTAACTAAAATCTTAGATCATAGCCATATGATGATCACATCATAAGTATTGTAGACCATTGGATAACCAAGCCCATAGCATATACTGCATATCCTATAATACTTTATCTAGTCATGACTAAGGTCATAATGCATCTATTGTAGCTCACAGTGCTTCGGCCAAAATAAGAATGGACTAATGGCCTAGTTGGAGTCATCCCAAAACAATCGGCTAAGTCTATGTGCATGGCTAAATATAACTTGGCGAGTTATGGACAGAATTGTGGCATAGTGTCACATGCCCATTTAATCGCCTAAAATTTTCGTGGGACATGACCGGCAATGATTGTGGTTCAGTGAATCATCTTCACCCACAATCACTCATCCTTGCATACTTGCATCAAAGTACGCATCTGCCTTCACTCATAAGGCATTGCACAACGGAAGTCTTTTCTTCTTTCTCTCTAACTCTTCATGCCCCCATAAGCATAAGAGGTTCTGCCATGTACTTAACCAATTCTCACACAACATCAGCAACATAATGAACACAAAGAATACTGCAACAAACCCATTTTATTGCACTAAAGGAAGATTACAAAACTCGTCCATCACATGGACCAAAACAGGCCATTCACCCTCTTGGTGAATGCCTAAAACTCTCTCTACATTAGTGGTTCTTCTCTCAATTGAACAACACCAACATTATTGATTCCTAAGCTATTTATACTAACTAGGATCAGGCCAAAACTTCTGTGCAACCGCTGCACAAGCCTTGGACAGCCAAATGTCCAAGTAGTTTCCATAACCGCCACTTTCAACTGCTACCTTTTGAGTTGTCATGCCAACGGATTCCACACTTGTTTTGAACGGTTAGGGACACTCTACTAAGGTTATGAACTCATTTCATAACCCTTCCAACTTGTCTCGCACCTTTGGCACTCTTGTGAAGCCAATAACCAACTTGTAACCACCACCTGAGTCGTATTGTACAACTTTTGTGCTTTACTGAATTTTGCCTCGCTCCAACGCCCAACCACCTTGTCCCTGCATGCTTATCACTCTAAGCTAATGCACGAACAATCTTTGTGCTTCAAATATCGAGGCCAGCTCCTTAAACTCACTCTAGTTACTCATGCGTCATATATGCTTCAATTCTCCAATTAGCTTGACAACAGCAATGCAACTCTTGCATTACCAACTTGTTTGCATTGTTCAAGCTTTGGACAGCCTTGAATGCATAGACTAATCCTTAGTCTATTCTACACGCTTGCATCGTCCTTGAGTTTGGGCCAACTCAATTCCACGGACATGCCAACATGTCGCATGCCAACACATAGCCACTACCGCACCATTATCGCGCCTTGGCATCCACGGACATGGCACTATCCGCGCGTCATTAGCGCGCCTTGTCATCCATGACCAAGGCCATGGAATAAGCTGCGCGCCATTATCGTTCCTTGGCAAGCCAAGTCCATGGCATAAGTCGCGTGCCAGTATTGTGCCTTGGCATCCACGACCAAGGCCATGACATAAGTTGCGCGCCATTATCACGCCTTGGAAGCCAAGGCCATTGATTAAGCCGCGCGCCATTTTCGCGCCTTGACAGCCACGACCAAGGCCATACCATAGCACGCATCTTTAGTGAACCTTGGCCAGTCGCGGCCAAGGCCATGGTGTAAGGTGCAATATTTTAGGATCTTGTCCAGCTCCGTGGCATAGCCATTATAACTCGCAAGGCCACGACTAATCAACAACCCAAAAAGTGAAAAAGCGGGGGTCTAACAACCACACCCAATATTTCGCTTAGCAATCTGTATGGACAAACTCCAATATACTTTTAAAATAATCAACTAGACAGTCATACTCAATCTTAATAAAAAAGTCTATCAAAGAGTTATATCTCAATTTCTCGATTCAATATTTTACTTAAGCAAATAGAAATCTGCGAGTCTAATTAAATACAAGAGAAATCACTTGAACGGTACCAAAGACCAATGTTCAAGGATCAATCAATTTCAATCAACAACCAAAGGTTGGATTTACCAATTGATCGATTCAACGCACAACCTAGGATATTTCAATTATATAACAAAATATAATGCAGAAAAAAAATAACACAGACACCAGAAGTTTTGTTAACGAGGAAACCGCAAATGCATAAAAACCCCGGGACCTAGTCCAGATTGAACACACATTGTATTAAGCCGCTACAGACACTAGCCTACTACAAACTAACTTCGGTCTGGACTGTAGTTGAACCCCAATCAATCTGACACTGATCCAAGGTACAGTTGCGCTACTTACGTCTCTGACCCCAGCAAGATACTACGCACTTGATTCCCTTAGCTGATCTCACCCACAACTAAGAGTTGCTACGACCCAAAGTCGAAGACTTTAATAAAGAAATTTGTATCACACAGAAAAGTCTACAAGAATGGATAAATCTGTCTCCCACAGAAATACCTACGAGTTTTGTTCCGTCTTTTGATAAATCAAGGTGAACAAGAACCAATTGATATACTAGACTTATATTCCCTAAGAACAACCTAGAAATATCAATCACCTCACAATAATATTAATCGACTAGCGAAACAAGATATTGTGGAATCACAAACGATGAGACGAAGAGTTTGTGACTACTTTTCTATCTTGCCTATCGGAGAAATTAATCTCAATCCAATCCTTACGATTGTACTCAAATACGATAGAAACAGGAAGATCAGATCACGCAACTATATAGAAGATAGTTGGGTCTGGCTTCACAATCCCAATGAAATCTTTAAGTCGTTAACCTAAAGGGTCTCGATAGAAACCTAAGGTTAAAGGAAAATCGACTCTAGCTTACAACTAGTATCACACATGAGGTGTGGGGATAAGGTTTCCTAGTTGTTAGAGTTCTCCTTTATATAGCCTTCAAATCAGGGTTTGAAATCTTAGTTACCTTGGTAACAAAGCATTCAATATTCACAATTAGATGAAAACCTGATTAGATTCAAGCTAATATATCATCTTAACTAGCCAATAACGCACCAAGCCATCCTCTTGCGCCTCAACAGGAACGCGCACTACGATATCGTTGTTTGCCTTGGCCAAGTTGTTTCACAACAGCTACGCCAAAATACGATTCAACATGCCTGTAAGGCATATGGCATATCAACAACTACGATCTAGCCTAAATAAGATGAGATCCATAGCTCATCTAAAACACCTAAGAAATATCAAAATACGTGACATGGTCTTCATGGGGTATTGGTCTGGTGGTCTACGAAAACATCCCATGTGAAAATTTGAATTAGTGGTGACGATTACAACAGTTGGAGAGATAATGCAAAGGTGAAAAGGGGTTTTCCAGAAACTTCCCTTGTTTATCTCACCTCAGAGCATCTCTAACAGAAGTTCTAAAAAATCCTATGTGGATTTTTTATTTAGTCCTTGAAAAAGCGGGGGTCTAACAACACCACCCAATATTTCGCTTAGCAATCTGTATGGACTAACTCCGAAACACTTTTTAGAGAATCAACTATACAATCAGACTCAATCTAGGTAAAAGTATCTCTCTCTTGTTTTGATTTACTCAAGCTAATAGAAATCAGCGAGTCCTAATCAAACACAAGGAATAACTTGGACGGTACCAAAGACCAATGTCCAAGGATCAATCAATGATAATCAACAACCAAAGGTTGGATTAATCTAATTGATGATCTAAACGCACAACCTGTATTATTTCAATTATAAAGATAAACAATATAATACGGAAAACTGAAATAACACAGACACCAGAAATTTTGTTAACGAGGAAACCGCAAATGCAGAAAAACCCCGGGACCTAGTCCAGATTGAACACACAATGTATTAAGCCGCTACAGACACTAGCCTACTCCAAGCTAATTTCGGACTGGACTGTAGTTGAACCCCAATCAGTCTCCCACTGGTCCAAGGTACATTTGTACTCCCTATGCCTCTGATCCCAGCAGGATACTGCGCACTTGATTCCCTTAGCTGATCTCACCCACAACTAAGAGTTGCTACGACCCAAAATCGCAGGCTTTAACAATAAACAAATCTGTTTCATACAGACAAGTCTATCAAAGGATCAATCTGTCTCCCACAGAAAAACCCTAAAGTTTTTGTTCCGTCTTTTGATAATAATCAAGGCGAACAAGAACCAATTGATTATCCGATCTTATATTCCCGAAGAACAACCTAGATTAATCAATCACCTCACAACATATTAATCGTATGGTAGCGAAACAAGATGTTGCGGAATCACAAACAATGAGACGAAGATGTTTGTGATTACTTTTTATATCTTGCCTATTGGAGAAATCAAACAATCTCAAGCCAGTCAATATGATTGTACTCGTACGATAGAAGATGCAACATCAGATCACACAACTACGATAAAAGTAGTATCGGTCTGGCTTCACAATCCCAATGAAGTCTTTAAGTCGTTAACTTGGTTTTGAAAGAAGAAAACCAAAGGTTAAAGGAGAACCGACTCTAGTACGCAAACTAGTATCACACGTAAGGTGTGGGGATTAGTTTTGCACAATATTAGATGTCTCCTTTATATAGTCTTTCAAATCAGGGTTTTGCCTTGGTGTTGATGGTGGTTTTTAGCTTAGGGTTAAAATCGTAAAACCATACATCTGACATGACGTCACTATGACCACTAGCGCATTTATTGAATCAATCAGCATGCCTACCAGGGTACCTTTTTTTTATACATGTGTCATGTTCCACGGCAGAACCCTTAGTATTGACCGACATCATCTTCGTACATACCAAACCCTAATTCTCACGCCACTGTGCCAATGGCAAACCATGTCAGCTACGTCTCCGCGCCAAGGCATGCTAACCATGCCAGCCACACCACCGTGCCAATGGAAAACCATGCCATCCACGTCTCCGCGCCAAGGCATGCCAACCATGCCAGCCGAACCACTGTGCCAACGACATGCCATGCCAGCCACATCACCGCGCCAAGGCATGCCAACCATGCCAGCCGCACCACTGTTCCAATGGAAAACCATGCCAGCCACATCTTCGCGCCAAGGCATGCCAACCATGCAAGCCACACCACTGTGCCAATGGCAAACCATGCCAGCCACATCTACGGATCGTCTGCGGTGTCACTTGATAATCGAGTCGTCGATCTCTGGGGGGATCGTTTGGTTTTAACCTCTGGGAAGTCCCAAGTCGCCCTTTGCGGCGTCATGACTGGTAATCGGATCGTCTGGGGACTGGGGACTTCCCAGAGGTTAAAATCAAATGATCCGCCCAAGGATCGACGACTCGATTATCAAGTGACTCAAGGACGACTGAGGACTTTCCACAATCGCGGTGCTTCCCACAAAACTAGGACTTGCACCTGACTCATTTTTCATTAGCACATCCAAAAAACCGAGTAAGTCTTGCCTAGACAAAATACATGGTTTACTATTTCAAGTTTTCACGGGAATGATAAAATCGATAGCCATGTTATGTTTCATCCTATGTCATCTACCGACACGCAACGTTCACGGTTCCATATTTTCCCTGGGATGTTTGTGTCAGTTACAATCATAACCAAAAACAACATCATCCAAAAAAAGTTCATCCCGAATAATAATCCAAAACCCTCATAGGTAACACTTGTCTATCAACCAAAAAATCCAGAAAATCAAACCATAAACCAGGCGCTTTGTTTGACTTACAAAAAAAAAAAAAAGAGGAAAACCCTAATGCCCGGTTCTTCGTGGAATCAGTCACCTACCCGTACGTACCCACTTTGCATAATAATGATTACCCGTCACTATTCATGAGGTAGCCAACGCTACTACGGTGATATTCGAAGAGGAATTGTTTACGATAAATTATTTCTACAAGTTTATGAAAGGCATCCCTACGGCTAGGGTTTACACCAATTAAGAAGAACAATATTTCTACAGATTTATGGAAGGGATACCTATGGCTAAGGTTTGCACCAACACAAGAAAAACAAGAAAACAAATTGAAAGAGAAATGTTGGAGTACATACCTGGAATATGCTTTCCCACTTTATTGCTACCGCGCCGCGCCACGCCAAGCCAGCGCCATGCCAAGTTAGCGCCTTGCCAAGCCAGCGTCCATGCCAAGCCAACGCCCATTCCAAGCCGATGTAGCGCTAACAGCTTGCATCCATCCAGCGGTAAAAACTTTCATCTTTCCAGCGCCAGCATCTTGCATCTCTTCCAGCGCTGACAACTTGCATCCTTCCAGCACTAACAGCTTCATCCAACTAGCGCTAACAACTTTCATCTTTCCAGCGCCAGCAGCTTGCATCTCTTCCAGCGCTGACATCTTGCATCCTTCCAGCGCTAACAGCTTGCATCTTCCCAGCGCCAGCAGCTTGCATCCTTCCAGCGTTGCTCTTGAACGCTCAGTAGAAGGGAATCAGCAATCCAATTTCATCACACGTAGAGATCATGAACGACTTCTCCAAAATCGAGGCAAGGATATCAGCAACCCCCTGAGTTCACAAAGACTCTCTTCCCGTCAGGAGATGCATGATTTCGGGGGACTTCGCCCACAAAATTGTGCAGTCTATGATGGAACATTTATGAGAGATTTTATATTTTACCAAGGCGCAACGTCAAGACATATTTGCATCCCTCAACCGCGCTGTGTCAGGAAAACATCTATTTCCAGCCAAGAAGTCGTTCCCAAAAACATTTATTTCCAGCCAAGAAGTCGTTCCCAAACCCCTACCTCTCTTGGAAAGCACAATAGATGGAACTGGGAACTCCTAACCACTGTTCGCTTCAAGGGTGTCCAGTTTGACAGCACACTGATTGTCGCAGCCTCTCCACTTTAACGTCCTCCAGCAGCGGCTCCGCTTCAACGTTCACTTCAGCAGCCGCTCCGCTTCAGTATATTCTCCATAAGCTGCTGCAGGATCGAAGCCGAAGCTTCAGCGTTTGTCTTCTTAAGTTTCAACATCCTCTCCAAGAGTCGAAGCCGCCTCAACGCCGCTTCCTCCTGCCAAGGATCGTACCGGGGCCTCCACTCCTTCCTGTAAAGGGTCGTACATCCACGCTCCCCATGTCAAAGATCATGATCGCAGCCAACCAATTTTCGTAGTCATGACCGCATTTTGATCCATCCCGCCAAAACTCATGATCATGGACAGTTGCTCGCTTACGCATCCAACCAATCCTTTTACTTCCATGGATGCCCATACAATTCCAACCAACCTACTTTGTTACCACGACAATGTAGTCTCTTCTGATTACATCTGCTACCAAGAACTGTTACCACTCATTTGTTGATACCAGACAGAGCTTCATCACAGCAGCAATCGCTACAAAGATGAAAACATGTAAACCATACTTGGGGACAGAGAATATACACAGAATCCCTTCACTGTCAAAGCTCAGAAGACATAGTCAACCAAAAGGCCATAGCCACAATAAGGTCATATACTCTTCAAGGGTGCAGCGCAAGAATATCACCACCTCTCTGTCTAGAAGACGCCTTTAACACTTTGCGAGGCCGTGGAGGATCCCAACCCTGCTTAGAAGAAAACAACTTCAGAAACTAAAGAAAAATGCGATTGGGGACTTCTCATCGCACTCGACGACCATCAAAAAACTCATGAGATAACTCCAGAGACGCGGCTGAAACATTTTCTTGAAGAAATAAAGGAAGCCACGATAAACAACATAACTCTCTCATTTCTACCTCTTTACTATCCAGAATATTTCATCCATGTGATATTCTGAGCATCCCAGCGTCGCATCCAAAAGAATACAATAAACTTGTATCAAACCCCGTGGACGTGAAGTCAAGACGATGCAATGAAAGTAGGCTACACAGGGGGACTACCAGCATGGCACGCTTTCACTCCCCTCAACCAGGTTATTTATGATTTCAACATCATCACTGCCGAGATCGGAACATGAGAAATGTTGCGAGGTAAGCATAAGATGGTGACAGGCGAGGAAAAAATCGAAATGACAAGTCGTGAAAAGATGGTCAAGAAGACCCGGCTAACCTTTTTCGAGAGGTAAGGAGAGTTCGTGATTCTCGTGTTGGAGGCCTTGGATAGATTATACTTGTGGTGTTGCTGGATAGACCGTGAAGTGGTGAGATGTAGATTGTCAGCTTGGAATGGGAGCCGCAGGCGTTGGTCGGCTTGGAATGGGAACCGCAGGCGTTGGTCGGCTTGGAATGGGAGCCGCAGGCATCGGTCGGCTTGGAATGGGAGCCGCACGCGTTGGTCAGCTTGGAATGGGATCCGCAGGCGTCGGTCGTCTTGGAATGGGAGCCGCAGGCGTCATTCGGCTTGGAATGGGAGCCGCACGCGTTGGTCGGCTTGGAATGGGAGTCGCAGGCGTCGGTCGGCTTGGAATGGGAGGAAACTGGCTTCAGTCCGCAGAATGGTGTAAACTGGTTTCGGAACTTCGGCTACCAAACAATGGTGATGACGCTGGAACTTCGGTTATCAAATGGTAGTGATGGCGCCTGACAACTTTGTCTAAATTAGGGTTTGGCATGCCGAAACCCTAATTAGCGCCCCTTACTAGAATCGTTGTAGAATTCTCGTACGAACTCGTATTTTGACGGTCAGCCCCTCCATCTGACCGGAAAAGAATTTCCTATCTCCCAACGAGGGAATATTTAGGTTTTGAGTTCGTTTAGGAGGTGAAAACGGCCCGACAGTGAAACTCAGGAAGAATTCATGAGGGATGTTGCGGGCCCAGGGTAACATAGTCGCGCCGAGTCATCTATTCCCGTTCATGGAGCAAGAAGGATACTTTATTCGGTGCAAACTCTAGAAACTCCGTCCGTATGAAAAGAGGTATTGACCTTCTTCTTTTTTCTGTCACTCGTCCGGATCCGTGCTTTCGTCTGCAGTGTCTCTCCAGTGGATTCCAAAATTTACCAAACTTCATTGCATTCTTGGGACGGATGGATGTGGTTGCGTTTTCGGTCCATCCTTGATTTTAGGTTGTTCAGTCCTTGACCTTCTGATAGCGATGACAGTATGTTATGGATGCTTGTATGGTCGAAATCTTTCAGATCCACTGGATGAAATTGATGAGTTGGGAGACGTTTTGTTACCGACGTGCTGCTATCAAGTCTTCAAGGACTTTGTTCCAAGAGACATCCTTCGAACCATCTTCTAAATCTTGAACTATCGTATGGAATGAGATGCGGTGAGCAGTCCCCAGTTATATTTCTGTTAGATCCGATGGCACGGCCGAACATGTGAATGTATCTCTGTGGCGTGCTTTTGGATTCTTCGATGCACATGTACGGATTTGTGTTGAGAAATTATAGAATATCAAGTTTCAATTTTTTGACAGATAAGGTAAATTCTAGATATTCTGGTTGGAGACAGCATTTCTCTAATCATGCAGGAAGAACAGTTTTATGCAAGTCTACTCTAGCTTCAATTCCAGTGTTCTTTATGGGAATCTGCTTATTATCGAAAGGAGTTACAAATCATATAAACAAAGTAATAAGGAGTTTTTGGTGGGGGCATTCGTCTGAAACAAAGAAAATGCACTTCTTCAAATGGGAAAAAACAAACTTATTAAAAGAATTTGGAGGTTTGGGTATTCGCAATGCTGAACTGATCAATAAATCTTTAATTTGTAAACTGGTTTGGCGGTTCTTGGAGAATGAAGATGAAGTGTGAGTTCAATTATTTTCAGCAAAATATTTAAAGGACGACAATTTCTGGACAGTTAATGCAGATCCTAAAAACTCTGTCGTATGGAATAGTATGTTAGAAGTTAGACCAATACTGGAAGGTAGAATATTTTGGCAAATCTCAAATGGAAGGAAAGTTAGGATTTAGGATGATCCGTGGATACCAAATCTTCTTGGAAATATTATTCCTAGAAATATCCTATCTCCTTCAAACTTACATAGAGTTTCAGATCTTATTGTGCAAGATACAAACACATGGAATTTAGATTTGTTAGAATCCATATTTTCTCCAAATATTGTTCAAAATATCACTGTCATTGTCCTAAGTCCACAAGATGAAGATATTCTCACATGGTCTTGCTCTCCATCAGGTAAATTCTCAGCAAATTCATGTTATCATCTGCTTTCTCAAAATATCCCAGTTTCATCTTCATATTCTCAATTTCCATGGAAGAAATTCTGGTCATTGTCGGGAATATTACCAAAAATCCTGATTTTTGTATGGAGAATATTAAATAATGGGATTGCAGTCAAACACAATATGCAAAAAGGAAGTATGAATCGTGAGGTTGCCTGCACGTTTTGCAATCAAGAAGCAGAAATAATTTTCCATCTGCTCTTTCATTGTCAGATAAAAAAAATGGTATTTGCTTCGGCTGCTTTAAGTAATGTTTCTGGTGAAGTAAATGGAAATCCTTTTGAGATCCTTAAATTGTCGTTACAATCTTTATCAACACCTGAGTTTACATATATGGTTTGTGTACTATGGAATATCTGGAAGATGAGGAATGATATGATTTTTTCTGGTGCGAATTTTTCTTCAAACCTGATTCTGAAAAAGGCTTCGATAGATTTAGACTTATGCAGGTCTATCTCACATAGTGGTCAAAATAATGATACTGTTTTTCCTCAAGCACAACAATGGGTTCCTCCAGAAGAGTCTTATGTGAAGATTAATGTCGATGCAGCCTTTGTTCCTAATAAAGGTGCTGCAGGAGCAGTAGCACAAGATCATAATGGTTGCTTCTTAGGCCGTGAAGCTGTAACTTTTGATGCTATTTCCTCTTTACTTGCAGAAGCCATTGCCTGCAATCTGGGTGTGTCGTTGGCAAAGAGGTAAGTATTTCCCAAAGTAATTATAGAAGGTGATGCTAGCGGGGTCACTAAAGCGATTCTTGGGGAAACACAGGACATACCATGGAGTATAAGATCTGTCATTTGAAGATCCGTAATGACTCTTCTAGTTTTGTAGATATTAAGTTTCAACATGTGCCAAAATCAGCAAACTATGTAGCTCATGCTTTATGTCAGTTTGCAATGCATGATGATATAATGTTTAGGTGGAATGCTAATGAACCACCTAGCTGTATCTCTTCGAACCTCAATTTCAATGAGGTAGTTTAATAAAGTTTTAGGCCTTGCTTTAAGCCCCTTTTCCCTTGAAAATAAAATAAATAGTGGTCGTGTAATTATGCTTTGCATCAGGGGATCTATATATACGGTGCAAGGTGCTGATTTCAGTCTACATTTTAATAATCAAAGATTCAAGATATGGAATGCTATAGGAATTTATAGGTTAGTGATATAAACTAGAAACAAATTTGAGTTATTCGTTAAAGTATTTGTCTAGAAAGGCGTTTTTAGTCTACTTTTCGTTTTTGGCTTTACTTTGATCTGTCAAGATTTAAATTTAAAAATTGGCAACTTAAATCGAGGTTTTCTCAAAAAATTGAATCTTAAGTTTGCCGATGATAGTTTAATTGATACCTTTCTTGAAAATTCTAGGGTTCGTAATTTGGATTTTTTGAATGGTGTTGTCAATTTCATCATTTGAATCATGGGTTCTAAGTTTTATATCTTAAAATTGTAGGTCAGGGTAATCTGTTAGTTAACGTCACTTGATTCTTTTAATCCGTTAATCATTCATGTAAAGTAATGCACAATTTCTGATTGTTTCTCTATTAAGTTTTTTCATTATCGTCGTTTCCTGAATCTACGTCGCTTTGTATGAAGACTGTGGGCTGCACACAACAGTAGAAACATTTCCCATTATTTTCCAGTAGGTGTACGTGCATTCAATGATCGATTTGACACTACATTATCATCCCGTTACGAATAGATTCCTTTTCGTTTCTCGAGTATCCAGGAGATAATAGTCTTTTTGATCGTGTGTTTTTTTTGATCGAGTCCCTGTATCTATTAGTTCTATTAACACTGTAAAACCTCTTTCATTTTTTTTTGTTGTTTTATCACAGAGGATGAAGGAAAAATAACCAAACTTGATCATATAGGAATATATGTTATCGCATTAACAGTTGCTGTTGCTTATGTTTCATCTCAAAAATTGAGGAACCAAATTGACCAGTTTAAATGAGACTACCCTTTTTTATTTCTTTCTTTACTTTTGACATTTTAAATTTTTTTGGTTGCGGTATTGAGTTGATATGGGCGTTTGACAATTTTTTTTATCATTTTGATGAATTGGTCGATGGATTCCAGAAGAAGGTGAAGGTGCTGGAAGTAGGTTACGTCTCCCATGAAAAATGTGAAACTCTGTAGTGTTAAATGCACTACGGAGTTGATTCATTTGCGCTCATTCTTTAGGAAAAAAGATCCGTGGCGTAAAGATGCATCGCCCTTTAAAGACGATAATGTGGTGAGGCATCTTTAAATTGTATTGACTTTGGATTTCTATATATATATATATATATATATATATATATATATATTTGATATACAAATTGAAGTTTACTACTCTGTGAAACACTAAGTCAACAATGGGTTTATTTGCATTGTGATTGTATTTTTAGTTTCAAGGCTTATTCTGTCGTGGTATTGTGAACATGCCTTTCCCAAGATGTCTTTTTGGGTACCTGATACAGGTAAAATTCGTATATTGATTAAGCACACTTGGATCAGGTCTTTTGTCAGCACATACTAGCAGATGTTTCGGTTCCTGGGATTTTCTGCATGGTTACTAATAAAATTGTAGGTAATATCATAAAACCAATTTAAAAAATTACAGCAGATAGGAACCCACTCAAATGGCTTTTTCTCAATGAAATCGATCCCCATGTTCAATAAGTTGCATTGGATCAATCTGGCATTGGCTTTTCCATGTGTCATTTATAAGCAACAAAAGCATCCTTTGAACATTGCAGGTTCGTCAACTAATTTCTCCTGGGTGCAATTTCAATTACCTTTGCTCTGCATATGAACCGGATTATACTATTTACACAACTTAGAATCTATCCTGATGCTGGGGCTTCAGATTACTTTCACATTTTCATGGGTACCTGGTGAGTCCATTAACTCTTCATAGCTAACCTATGTGTGTTCCTCATTTACATTTTTGTAACATTGATGTTCATAGTAGGAATGCTTATGGAAGATGTGAAAATAGGTTCTCATAGGAAGCTTCCACTCTTAGACGTCGACAATGTCTCCCGCTCAGCTGTATGTGTTCATCAGATCCTTAAAATTTGCATTTTTCTTATTTTCACAATTTAACATTAGCATTTCATGTACTCTTAGGAGATCAACTTTATAGGTAAACTAACAGCCAGATTTGTAACCTTAACATGAACTAATTTCCAATTTTATCAACTGGCATATTTCAATAGTGGCGACCGAAAAATAGGAGTGACAAATAGACTGGGCCTATGGGCGGGAGACCTACCGCTTCACGAATGTAAATATTAAGATTATCGTTTTTATGGTAAGTTGATCTACTATTGGTATGAGGTAGATATTGAATAAAAAGGCAGTTCATTGTTCCGTTGTTTACCCCACTTGAGTAACATAATATTAGAGTCACCATCATGTTATTTTACTGATAGTTTCTGAAATCCATGCAGGGAAGCATAACTGCATTTTTGGTGGCGATTTGGATATAGAGAATATAGGTGCAGAAATTGGGATAATTTGCATTCGTAATCATGGAGTACCATTCTATCTAAATGTACTAACTCACCAGAACAGAGTCTTAGTTTCAAACTTTTCGGATCTTGGAATCCTTTGAGCAGAGAATCCTTTGAACAGATGGGAACAACAAGATTGAAAACACGGCTGGAGAAGTAGAGATTGTCAAAAAGAAATACACCAACACTAGAATCCCGTGAACGGTGCCGAAATCAGCCGACAGAGAGACGCTTCCTGTCATTGGTTGGACCCACTATTTAAGCCATAGATCAGTTGGATGGCGTAGCAGGGGATTGCAAAACCAATACAATTCCGGTATATGTGTGAGTTATCAGAGATCTACATTGGGAATTTGATTAAACCTTTTTAGTAATAAAAATTAAATAACGATAAAGTATATCTACAATTTAGTAATAACGATCATTATCAGTTACCATACGATAGCACCATATCAAATGATCATTTAGTAATAAATTTGCATGCAAGAATATGGTGCATCTTCGATTGCTCCTCTGCATAAAAATGAAGTTTGTTACTTATTATTGTTTGTTATTATGTTATAATGACCCTACTGTAGAAATGTCAAAATTTGTTCACTTAAAATGCGACCCGGCCATTTTACATATTGCACCGTATCAAATGCTCTTAATTGAACAACCAACATACAAACCACTGCAAACCCCGTTGCCTTTCACATTACCAACTCAATGCTTTACTATCTCATCATGTATGACAAAAGGTCTGTATTGTTTCTCCCTATTGTACATCTTTCATAACCAACAGATTAAACAATTTTTTAAGAATTTAACTAATCTTACTTTTAATTTTCAATTGCAGGGTACAACAAGCAAATCTTGGGCAAATCAGTTTGATTTGGAGTACAAAAAAGTATATCTTCGTATACCTCGGTGTTAGAGACTGAACATTACATCATCATTGAAGGTTGTCTAGAGAAAAACAAAACATAAAATTAAAATTAAAATAAAGAAAAACAAAACATAAAAATTAAATATCTACATTATATTGTTATAAAATAAACTACATAGCAGTCAAGCGAGCAACAAGCTCCTTTTGAATTGCAAAAATGAATATGAATTTGAAGAAATCCCATTAATGTGTTTAGCCTTTCGAATTGAGCTTACTTTTAGGAATATGAAAATATAGATGAATGTGTTTAGCCTTTCGAATTTATCTTCCATTTCTGAAACTTGTGAATCAGTTTGCATGATTGAATGTATGAATGAATATTGTAGTGATTATTTTAGAGAGGATTTCATAAACAAATTTGGAAACATCGCAGGGAGTAAGTATTTGGCTGAAACTGAACTGTTAGATGTCTATTTATCTCATTTTACTGATTCTAAGGATCTGATTATGCATGATATTCTTGCTGCATTAGGTCCCACTTTCATTGATTCATGTAGTTCTCTAGATGCGTATATGAATGTGGAACATATTGATACCGGTCAGCTAATCTACACTGTTGATTGTGAACCAATCTTAGCTTGTTGAACCCATTTTACAGACTCCGAATACCCCATGTTTGTTAAAATTTTCAAAGCATTGCGCCCTCCGATGGTTAGTAAAGATAACTCAAAAGTCATTTCAGGAGACCTAGTGAAAAGACGAGGGTACTCAAATATACCTCAATCTAAAACTTTTCCACCTATAAGTTCTTTCTCCGAAAGTGATTGTCTATGGACTGAGTCGAGACAATACAACAACGAAGTATGTTTACTTCATAAAAGGTTCGGACTTAACCAAACACAATAGGATTGCTATCAAGTAAATAAGAATTAACGTTTGTGTAATTTATTTTAAATTATAATAAGAACAATTATAATTGAGGAAAATAAAAGTAAATGACACAGCAAGATTTTGTTGACGAGGAAACCGCAGATGCAGAAAAACCCCGGGACCTTGTCCAGAATTGAATACTCTCAGGATTAAGCCGCTATACAAAATCTAAACCAATTTCGTATAGTTGAGACCAAGCAACTAAACCTATAGTTCACCTAGTTCCGTCTGTATCCCTGCGCCTCCAACTTGCAATAAGTCACGCACTTGGAATAATTCCTTTGGTTCGTATTCCAAACAGTAAAGGAACAACAAATTTGTTCGGTAACAACTCTTTTCAAACAACGTGATATGAGTTTGACAAAAGGCTCTTTCGTTTATCCCAATAAACTCCTTTGTCAGGTCCTTAGATCTATGTTTTCAACAACTACCAAAGTAATTGTTAAGATTATGCAATCAATACTTTGAATCACAAAGAATTGTATTGATGCTGATCTACTCAACTAATCAATCAAATCTATCACAAAGATAAACCGATTATAAATGGATCCTTTTCCAGCCGAAACAAGTTTGGTGCACACCAAAGATTATGAACCCAAATATTTTCTTTGTCTTCAAATATTCTTTGATCATCAATAAACACCTGCACACAAACAAATTGAATCTCTTGTGATCAATCACACACATAACGAAGTCGGTTAACAATGGATTATCACAAGACGTCTTTAGATCTACAAACAGTCTAAAGATCCCCGTCGAAACTTCGATCTAGTTTGAGTGAATCTTATATCAGAAGAGAAGATTCTCAAGCATAAACAAACTAGGTGCAATCAAAGTTCAACAACCGTTAATCAATCAAATCATCGAAAACTAATAATAAACTGCAATTATCTAGTTCCCACCAACGGTACTAATAGAGCTTCTCAATCCCAAAGAAGTCTTTAAACCGAGCATCCCTAAGAGATTTCGCCCAATTAGGTTACTTTCCTCTCCGAATAGGCGGCTCCACCAATAACAACACAACTAGGTAGTTTTGCTGCCTTTGAGGATTAGTTTGCTAGAAATGCAAACTTCAGTATTTATATACAAGGAAGTTTGGACACCAAGGAATTTCCAAAACCGAATATTCTCAAAGATATGCAATAAGGGCAAAATCAGTTTTCATAATTCCTGGAAATGCTTTGTCCAAATGTTGACCGAAATCACAGTATAAAATCTCCAACTAGTAAATGCACATTACTAATTTTTATTTTCTAAAGATATGCATTTTAATTGCTGAAAATTAAAAACATATAAAAATTAAAAACCTTAATTAAAAGATTCGCAATTTATTTCGATCCTGGATTCTCCTTTAGCTATTAAGGAATATCTTCGAACAATAAAAGGTAAGAGTTACTGCACATGTTCAAATCATGTCGACATCTTTACTTTATAAATCCTTTTTTATATTTAGAATCTTGGAACCGATTTTCCATACTTCCAAACAAGTTTAGAATTGGTTCATCTGACTTCCAAGAACTATGTGATTGATTATCCTATCAAATCACCATTAATGGGTTTCACGGTTCTACCTCATCATAAAGTTTCGATTCTACCTCCAAGTGGGTACTAGGATCGGTTACACTAGTTACCAAAAAATGGCTAACTAAGTACTAGGATCGGTTACCACTTCTTATGGTAAAACTTGTGATCGATTGACCAAGTTATAGGATCGGTTACACCAACTTACTAAAATTTGTTAAACCTCTTACAAGGATCGATTACACTCTCTCTTGTGATTGGTCACATCTCTTACTAGGATCGGTTACCCAATGGCTAGTATTTAGTCACACCAAATTCAAGATATCGATCTTACCATCCTAGGTGATTACTTAAGATCGGTTTCACTAATAAAAGTCACACCAATACAAAAGTCAGGCCTTGTGAATAGTTTTACCAAGATACATAAAAAAGTTATGAGCGGTTAAACTAAACACACATATTGGTAATTCAAAAGATTTGCAATGAATAACAATACCAATAAGCCTAGTGATTTCCCTTTTGATTCACAAAAAAAGTTTATGAATTTACTTACTTTAAACGAATGTAAAACATTATTTCCTAGGATGAAATCTTCACCCATACCCATACATAATCACAATAGCATTCATACGATTATGTCGATGTATTATATACGAAGTTCAAAAGATAGACGTTATACTTCGAATTGTAATTCCTTAACACTATGTCTAACTAGAGTATAATCATTCACAGCTTCACAGTTATGTTTTCAATATGCACGACTTGAAAGATACGTTAGGGAATGAAACAGTTCAAGTCAAATATTACTAACCTCAAGGAGAAGGATGATGTCGTCGTTGTAGCTCCTTACTTCTTCACATTCTTCAAGTCTTCACGTAATACTTGTAATGTCTCATATCCTAATGCTTTCAAGCTAACCTATACGAAGTTGACTCTAGTAAATAATCAAGCGACTCTTTAAATGAGTTTTGGTTCACCAAAATATAACAACCAATCTTGACATACCAACGCTTGGTGGGTTCAGCCGAGCTATGCTCTAACAATCTCCCCCTTTGTCAATTTTAGTGACAAAACTCTTACATCATATGGATAAAAAAATTACAAGAATTCATTACACATACGCTTGATTCCAAGTTTCAACAACACAATAACCTGTATACATTCAATCCTTTAAATGACGTTGTTGGCATTATAATAACAAAGCTAATATCCCCCCCCCCCCTAAAGGTAAGATAGGTAGATTTTCAATCCGCACGTCTTTGTTATTTCCATCATCATATGATATGGTATGCCCCCTAGTCTATGCTTTACTCTTTTGTTAGATATAACGTTTAAGCACCATTGTCCTTTCCTTAGTGATACCAAATCAATATCAATATCACTTGTTTACTCCATATTTTTTGTCACCAAATGACAAAGGTACGAGCAAATAAAGTATAAACCGAAAGGATCTTAAAAATCTTACAAAGAGACTTGTAACCTATAAGAGTTAAGCACGAGGGTTCCACACACCATTTTTGATAACCAATATCAAAACCGAAACTACAAAGTAATTTTGTTTTGATATGTTACCAAGGAAACAATTGCCCGAAGCAATTTTCCCTATTAGTTTAGCAAATCAAAAACCGACTAAGCACCTTAGTTCCTTTGTTAAACCGATTGTACAAATACAATCGCTTGTTTGATAAGACCAAAATAAAGATCAGAATTAACTCTATTTTTCTCATCAGTCTCTAGTTATTCTCATTAATAACTTAGACCTTTCACTTTTAAACAAGACAAGTACTAGGTTAGTTAACTAGCATTTCTTGTTAAGGTATTCGATTAGACTTGAATAATCGAAACCTTCACTTTGATAAGTCTAACTAAGATCAGAATTAACTTAGTTTCTCTTATCCGGAATTGAATTGGACTAAACAATTCATCCCGAAAACCTTTTCTTTTGTTAAGCCATAAACAATTCATACAAACCAAATAAATCAACTTGCATAATTATTTACCTCAACCGGAAGCAATTGAAACAACATAGACATTAAAGTACCACAATTGTATCGTAATTTTGTAATCCTAAACAATTGATACCAAACAATAAAGCAAGATAACAATAGTTTTTCTTAACCTAAAATAATTGAATCACGCACATCCATACACAAGCAATGGAATAAAACATCAATCGTACCGAAATTTTGTTAAGAAAAAGCAATAAATATATGCAATAAAATCAGGCTTTTCTTAAACAGGAAAACGATTAACTAACAAATTCGTTACCTCAAATTACGCCATCCTCTTCTCCCCTTAAGATATATCATTAAGCGCAAGCTCAAGATAGAACTATCCCCCATTATGTTGTCATCCTCTCGCAAAACAAAAGAAGAACAACAAAGAGCAACCTTTACCAGAGAAAGGTTGAAAAACCCCGAAACACATATGATTTTATGGTAAACCAAACGATTCAACATATTGTGACTTTTCACATATTGTTTCAATCAGAACCCCTCATGATCCTTTGATAAAGCCTACCATCATGGGCTAGAACTCAATCCCGCTAAATCAAAAAGTCACCCAAACCATAAGGGTTCACACATATGAGATCGAATATTAAGGTCATGAAAACCGAAAACAAACATCCCATAAACATACATAGGAATAAGATAAAGCATTCAAGCACAGGCTATGTAATCAAAAACTATCACAAGAGAAATTATAAAATAATAATTTTATTCATAAAATAATAGATAGTTTTATTCAAAATAGACCTTATACAATTATTGAAAGAAATCAAAAACTGGTGTCTATTTTTTTTGGTTAATCCTTTATCGCAATGCTAGAGGAAGGTAGATTATTACTTTCAGCCTTCAACTTGTGAAATTCTTCAAGTAGATAACCTTGTTGTTTGACCAGAATTTCTTGCAGTTGACAAATTTTCGTGAAGGATTCTGCAAGAACATGTAATTTGGTCTTTGATTGAACACGAAAGTGTGTCAATGCTTCAATGCACTGATATTTCTTCAGCATATTCTCTGTTTCCTTCTTGCTAAGTAAATCTCTCTTTTTGATTTTGCTCTTTGATTTCTCTATATCAAGAGAAGATGCAGACTTATTCTTCAAGTGATCTTTCTGATCTAGCATCTTACCAAGAGATGACATTGGATCCAGACTCATAGTTCGGACAAGGAATGACCAAGAAAAGAGAAGGATCTTTTTACAATTTTCATACTACCGAAAATATAATATTCCTAAAAATATGAATATCTCAAATATTTTCAATTACTATATTTTATTTCCATAATCTACATGTAAGTGCCTTGATCTTTCTTCTTCCTCACTAAAAAATTGGCACACTATGTGAGGAAAGAATTCTAATACCGATTAGGCGGTATTAGTGTGAGATTTTATCTCATTATGGAATTTTGAACAACCAGAGTATCCTTGATCTAGTATCGTATGAGAAATTCTCCTTTCGTTACCTCGAACTGGCGAAGTATCATGAGATTGACTTGGGTTGCCTATGCAACTTTTAGCAATTCTGTTTTTAAGACAATTTTTGCATCTTGTCTTATTTTTCCCTTTACCATCAGATGATTTAATAACATCGGAAGACATGTCCATTTTTAAAATGGGTAAATCACTAATGGAGGAGAAAGAAATAAGATTGACAACTAATGCAATATTAGTTGTTTCCTCTTCTTCAGAATCATGTGAATCAGAGTTCTCATCTAGAGTTGCAGCCAGATCCTTGCTTCTAGTGTATTTCTTAAGATTGGGACAGTCTTTAGCAATATGACTAAACCCTTTACACTTAAAGCACCGCGGCTGATATTCATCATGCATCTTCTTTATGATCCTTTTTGGCAGGAACTCGATCATGTGGACGAGAAGATCGATGAGTATCCTTTATGAACCTCTTATTTCTTTTCTTTAAGAGATATCAAAACTGTCTAGTAATCAATGATAATGATTGTACAATTTCATCATCAAAATTTTCTGCAATCTGTTCATCTGAATCATCCATCTGTCTATTCCTCTCCATTGGAGCTTTCAGAACTTTTTCAGCTTTAAAAGCGATTCCTTTTGTTTGAATAGACTGTGATTCATGATCAAAGATATTTAACTTCCCAACGAGTGTGCTTCGTGAGAGTGTTGAAAGATCATTTGCTTCTATGATTGCATGCTTCTTAGAATCGTATCTAGATGGAAACGATATGAGAATTTTGCACATTATATCCTTTTCAGAAATAGTCTTTCCAAGAGAGAAAGAAGCATTAATTATCTCAGAGAGTTTAATATGAAACTCTTCAAAAGTGTCGTTGTCATCCATTCGAAGGTTTTCCCAATTGGATGTAAGAGTTTGAAGTCTAGCTTCTTTCTCTGATGTGTTTCCTTCGAATACGATCTGAAGATTATCCCAACCTTCTTTCGAAGTTTGACATGTTGATACATGATGTTGTAGATCACGAATTACAACATGTATTATAGCACTCAAACCATCTGAATTCTGCTTTGCAAGATCCTTTTCTTCGTTTTAAAAATCTACTAAGCGTTTAAACTAAGTTTCCGAATTTTCTATCTTTGGACGAATATAACCATCGACGACTAATATCCATGTATTAAAGTCTCGTGATTGAAGAAAATATCTCATAGTAGATTTCCACCATAGATAGTTTGTTCCGTCAAATCTTGGCGGTACGTTAATTGAAGTCGATTCATGAGAACTCGAGTTCATTCTTATAGGTCGGATCGCACCAAACATGGATTGTTAGATCTTTTCGTTTTTGCATGCTCTGATACCAATTGAAAAGACGAGGGTACCCAAATATAACTCAATCTAAAACTTTTCCACCTATAAGTCCTTTCTCCGAAAGTGATTGTCTATGGACTGAGTCGAGACAATATAACAACGAAGTATATTTTCTTGATAAAAGGTTCGGGCTTAACCAAAAACAATAGGATTGCTATCAAGTAAATAGGACTTAACGTTTGTGTAATTTACTTTAGATTATAATAGAAACAATTATAATTGCAGAAAATAAAAGTAAATGACACAACAAGATTTTGTTAACGAGGAAACCGCAAATGCAGAAAAACCCCGGGACCTTGTCCAGAATTGAATACTCTCAGGATTAAGCCGCCATACAAAATATAAACCAACTTCGTATAATTGAGACCAAGCAACTAAACCTATAGTTCACCTAGTTCCGTCGGTATCCATGCGCCTCCAACTTGCAATAAGTCACGCACTTGGAACAATTTCTTTGGTTCGTATTCCAAACAGTAAAGGAACAACAAATCTGTTCGGTAACAACTCTTTTCAAACAACGTGATATGAGTTTGACAAAAGGCTCTTCCGTTTATCCCAATAAACTCCTTTGTCAGGTCCTTAGATCTATATTTTCAACAACTACCAAAGTAATTGTTAAGATTATGCAATCAATACTTTGAATCACAAAGAATTGTATTGATGCCGATCTACTCAACTAATCAATCAAATCTATCACAAAGATAAACTGATTATAGTTGGATCCTTTTCCAGCCGAAACAAGTTTTGTGCACACCAAAGATTATGAACCCAAATATCTTTTTTGTCATCAAATTAATCTTATTTGATCTTCAATAAACACCTGCACACAAACAACTTGAATCTCTTGTGATCAATCACATACAACACGGAGTCTGTTAACAATGGATTATCACAAGACGTCTTTAGATCTACAAACGGTCTAAAGATCCCCGTCGAAACTTCGATCTAGTTTGAGTGAATTTTATATCAGAAGAGAAGATTCTCAAGCATAAACAAACTAGGTGCAATCAAATCAATCGAAAACTAATAATCAACTGCAATTATCTAGTTTCCCACCAACGATACTAATAGAGCTTCTCAATCCCAAAGAAGGCTTTAAACCGAGCGGTCGTAAGAGATTTCGCCTAATTAGGTTACTTTCCTCTCCGAATAGGCGGCTCTACCAGTAACAACACAACTAGGTAGTTTTGCTGGCTCTGAGGATTAGTTTGCTAGAAACGCAAAATTCAGTATTTATAGACAAGGAAGTTTGGAAACCAAGGAATTTCCAAAATCGAATATTCTCAAATATATGCAATAAGGGAAAAATCGATTTTCATAATTCCTGGAAATGCTTTGTCCAAATATTGACCGAAATCTCAGTAGAAAATCTCCAACTAGTAAATGCACATTACTAATTTTTATTTTCTAAATATATGCATTTTAATTGCTGGAAATTAAAAGCATATAAAAACTAAAAACCTTAATTAAAAGATTCTCAATTTATTTCGATCCGGGATTCTCCTTTAGCTATTAAGGAATATCTTTGAACAATAAAAGGTAAGAGTTACTGCACATGTTCAAAGTATGTCGACATCTTTACTTTGTAAATCCTTTTTCATATTTACAATCTTGGAACCGATTTGACACACTTCCAAACAAGTTTAGAATTGGTTCATCTGACTTCCAAGAACTATGTGATTGATTATCCTATCAAATCACCATTAATGGGTTTTACAGTTCTACCTCAACATAAAGTTTCGGTTCTACCTCCAAGTGGGTACTAAGATCGGTTACACTAGTTACCATAAAATGGCTAACTAAGTACTAGGATCGGTTACCACTTCTTATGGTAAAACTTGTGATCAGTTGACCAAGTTATAGGATCGGTTACACCAACTTACTAAAACTTGTTAAACCTCTTACAAGGATCGATTACACTCTCTCTTGTGATCAGTCACACCTCTTACTAGGATCGGTTACCCAATGGATAGTATTTAGTCACACCAAATTCAAGATATCGATCTTACCATCCTAGGTGATTACTTATGATCGATTTCACTAATAAAAGTCATACCAATACAAAAGTCAGGCCTTGTGAATAGTTTTACCAACATACATAAACAAGTTATGAGCGGTTATACTAAACACACAAATTGGTAATTCAAAATATTTTCAATGAATAACAATACCAATAAGCCTAGCGATTTCCCTTTCGATTCACAAAACAAGTTTATGAATTTACTTACTTTAAATGAATGTAAAACATTGTTTCCTAGGACGAAATCTTCACCCATACCCATACATAATCACAAGCATTCATACGATTATGTCGATGTCTTATATACGAAGTTCAAAAGATAGACGTTATACTTCGTATTGTAATTCCTTAATACTATGTCTAACTATAGTATAATCATTCACAGCTTCGCAGTTATATTTTCAATATGCACGACTTGAAAGATACGTTAGGGAATGAAACAGTTCAAGTCAAACATTACTAACCTCAAGTGGAAGGATGTTGTCGTCGTTGTAGCTCCTTACTTCTTCACACTCTTCAAGTCTTCACATAATACTTGTAATGTCTCATATCCTAATACTTTCAAGCTAACCTATATGAAGTTGACTCTAGTAAATAATCAAGCGGCTCTTTAAATGAGTTCTTGTTCACTAAAATATGACAACCAATCTTGACATACCAACCCTTGGTGGGTTCAACCGAGCTATGCTCTAATACCTAGAACCAGATTTAGGATACACAACAAGTGTTGACATGTCTTTGCTTGTTATCCATAAATCTTATGTATTTCATGTGAGCCTACGTGATTGGGAAGGTTGGAATAATGCTTTTTTGAAGATTACAATAAAAATTGGTTAATCGACATCTAAAATACGAAGATCTAAGAAGATTTGAAGGTTTGATCCGAAACACAATAAGATCTAAAATCGACAGATAGAGAAGCCCCAATAGTCTGTATCTCTCATGCCCACTAACGACCCGGGTTTGATCCGAAATCCTGTAAATACACTCCTCTGTTTTTTCTTTTTCACTGTCAATCCAATTTTCATTTTTTTTTTGGTACTACAATCAATCGATCAAATGGATTGAAAATTTTGAAGAACGGGCAAGTTTTTAGTTTATCTATATAAAAACATTCATTGTAAATATCTGTGGTTCGATTGAAATTGCTTTGTTCTTAAAAGAAAAATTCTGTTTTTTTTTATCTAATTTCTGAAAATCAAAACGAACCAATGGATGATTTGGTTAACTTTGAACTGATAATTTGTTTATTTGATTATACTAGAATATGACCCGTGCCATAATGGCCCGAGATTTAGTTTGTGGTCACTCTTCAGTCGATGGTACTAAACGAAAGAATCTATGATATTTTGGTTGCTTGTTGATATATTTATTAATTTTTTGATCATCAACTGTATTTCGCCTTCAATTTGTTGAAATCTTAATAGAGTTTACTTTTTTGGCATTTGCTGGAACTATATCGCCTTCAATTTGTTGAAATCTTAATAGAGTTTACTATTTTGGTATTTGCCGGAACTATATCGTTGCTTTATCATGTGTTGCCCTTTTCCGTTATCAGGAACTTGAAACACTTTAGTTTACCATTTCTGATTTCGGTAATGCTTGTGTAATTAAGTTGTGGGTAACACCTTGTACGGAAACCAACACTCTCACCTTTTTTTAGCAAATTCCAAGTTGGACTATTTTCCCACTCAACTAAGGCTTTAATTTTATTTTTTCAAACTCACCACCCTGCACTTCCTTCCGTTTGTTATATGTTTCAGAGTATGCATTACCTTAGTTGTCGTGCACTTCCTTACTTCTTCACATTCTTCAAGTCTTCACGTAATACTTGTAATGTCTCATATCCTAATACTTTCAAGCTAACCTGTACGAAGTTGATTCTAGTCAATAATCAAGCGACTCTTTAAATGAGTTTTGGTTCACTAAAATTTGACAACCAATCTTGACATACCAACGCTTGGTGGGTTCAACCGAGCTATGCTCTAACACCTAGAACCAGATTTAGGATACACAACAAGTGTTGACATGTCTTTGCTTGTTATCCATGAATCTTATATATTTCATATGACCTTGCGTGATTGGGCAAGTTGGAATAATGCTCTTTTGAAGATTAAAATAAAAATTGGTAAATCGACATCTAAAATACGAAGATCTAAGAAGATTTGAAGATTTGAAGGTGTCCCCTTACTTATCCAGGATTTTGGATCAAACCTTGAAGTTCAAATGCATATTCCAAACGTTAATTCCTAATTACTTGATAGCAATCCTATTGTGTTTGGTTAAGTCCGAACCTATTATCAAGTAATCATACTTCATTGTTGTATTGTCTCGATGTTGTATCCATATTCAATCACACAAGTTATCTTGTTGTCGTATTGTCTCGATCTCGTATCCATAGACGATCACACGAAGTGTGAACCGATGTCTCGACTCAGTCCATAGACAATCACTTTCGGAGAAAGAACTTATAGGTGGAAAAGTTTTAGATTGAGGTATATTTGGGTACTCTCGTCTTTTCAATTGGTATCAGAGCAGGCAAACACGAAAAGATCATCAACATCTTACAATAGGAAGAAATAATATTATAGGATAAAATGAATATACTTGCTAGAAATTTAAAGTTACATAATTGGCTTGCACTGTCTAGGATAGGCCTTTTTGGTGGTCTCCTTTTTACCTGGCATAACAACATTAAAGTTAAATGCATTGCTGAGTTTTTTGATATATGTTTTTTTTTGAAATTCATGATTGTTTCAATAATTTTTGGAATGTTGTATGCATGCATGGTTCTTTAAATGCTCAAGGGAAAAAATCCCAATGGGAAAAAATTAATCATTTTTGTAAGTTAAACTCCATTTTCCCTTGGATCATTATTGCTTCTCTACAAACATATCCAATATGGGCATATGACTCAATAAATCTTCCTCTTCCTTGAAGGCTAACATGCTTAGTAGTTTTGTGAGAAATACTGCAGTTCTTGTGAAGGTTTGAAGCAAGTTTTTCAATGTTAGAAGATGAAGACTCCATGGTAACATGACTAATTGAAAACACTGGCAAGCTGGAGATTGTTAAACCGATCTTGTTGATATTTCTTAAGCATCTAAAATATGACAACCAAACTTAACATACCAACGCTTGGTGGGTTCAACTGAGCTATGCTCTAACACATCTGCGTAGTCCCTAAGTAGCCTTTATAGTTGCATCTCCTCATCCTCTTATAGTAAAGTTCCGATGTTGATCATATTTGGCTCCGTCTCCGTTCCGATGTTGATTTTCTTGGTTGGTTCCACCGGTGAAAACGTTGGTTTCTGGGGTTGTAGAGGAGTGCATTTCCGTAATTGTCATTTAGCAGAAACGTCTGCTACCGGAGTAGCGGAGGTGCTTGCTTCTTGAACTGAGGGGGCTTTGGAACTTTGAAGCCTCCGTCTTTTACTTCGTTGGCATTTTCCCTTCGTCTTTTCCTTTCGTGTTGTTGTGTAACAGCTCTTTCTTCGTTGAGTCTGACCTCTGCTAGATTGCATAGCCTCGCGTCTTGTTGATTTCCTTTGGTTTCCATTTCACCCATGGGTGTAGGGAATCGAAGGTATTGATGATAGGTTGAAGCCGTTCCTCTTAATCGATGGACCCATAGTCGTCCCATAATGGCGTTGTAGGGCGAATGTGCTTAACACAGAACCCTGTATTGGTTACTAAGAGTCCTACGCGTACCCGTGATAGGTGTCATAAACACCTAGATTTATTATATATTGATTATGCTTTCTTTGCTATTTTTCGTGTGAATTATGTATTTTACGTTTGTTTTGAGCTTTTAGGCGTTTTGGAGTCATATGGAGCAAAAGAAGAAGAAATTGGCTTATTACGAAGTAGAAGGAGAAATCGGTCATTGTATGAGCAGGTGCTGTTAGGAGTCCAGCTGCGGTTAAGGGGTAGCCAGTTTTATTTTAAAAGAGGGGATGTTAAAGGAACCCATGAAGTTACTCAGGGCACCCATTATGTTGGTGGATCTTATCGCTGGGGTGTACCAAATCCAACCACCTCATAACCCTACATGAGAGACGACTTTTCTCTCATTCATCAGATTTCAGTTTCTTTAAATCCATAGAAGAATCAGATCGAAAATTAAAGTGGGTTCTCGTCAAGTTTCGTTGCTACAATTGTCCGAGAAGAAAGATTTAATGGGTATGAGGCTAGGTTGAGTTGCAGACAGCCGAGAGAAGAAGATTTGAGAAGAAGGGTTTTGATTTGAATCTTAGAATGGGTTCGATCTGTAAAGATGCTGTTCTTGAGATGAATTCGAGACATTAGATGGGTTAATGGAAGAGAGATGTTGTTGCTGAGTTGTTGGGTTGATAGAAAATCGAACTGGTGGTGATTTGGGTGAAGGTATCTTGATTCAGTTGTAGAAAAATGGAGTCTGGGTTCCATTTGATGTCGATTTTCATGGGTTGATGTTTGAGAGATTGAATCAGAGATATAATTTGAGGGTTTGGTGGTTGAAGTTGTTGTTATTAGACAGAGAGAAGATCGATGTGTTGGTGGTGCTGTTGAGAGGCAAAGCAACCGAACTGAGATGGGTTTTCTGTGAAAGATTAAACCACTGAAATACAGAGAAGGAGATGAGGAAGTGATGAAATTGAAGCCTCTGATGTTTCTAATGATGCAGGAAAATAGCTCAAAGTAGAACTCAAAATAATGGGTTCTCAAAACTGTGTTGAATGATAGATGTATGTTTAGGAATTGTGCAGGGATGTGAAGAAGAGAACGACCTGAATTCGGCCTGAGTAATGCCCAGAAATAAACAAAACTCTGTCGTATTTTCATACCGACGAGTTAACTCATACCGGCCGATGACCGAGCCAACTCAGCTGAGTAAGACCAGTTAGCTGAGTAAGATGCTGACTCGGTGGCTAACTCACTCTCTGCCTTGACCCGTTGACTGACGGTCTGACCAGAAAGACCGTTAACTTTAACAGAACGGTGACAAAATATTCCTTCGGCGGTGAAGAATCTCAGGTGATCGGCGTCGACAATTCCGGTCATATTCCAGCGATGACGTCAGCAATTCGGCGACCAGTTTTGGACCCAAAATTCCAGAGACATATTTCTCACACATGGGCTTGGTGGACCACTTGTAGATGGGTTTTGAGAAGACCTAATTTTGGAAAGAGTATCCTTTTGGAATGGGAGAAGCATATAAATAGAAAACTCTTTCTCTAAACCTAGATATCTCCATTAGGGAGTCTTGTACTTTATTCTAGGGTTTAGAAACATGATAGGTTTTCTCTTCCTTCTTGTTATGAACTCCATGAATATGAGCTAATTGATTTTATTATTGGTTGAAGATGTAGTTGGATTTTGCAACCAAGTTATGATTTTTATGAATTAGTTTTCTCTCAATATTATCGTTTGATTTCTACTGCGTATAATAATTGCATGATTGATGTATTGCAATATGATTGAATGTTTGTTTGGTTGAGTCTAGAATTGATTGAACATACATCCATATCTATAGCTATTTTAGGGTTCATCATCGAGCGATAACCTTGAATACAAGTAGCATGATATGATTACGATTTGTAGTGATACGCTCTTGTAATCATTTGTAGAAATTGACCTTTGTCCGAATTGTCATACGCAATGCATGACAATTGCATTGACTAGCCTATTTCTTAAACTTAATGCTCCTAGGAATTGAACTTAATTAGCGCACGGCGTTAGGTTATTCTTTAGGTAGAATTCACATATGCAGCTCTAATGTGTGTGATGATGACTTAGGAAATTTACGGAGTATTCTTGCAATAAGGTATTCCATGGCTCTTGATGATAACGATATTAATTACGAATTCTAATCATACATTCAAAACTTGTTTGCTAATGAAGATGAAACCTTTATCCAATATTTTCTCATCCTTGATTTGCATGCTTTATTGTTTTGTTTGCTTTTATTTTACTTTTAGTTTATATAAAAATCAGAAAATCCCCATTGTTTTATATAGGAAACCATAACATATTGACAACCTAGTCCTCTCTGTGGGAACGATCCTTTCTTACACTTGCTATATTATTTATCTTGAGTTGTGAGAAAGTAATTTATTTTTGACGCATACGACATCGATCAACTTTTGGCGCCGCTGCCGGGGAGGCAGCGGTTGTCATTTGTTTTTGGTTTCTTCTTTTTGTTTTTAGTTTTGTTTTTTTTATTTTCTGGTTTTTAACCTTGTTTTGAGAACTCTTGTTTCAGGTACCAATTACTATGGACGGAGCATATTGGAACAATGGGTACGGTTATCAACCTCAGCAACATTATGACAACTATCACCCTTACGGGGAATACCATCACAACCAATCCTTTGGTTATGGTCAATATTCTACGTACACTTTGATTTATTCTCATACATATCAACCTTCTTATGGTAGGTATGTAAGTGAGCAACCACAAGGAGGGGAGACTAGTTGTACTCCTATTCATATTTCTTCGAGTTTGGTAGATGAGATGCAACAATTTATGGTCAGCATGGAGTCAGGTCGTAGACAGCCAAGCGTGGAACCAATTTCGTTGACCGAATATGCTCATAGTATGTTTGGCCAAATTTCTGATCGTAGTTATGATCATTCACCCATTCAAAGGGAAGATAATTGGCCTAGCAATACCGAGGTAAGTGATTCTACTTTTTCCTTGTCGAACGAGCTTTACCAACAAATGGAACACTATTTTCAAAATTTGGGTGGTTCACTCCAAGAGCTTCAAAAAGGTGTTTTCAATTTAAGACAAGGCATTGAAGAATACAAAGAGGACATGCAAAATTCTGCGAAAGACCAATCTTTGGGAAGTCATAGCCAATTTTATGTTAACTATGATAGTGACGATGACTATGAAAGTACATTGCTTGAACCAATTTATGGTGACATCCCCGAGGAGTGTACAATGGAGTCTTTTTGCGATCAAGGTGAAGATGAAAAGGAATATGATGACACTAGTGTAGCTTACTCGAGCATTGATCTTTATAACGATCAAGAACCTATTCAAAAGGTAGAGCTTGAGGATGATGCAATGAGTGTTCTAAAAAAGTTCCTTATGGTGAGACTTGAATCCGCTGTGGAGTATGTACCTTACAACAAAGAGGAATATGTTGAGAATGAGACCGTTATGACCAATATTGTGGAAGACCCAATTGAGATTGCAAAGGATTGTAATGAAGATGTTGATGCCGAGATTTTGGTTAAGGAAGAAACGGACGAAGAATGGTTGCAAAGTTTGATAGAAGACCATGATATACAAGAGGTAAGTAATTCACTTGAGTTTTTCAAGGCTGAAGAGGATTCCGTGCTACAAGAGATTGTGCGAGGTTTTTCTAACCCTTTGCATATTGATTCTTCTCCTTTACCTCTTATTGGTTTGAATGTATGTGCTTCGAGAATATTGTTGAATGACTTTATTTCGCGATATCCTCCATTAGAGATACTAAATTCTCATACTATGCAGATTTTGGAACAAGAAACCGTGGAAATACCCGACTTCTTTATTCTTTATACACTTCCAAGTGTGGACAAGAATAAGTGTGGGGGAAACTTTTATTGGTTGATAGCTTCACTTATGCTTTATTGTACTAATATTTGTGTGAATCTAGTGTTTGCAAAACAGGTGCTATGGGTGGATCCCAAACTTTTCCGGTTATTGGTGTATAGGGAATTCGTCTTGCAAGTCGGGCTGACGACTTTAAACCAAGCGCTAAATGGGAGGCAACCCACTGGTTTTGTGTATCTATCTCTATCTTTTTATTTCTCAAGTCGTTTATCATTATTTTCTTATTTTGGATATTTGCATATCAAAACTCCAATTTTTAGAGATTTTTGAACAATTTAGAATAAACACTAGCCTTTCTAAGTAGATGGAATTTTTTCTTGACGATGAGGTATATATATTGGCTGAGTTGAGATTAGATGCCAACTAAATAGCTTGTTTAGTGTTTATCCTCTATTGTTCAGAAATAGCTATGAGTTGGAGTATCAGTTTTTATTATGCATTTTATTTTCTTATTGTGTATATATATCATGTTATAAGATTTCCCACCTTGACTTTCTTTGATTGACTAAATTTTACATTGAGGACAATGTAAAGTTTAAGTGGGGGGAGTGTTCTCATATAGAGTTTTTAGACTTGTTAGTTTTCCCTTGTGTTTATAAGAAAAAAGAAAAAAAAAAGTAAAAAAAAAAAAAAAGATAAACTCCTAAGTCTAGCAACTTGTGCCTTACACTAATGGAAACATCTTGGTTGTAGGAGTTGAGGAACCCATTAATAGAGTCTATTCATATGAAAACGAACAAAATATAAAAATAAATAATATGTTAGTTGTCACCATATCTCAGAGTCGTCACCATATCACGTTCTATTTTTATTTTTCCATATTTATCTATTGTTTCTCTAGGTGAATTGGTGGGCACAAACATCGAATTGTTATCACTGCTAGGATGAAATAGAGTGATTGAGTTACTAAAAAAAAAAAGAAAAAAAAAAGAAAAAAAGAGACCAACCAATTGACCAAAAGGAATAAATATGACACTTGGACAAAGCAATATGTGTGTGTTCTCCCTGTCTCCGTCGCCTAAGCAAGCGTGGAGTGCAGGATCCAAGGAACTATCATGTAATCTGCTGACAAGAAACATGCGCTTGGATCCACAATATTCAATCATGATGTTATTGAAAAAAATAATGAAAAATGAAAAAAGAAAAAATATATTATTATTGTGTTGAATAAAATCGATTACTGGTTCCCTTGTATATGCCGGTGAATTGATCTAGAATTAAGTTTGTCGGCCGCTAGTTCCCTTGTATATGCCAGCTGTGTTGATATTAGTATTCGGACCAGTAGCTCAATCCAATAGGGTTTTTATGTTTGTTTTGGCAGTGACCTTCAGACAGATATGGGAAACATCGTTCACCTTAGTCAACAGTTCGCCACCATCTACTTTCTATATCCATCTTCTTAATCTTTTCATGTGATTGTGGTTGATTCGATTCCGAGTATTGTGGTTGTGTTCAACTTTCTGATAAAACTGTATTACTAATTTATGAATTGGATTTGAAAGTGGGTACTTCCTCCTGTAATCATTGACTGTATGCCATCGAATAAAAATGTTTAGTGTCATTTAATTGTCACAAGTAGCTGGATTTTGGAAGAAAAGGTTTTGTAGGTAGACCTCTCGTAAACCTTCACGAGACTATAACTCGTCCACTAGGGACACCTAGGGGTTTAAAGGCCTGTTATTCATGCTAAGAGTAACCGTATCCTCGGCGAGACGGAGTTGTATGTATCTTTTAGAATTATTTTGTTTGATTTTCTCGAGGACTAGCAAAGTATAAGTGGGGGGGAATCTGATAGGTGTCATAAACACCTAGATTTATTATATATTGATTATGCTTTCTTTGATATTTTTCGTGTGAATTATGTATTTTACGTTTGTTTTGAGCTTTTAGGCGTTTTGGAGTCATATGGAGCAAAAGAAGAAGAAATTGGCTTATTACGAAGTAGAAGGAGAAATCGGTCATTGTATGAGCAGGTGCTGTTAGGAGTCTATCTGCGGTTAAGGGGTAGCCAGTTTTATTTTAAAAGAGGGGCTGTTAAAGGCACCCATGAAGTTACTCAGGGCACCCATTATGTTGGTGGATCTTATCGCTGGGGTGTACCAAATCCAACCACCTCATAACCCTACATGAGAGACGACTTTTCTCTCATTCATCAGATTTCAGTTTCTTTAAATCCATAGAAGAATCAGATCGAAAATTAAAGTGGGTTCTCGTCAAGTTTCGTTGCTACAATTGTCCGAGAAGAAAGATTTAATGGGTATGAGGCTAGGTTGAGTTGCAGACAGCCGAGAGAAGAAGATTTGAGAAGAAGGGTTTTGATTTGAATCTTAGAATGGGTTCGATCTGTAAAGATGCTGTTCTTGAGATGAATTCGAGACATTAGATGGGTTAATGGAAGAGAGATGTTGTTGCTGAGTTGTTGGGTTGATAGAAAATCGAACTGGTGGTGATTTGGGTGAAGGTATCTTGATTCAGTTGTAGAAAAATGGAGTCTGGGTTCCATTTGATGTCGATTTTCATGGGTTGATGTTTGAGAGATGGAATTTGAGGGTTTGGTGGTTGAAGTTGCTGTTGTTAGACAGAGAGAAGATCGATGTGTTGGTGGTGCTGTTGAGAGGCAAAGCAACCGAACTGAGATGGGTTTTCTGTGAAAGATTAAACCACTGAAATGCAGAGAAGGAGATGAGGAAGTGATGAAATTGAAGCCTCTGATGTTTCTAATGATGCAGGAAAATAGCTCAAAGTAGAACTCAAAATAATGGGTTCTCAAAACTGTGTTGAATGATAGATGTATGTTTAGGAATTGTGCAGGGATGTGAAGAAGAGAACGACCTGAATTCGGCCTGAGTAATGCCCAGAAATAAACAAAACTCTGTCAGATTTTCATACCGACGAGTTAACTCATACCGGCCGATGACCGAGCCAACTCATCTGAGTAAGACCAGTTAGCCGAGTAAGATGCTGACTCGGTGGCTAACTCACTCTCTGCCTTGACCCGTTGACTGACGGTCTGACCAGAAAGACCGTTAACTTTAACAGAACGGTGACAAAATATTCCTTCGGCGGTGAAGAATCTCAGGTGATCGGCGTCGACAATTCCGGTCATATTCCAGCGATGACGTCAGCAATTCGGCGACCAGTTTTGGACCCAAAATTCCAGAGACATATTTCTCACACATGGGCTTGGTGGACCACTTGTAGATGGGTTTTGAGAAGACCTAATTTTGGAAAGAGTATCCTTTTGGAATGGGAGAAGCATATAAATAGAAAACTCTTTCTCTAAACCTAGATATCTCCATTAGGGAGTCTTGTACTTTATTCTAGGGTTTAGAAACATGATAGGTTTTCTCTTCCTTCTTGTTATGAACTCCATGAATATGAGCTAATTGATTTTATTATTGGTTGAAGATGTAGTTGGATTTTGCAACCAAGTTATGATTTTTATGAATTAGTTTTCTCTCAATATTATCGTTTGATTTCTACTGCGTATAATAATTGCATGATTGATGTATTGCAATATGATTGAATGTTTGTTTGGTTGAGTCTAGAATTGATTGAACATACATCCATATCTATAGCTATTTTAGGGTTCATCATCGAGCGATAACCTTGAATACAAGTAGCATGATATGATTACGATTTGTAGTGATACGCTCTTGTAATCATTTGTAGAAATTGACCTTTGTCCGAATTGTCATACGCAATGCATGACAATTGCATTGAATAGCCTATTTCTTAAACTTAATGCTCCTAGGAATTGAACTTAATTAGCGCACGGCGTTAGGTTATTCTTTAGGTAGAATTCACATATGCAGCTCTAATGTGTGTGATGATGACTTAGGAAATTTACGGAGTATTCTTGCAATAAGGTATTCTATGGCTCTTGATGATAACGAGATTAATTACGAATTCTAATCATACATTCAAAACTTGTTTGCTAATGAAGATGAAACCTTTATCCAATATTTTCTCATCCTTGATTTGCGTGCTTTATTGTTTTGTTTGCTTTTATTTTACTTTTAATTTATATAAAAATCAGAAATCCCCATTGTTTTATATAGGAAACCATAACATATTGACAACCTAGTCCTCTCTGTGGGAACGATCTTTTCTTACCCTTGCTATATTTTTGATTTTGAGTTGTGAGAAAGTAATTTATTTTTGACGCATACGACTGCGGTCAACCCGCAAGGCAATTTCTCCTTTCGGTCTAGAGGCTTATCCATTGAAACTGTATATTGTGCAAGTGGATGAGTCCATTTGCTCAGCTGTTAAACCCATACGCAAGTATGGTTCGTAAAACAATACATTTAACGAGCTGCCCCCATCAATGAGGACCTTCGTAACATTCCATCCATGTATTGGAAGAGTGATCACAAGTGGGTCGTTGTGCATCTCGACCTCCTGGTTGACGTCTCTGGTTGAGAATGTTAATGGCGTGCCATCCATTCCTCCCAAGTGTTAGTAGGTGGTCCACTTATCTTGAACACCTCGTGGTCTTCTAGCTTTCTTCTGTTCCGAGCCAACTCGAGGATATCTTCGAGTAGCTCCTCCTGGCATCCATTGGAGAATGTGATCATGTTGATGTATTTACCGTCCTGAGGTAGTTCTACCCTTTTCTTGGGTACTACCTCTGTATATGCTGGTTGTATTTGCACATACTCCATGAACTTGCCTTCGTCTATGAGTCTTTGGATCGTGTTACGCGGGTGATATCATGTGTCAGTTGTATGCCCGTAGTACTGGTGGTACTCACAGTACTCCTTAGCATCCTTTGTTTTATCCGGCAGCTTCCCCCTAGTATTAGGGTAAGGAAAGCCCGGCTTTGCTCCTTCCTTGCTTAGAATGTGGGAGAACGTTGTGTTTAGATTTGTGTAGACTTTATCTACAAATTATTCTCTTCATTTTCCTCTGCCTTTGCCATCTCTGTATTTCGATCTTTTGTCTCGAGATCTGGTTCTGCCCCCAGCTTCGTTTTGCCTCTTAGGAATCTCCGGAATTGGTTCCAGAGAAGTCGTTCGTTGCGGGGTTGTTGTCGCCTTCGTTTTTGCTCTTGGGTTATCCTTTTGGATTTCCTCAAGTCTGATGTAGCGGTCCTGGATAATCCGAAGCTCTCCTTCGGAATCGAGGGCTCGGTTGTGAAGATCCACGAAGATAGTCGAGTATCTATCAAGTCCGTACTTATAGCAATTAATGCTAATTTCTAGATTGACTTTTCCGATTGCTTGACACGTCTTTTGCCACCTACCTTTTGTTGATTTGTTGTACATGTATGTCTCCAAGATCACCATAGACAATTGCTCAAAACAATCAATTGAGTTTGCTAGTAAATTATCATATCACGCCAATGCTGATCCCGTCAAGATTGCAGGGAAGTACCTACAAAGTACTATCTCATCTCTTTCCCAATGGGAAAGGACACGAGTGTAGTACCGTAGGTGGGCTACGAAATCTGAGGTACCATTATATGCCTGTAAAGTAGGTACCGGGCATTTTGGAGGAATAGGTTCCCTCAAGATGCGAAAAGACAACGGGGATGTTGTCTCTTCCTGGAGAACCTCTTCTATCCTTGCTACTGCATGGCCAATTTTCAATCATTGTATTTCTTTTTGCATCTTCTCCATTTGCTCCATGACCATGTTCACATTGTGAGCATATCTGGAAAATGCCTCATCATAGTAAGACTGAGAAGGCTTGTAAGATGGATCCATCTCGTCTGGATCGTGTCGTGTCGTGTCGTGTGTTCCTGGCTTCCCCTGTTGGGTTAGCTTTTGGTGGGTTAGGATCCACCCTTTGTCTTCCTGAGATAGCTCTGTGATCACGCCTCTTTATCGGAGGGTAAGTTTGGGAACCTTCGATCTGCACATCCAGCATATCATTTAGGTTCTGGTTCTCTTGAGCCATTGCGTGCATTGTATCCTCGTGCTCCTTGTTACAGAATAGCAAAGCTGCTACTTGTGCCGCCATTTGTTCTTCATTGTGGATTCCACTACCCTGAGGAGTGTTGTCGACCGGATCCTAAGAGTCATCCACTCCTTCTTCTATGACCGGAGCATCAGGATCTAGCTGGATTGGAGTTAGGTTTCCCAACCCTCGTCTCGTAGGAGATAAGGTTCTGGGTAACCCTACATTAGACGCAGGTGGATTCGTAACATTGGGACGCTCCGGTAACGGCATGCCGTACAGTGGTTGTGCTCCCGATGTTTGCCCCATCCCCTCAGTAGGAGTAGGTGGTTTGTTATCAGTCGTTCTTCTTGCTATCTCGCTTTGTCCATCCTCCGCTTCATTCCTTTGGTTTGTTCGAGACGGGTTTTGAGATCTGCCTCTTGTAACAAAATGTTTCGTGAACATGTTTGTACATCACCTGGTTTCTGCACACCTTCGGCTTTTTGTTATCCTGTGGTCACAGAGAAAACGACAAAATTTGCTGCTAGGGTGTCTTCGTTAAAAGTAGCAATTAATGCTCTCACACAGAAGACGGCTAAGTAGTTTTTTCAAAAAAAGTACTAGAATGACGTCTGAAAAGATGGGTATTTAATTTCTCATGACACTCTTGGAAAAAACAACCTTAAATGTTGAAAAAAATTTAAAAAGGGTGTCAGATCTCCCAAGAAAAAGGGGTTATTAAATGCTCTTGTAAGATCTTTTTTCCTTAAATTCTCACTGAGATTCCCTAGTGCTCAGAGGTATTCAGATCCAAAGGATCCTCTGCCGGAAAAAGTTGTTTTAGTATAAAACAAAAGTTTTAACGTTTGTGAATGCGTTTTTGGCGAAAACTTTGTAGATCTGTAAGATTACAAGTCTTTAGAGGTTATGAACTCAAAGAACTTAACGGATGAACAAATCACTAGAAAGTGAGATCCATCGTTGCTGAACTCAGATCTCTTCGTTAAAGAAGATGCGTAAGTTAAAAAATAAAGGAACACAAAAACTCAAGATGGTGAGCAAAACCTTCTAGCGCCAAACTGTGACTACTAATTTTCCCATAGTCTACGTAATGTTTACAGCTCAGAGAATCGGATACTAAGCAGTATGTATATCTCTGTTGAACTGATAATGCTAAGTAATAAAAGGTATTCAAGATCACAATAATAATGAAGAACACAAATATAATGTAAATGTTACTAAGTTATCACGAGACACAAGAGATTACGTGGTTCGACTTTTGTCTACGTCCACGGGGTAATGAGTGATTGTTTGTATTAAGTTGTGGTGGTTACAAAGATCTTAAATGCTTCCCAAAGTAATATAGAGAACTCAAGTTGAAGTAAATACTTAAGTTCTAAACATTAAAGAGGTATAAGCTTAAGACTAGATATTCTTCTCTTATATATTGAATGCCCCTTGTTTGTTGGTGAAGCTTGGTATTTATAGCCCCTTCTGCTCCAGATATATCTTTGTTGTCTTTGGGTCCATCGTCCCCTGATATACCTTCCATACAAATGGTAACTTCGTTCACCGCATGCTTTCTCCAGTCGGACTCTGCCACCTCAGCTGACCCATGTTGCTTCGGGAACTTCCCAGCCTCAGTACAGATTGTACCTTCGTTCACCGCTATCCTTCGCCAGTCAGACTCTGCCACCTCATCTCTCTCCACGTGCTTTGGTTAAGCGTGTAGATAAGAGATTTGCGCATTTAATGCTGATTGGATATGTCATCTACCTCTGTCCCTTCGCCAGCTGCCTCTCTCTATACTAGGTTCTACTTTTCTATCTTAGCTGTCAAGGTATCCCTTCTTGGGATAAGATAAAGTATATCTACGAAGGTGTCTTCTGCTACTCAAGTTCCTCTGTATAGCGAGGGCTACACAGTTATCTTGCGCGCGACCACTGAAACCCTGACATGTGCCCGCAGAATATTGATATTCACAGTTAGTCCATCAAATCAATCGAAAATTGATAAATTGCAATTATCTAGTTTCCCACCAACGGTACTCGTAGAGCTTCTTGATCACACAGAAGTATTTAAACGAGCGGTCGTAAAAGATTTCGCTTAATTAGGGTACTTTCCTCTCCGGATAGACGGCTCCACCAGAAACAACAAAAAGATGAAGCCTGGGTCTTAGGATAGTTTGCTAGAAATGCAAACTTAGGTATTTATAGACCAAGGATGTTTGGACACCAAGGAATTTTCAAAACCGAAAGTATTCTCAAGATATGCAATAAATGCCCAAATCGGTTTTCATAATTCCTGGAAATGCTTTGTCCAATATTTTTCGAAATCTCTCAATAGAAAATCTCCAATTAGTAAATGCACATTACTAATTTTTATTCTCTAAAGATATGCATTTAATTGCTGGCAATTAAAGCATATAAAACTAACAACATTTATTAAAAGATTCTTAATTTATTTCGGACTGAGATCTCCTTGAGTAATTAAGGAATATCTTTGAACAATAAAAGATAAGAGTTATTGTTCGTGTTTAAAATATGTTGACATCTTTTGTTTGTAAATCAACTTTCATATTTACAATCTTGGAATCGATTATTCCACACTTCTAAACAAGTTTAGAATTGGTTCATTTGTATTCCAAGACAACTATGTGATTGATCAATTATCAAATCACAATCATGGGTTCAATCGGTTCTACCAATCACTAGGATCCAGTCACTAGGATCGGTTACACCAATTACCAGTATCGGTTACACCAATTATTAGGACCGGTTACACCAATTACAAGGATCGATTACACAATTCTTTTTGTGGTCGGTCACACCAATTACTAGGATCGGTCACACCAATTACAAATATCGATCGTACCATCTCAGGTGATTACTTAGGATCGGTTACACCAATTAATAAAAACTAGTCATACCAAATCATAAGTCAGGCATTCTGATTAGTTATACCAAGATACATAACAAGTTATGATCCGGTTCTACTAACTCACACATATTGGTAATCCAAAGATATGCAATGAATAACAATACCAATAAGCCTAGCGATTTCCCTTTCGATTCATAAAACAAGTTCATGAATGTACTTCCTTTAAACAAATGTATACATTGTTTCCTAGGATGAAATCTTCACCTTTACCCATACACATATTCACAATAGCATTCATACGATTATGTCGATGTCATATCTACGAAGTTCAAAAGATAAGCGTTATACTTCGTAGTCTAATTCCTTAATACTATGATCATGTCTCACTACTAGAGTAAAATATCCATTCACAACTTCACAGTTATGTTTTCAATATAGCACTACTTGAAAGATACGTTAGGAATGAAACAGTTCAAGTCAATACTAACCTCAAGAGGAAGGATGATGTCGTCGTAGATCGTTACTTCTTCACATTCTCAGGTCTTCGAGTAATACTTGTATGTCTCATATTCCTAAACTTTCTAGTCTAATCTATATGAAGTTGTCTCTAGTACATAATCAAGCGACTCTTAGATGAGTTTTGATTCACTAAAATATGACAACCAAACTTGACATACCAACACTTGGTGGGTTCAACTGAGTTATGCTCTAACAGGGATAAGGTAACTAAGTCCATAGTACAAGGAGGTTTAAACATAAAAAAGACTGAAAATTTGAACACTGCACTTCTAGCTAAACTTTCTTGGAGGATGATAAAAGAGCCAGGTGCTCTTTGGGTTCAAATCCTAAAGCATAAAAATTTCCCCAATCATAACCCCTTGTATTACACAAATGATGAATATGGGTCATGGATTTGGAAGAGTATACATATGGGCTTAGAAGTTATAATAAAGAATTACTGCTGGGAAATTGATACTGTAAATGATATCTCAATTTAGAAGGATAGGTGTGTCTCAACCAAAGATGGGTTTTTGCATTCTAATTTTGTCTCTACTAATGTTCAAATTGTTAATCAACGTATTAATCAAAATACTAGAGATTGGAATGTTATACGCTTATGCCATTTTTTATGCTGATATAGTTGTTGAAATTTTCAAAATTAAAATACCTCTTCAAGGTAAAGATGAGATCATATGGATGCATGTAATGGTGAGTTTTCAGTTGAAACAACCTATAGGGCTGTGACAGATAGAGTCTATGAACAACATCACGATAGCTTTAACTTGAGAGATTTCTGGAAAGCAAGCTTGCCCCAAAAATTAAACACCTTTTGTGGAAATGCGTTAACGATTATAAGCCATTAAGAGCAACGGCAGTGGATGAGTAAAACTATATATTTGGTCAAAAAACGAGACACAGCGGGACAGACTATCGAGTAAAAGCTAGACCAAAATCAAATCCCAGACTATATTTGGTCTGCAACCAAGACCAAAACCAAATATAGTCGAGCGAACGTATAAAGTGATCCTGTGATGGGACGAACGTATAAAGTGATCCTGTGATGGGGTGAACGTATAAAGTGATCCTGTGATGGGGCGGACATTATATGTGATCCACTAATGATAGGGCGGACATTATATGTGATCCTAAAAATGGGGCGGACATTATATGTGATCCTGATCACCAAGCGAACATTATAAGTGATCCTGACCAAATTTACTCTTCCATCCTAGTGTAACACCACGGACTAAATTCAAATTTGATCGTTTTTTTCCGTCATTGGTGTTTGGTTTTGATCGCACCATTGCAGTTGCTCTAAAAAGCAGGATATGTATGTTTGTCCAAGATGTTGATTCTGATTGTGTTCTCTTAAATGATCACAGTCAAACTGTTAGAATATCACATAACTAAAATTGTGTGTTTTCTACAAATACCAATTTTGCATATATTCTAAATGGGGGCAGTGTTAGAGGTTGGTTGCCAGTTGGTTTGATACTTCCAACTAACACATCTACGAATAGTGATATCATTATTTGTGCTGGGTTTATGTTGTGGCACATTGGAAACTGGGATGTGCAAAAGTGTTTGAGAGAACTCAAGTACAGGTGGAGATTCTTAAGAGACAGGTGTAGCAATCTGTAGTTGATTGAACTAGAGCAGTTAGAAAACAAACACCTAGTGTTGGAAGAACCAGACAAACTAGGAATGTTTCACACCGGACTTTTCCAGCGTCAAGTTTTATGAAAATCAATTTTGAAGCTTCTTATATATAAATGAAAGTACACTTATGGGTTGTTGACGGAGTGCATTTGATGATGCAGGGGCATGTATGGGGGAAGCTTATAAGAAAAGAACAACACTATGAAGAACAATCAGAGGCATTGGCATCTTTAGAGTAGGGGTGTAAATTGGTCCCGGACGGGTTGCCCGGCCTAATTATTAAATGAGACGGTATAAGGCGGACGGGAAAATCTATTACCCATGAAATTAAAAGGGCCGGACGGATAGGATTATTTATCTACCGTTAGTACTTATGGCCTGTCCAAGCCTGTTATGTAATTTGGGCTCGGGCGGTAGGGCCGGGAGGGCCTTGAATATTACTTAAAATTAATATTACAAAAATATATATCAACAACCTAAACACCCAATCATATCTCTCACACCATGTCGAGAGTTGTAAAAATCTCCCCTCCCATTGGCCGGTCAATGAAATTCTCGCTTCTGATTGGCCGAAATCAAAGTTAGCCTCCTTACATTTCGTGACCGTTAATTTTTAATAGAATATGTAATCTGAACCTATGGATTAGCCACAAAATCTACAATAACTTTTGGGTGGAGCCAAAGACGGTTTTTTTTGGGGGAAAAAAACACGAGAATTTCCATGCAAAAAGAAAATCAACATAGATAAGTTTTTACGAGGTTCTTTTATGAGCAATTAATGGAAAATAAATCTTAGAAGATCTTCAGGGTAGAAGTCGAAACAATTCTCTTTTTAGAAAAAATCCAAGAATTTCCATATCAGATGATAGATTATTTTTTCTTTGGGAATATTCTTTCCATTTTCTAAAATCGGACTTTGCAAAAGAAAAAAATTCCTTTTTCGGAAATATTATTTCCAGTAATTTTTTATACGAGAATTTTTGGAGTGGTTATTAAAGGGAAATATTACAGTTAATTAACAAATAAATAGCTATTTTAGGCGACAAATATATGGGTATTTTCATCATCAATATTGTTCACTCCTTATAATTGGTATTATTAGTTTCCATATTTTTGTTTTTATTACCAAAATAGTTTGATTTTAGTGTCAAGCTGTGAAAAGAGAATAAAAGGGAATATATGTGCAAGATTTTTTTTTAATGGAAGTTGTTTTGTCTATTTTCAGGTGCTCCGTCCGAATCTTTTAAGATCTTCTCGAATTATGATTAAGGAAATGTATCCATAATTATTTTTTTTCAGTATTATTTAAGACTAACTATATACTCCCTCCGTTCTTAAATAATAGGCTGGTTTCTATAAATAGATGTTTCAAAAAAAAAGGCTGGTTTCCTAATTGGGAAAGTCAAATGTTACTTTAGTTTTCTGGGACCACTTTTCTCTTAACTTCTTTTGATGACTAGTGTCATGTGGACCATTTCACTTTACTTCTTTTGCTGACAAGTGTCATGGGGACCATTTCACTTCACTTCTTTTATTGACAAGTGTCATGAGGACCACTTTTAATGACTAATTCTCTTAATTTCCTTAATTTTCTCTAAAAACAAAACCAGCTTATTAATTAGGAACGGGGAGTATATAGCAAAAGACAATTATCACTTACTATTCCTGTTAAATTTAATTTCAGAAAGACTCCTAAGCTAATGCCGATATTTACCATTTCTGTTAGATACATATTCCTAATATAAGTATCGATGATTCCGCATATGATAAATAAAAGTATTTTCTATCGTACGCCTCTTGGCTTCTGTCGCATCTCAACTCAGAACGACAGAACCCTATTGATTGATTTCTCCTTTAATGTAGGTTGTCTTGATTTATTTTTGTTTTGATTTTGTAGGTTGTTTTGATTTTGTAGGTTAAAGAGACTATTTCAAAGAGGGGGTGTTTCATCTTATTTGATTCGCGGTAATATCTTCTCAGAATGTTACTGTATTATTTTTCATGGTAACCTGATTATTATTTTTCAAAGAGTGGATGATTACAGTTGTTGTGAACATCATATCTCGCAGGGATATCCAAGTGTTGGGATATATTGTTCGCATATAACCATATGAATGCAGACAGTTTATTGCAGACCTTGGATAGCTTTGCTGGATAGGATATTCTTGGGTGAATTTGGGGTGTGGTGGTGATGCTTTGTGAGGGTTGTTCCTGGTGTGTTGCTGGAAAAATCAGAGGTCGAGATTTGCCATCCTTTTTTTTTTGATATTCCACTTTTCGTTTGTTGTTATTTCTTGGTTAATCCTTCGTGTTCTTTTTTTTCTGGCGACCTTAGTGTACTGCTTGCAGATAATGGGTATGTGATGCACTTTCTGAGGGAAACGGTACAACAGCTGGATAGAGCCTAAGATGAGTGTTCTAACAAGCAAACTCTTAATTGATGTACATGTAGGGGATAGTCCTAAGGAAAAGAACAGGTAAGCTTATGTTTGAGTATACCAATTTCTGTTGCAGTTTGTGTTTGACAGCATTGTAGGAGTTAAAAGAAGTTGTTGTCTTTGTTATACACCTGAAGCTGCAACCAAAACGATTAATGACTGCTACATCATTAGCGCCTGCAGCAGATAAAGCTGAAGAGATTCGATCGAGTTTGGATCTCAAGTTTCCCAGTGTTGTTAAAATTATGATCTGTTCAAGTGTTTCTGTGGACTTTGGCTGGTAATTCCAAATTGTTACCAAGGACATTTTATATTCAAATTGAAGTATAGATCATATTACATTGATGTCATTGGTTTGGTTTTTGCTAACAGGGACTTCCCTCAATATTTTGTTCTTCGAGTCTGCCAAAGAAGGATACCAAGTTTTACCTTGGTGGGTGAGGATGGAGAGGCGTATACTGCAAAATATCTTCCTCGGAGGCTTGGATTGAGTGGTGGTTGGAAAGGGTTTTCCATTGCTTACAACTTGGCGGAGGGAGACGCCTTGGTGTTTCACTTTGTTGGAATATGGTACGTATACAATGTGAATCAAGTTAGCAGAGAAGTTGTTTGGAAGATTTAGTCATCTAGTAATTCAAGTATTGTAGCTAGAGTCTGTTACTAGGTTAACTGTTTAGTGTTTATCTTAACATCCTAATTCCTATAAATAGGAATCAATAATGTATTTGTAAATCACTCAATCATCTCCAGTATTGAGCAGCAATCTAATTCACCCTACGGGGTTCATCCGTGGACGTAGGCGTTAGTGCCGAACCACGTTAAACATTGTCTTCCTTTACAGTTTTGGTATGTAGATTTTCTTGTTTATCTTTTGTTATATCATTGATTTATTCTTGTATTCTCTGCTATCATTAATGATATTCATCTTAGATTTGATCTACATATCAAAATCTAAGATGGTATCAGAGCAGAAATGCTCTCGATCCAATCGCTTCCGCAATCCATTTTTTTCTTTATTATAACTTTGTTCTAATTTTATTTAGATCGATCAGTGGTTCATGTGTCTGTTTCGGTATCAACAGAACAAAAATCGTGAAATATTGCATCAGGTGTTTCACAATATTTTCGTTTTTCTTTTCTTGCTATTGTTCACGGCAAGATCCACGGAAAATCTCCATATTCCGTTCTTGGATTCATATCCTTATGTCCCCATTAGTTATGGGATTAATCTTTCCGATATTAATTATCTCATTAATCTTTTCAGGATATTTTCATTTTTGAACATCTTGTTAAATCTTTTTAATTCCAATATGTTTTGCTTCAGTTATGCAAAGATATGTCGTCATTTGTTTGAACTACAAGTAACAAAACAAATTCATCTGATTCCACATGGTCTTCTATGTGCTCAAATTCATTCAACTATGTATCTCCTTTGGTTGATGGTTTTCTTGAAACTGAGAGATATACCGTTGGTTCTTCCCTCTCATATTCAAGTTTTTGCAAAACAAAATTAAAATCTTACCATATAGCATGGTATGATTTTCTTTTCGGTGTCTCAATTGTTAAGCACCTTACACATTCAGTGTATTAAATCTGTCAATCGGACTCTCTGAAATTTCAGTCTAGGGAGTTGCAGTCACATAAGAATGGTTTCTTAGGCTAAAGTTTTCCTAATGGACCATTTTTTTTACTCCTATCACCGAGATGATAATGTTAATTTTCAGCAACACCCACCTTCCTTTTTAGTTTCGTCTGGTGTTGTTGTTAATTACGATAATCCAAATGTTTCCCAAAATATTTTCATTAGATGCGTTTTTGTAAGCCAAGATCTCATCTAATTCTTTCTAGTCGGTTATTTTCTTTCCGGAAATTCCTGCTATTTGTTTGCGATATTTTCTCGCAGCATCAATTATTTCCTATTTTATGGTTATTTTCTTTCCGAAAATAACTACCGTTATCTCTCACAAAGTCAACTTGACAATACGCCAATATTGCTACAATTGTCATAAGTAATGATGGCAAAGTCTACATTTTCTCAAATCACTTAACTCTATTTCTTCAAAAAGCTTGGAGACGAATATTGTGGATTTCTTTCCTTACACCTATTTCGAAATTTTAATCAATATCTCATCAATTTTCATCATGATCGAATGAGATATTGAAACAAAATTAAGTTTTTGTATCTCTTCATATTCCTTCAAAGCATGGCAAGTTTTTTTTTCTTCAACTGCATGCTTCCCTTTGTTATTCGTTGTGTCATGTTCATCCGGCACAGTCATTTGATCAAATCAAATTGTCCTCATAGTATTTTTAGCTTTCTGCTGTCATCACAGTAGGTCATGTATTTGCAATGGCACTGATCGTTTGTGGCATCTTACAGATACTGTCACGCACTTAATGCTATCAATATTTTCTCTTTGCCCATTATCCGCGGCAAAATCCTTATTTATCATATCATGAAATGATATTTTCCTCTTTCAGCAATATTCAATCCCGAGTATTGTTTCTAAACAAATTAACACCCTGAATATATTCTGTGTTATCACATATTTTCCTCCCAAAACCCTTCATTCCAAAAATATCTCCAGGAATTGACTCAATCCCAAAATTCTTTCTTTTTCTCAAACCTTTGGTTTTCATCCTGCTATGCTCTGTTGAAGAAGGCTGCTATAAAAATAAAAATAAAATAAAAACAAATATATGCATTTTCTTGTGAAAGCCAGCCGTGAGAAAAGAGTGCAATAGTCCATCGTCAAAGATTAAATACAGCAGCAAGCAGTCAAGCTACAAAGTTGGGGTTTCAAGATTTTTTTCTTTCAAGTTGCACACTAAAATTCTTTCCACTGTCCAACTTGAGGGGGGGTGTTGGAATATGGTACGTATACAACGTGAATCAAGTTAGCAGAGAAATTGTTCGGAAGATTTAGTCATCTAGTAATTCAAGTATTGTAGCTAGAGTCTGTTACTAGGTTAACTGTTTAGTGTTTATCTTAACATCCTAATTCCTATAAATAGGAATCAATAATGTATTTGTAAATCACTCAATCATCTCCAGTATTGAGCAGCAATCTAATTCACCCTACGGGGTTCATCCGTGGACGTAGGCGTTAGTGCCGACCCACGTTAAACATTGTCTTCCTTTACAATTTTGGTATGTAGATTTTCTTGTTTATCTTTTGTTATATCATTGATTTATTCTTGTATTCTCTGCTATCATCAATTATATTCATCTTAGATTTGATCTGCATATCAAAATCTAAGACACTTAGTCAAGGCTACCAAATTAGGGTGATTATTTTTTGGTTTGTTGGTATTTCAGTTCACTGGCTCCATGATAGAGTTTTGTGGCATTTATGCGAAGATTGTTATTGTCGATCATTTTTGTTGTTTGAGAGGTAAATTGATAAATTTCTCGGCACATTGTATAGCTATACATAGTAAGGGGACTGGCTTCGGCTGAAGCCGTTGATGATTATGATGATGTTGATCTCTAGAACTTCGAAAATAACCCAGAAGGAAGTGACAAGGATGGTATTTCCTCTGGAGCTTCTTATCAGGTGATTGTTTAGTGCTTTATTATCTTTTTAATAGTTATAAATATCTACAGTGCATTCATCTAAGTTAAAATTGAAATGTGAAGGTGATGCGGGTGGGGGATAGTCCTACCTGATAAGATGAATGTGGTAGTTGTATACGGTAGGTATAGGTATCATTGCTTCGCATCATTTTTCCGTGTTAATAATTATGTTAGAGTTATACAATGATTCCGTAGTTTTGTTAATTTTCTGGTTTTGTGTGTTTTATGCAGTGTCGGAGGCATGGCGTAAAAAGGATGTACTTTGTGTCTTTGCTATTTTGTTGGTTTTATGCAGTGTCGGGGGCATGGAGTAAAAAGGATATACTTTGTGTTTTTGCTATTTTGTTGGTACAAGTAGGTATTAATGGGAATGTGTATGTGTACTTGCTATAGGTGGAGTTCAAGTAGTTACCGCATTATTACCTAATTAGTTTATTAATTTTTTTGATCTTGGATTATAAAATCATAGTTAACGACAAACTAAATATATGTCTTACATTAGACAATAGACAAACAACACTAATTTCTTTATAGTCCATGAAATACTATTTAGTTTATCAATATTATACAACAATAATTGCCGACATGCTAAACATATTTCTTAGAAGTTAACTGTTCAAATATGTTAGATGAATGACAAGGTGTGCTATACGATGTATATAAACCCGCAAACTCCTCAAATATGTTTATGTTACGCATATGGAATCTTTATATTGCCCATTTATTTTAAAAACTTCAAATACTCTATCTATTTCTCAACAAGTGACCTATATGCCATGGATTTGCTGAATGGGAATTGTTGAGTAAAATCGTACTGCAGGATACCTTAGGATTTATGAAATAGCCCCCGCTATTTTTGGTAGTACACATCTCTCCTAGACCTACTTCCACCACGAGATGTCCTAGCACCTTGAGAACATATCCTTCAACTCACCTGGATATGCATATAGGTATTAATGATGATTAGGCGTTTGCTTACAAAGGTAAAAAAGTCCCAATAACTATGAAGAGTTCTCAATTTTGATTAGGCTTATACTCAAAAGGGTAAGGAAACCCCAACAATAATGGAGAGGAATATTAGAGGGTTTTGTTATTGTTTAGGTTAGCTTTGCCCGATTCATATTTATCGCCGCCAATTTGGCTCTATCTGGCTGTCCATGTATGTGTTAATCATATGGTAGTAAGTTTATTTTGAATTAATTTTGGGTGTTCTTCTTTTTAAATGCAGGACTTTCAAGATTAGTTGAAAGTGTCATCAGAGACAATAGGTGTTAGATTCAAAAAATGTTGTTTGATTTTTTCAAGTGCATTTTTTATTTTGTCTTGCTGTAGAGATGCTGATCAACTTCGGTGATCCGAAGTACTTAAATATAAAGCTATCGATGTGTTTAATAGATATGTAGGTGCCCTAAATATTTGCATAGTATATTTTATGCTTATGGTCAGTAAGTATTCTGAGTGTGGTAAATATTTACTGCCGCACATGATACTTTCATCCTTTAAACAGGTCGTCTGATGATAAACATACGTGTTTCGTTGCAGGTAGCCTATCCGGATTTATCTACGTAGCTTTGCAAACAATTAAGTTAAACATGGATGTATTTCATTAACTAATTCTACATACATCTCCCTTGACTTTGCGGTTGCACCTGTCGGTGTGTGGAACTGTAGATGGAGATGTTTCTAGCATTAGATTGTGCAGTGCTTCCAATGTAGATTGTCAGCAAACCTGAGGAGTGAGAATTTCATAGCTTCTAAATTAATCTACGATTTTGTGAATATTAAGATACAACACTTCCCATTCGGATGCAAGCGATATCTCCATCTACTTTGCAATACAACATGTTCAGAGGTATATGGATGAAGATGTTTTTAACGTATGTTTTTCAGAAATATTGAGGCCATGTTAAAGAATATTGAGGCCATGTTAAAGATTCGTTAGTTGGGGACTTAGAAGTACCCACTCTTGCACCCAAAGAATAATGTAATTATTGTCATCCAGGAGTTAGGTTCGTTTTAAATTTGTGTACCCATTATACTTATCCATATTTTGTCTTTAGGATTTCTGATGGACCTCCTATTGGTCCCGCAGCAACTATATTAGGAATGTCATGGCTTTTTGGCTGAAAATATGACCATCGTATTAGCTTTATATATAATTAGACTAAGATTATGGATGATATAATGTGTTTTTTAGGTGAAGCTCCATAAATAGAAGGGCAATCTATTTATGTTATATGCATCACATCCTTAATCATATACACTATAAGGTAATTACCTTTTTATGTTCTTATCCTATCCCGAATCTTTCTGATCTTACCGAAGTTATGGTTATTTTGTACATACTTAGATTTTGAAATGAAAGTGTAGATTCTATTATGTCTGAGAAATTTCCTATTCTTATTTCATAATATTTATTAAATGTTTTCTGTAGGACAGACCTATGCCTCAAAAACCAGACAAAAATTTGGTTTGCTACTTTTCTTTGTTTTCTTTTGATTTTTGATTTATCAAATTGGACACATTTGCTACAATCTAATATATGAGGCTAATCTGTGGTATAGTGTCTACTTGAACTGATAGCATCATTCAAAGAACCCACACAAGATCTAATAAAACATCATCATTAGTGTATTTTTTTCTTAAATTAGTTTTATGGGTTCTACTATTGATACTTTTTTGGCTCATTTAAGAACATGTCTGTTAATTTATTTTGGTTTGAGTTTCTCTAAATTAGTTTTAGTTGATGTGAATGTTGTACCATTTTTTGGCTGGAATATTTCAGATACATGAACAACAATAAGAATTGAATGACTACGCTTATGGATTGTTTGTTGCACTCTATTACCAGTTATATGCCTCCTCTATAATCTGATGTACAGTTATTTATCGCTTCGAAGCACTTTTAGTTCAGTTTGATAATCATTTTCATAATTCACAATTATTTATTGCTTCGAAGCACTTTAAGTTCAGTTTGAATGATCATTTGCATAATCCTTTTCTAATTTGAAGGCGACCAATCTGCAATCATAGCTCTCCAGTCATAGGATAAATTTAATAAATTTCTTGGAATATGCATTTTGATATTTTAGAATGGCCCATTTTTTTAAAGATTCTAACTTATCGTGCTTTTACGCTTCGGAAATCAATATAGGTTTGCATATTCTAACTTCTAACTTATTGGATGCTAATGCAGGTAGACAATCAGGCCACCATATTGGAAATCCCTTATATGCACCGTAAACCAGTATTCCAGATCAAGCTTAAAGAAAATAGCATGAACAGGCGAGTCAATTTCTTTGCGCCCCAAGAAAGGTTCCCCGTAAATTTTATCGAAGTTACAATGTGAACACATCAACTTTGAACCAAAAATGCAGGTATCTCTTTTTGTAATTGTTTGGAATAACTTAGTGGTAACCTATTTTCTCGACGTCAACCCCGATAATATGACAGTGCTCAACTATTGCATCTTTGTTTGTGGGTAAAACTGTTTCTGCTGGTTTTGGTAAATTTGGGTGTGTGGATGAGAAACGAGCCTAAACTTTAAACAAATGCACTGCACGGGAGTACTTTAGATTTGAGATATCAATCTATACAATCCTGGACTAAACCAAGAAATGGTCGTTCCAGGCTTGCTTCGGTCACAAAGTGAAGGAGAAGGGTTGGTCTTAGGGAGGGAAGCGAAGAAGGTGTTGAGACCAGAATGGTTAATTCTGAAGGTGTGGCTATTTTATGACTTGTATCAGAATGTGGAACTGGCTTGTGGAATGTAAGATATCAGTTCTTTGGTGTTTTCTGGATACTGTGTTGTTGTCAACCAAACTGTTGGCGTTTGGTTGAAATACGTAGAACCTATTTATACAAGTCATATTGAACGTACCCTGATCTCGTAGAAAGTGAGAATGATTGAGGGATGGAGAAGTAGGGTCGTGTGTAAAATCCAGAAAACCACGTTCCCATTATGAAGTAGACGAGTTAGTTTACACCCACTATTTCTTTCCGCCACTAACTTCCCTGCTTTCTGACACATTCTTATAATGGGCGTGTTGCACGCCGCACGTTGTAAACCGCCAGACCAATACCTTAATGAGTATCCCCCAGTTTGTGACATGTTTGATATCTCGAGTGTTTTCGTGGAAAACGTGTAGCAGGTTGTTATGTGTGGCAAGTCAAAGTCAGGAGACTTGCCTCAGGAGAGTATCATGTGATGCTATTAGGCTTATCTTGGCTGGTCGCCTAAGACTTGCCACAGGCCTGTAAATTCTGTGGCGAATTTGGACGGCAGAAATTGTAGCTTATGAGAAAGGATGACCATTGATTATGACCACATATTGTTGTATAGCAAGGTGGCGCCATCGGCATAGTGGCGCCTGGCGTAGCCATGGCATAGCGGCATACCAGTGGCGTAGCCGTGGCAGCTGTTTTGGCATATTGGTATTAGACCCAAATATGGCTCCGGCAACATTGGCCATGTTGCTAAGTTAAACTTAAGTCCTTAGGAGAATCACTTGACCTAGTTGGCATGGAGACTTTAACTAAATTAGGGTTTGGCGTATCGAAATCCTAATTAGCACGTGTGATGCGGCACGGTGGCGTGGATGACATAGTTAGTTCATGCCAGTGGCACGATGGTGCAAGTAGCGCCAGCCATGGCCGCTAGATTTTGGCACATTGGTGTTAGACCCAAACGTGGCGTGGCAACATTGGCCTTGTTGCCACATCAATCCCAATTCTATGGGAAACGTTACTTGGCTTGGTTGGCGTAACAACTTTGCCTAAATTAGGGTTTGGCATGCCAAAACCCTAATTAGTTCATACGGCATGCAGCATGTGGCCGTGGCGCATCGACGTTTTGTGCAAATGGTGCCATAGCCACGCCAAAGGAACCATAGCCAGGCCATCATATGGAAACGGCCACAGGAGCAAGGATTGCCACGGGTGGCTATGATATGGCATTTTTATTAGGGCTTCCTGGGTCCCGCACGACTCGTGGCATGTTGTGGGGCCCGAAGTGGCATAATTTGTTCCACGATTGGAAATTAGGGTTTCGACCATGCAAGGTCGTGTTTCTGGTTAGGATAACCACATTGAAGTCTGTTATGGCGTTGGCCACGAACAGAAGATGGGTTGGCACGTAAGTGCATTATTTATGGTATGTTGCCACGTTCGGCATGCTTCTGCGGCAAAGTGGCACATCCGACACGTTTGGCATGCACGTTTGGCATGCCAGTTAGCGCATTGGCGCAACTTTGGAAAGCCAATTTGGTATTGGCGCAAATTTTCATCTCTATTTTAATACTGCGGCAGGTTTAGAGCAACCTGATTGGTCGAAAAAGAGAGGGTCAGTCAAACGCGGGCGTGGCCACACTTCTGGTATGGGTGTGGCAATTTTAAAGCGACCTGATTGGTCGATGGGAAAAAGGGCCGGCAAGTATGGGCTCAGCCACAACTTATGTGCGTGTGGCGGGTTTAAGGCGACCTGATTGGTCGAGGGAAATAGGGCCGGTTTAGGCAACATGGGGCGTGGCCAATGGCAAATGGCGGCGGCTGGCTAAGGCATGGCCACGCCTCCCTTTGATGCTGCTCCTATTCTGCGGCTCCTTTATTTATTGTTTTCTGATTCTGGGCAAGATTTTGCACCTACTAATCCATGGCGAATTAATTACCCAGTTTGCCTAGGCTTAATTTCGACGAGCAAGGTCTGATATATTGTGCAAGGCGCAAAACCCTAATTTTTGCAAATTAGTCAGGGTAATATCTGAATCTTGTGAATTATCACAAAATTGATTGAATTATATGTGTTGACACAGAGTTCTTTAAGTTCATTGCCAGAGAGCAGTATGCTTTCTGATTGAATACTTTATGCAAAGACCTTATCCTTGATACTTGGAAATTCGTGCTACTCTGCTGCGAGTGAACACAAATTGTCATGCCATATCAACATTAAGGGTTCAGCCGGGGAACATAGCACAGAAAGCATTCAAAGAAACTTATATTAACTGAGTAATACAGGCAAGGTGCCAAAATTTACAGAATATCTATGATTGTTGCTACATGCACCATTCTGGATAAATTTCATGTGAATATATTGAGTTGCTCAATAAATGCGCCAGTGAAGAGGTTGAACACTCGTCACTTTTACATGGCTCAGTTTCTTTACAGAGTGACGACACTCTAAATGCAGGGTTTTACAAATTTATCCCTGAACTAAAAACCACCATCAACATTAAGTCCCCTGCTTAGCACGTAACAGTGGCATTGTTGCGGGGTAAGCATGAGATGGTGACAGACAAGAGTAAAATCGAAAGGGAGAGACATGAAGAGATTACCAGGAAAATTCGACTAACCTTTGGCAGGAGGCACGAGTAGTCTATGATCCTTGTGCCGGAGGCTTGGCGTATTTCTGTCTTGGCCACAAGGTGCTGGCATTGGTTTGGACGTAGATATTTGCTTCCCGGAACGTTGGCGCCAATTTGGGCCATTGGGATGATGCTGACGCTACAATTTCGGACACGGACCATTGATGTTGGCGCTGCGACTTTGGCAGCGGAGCGGTGATGATGGCGCTGCAACTTCAGCCACGGAGCGGTAATGATGGCGCTGCAACTTCAATCACGGAGCAGTAATGATGGCGCTGCAACTTCAACCACGGAGCAGTAATGATGGTGGTGCTACTTCGGCTATGGATCATGAGTGTGGTGCGCCCAGTCATCTATTCTCTTTCATGGAAAAAGAAGGAATCCTTCTTCTGTTCAAACTCTAGAAACTCCGTTCGTACGAAAAGGGGTATCGACCCTCTTCTGTTTTTGTTGCTCGTCTGGCTCCGTGCTTTCGTATGCAGCGTCTGGATCCTGTTCGTCATTTTTTAGCGGTGGTAGAGCGATCATTAACGGCAACAAAGCAATCTCCAATAGTTATAATCAGCAGCAAGACGATCCAGGATATCTCAAGGTAGGTGCTCTCTCCTATTTTGCGCATGTAGCCACCCAACAATACCATCGATCTTCTCCAGAATGTGTAATAAGGTTCTGACTCCAGAAGAATGAGTATCTAACCTTTCCAGTGGAATTCAAAATTTACCAAACTTCATTGCACTCTTGGGATGGATGGATGAAATATGTGCTCGACAATGATCATGTCCGGGCTAATCTTGGAGATTGTGGTTGCGTTGTTGGTCCATCCTTGACTTTAGGTTATTTGGTGCCTGGACTTTCTGATTGCGATGATGATCTGCTGTAGATGCTTGTATGGTTGAAATCTTCCGGAGACATTGGGTGAAATAGATAGAGGCGTTCCGTTGCCGATGTGCTGCTATCAAGTCTTCAAGGACTTCGTTCCAAGCGACATCCTTTGAACCATCTTATGATCTTGGACTATTGTATGTAATTGGATGCGATGAGCAGTCCCCAGTTACACTTCCATCTGGTCATATATCCGATGGTGTGGTCGGATATGTGAATATCTCTGTGGCGTGCTTTTGGAGTCTTTGATGCACGTGTACGGCTTCATGTTGAGAAATTCCTGCGGCTCGTAAAGCTTCGGAAGTGATGATGTTGAAATCAGGAATAACCTGGTTGAGGGAAGTGAAGGCATCCCATGCTGGTAGTCCCCATGTGTGATTATCCTGAGCCTATTTTCTCGTGGAAGATGTGCTTCTACTGTATTCACTGGTAAGGCGGTGACTGCGTTTAAACTTCTAAACCTGAAGGAGGCTTCAGTCCCCAAGTGTAGCCTACTTTAATTACATCGCCTTGAATCCACGCCTATGGGATTTTATACAAGATTATTGTACTCTCCTGGATGTGATGCTGGGATGCTTGGAACATCACATGGACGAAACATCCTGGACAACGAAGAGGTAGAATTGAGAGAGTTATGCCGTTAATCGTGGCTCCCTCTGTCTTTTCAAGAAAAATGTTTCAACCGTGTCTCTGGAGTTATCTCATGAATGCTTGATTGTTTTCGGGGATGAACCGCGGTGAGCAGTCCCCAATCGCACTTCTTTTTGTTTTCTGAAGTTGTTTTCTCTGAGTAGGCTTAGGATCCGGGCCTCGTAAAGTGTTGCAGGCGCCTTCTAGACGAAGAGGTGATGATATCCTTACGTTACACCTTTGAAGAATAGATGACCTTGTCGTGGCCATGAATTTTGGGTTGACCGTGCCTCCCGAGCTTTGAAAAGGATTCCGTGTAGAGCCTCAATCCCCAAGTTTGGTTTACATGTTTCTATCTTGTATGGTCGGTGAGTTGACCATGATAAAGATATCATCTTGCATCCGTACTGCTGACTCTATTACTTTTTCCATGTGAAACTAAAATATGGAGAAGTATGGATTACCTTTGTAGTGGTTGTTGCTATGGTAAAGCTCTGGCTGGTATCAACAAACGAACAACAACAGTTCTTGGCAGCAGAAGAGACTACATTGTCGTGGGAACCCAAAATAGGTTGGCTGGAATTGCATGGGTGTCCATGGAAGCAAAGGGATTGGCTGGATGCGTAGGCGAGTAAACTATCCACGACCACGAGCTTTGGCGAGATGGATCAAAAAGTAGCCACAACTACGAACCTTGGTTGGCTTTGATCACGATCCTTGACAGGGAGGAGTGTGGCGGCTACGACATGATCCTTGGCAGGGAGGAGTGTGGCGGCTACGACATGATCCTTGGCAGGGAGGAGTGTGGCGGCTACGACACGATCCTTGGCAGGGAGGAGTGTGGCGGCTACAACACGATCCTTGGCAGGGAGAAGTAGAGACTTCTGGAGAGAACGTTAAAACGGAGCGGCTCTTGGAGCGAAACATTGAAGCGGCCCCTGGAGAGAAGCGTTGAAGCGGAGCGGCTTCTGGAGCGAAATGTTGAAGCGGTCCCTTATGAGTTTTGGCCATGCTCGTCTGAGTTTTGGCAAGAACTTCATGTCTCTCCATTAAATAGATAATGGTAATGGGAAGGTTGGTTTCCTCTGGATCCTCCAGTCTCTCTTCCTGACGAAGAAGTGATGGCAGTCCTAGTGATGGTTGGAAGCGTCATGCTCGAAGAAATATTAGGAGTAGCGGCGGCTCTGTCTCTGGTAATAAGAGGCGTCACGTCAGAGGGGATGCTTCCGGTGCTGCCGGTGTTGGTGGTAGAGGATGTAACGCCTTGGGACGTGTTGACTGCGCTTGCGGATGGTACATTGGTGTTGTCCATTCCCCTCTTTCTCTCATCCGATACGGCCACATACTCTATTCGCTTATGGGTCTCTCCACAAAACTGAATTTTCAGGTTGCAAATCCGAGTTTATTGTGTGATGCAATCCTGGCCGCGATAAGTCCCCAGTCATCCTTTATTGTCTCTGTAACATCTCTATGTCGATCCGCGGAAAGGCGGAGAACCTCCAGTCCCCAAGCATAATTCCCTTTGAATCAATCTTTTCCTGGACAATGCGCTTCAGAGCGCTGCATTCGTTGGTAGGATGATGAATAAACCTGTGATAGTGGCAATATCTTGAATCTAGCATCTCCTGATCAGTTGGTGGACGCCCTACCGGGGGTAGTTGGACTACTCTCTCTCGTACCCAAATTTTCAGTAACTCTATAACTCTTCTGATAGGCAACGAGAAGCGTGGATATTTTGAATCTGGCTTCTCCCGCATCAGTAGTTGTTGTGGCGGAAATTCTTACAGGCTTTGGCATGAAGCTCTCTTTGAGGGCGGAATTGAAGCTTGAGCGATCATTGACTCATGAGTGGATCGTTTACTTCTACTGTATTGCTGAAAGGTAATTTTTCTTGAGGGGCCTGCGTCAGCGACGGTGACATATGGTGGCTGAGATAGATATCGTTCATTGGCGCAGTGTTCATTTCCATAAGCGTCTTGGTAGTTTTCCCCCTCTTCAGGTGCTTCTCTTTTCAGCAAAGCAGTCGTGGTTGCAGACTGTTAGACAACTCTTTGAACTTCAGCGAGGGTTTGGAGATAAATATTTTCCAGCAAGGCTTCATAGGCAGGATTTTTACCTTTGTCTTGCAGATGTTATGGCGCACCTGGAAAGTCTCCTCCCCCGGTCTTGTGAAATTTTCCTGGCTCTCTGTGTTGGCAGAATCCAATTGGCCGCTCTTTTGCTGCTCCTTTATGATGTGGCTACGTGCTCTGTCAGTATCCTCATCGGTAGAGTTGAAGGCTTTAGCCAAATATTTAACATACTTCGTATTACTCTTGAAATTCGCGAGATCCTTCGGATAAGCCTTTGCTAATTCTTCCCACAATCGGCTTATTATACTCTTCAGGATACGAAGCGTCTCGTTTTGCCGCCTGATAATATCGACTTGGCTGGCAACCATGTCCTCTAGCATTTTTGTCATGTTTTCCATGGTAGTTGGCTTCCAGCTATTCATTGCTTCTACAAGGTTCGAATGACCCGAATACATCTGGAAAGAATCTTTGACTGAAATGGGTTTCAATTAACGATTAAACTAAGACCAATTGGGATGGAAATGAAATTGAGAATTGAATTTGCAACCGAGAGATTTAATCTCTCATTGTGGTCGCCAATTGTTTGTGGGTAAAAACTGTTTCTGCTGGTTTTGGTAAATTTGGGTGTGTGGATGAGAAACGAGCCTAAACCTTAAACAAATGCACTGCACGGGAGTACTCTAGATTCGAGAGATCAATCTGTACAATCCTGACCTAAACCAAGAAATTTTCGTTCCAAGCTTGCTTCGGTCACAAAGTGAAGGAGAAGGGTTGGTCTTAGGGAGGGAAGCGAAGAAGGTGTTGAGACCAGAATGGTTAATTCTGAAGGTGTGGCTATTTTATGACTTGTATCAGAATGTGGAACTGGCTTGTGGAATGTAAGCTATCAGTTCTTTGGTGTTTTCTGGATATTGTGTTGTTGTTAACCAAACTGTTGTCGTTTGGTCGAAATAGGTAGAACCTATTTATAAAAGTCATATTGAACGCACCATGATCTCGTAGAAAGTGAGAATGATTGAGTGATGGAGAAGTTGGGTCGTGTGTAAATGCCAGAAAACCACGTTCCCATTATGAAGGAGACGAGTTAGTTTACACCCACTACTTCTTTCCGCCACTAACTGCCCTGCTTTCTGACACTTTCTTATAGTGGGCGTGCTGCACGCCGCATGCTGTAAACCGCCAGACCAATACCCTGATGAGTATCCCCCAGTTTGTGACATGTTTGATGTCTCGAGTGTTTTCCTGGAAAACGTGTAGCAGGTTGCTATGTGTGGCAAGTCAAAGTCAGGAGACTTGCCACAGGAGAATAGCATGTGATGCTATTAGGCTTGTCTTGGCTGGTCGCCTAAGACTTGCCACAGGCCTGTCAATTCTGTGGCGAATTTGGATGACTGAGATTGTAGCTTATGAGAAAGGATGGCCATTGATTATGGCCACATCTTGTTGTATAGCAAGGTGGCGCCATTAGCATGGTGGCGCCATTAGCATAGTGGCGCCTGGCGTAGCCATGGCATAGCGGAATGACAGTGGCATATCCGTGGCAGTTGTTTTGGCATATTGGTATTAGACCCAAATATGGCTCCAGCAACATTGGCCCTGTTGCTAAGTTAAACTTAAGATCTTAGGAGAATCACTTGACCTAGTCGACATGACGACTTTAATTAAATTAGGGTTTGGTGTATCGAAACCCTAATTAGCACGTGCGCTGCGGCACAGTGGTGCGGCTGACATAGTTAGCGCATGCAAGTGGCACGATGGTGCAAGTAGCGTCTGGTGTAGCCACGGCCGCTAGATTTAGGCACATTGGTGTTAGACCCAAATGTGGCGTGGCAACATTGGCCCTGTTGCCACATCAATCCCAATGTTCTGGGAAACATTACTTGGCTTGGTTGGCGTAGCAACTTTGCCTAAATTAGGGTTTGGCGTGCCAAAACCCTAATTAGTTCATACGGCATGCGGCATGTGGCTGTGGCGCATCGACGTTTTGTGCAAATGGTTCCAAAGCCACACCAAAGGAACCATAGCCAGACCATCATATGGAAACGACCACAGGAGCAGGGATTTCCATGGGTGGATATGATATGGCGTCTTTATTAGGGCGTCCTGGGTCTCGCACGACTCGTGGCATGTGGTGGGGCCCGAAGTGGCATAATTTGTGTCACGACTGGAAATTAGGGTTTCGACCATGCAAGGTCGTGTTTCTGGTTAGGATAACCACATTGAAGTCTGCTATGGCGTTGACCACGAACAAAAGGTGGGTTGGCACGTAAGTGCATTATTTATGGTATGTTTCCACGTTCGGCATGCTTCTGTGGCAAAGTGGCACGTCCTACACTTTGGGAATGCACGTTTGACGTGCCAGTTAGCGCATTGGCGCAACTTTGGAAAGCCAATTTGGTATTGGCGCAATTTTTCATCTCTTTTTTAATACTGCGGCAGGTTTAGAGCAACCTGATTGGTCGAAAAAGAAAAGGCGGTCAAACGCGGGCGTGGACACACTTCTGGTGTGGGTGTGGCAAGTTTAAAGCAATCTGATTGATCGATGGGAAAAAGGGTCGGCAAGTATGGGCCCAACCACAACTTATGTGCGTGTGGAGGGTTTAAGGAGACATGATTGGTCGAGGGAAATAAGGTCGGTTTAGGAAACATGGGGCGTGGCCAATGGCAAAGGGCGCCGGCTGGCCTAAGGAATGGCCACGCTTCCCTTTGCTACTGCTCTTATTCTGCGGCTCCTTTATTTCTTGTTTTCAGATTCTGGGCAAGATTTTGCACCTACTAGTCCATGGCGAATTAATTACCCAGTTTTCCTAGGGTTAATTTCGACAGGCAAGGTATGATATACTGCGAAGGCGCAAAACCCTAATTTTTGCAAATTAGTCAGGGTAATATCTGAAAAAGTGGGGGTACAAAAACTACACCCAATATTTCGCTTAGCAATCTGTATGGACAAACTCCAATATACTTTCTAGAGAATAAACTAGACAGTCAGACTCAATCTAGATAAAAAGTACTCCCTCTGTCCTAGTTTACTTGCCTAAATTGGGCATTTTTTTGGTCCTAATTTAGTTGCTAAGTTTCATATTTTTTCCCATTTTATCCTAATCTACCCCTATGTTAGAATCAAGTCATGGTATTGAGAATTGTGTAACTCTATTTCCCATACACTTCTTAAATTCTCCTGTCTCTATATATATCCTTTATTCCCATACACAATTCTTTTTTGTTTTGAATTCTTAAATACTAGACCAAAAAACTAGATGTGTCTTAAATACTATTTTTGGGGTAATTTTGGAAAAAATATTTCTCTCTGTACTTTCCTTAATATGTGTGCAAAAACCATTTTAAGCAAGTAAATTAGGACGTAGGGAGTATATCAAAGAGTTTATATCTCAATTTCTCGATTTGATATATACTCAAGCAAATAGAAATCTACGAGTCTTTATCAAATACTAGAGAGATAACTTGGATGGTACCAAAGACCAATATCCAAGTGTCAATCAATTTAAATCAACAACCAAAAGGTCGGATATTCTAATTGATTGAACAACGCACAACCTGTGATATTTCAATTATATAACAAAATATAATGCGGAAAAGAAATAACACAGACACCGGAATTTTGTTAACGAGGAAACCGCAAATGCAGAAAAACACCGGGACCTAGTCCAGTTTGAACACACACTGTATTAAGCCGCTACAACACTAGCCTACTCCAAATTAACTTCGGTCTGGACTGTAGTTGAACCCCAATCAATCTCACACTGATCCAAGGTAAAGTTATTCTCATACGTCTCTTATCCCAGCAGGATGCTACGTACTTGATTTCCTTAGCTGATCTCATCCACAAACTAAGAGTTGCTACGATCCAAAGTCGAAGACTTTAATAAACAAATTTGTATCACACAGAAAAGTCTACGGTAATAGATAAATCCGTCTCCCACGAATATACCTACGAGTTTTGTTCCGTCTTTTGATAAATAAAGGTGAACAGGAACCAATTGATAAACCAGACTTATATTCCCGAAGAACAACCTATTATTATCAATCACCTCACAATAATCTTAATCGACGCAGCGAAAAAAAGATATTGCGGAATCACAAACGATGAGACGAAGTATTTGTGATTTCTTTTATATCTTGCCTATCGGAGATATCAATATCAAGCCAATTATTACAATTGTACTCGTACGATAGAAACAGCAAGATCAGATCACACAACTACAAGAAAGTAGTATCGGTCTGGCTTCATAATCCCAATGAAGTCTTTAAGTCGTTAACCTGGTTTAGAAGAAGAAACCAAAGGTTAAAGGAGAATCGACTCTAGCTTAGCACAACTAGTATCACACAGAAGGTGTGGGGATTAGGTTTCCCAGTTGCTAGAGTTCTCCCTTATATAGTCTTTCAAATCAGGGTCTGCAATCAATGTTAGCTTGGTAACAATGCATTCAATATTCACCGTTAGATGAAAACCTGATTAGATTCAAGCTAATATCTTTCAACCGTTAGATCGAAAACTATCTTGTTACACACAAATGAAATGCACGTTTTTAGGCTTGTGCAACTGTACCCAAACTTGTACATTTGTTGGTTCAACAATAGTCAACCAAATGGTTAGCCATATGATCACTTTCATATCAACCATATTCTTCTTCACCATAACTAGTTCAAGTGACTCAAATGAACTAGTTAGAGAGTTGTTCAATTGCAAGGAAATCTTATGTAACTACACAAGACACAGTTTGCAATTTGCATTCCTTAGTTTATATAAGAATAAATTCACAAACATCGTTTTTAGATATAACCTACTCAAGTTCACGGACTGGGTTCGCGGACTTAAGTTACCGGATGGAGTTCACAAACTCCAGCAGAATTTCTCGGGTCGAGAACTTCCGCCAGTTCGCGGACTTGGCTCACGCCACTATTCCGGTTCTCTTAATCAACAAAGTTCGCAAACTTCGGTTCAAGGAATAAGGACTTAAACATATATGTGTTTCCACAACAATGCTTATATCCTCCAATGGTTATATAATCTCAACTCTCATTTCAATCATTGAAACATTCTTAGAGGACGTTGATATTCTATAGTTGTTATTCACAAACTATTTTTCGTCAAAGTAAGCAATTTTCCAAGTGATTGAAACTTGTCATGACTTTCGTCACTAGGTAAAGATGAACTTGGCTAAAGCGAAAGCTTACCAACACATATTTCGAGAAATAAATAGGCGAGATAAAGTTGGCTCGAAATAGCAAATGTGTATAATCAAAGTTCAATTGTATCACAACTTCAACAACAATACTATGGTGATATTTATCACTCCCCCTTAGTCAATAAACCATCTCACCTGGAAATCACTCCCCCTTACATAATGATCCGAAAACCATATGTATTTGTAGTGTGAACTACATATTAATTCTCCCCCTTTTTGTCAATAAAATTGGCAAAGGTACAAGAACGGGATCCTAATGAAAGAGACATTTCATGACCAAAAGAAAGAAACAGGTATCATCTTATTTAGATGCAATCATAAAGCCGAAGCTAACTGCATTCATGAAGGATTTTATAAAGATACAAAATAACCCTATAATATTCCACAGCCGCACTCCCCACAAAGATTTGGCAATTAAGCACAAGTTCAACTAAGAACTCTCCCCCATAATATGTCATTCCTGAAAGAACAACAAGAGCGACCTTAATTTCGAAAGAAAAGAAGGATTTCTTTGGACATAACAAATCACATACAAGTATGAATTTGAATCCAAAATACTCAATTAAATTAACTACAAGAGAACCCATGATTAATTCAATCGAAAGTGCTCAACATAAGTGAACTTATGGAGACACAAAAATATACAATTAGATTAATCACAAGAGAACCCATAATTAATCTAATCGAAATACACAACCAAACTAATCACAAAAATAATCGATTTAATTGGTCATGCTCATCATAAGACAACTTACGGAGCAACAACTAAATAACCAAACAAGATGATTAATTTAGTTCAATATGCTCGACATAAAGTATCTCGCGGAACAACAACTAAGCTAATCATAAAAATAATCAACTTGGTCGTTTAATGCTCAACATAAGACACTTTATGGAGCCTTACAGTAATACATAAAATATGGATCAGGGAAGATCAATACTGCGGAATACACAAGGATTCATTCTATTTTCCATCACTATTCCCATAACGATATTCAATAGACCTAATCCTTGCAAACAAAAGATTTTAACTTATCTTCCATCAATAATTGACATAATAGGCTTAACTTTTGTATTTGTCAAAAGTCTATTCATTATTTTATCAATATATGTATATCGACATACGAAAGACTTTATTTTTGACAAGGTATGGGACAATCATAGTTCACGGACGCAAACACACATATCCCATAACAATATTGCAATATATAAAACCATAAAGATTAATACTGCAAAAATCATCTTCCAAACCAATTTAGAATTTAAATAAATAAATCTAAAACATGAAGATGAAAACGTTGGACATAGCTATGTGTAGTCACAATAATGGCTATTACAAACTCTAGTTATTCTTCTAACTAAAACAAGAAAAATAGAAGATTTACTAGGCAATAAGACCTTTGAAGAATTCTTTATCGTCCCCGAACTCCTTGTCGTCAACATCCATTGGGACATAAGGTTCATTAAGGTATGAGTTTATATCAATAAACCTTCTTGGATGATGATGTCGAAACAGGGCCTTCTGAATCTCATGAGTCTTATACAAAAAAGCCTTTATTTGTTGAATCTCCTTTCGCATCTCCTTCAACTCTTCAAGAACATCATAAAACTTTTGAGAGTTTGAAGGAAGGCTCTTGGCTTCCTCACATTCCTTCTCTTTCTTTTCGAGGTAGGAGATAACGGAGATTTCTCTTTTTGCTTCATGATTGATGGCTTAACAATCATATTAACGTCTTTTCCATCAGAAGACATCATGCTTGGAGTATCCATAACGTATTGGTTTGTGAGAGGAAATCACAAATTGAACTCAACAAGTAGTCTTGAGATAAAAAGAGGTTTTGAGGAAGGAATAAGGAATGTAGGGTTTCGAAACCTTTAAACAGGTTCGTACACGTCCAACTCACAACCCTATAAAAAAGTAGAATTGTCGATAATAACCCTCTTTTGTTGATAGACGGGGAAGAACAAAAACTAAGAAAAAAAGAGAGAAAAAAAACTTTTCCTAAAGCCTGAGAGGTACAAAATCATCGTCTCTTTTGATCAGGCACATGAGAAAAGATTACCTAAACAACACAATCAAGTTGCGTTGCGGTGAACAACAATTTGTCCACCATTTTCCTCTTGAGAGGAATCCACAGACCTCTGTCTATCAAAATGACTTGACCATCCTTCTTCTCTAATGGTCTTGGTTTATTCTTGGAAACTAACTTCTTAGACGAAGATAAAATCCTACATACCTCAGCGGTCTTCTGAGCAAGTTTAAGCTTATTTGCTAATTGATTTTCTCTTCGTTGAAGTTTGTTGACGTGCCTCAATTGGTGTTTGTACTTGTAGCACTTTAAAAGTTCATGACCCTTTACAGAACAATATGAGCACGTCAAACTAGGATAAAAGTTAGGATTCTGAGATGTGCACGCAGCTAGACACATGGTGGAACCTGAAACATTACAAACAGAGTTTCCAAGAAATGGGTCAATTTTTTCTTCCAGATTAGTTGGGTTTTTTTCTGAAAGAATATCGAGATTGATGTATGTATTGCTACAGTTATCAAAATAAATATTTTCACCAAGAAGTGCAACACTTGATTTCTCGTCTTCATTAGAATCATAGTTGTCAGACATTTCATCAAGAGTTGCAGCAATACCTTTGTTCCCAGTGTATTTTCTGTGATTTGGACACTCGTTTGAAAAATGACCAAATCCCTTATACTTAAAGCACTGAGGCATATCCTCATCATCAGTTTCATCTTTTTCCCTGTTTTTAGGAGGAATACGATTATGAGGTTTAACTGATGCTTTAGGATTATCTCTGGAGAACCGTTTACTTCTCTTCAATAGAAGATCCCTAAACTGTCTTGTGATCATCGAGACCGACTTGTCAAGATCTTCATCTGATGAATCTGTCTCAGAGTGATCATCTTCGGAGATATAAACTTTTTTACTCTTATCAAGTAATTTAGTGTCCTTTTGTGCTTTGAACGCAACATCCTTAGTTTTGGATGAATGTTCGTTATCAAAGATCTTAAGCTTCCCAACCAGCGTATTTCTGGAAGGTTGTTTCCTTCAACGATGGCATGCTTCTTAGAATCGTATTTATATGGCAGCGATTTGAGAATTTACATCACAATGTCCTTTTCAGGAATAGTCTTACCCAATGCAAAAGATGCATTAACAATTTCAGACACTCTGTGATTAAACTCATCAAATGTATCTTCATCTGCCATTCGAAGGTTTTGAATCCTAGCTTCCTTTTCACTGGAGTTACCTTCGAATACGGTTTCTAAGATATCCCACGCATCTTTAGACCTCGTGCAGTTTGACACATGGTGCTGAAGATTTGGGGTAATTGCATGTATGATGGCATTAAAACCGTCGGAATTTTGCATTGCAGCATTTATCTCGGCAGTGGTGTATTCGCCAATATCTTTGGGAATGTTTACATCTCCAACTGCCACGACGGGAGCATTATACCCATTAACAACATATACCCATGATTCAAAATCACGTGCTTGAAGAAAATCTCGCATAGAAATTTCCCACCATAAGTAATTAGAGCCATCGAAGACTGGTGGTACATTAATTGAGATAGCACCTCTGTCCATAGAGTCAGATCGCTACAAACATAGACTTGTAAGGTATTAAACGTGTTTTCCTGCTCTGATACCAATTGAAAAAGTGGGGGTGCAACAACCACACCCAATATTTCGCTTAGCAATCTGTATGGACAAACTCCAATATACTTTCTAGAGAATCAACTAGACAGTCAGACTCAATCTAGATAAAGATATATCAAAGAGTTTATATCTCAATCTATCGGTTTGATATATACTCAAGCAAACAGAAATCTGCGAGTCTTTATCAAATACTAGAGAGATAACTTGGATGGTACCAAAGACCAATATCCAAGTGTCAATCAATTTAAATCAACAACCAAAAGGTCGGATATTCTAATTGATTGAACAACGCACAACCTGTGATATTTCAATTATTTAACAAAATATAATGCGGAAAAGAAATAACACAAACACCAGAATTTTGTTAACGAGGAAACCGCAAATGCAGAAAAACCCCGGGACCTAGTCCAGTTTGAACACATACTGTATTAAGCCACTATAGACACTAGCCTACTCCAAATTAACTTCGGTCTGGACTGTAGTTGAACCCCAATCAATTCACACTGATCCAAGGTACAGTTATGCTCCTACGTCTCTGATCCCAGCAGGATGCTACGTACTTGATTCCCTTAGCTAATCTCACCCACAGCTAAGAGTTGCTACGACCCAATGTCGAAGACTTTAATAAACAAATTTGTATCACACAGAAAAGTCTACGATAATAGATAAATCCGTCTCCCACGAATATACCTACGAGTTTTGTTCCGTCTTTTGATAAATCAAGGTGAAAAAAACCAATTGATAAACCGGACTTATATTCCCGAAGAACAACCTAGTATTATCAATCACCTCACTATAATCCTAATCGAGCGAAAAAAAAGATATTGCGGAATCACAAACGATGAGAAGAAGTGTTTGTGATTTCTTTTATATCTTGCCTATCGGAGATATCAATCTCAAGCCAATTATTACAATTGTACTCGTACGATAGAAACAACAAGATCAGATCACACAACTACAAGAAAGTAGTATCGGTCTGGCTTCACAATCCCAATGAAGTCTTTAAGTCGTTAACCTGGTTTAGAAGAAGAAACCAAAGGTTAAAGGAGAATCGACTCTATCTTAGCACAACTAGTATCACACAGAAGGTGTGGGGATTAGGTTTCCCAGTTGCTAGATTTCTCCCTTATATAGTTTTTCAAATCAGGGTTTTTAATCAATGTTATCTTGGTAACAAAGTATTCAATATTCACCGTTAGATGAAAACCTGATTAGATTCAAGCTAATATCTTTCAACCGTTAGATCGAAAACTAGCTTGTTACACACAAATGAAATGCACGTTTCTAGGCTTGTGTAACCGTACCCAAACTTGTACATTTGTTGATTCAACAATAGTCAACCAAATGGTTATCCATATGATCTCTTTCATGTCAACCATATTCTTCTTCACCATAACTAGTTAAAGTGACTCAAATGAACTAGTTAGAGAGTTGTTCAATTGCAAGGAAATATTATGTAACTACACAAGCCACAATCGAAGCAAAAACGATTTGATTCACTCGAATCGGTTCATGAACCATATAACCACGGTTTGCAATTTGCATTTCTTAGTTTATATAAGAATAAGTTCACAAACATCGTTTTTAGATATAACCTACTCAAGTTCGCGGACTTAAGTTCCCGGACGGAGTTCACAAACTCCAGCAGAATTTCTCGGGTCGAGAACTTCCGCCTGTTCGCGGACTTGGCTCACGCCACTATTCCGGTTCTCTTGATCAACAAAGTTCGCAAACTTCGGTTCAAGGAATAATGACTTATACATATATGTGTTTCCACAACAATGCTTATATCCTCTAATGGTTATATAATCTAAACTCTCATTTCAATCACTGAAACATTCTTAGAGGACGTTGATATTCTATAGTTGTTATTCACAAACTATTTTTCGTCAAAGTAAGCAATTTTCAAAGTGATTGAAACTTGTCATGACTTTCGTCACTTGGTAAAGATGAACTTGGCTAAAGCGAAAGCTTACCAACACATATTTCGAGAAATAGATAGGCGAGATAAACTCGGCTCGAAATAGCAAATGTGTATAATCTAAGTCTATATAGAAAAACGACTTTTGTCTCAAGATAGGAGATAAATAAACTTTTGAGTGATAGATAAGTTCAAGTCTCCACATACCTTTTAGTAGATGAAGATCCACTGGTTCCTTGAGTAGTCCTTCGTCTTATATGATGATTGCCATGGAGTTCTTGAGCTCAACTACACTTTCTATCCTAGTCCGAGACCTTAGCTATAGTAGACTAGAAATCAAGACTTATAGTTTTGATCACTAACATTAACAAACATGCTTGAGATAACAACGCATGCGAGTTCGACCGAGCAATGCTCTAACAATATCTGAATCTTGTGAATTATCACAAAATTGAATGAATTCTATGTGCTGACACAGAGTTCTTTAAGTTCATTGCCAGAGAGCAGTATGCTTTCTGATTGAATACTTTATGCAAAGACCTTATCCTTGATACTTGGAAATTCGTGCTACTCTGCTGCGAGTGAACACAAATTGTCATGCCATATCAACATTAAGGGTTCAGCCGGGGAACATAGCACAGAAAGCATTCAAAGAAACTTATATTAGCTGAGTAATACAGGCAAGGTGCGAAAATTTACAGAATATCTGGGATTGTTGCTACATGCACCATTCTGGATAAATTTCATGTGAATATATTGAGTTGATCAATAAACGTGCCAGTGAAGAGGTTGAACACTCGTCACTTTTACATGGCTCTGTTTCTTTACAGAGTGACGGCACACTAAATGCGGGGTTTTACAAATTTATCCCTGAACTAAAAACCACCATCAATAATCTTCTAATAACTTAGGTCCATTATATGTTTCCAAGAACTTAGGCCTAACAGTATAAACCAGGGTTTTTTTCCCCAATTCTGCCATTTTTCTAAGTCTGATACAGTACAGTAAACGGGTTCTCTTATAGACAACGGAATTTGAAAGTTTGAAGATATGTGGTTGATGGATAAGAAGGTGACATGAAACAATGTTGTAGTACCCAAATATAATAAAAGTTGTTGATGCAGAGTTAATTTATTCTTAAAACTTGACAAGAAAAATAAGTGAATCATATTCAAGAGGCTCAGTTATCAACTTGCAACACAATAATCTTATTCGATGGGTCCTCGCTTGCTTGCAGTGTCTCTTATGCAAAGAAATCTCCTGTTTTCCTGCCTTTCTTTTGGTTGGAAATAAGTTTGTGTCTATGTATCATATGGTTTAAGGAAAAAAGAGTTTAGCTTCTCTTGACAGACTGTAGAGTTGCTCAACTTAGGATAAACTATTTAATATCAACTTTACACTTTTGTGTATATTATACTTCTCCACAAGTTTATATTCGTGTTCATTGCTTGAGAATCTTTGTACGCAATCGCAAAAAAAAATGAGCATGTACATAGCCAGGGTATCAAAGTTTGATCACAACTTTAATTTCATCGGAATTAAAAACTGCCTAAATTGTGGGAATGGTATCATACATATCTTTCTTACATCTGAATTACATATTTACAATGTTGTTCTAATGTGCAGTGTGGTCGGGAGAGCGGAAGAAATTATAATATATGTAAAAGGAGGTAAATAGTTCAGACGGTGATTCTAACAAATTGCAAGGACTACAGGGGTTGGTGCAGCCGTCTTGGGAGGTGGCCGATGTAGAGGCAGGTTATCATAATCTTTGGCCTTGCGGTAACTACTAAACCTTGAATATAATTTATAGTACCATGTTTTTCCATCCATTTACATGGATCTCAATCTAACTATGTTATGTTAAGAGTTTCTATTTTTAACATAAGATACCTTATGAACATGTTTTGACGCCCATCTGATTTTATAGGTGAAGAGAGCCTAATTCGAAGAATGGGTTTTATTTGCTTCATCTAATTTGATTTGTTTTATTTTATGGTAATCTCTTCTCTCTTTTCTTTACGTTTACTGTTTTTTCATTTTGCTTTATGTGTACTGTTTCTTCTTTTCAGTCAAAAGCAATATAGATGTTAAGATGTTTGTAAAGAGAATGAAAGAAAGTTTCCTGCTAAAGAGAAGAGGTGGCTGCACCGGGGAAAACAGTTCGGCGGTGTGCCAAACAAGAGAAATAGCTAATGAAAGGGGATATGATAAACAATAAAAGAAGTGGAGAGGAGATGAGGGGGAGCAACAACTACCATTAATGGCACTAAATCATGTACCTAGGCAGTGCAGATATGTGAACAAATCTATAGATTCTATGTTGACGTTGTTGGCTTCTTGCAAGTCAAGTATCCTTATGCCCTTGATTTTGACGATGCTTGGTAATACTATTATCTATATTTATATGTTTTATTCATCAATTAACGCTAGGAATTTAAGTTTCATAGAAACTCATTTCGTGGTTATTCAATATAAGTCCATAGTAGGTTATATAATCAAGTTATTGGGATTCTTCATGTACAAGAGACGCTTGGGCGATTGTTAATGGCTGGAAATACATGTGAGAGAAAAGACCAGCAATTGAGCTACATCATTATGCACGTGAATGGGTATGGGACCTGTACTTTATATACATGAAAAACTTTTATTTTTCAATAACACTATATAACTTCACTTGGCACTGAACAAAGGATAATTAATAGTCAGTGTCGCACTCTTAAAGACTTCGGCATTTTTCCTTTCTTTTTTGATGACACTATATAACTATACTTGGCACTGAACGAAGGATAGCCAGTGTGGCACATTTTAAGACTTCAGCATTTTCTATAGTTTGTAGAGAATCTTTACGTTTTCATATATTTAGTATTCTGAATATAATTTTGATGAAAGATGAAAGACCATTGTAGGTTGAAATATAATTAGCATAAAAGAATAGTAATTTTAATTGGTGGATGAAAGTCGTATCTGGGGATCAGTGACCATGATACATTGAATATTTGATTGTTTCGTATCTCCGTCTGATGGTTGTTCATGCTAAAGGAGGTGTATTTTTCTGCTAGCTTTGGCAAGTTGGTCAGTCAGTTTCAGAGTTGTCTATGTGTCAGCAAAAGCCTAACAATCACATTATAGGGGTGAACTATGCTCATCGGGTTCGTTTTTAGCCGTTATTTATTGGAGACGAGGCTGCATGATTCATATTATGCTAACAATATGTTGTATTTATATTTGTACACTCAAGGTATTCAATTTATTTGCTCAACTGACTTTCTGAAGCCTATGTTGTTATCATCTTACTCTCATGTGAACGATGCATGTGCAGGTGTCGTAAAACATTACTCTCATGTAAATTTTTGATTAGCAGGGTTGATTTTCGTGTTTGTGTTTCTTACAATGGTAATGGGTGTTTCAGATTTGTTGGTTTTGAAGATTGTGTTAGGTTGAATTGTTCTTTTGTCAAATTGTGTACAATCCGGTCAAGTGCTGGCTTTGGTGCTCCCTTGCCACCACATGCAGACAATGGTCTTCAACTTCATTTTCAGTGTGCCTCTCATAAATTGGTATATGAAGATAAGACTGAAATGGTCCTTTTCATTTAATTGTATTTTTTCTCGACTATTTTTCTTTTGAAGATGAAATTGAATGGTAATGAACTGAAGGATGAAGTTCAGAACCTCAATTAAGTGACTAACAAAGCAGGACAAATTAAGGTAGAATAGATATCACAGGTGGAGACCCGGTGGAGCCCACAGATGAAGACAAATGTTTGTTCTTGAACTCATTATTTTAAGAAATTGAATACTTTTAGCTCGAAAAATGTCAGCAATAATAACAGTTCCCATATGACCCAATAAGTAGCAGAGTTCGTTGATGTTATCATTTTGTGTTTATTTTTGTTTTATCACACTATCTCACATTTTGGACGTTATTTTTGTGATTAAAAACCAAACGGTAACGTACTTGAAGCTAATATTTCGGAAATATGTTCATCTTACGTAGCTATACGTTCCCACCAAAAATGAGTGCATTCTGAAACTTATAACACCACCATCTACTACTTTGAAAATGAGTCGTTGAAATTAACATATTTTTAACCTTTAAAATTAAGATTGGTAGATGCTGGTGTTATACGTTTCTGAATGCGCTCTTTTTCGGTAGGTATGTGGGGCTTTGTAAAAAGATCATATCCCAAAAATATTAGCTTCAAATCCAATCTCATCTGATTTTTATTCACAAATAGGCGCTTATATGAAAAGAAAAGAAAAAAAAAACGTATATTTTTTAATGGATTTTTTTAACGACGTTTCTTAATGTCGGACATTTTAAATAGTAACTGGTGAGGTTGGTTCCCAATAAAACATATGGGTGCAGGTGCAAGGCGAAGCCCCTCCTCGCTATAGTGGGGCCAATCATCAACACCCTTGATGTGTGGCACGGGTAAAATCAAGTAATTCAAATCCGGGTGCTGCACTCATGAAAGGCGAGTCATGGTGTAATAAATGTGCAGTTATAATAAACGCACCAATTCCACAATAACAAGTATAAAAATTAAGTTACAAATATCCATCTATTTATTATTGGATGTTATAAGACCAATGTAACTAAAGCAACATATACTTTGTAAAGCAACATATACTTTGTGACAGTTTCATTCTCTAACTCACAATATACAATGGTAAGGATGACAGCGGTATATTCACATCAATGAGACAAACGGTTGAAGTGGTTGTAGATAAGAATATTAGAGTAACAAAAATGATGGCATTGCCAACGGTAGATGTAAACGATAACCATAATTGTTTATGACAAATACAATTAAGGGAATAAAATGCAATGAAATAATTTTGCTTTGCCGAAAACCGAGCAGACTGCGTGGAAGAAATATTAATTGCAATAGGGAGACCAATGGTCTTTAGATTCATACTTGAAGAAGGAAACTTCATATATCTCTCTCTAAAAGCACATGAGATACTTCATCGAGATAATGCATGCTTTGGAGAAAGCATATATTAAACAAAAACGAATGGGTAAGTACAACTCCTGAAAGAGAACAACTCCAGACACCTACTAAGAAAAATCATGGTAAAAAAATAAAAATTAAGTTACAAATATCCATCTATTTCTTATTGGATGTTATAAGACCAATGTAAGTAAAGCAATATATGCTTTGTGACAGTTACATTCTCCAACTCATAGTATACAACGGTAACAATGACAGTGGTATATGCACATCAATGGGACAAACGGTTAAAGTGGTTGTAGATAGTTCTTATGGGATGTTATAAGACCAATGTAAGTAAAGAAATACATGGTTTGTGACAGTTACATTCTCCAACTCATAGTATACAACGGTAACGATGACAGTGGTATATTCACACCAATGGGACAAACAGTTAAAATGGTTGTAGATAAGAATATTAGGATAACAAAAATGATGGCATTGCCAAAGGTAGATGTAAACGTTAACCATAAATTGTTTATGATAAACAAAGTTTTTGGAAAAAGGAAATAGAATGCAATAAAATAATTTTGCTTTGCCAAGAGACCGAGCAGACTACATGGAAGAAATATTAACTGCAATAGGGAAATCAATGGTGTTTAGTTTCATACTTGAAGAAGAAAACTTCATATTGTCTCTGCATTAATATTTCATGTACTTTATAGCATTTTACTTTTCTTTTTATTTTGTTTTGCATTTCATAAATTTGTGACATATATATCTTCCAAAACTTTTACAAATAAAACTATAGGTACAATATTTTAATAAAAAAAGGTTGGACAAAAAAACGTGCAATTATGTTCAATTGCTGATACTTATAAGCATATAAAATTTAATTAGTTTAAATCCAAAATTTATGGAGTCAACTTCATTTTTAATTATTTTAATATCTGCCCACTAAATTAATACATGAATTTATGTTTAGAATATCAAATTTAAATCATCAAATCATTAGATACCTAAAGGGTATCACAGTTCCCTATCCCTTCAAAAAAAATAACCTAATCAAAGATTGTTCAAAACTAATCTAATGCATGTGATCACGGGTGCGGGGCGAAGCCCGCCACATTAAATTAGCTGATTCCACTGGTCCCGGTGCGTAGCAAGGGTGACATTCTAATGTATTATTAAAACTAAAAAGAAAGTAATGTAATAACATACAAGTATTATTTAAAATTAATAATCAAATACGAGATTGAGATGGAAACAAGATAAACCAAACTTCCTATAATTTTTCTTGAATTGAATCATCAGATAAGGAAACTGCCTTACATTTTGCTCAATATTTTCTCTATATGGTTAACAAATTTAGATTCATATGGAGTAAAAGTTAAGAAACATATATGAGAACTACGAGGAAAATGAAAACAGTCATTTAGGCTAAGTAAATGGATACCAATGACGGTCTAATAGGGCGGGTAACATTAATGGGTTAATAGGGAGGGTATTGGACCCAGGAAAGAAAATTTGACTTGTGGCCTGTGCCCTCCCTCTTATTTAAATGGGTTAGGTCGGACCAGCTCGTAATGGGCCACGGGCACCCATGGATTTTCATGGGACAGGACGGACGGTACTGGGCCTTGGGTTGCCAGGCATAATTTACACCTTTACTTTAGAGGCAATACAGGTGGCACATAATTTGGGGTAACCAAACTACATTTATAAAGAGCTAGTTTGAATGTAGTAAGATCAATAAATGGTAGTGCATGAACTTTCAAATTGACAAATCATAATGTCATTAGAGACTGTAGATTTTTGCTTAACACATTTAACTCTTGGGTATTACTCATGTCCCTAGAGAACTGAATGGATTAGCTGATAGTGTAGCCAAATAATTTAGAAGTAGAACTGATAGTGGAAACTGCTATGCTAATGATTTTACAAGTTTGTTGGTTTCTCTTGTAAGAGAAAAACAATGAACTATTCCAGTTTAACTTCTTAATATATTTTTTTTCCTATTAAAAAAAATGATAGTTATTGTTTTATTTTGACTTGGTTATCTTCGATTATTCGAAAACTCAATTGATTAGAGATCAACCTCTAATGTAGAAAGAAAACACGGAGATTGCTAGAGATGCCAAGGGAAGAATAGGGATGTGAATAGACGATATTAAAGAAGAGATAAAGAAAAGATAAAAAGAGAATTCGTATAAAACAAATTATAATAAAATTGATACTAATATGTTTGATAAAACATATGATTTGGGATAATCCCATATGCCAAAGTACATAGGCCTTTACTAATACGTAAAGTAACTTGAATTCTAAACAAAAGAAATACTAAAATAAGGAAATAATTATGACTTCTAAATGAAGGATGTATATGCTACATCAGTCCTTACTTTTTGAGAAAAACTCGTCCCCAAGTTGTCATCACAGAACACGAATTTTTTTCCTCCATGAAAAATATAGATTTTACTTTCAACTGTTTACGTAGCTTTAGAGATCATAAAGATAAGTAGACAAGAAACGCTACTCAATGCAGTATAAGATGTGTGTTTAAATTTTCCGCGATCAAACACAAAAATCATATCAATAATTGTGGTAATGGAATCAATCATGCGAGCAGCTACTACGAGCACAAAAAATATATCTCCGAAATTTTGGGCCACATCTTTGAATGCACTTTCAATTGATTCATCCTTTTGGTGCTCCATTACTTGGAATAACTCATTCAGTTTATTATTTATATTTCTATTTTGGAAAAGCCAAACTAGATGCTTAGGTGTCTTTGAGATTTCTTTTCCTCTCTCGTAATAATTAACATTATGTGTAAGAAATAAAGAGTACAATAAAAATAAAAGCATTTTCACACTTGTGGAAACATCTTCACTTATATTCCTACTCCAAACTATATGACATGTGAGTTAGGGCCAGCCTTGAGAAACCGATGCTCCAAAGTGAAACCCCAAAATGATGCCCTATATACATCCATACAAGTCTTAAAAAACACATATCATAATTCGTAATCAATCAATTGATTAAGACTGATCACTTAATTATAGTAATCTGTGTAAAGAAATTGATGCCCTATAAAAAGAAATCTATATCCTAAATTTAGTTTGATACAAAAAAGAAGTAAGAAAAATAGAAGAACGATTAATTGATAGTAGTCCCATAATTTCAAAATGTTTACCACTTTTTTCTTTTAGCCCATTCACTGGTGCAAATTTGAGGTGGAAAAAAAAGAAATGAACAAAGGTATATTAGTTTTGGGTATTCTGTAAAAAGGGCAGTAATGGTGATATGTCAGGATAGTAATATTTTTAGTATGTAATCATGCAAATGAAAGTACGAAATTATGGTTTTGTTACAAGGGGTTGATAACTATCCCGTAAAATATGCTTGGAAGCTTGAATTCAATGTTCGACATATAAACTAAGTTTTCCTTCCACTTGAATTTAGTTTTTGATACCCCACTTGGTTTGACGTCCAAAGCTGAACTTCGGCTACTTTGACCCAAGGCCGACCCTGATATGAGTCCTTGTACTTTTGAAATCTCATATGTGTTAGCAAACAGGGTTTGCTAATTAATCAATGAGACATGTTCCTGCAATAGTATTGAATCAAATAATTCATGTGCCTTCACAATTTCTACCAATCTCATCCACTGAGAATTATCAATTATAATCTTTTTATGTGGCATTTTCACATAAATGACCCACATCAGAAATTTTAGTACCAATGACAAACAAATGAGCTATTGAATCTACAAAACCAAAATCCGTTTGATACCCAAATATAAAAATTAATCGAAAAATTAGTTTCTCACAGAAATTCCATGATATCTCCACACTTCCCACGATCGTGTAACGAACGACTATAGTTAAGATGACGATAAAAATGTTTCTCACCTGCCATCTTGAGATTGATAACGAGTAATACCTTGTTATCCAGTTGCTCATAAATTTCTCTTCATCAACGCTTTTGATAAGGAAACACATATATATGGTTAAAATCCTCTCCCCAATCAAATAATATTTGATTATCATCAAAACAAAGAGTAAAAGAGTCCTTACCATATAGTTTTTCGTTGAATAACTCCTTAGAGTTTGTAAGTTTTTTTGTAGCCCATATCAGCAATTCTGGATTGAAGTATTTTGTTGAAGTTTCCTTTATTTGTTCTTGTAACTCCTTTAATTTGATAACTCATAGCATTAGGTGAAACATCAGTTTCATTATCAGTACCGATGGTAATTGGCTTGACTTTATTTGAAATCATAGACAATATTTCACCATCTTCGTTGCCATCTTTTTTATTTTTAACAACATCATTTTGAGTAAAATTGACTCCAGGTTTAAGAATTGAAACATGTTTAGAGTTTTTACCCTCACATGACAGATCTGAATTAATATAGGTCCAAGGAGTTGTTGATATACTAATTTCTGCTTTCTCGGTAATATCTCGTAGCTATTTGAAGTAGGTATTAAACGCTAGGGAAGCATGCCAAACCTCACGTGAAAAAGAATTTCCTTCATGCTTTTGAGGAATAACTTTGGTAACCTGATTGTATGGAAGAGTACTCGGACGATCTCAAAAATCAATATCCAAGATCAATCTAGTCTTATCTAAATAATTGAATCTGAATTCTGCCAAGTATGAAACTTGTTATCTATCTTTCAAGATACGAATTCTACAAGAACAATTTTCGTAATCGATCACAATTGAGATGGACTTATCTATTAGAACTGATTAGGTACTACTTGTGTTATTCCTATTATAAAGATAAATAATATAATGTGCAAAAGGAAGAACATAAGATACCAGAAGTTTTGTTAACGAGAAAAACTGCAATTGCAGAAAAATTCCGGGACCTTGTCAGATTTGAACACCGAATTGTATTAAGCTGATACAGACACTAGCCTAGTATCAGACTTCGGACTGAAATATAGTTGAGACCGAATTCACCCTCAAAGCAATTCAGCTGCATTCTTGCCCCTTATGTCTCTTAAACCTCGCAAGGCTCTACTCAATTGATTCCTTAGATGACGTCCTTTACATACTAAGAGTTACTTCAACCTAAATGAAGACTTTTGATACCAATCTTCCTCTAACAGATGCGCCTATTTGATATCCCTTTAGATCAATAGATCAAGGCTTGGAAATTTGTTTGCAAAAGACAAAGCTATCAAACCTCACAAATCCATAATACTTACATTTATTTAGCTGAGAATCTTGGATTATTAACCATCTATCAAAAAAAATAATATTAAACTGATCAATTAAGAAGAGTTTTAGATATCTATTTTGAGAAATCACCAAGTATGAGATGAAAAGAACTATTTGATTTCTCTCATTCCTGAAAAAGATTACTAAAACCTCGATAACATAATAAACAAGACCGGGATACACGAAATATTAAGGTAAAGATAGTCGGACCTGGCTTCATGAATCCCTGAATTAAGTCTTTAAGTCGTAAACCTAGGTTCATAGAGGACGACTCTAGCAAGCAACTAGGACACATAAGTGGCAGGGTTTGGATTTCCTGGTTGTTTGAGTCTCTCTATTTATAGATTTTTCAAAATTATGGTTGCTTAGAATTCAAGCTAAGATAACTTGATATTCAAGCAAACATTTTCTCTGTTTGGATGAAACTATTGTTAGGAGTACATGTAATCATGTGAGAAGTTTATATTGAAATCATATAGAAGAATATACACTATGGTCCAAGGTACTGGGACCGTGTTCAACGATAGTTCTTGGCAAATATGCCTTTCGAACTTATAAGGAAAGTCGTGTTCATTTAAACACCTAAGACTTGAATCATGATGCACATACACAAGGTGTTTTAGTGATCAAGATGCCTCAGAAGTGCTTATGTATCACATGCACATACATCTGTTAAGTTCATATTGTGTAGGTATGTGAAGGTACGCTTACCTATGCTTCAGTTCACGAATTCAGATGGCCAAGGTATGCGTATTGTGTACGTCAACCCATAACGGAACTTAGAACTAAGGGGTATGTGTATAAGGAACACGTACCCTTATTCCGGAACTCAGATGACGACGATACGCATACTGGTTACGTGTACTGTCTTGTACCCAGAATTCGGTAGTTCTTTAAGCTCCCCCAATAGCCATAGATGATGAACATCATTGCTTGAGAAATTTTCAATGGATTAACTTGAATCGAAAATAGTTCATAAACAATAAATTGTTCTTAACTAAGTTTGTCAAGTATACAAACAACTATTGCTTGAATCATATTTCGAGATGTTTAACAAAACAAGATTGACTCAAAATTTCTTCTTTTCAATATCTAGTAGAAGTCATACAACATAGTCTCATATAGATATAATGGTTATACTTGTGAGTAAACAGAATGGTTCAGTCTTCACATATCTCTTTGTTCATGAAGTTCTCCAAATATCTTTTGATCTTCATTTTTCAATCTTTGAGGGTTATTCAGTGATGTCTGATACTCAACTACTATACTCTAACCTAGCCCGAGACTTAATTTTAGTAAACTAGAAATCAAGCTATATTTTTATGCTACTAACATTGACAACAAGGTTGAGATAGAAAAACTTACGAGTTCGACCGAGAAATGCGCTAACACTCTTAACCAACTCTTGCAGCAGAAACAACAATGTTTTTAGTTAATGATGAATCCTCTTTAATCTCGATACGTGATCTTTTGCTTGATGTATTATATGATATTGTTGTGACCCGATTGTGGTAGTTACTAAAGCACGAGTCTTCCAATCAATGTGCTCTTTGAGAATTGCAGTAGACTTGGAGGGAATTAAAATTTTCCTTCTTCGCTATGGAAGAAAGTATACGTATTCTCATAATAATTGTGAAATGCGCGAATATCATACTTCCATGGTCTTCCGATAAGTTGATGTGTAGCATTCATGTTGATTACATCACACATAACTGAATCTTCATACCCAGGAAAAGAAAAGTTCACGAGACATTGATGTGTAATATCCTGAGAAGTAGAACCATTAACCCATCCAACTGAGTAAGGATTTGGATGTGGAGTAACTGGTAGATTTAACTTCTCCACCACAATAGAAGCAATATAGTTATCTATGCTACCACCATCAGTAGTCATATCACAAACCTTTCCCCCAATGAAACACCTTGACATGAAAATATTATTTCTTTAGGAAAAAGAAGGTTCCAAAGGTAATATAGGATGAATCATTCCTAAAAAATGTTCGCCACAATATTTATGTACTTCTTCAAATTCATAATTACCTAACTCATCATCATCTTATCCATTTTAAAAGGAATAAAACTTTCTGACTACGAAAAGAAAACTAGTGTCTTATTTTGAAAGATTAGGTTTTTGATTTGCGGAAGAGGATCGAATTTTAGATGAGAATCTAAATTTTTTGGCTCTGATGCCAACTAATATAGAACGATAAAGGAAGAATGCAATAAGGAGATTGCCAGAGATGCGAATGGAAGAACATGGATGCGAGTAGACGCTATTAAAGAAGAGATAAATAAAAGATAAAAGAGGATTCGTGGAAAAAGAATTATATAGGCCCTTACTAATACTTAAAATTACTAATTTTACACAAAAGAAATACCAAAATACAAAAATAGCTATGACTTCCAAATTAAGGATGTATGTCCTACATCAACCTCGGTGGAGTCTTAGTAGAACGGATAGTTATTAATCGATCGAAAGAAGAAACTCAGGGGTGTATTTGATTAGAATTTATATGGATATTTAACAATCCTAAAAACTCCTAAATGTTCAATTAAGATATGCAAGGAATCATTTATATATCTATGGTATTCAATTTAGATTTTTTTAGATTCCACAACTATCCTAGGTATTCTATTCGTTTAAGAGTTCTTAGGATACTTGATGAGCAAGATATATTAGGATTTTTATGGATATTTATAGTGAAAATATGTATGGTACTATCTCATACTAAGCTCAATCCAAAGCACATGAGTTTCATGGATTCTTATGGACAATTTTATTATTTTTTCTGGTTTTCTTTTTTTATCACTGCACGTTACATTTTTCCACCACCACCTCCACCACACACCACCAACCAGTACATGCACCACCACCAACAACAACAACCACCACCATTACATCAGCACCGACCACCACCAACAACAACAACAACCACCATTACATCAGCACTGACCAACACCATCACCCACCAGCATCGACCACCAACTACCACCATCGACCACCACCATCGACCGCCAACCACCACCATCACCCACCAACACCGATCACCAACCACTACTAGCACCCACCAACACTGACCGCCAACCACCACCAGCACCCACCACCCAACGCCACGTGATAACCTTGATTTTTTTCAACTATATTACGATTTGGTAATTCATTTTAACTTTTATAAATCTAAATTAATCTTAATTCAATGCATTATAATCCAAAGTAATATAGAATCTACGTGATTCTTGTAAGAAACATTATATATCCATTATATTTTGGTAAAACTATTTATCTATTTTTATTCATTTAAACCCTGATCCAATACACCCCATAAATTTTTTAAACATATGATGGAATTCTATTGGGAAAGTGATACAGTTACCGCAGGGATTATCTCAATTTTTATTCCCAGGAAAAATCAGGGGGTCCGTTAAATGGTGGAGCCCACACCCTTTTCTGCTTCCGTCGGGATAAAAATCGGGAATTCCCCTCGGTTCCTTTATCATTTCCGATTCCATTATGGCCGTATGAGTGAGTGAAAGCTAATCTGACTTTCTCCCTTTTTGACAACACACTTTAACCAAAAAAAAAGATGATACTGTACACTTAAGTTACCACATAGGTAGGTTATCTTGATAGGTCATATGTAGGCTGAATAATAGCATACAACAAGCTCGAAAATATGCTGCCAAAAGTTGTGCGAATATATATATATATATATTTTTTTTTTATAATGATTCATCCAAAAAGGCATTTAGCCAGTAATAATCACGTCAGGCTTTATATTCTAGAGAATTGATTTGGTGCATTATAACTAAGGATATCCATATTGTTGTCGCCTATATTGGGCTCATAGTAGTAGTAGACTGTTCTCGGAGTAGCATTAAAATTATTGAGCCTCTGCCAATCCTGCATATAAATTGGAAAAAGGTTTAAATCATGGTAAGAATTGATGGTAACTCTCGTGGAAACGACTAGATTAATGCAGGCTACATGATTGCAGAAATGTCTCAACTTATTCAGTCAATATTTAATATATCTCTGGTTTATTAAAAAAGGTATGAAGAAGAGAGATAGAATGCTTACATCACTATACAATATTGAGGTTCTGGCAATTCTCATTAATGTTCCTCTGTGCAACCAGCTTCTCCGTATCTGTGGAAATTGTTGCCTGAGACGCCACATTACATGCCAATCTTATGATGCTTGATGGTGGCGAAGACAACCCAGGTGGTACTACAGCCTCGGCCAGAAATGCTGCATCTGAAAGATCTGTGAGTTTTGGATTGTCCAATGTTTTCATATTCCCTTGCGGGTACCCAGAATCAACAAGATTGGTGGGGATTTTGGTTGCACCCTTAGTTACTCTTCCCACTTCATGTTTCTCAACAGCTTTTTCAGTATTTTCTTGAGTCTTTACTGATAAAACCTGTACATAACCAAATGTTTCAGACTTCCAGTAGAAGGATTTACCATATACAGATACTTCACTCTACTATTCACTATTCCATATAAACTTAAACTAACCAGAAACTAACTTTTGTTATTGTAAACTTGAACTATTTATTACGGAGTACTTCCTAGCCATGAGACCAATGCTTCAATATCCACAGATTAATTTTCCCCAAACAGAAAATATTATATAACCTTAGCTAACATGTTATAAATATTAAAGAACAAAAAGATGGCAAAAGGTCAATACTGGGTCTTACTTGCTCCTCAGGTTTGAGGTCACTCTGGTTTTCGTCGATCAGCTCCTGCTTTAGTCGAGGCTCCTCAATAAAAATTTCCGAGCTTCCTATCTTCTTTTGGGAAGAAGATGCGAGATTGTGATTATCAGCTACAGGTGCAGCATTAACCTCTTGGAGTTCAAACGAAAGGTCTTCTTCTCGTCTACTGGCAAGAGATGTCTGCGGCGATAAATGGGGAGTACTGGAACTGCTTTCATCAAGTTCAAGAAGTCTATCCTTGTAAGCCCATGATAACCGGATGAAGCGGTTACCCAGCACAGCATCAGGTGAACTTATTGCAGCTTCTGCGGATTCTCTCTTTGAAAACTGGATGTAGGCTTTTTTTCTATCAGTTGTTATAAAAATGTCATCTACCACTCCAAATTTCTGAAAATGGGAAAGAAGGGGTTCTATCTTGTTCTCTTTTGGGGGAATGTGGCTGACATATAGAGTGCGTAAAGTTTTCTGGTGTGAAGTGTGTTTTACTATTAATGCATTAGATGATTCACCACAGGCAATGTTCCAAGGAGGCTGATCAGGATCATATAAGTCAACTGCACTTGCACCTGTAGACGTAGACGGTAATTTGGGCAATCCTGACCTATTTGCAGTCATCAAAGGCCTACTAGTATTACTGTGAATAAGGTTACTGTGTGCTGAAAGACCTGAAGGTGGACATTCTGAATTCAAATGCGCTGTTCTAGCTCTTGTTCCCGTGAAGTTTGCTCTTGAAAGTGAAACAGGGAGATTGAGCTGTGAAAGGCTCTGTAAGCAGCAAAACCAATCAATCGTCAAGAACAGATGAAACGATGTTGAAATGCAAAAACAATTACAAACCGCAGATGCTCAATTTGTTGATGAACATTAATACCCTAAAACATGGACTGACATTTGATATAAGAGACCAAGTATTTTTGAGATGTATTGCAAACATTTTTGCTGGTAAATGTAGCGCAATGTTGTAGAACAGCAACAAACGTCTTAATGACATCTCTCTATCATAGAGACCACTTGTGTATTTAAACAGTAGAGTACCTGAATATCTTCCACAATAATTCGATCTACACCATGATCTATTGGGCATACATCTCCTTTGAGACAAAAGCCAAGTTCTTCGAAGTCTCTACAGCGTTGATGAGGCATGCCATTGCCAATTCTCGGTGTGTGACTCACAGGCGGTCCTAGAGTTCTTTGCCAACTGAAAGGATGGAAAGCATCCGTAGGCCTCCCTTGATTTATAGGCGGTCCATGAGTTCTTTGCCAACTGCTAGGATGAAAAGGATGCCGTCTTTCAATAGGCATCCATGGAATCATCCCACGTGTTTGCAACTCCCTTTCTTGAAATACATACTCAGTAAATACTGAATGATGCTGGCTCCAGTATCCAGGAGTCTTTTCGAGTCCTCTGTCTAACGGATTACAACCTAGGCCCATAGAAAAATCACTACAAGCACCAGGATCAGCATAGGGTGGTGGTGGGCTCACTCTGCTCTGCATCTCTAAATCCCAAGAACTGTTAGAGGTTGAAGCAGGGCTAGGATGCTCTCCATTGATCTCTGTCGATTTTTTTGAAGAAGCAGCGTTATCTTCTTTTAGACTTTCACTTGATGAAGCAGGGTTAGGAAGCTTCGCATTGATCTCTGTGTTTTTTCTTGATGAGCCAGAGTCATCCGTTTTTAGATTGTCACTTGATGGAGGATCACTACCCAATAACCTCTTCCCATTTTTAAAAATTTCACTTCGAACTCTACTAGGAGGCCTCTGAAGATACTGCCCTGCCACATCTTTCTCCAAAGACTGGTCTCCCTCCTACGACGACGCAGACGTTTGCGACCCTTGCGAACTCGCTTAGACTGAGAATGGGTCTCTCTCCTGCTACACTTAGGTCTGCGTTCATCATCCTTGAGAGCTTCTTTAGACTGAGGATGGGTCTCTCTCCTACTATGCTTACGTTTGCGGTCATCATCCTTGGGAGCTTCTTTAGATTGATAATGAGTATCCTCCCTAGAATGCTTAAGTATTCGAGCATCGTTTTCCCGAGCTTTTTCATACTGAGAACGGGTCTCTTCCCTCCAGTGCTTAAGTTTGCGATCAACAGCCTCACGAGCTTCTTTAGACTGTAAATGGGTCTCTTCTCTACAATGCTTGAGTTTGCAATCAGCATCCTCACAACCTTGTTTCTCTAAATTGTGATCAGAAGAGGAACAACCTCTCTTCCTAGATGCAATTCTCAGTCTGGGCGCTTGGGGCAGATCCTTTGTAGAAAGACAAGGATATACACCAACTTGCTCAATAACATCCGATTTTTCAGGTAACGTGACAACTGAACCTTTATCTATGGCTTTGAACAAGTTCGAGACAAATAACTCTGTGCCTACAAGAAGCAAGATGGGAGCAAACCAAAAAAAAAAAAATATATATGAACATTACACTTTGGGGTATTCCAATCCCTATTGCAACATGTCATAATCAGATAATCTGAACTATCAAAACTTATATAAAAGAATGAATCTCAAAGCCAATAACGCCAGAGAAGAAGACGTACCATTTCCCAGAAAATCCACCAGATTCTCAGCACAAAATTTCTTTAGCTCCTCCATAGGTTTCTCCTTCTTTAAAAATGCAGTCACATATTTTGCAAGAATCGCAGGATCAGCCTTTGTCCTGCAAAACACAATCAAACCAACTAAGATGAAACAGTGAAATGGAAATCGTAGAAACAACATTTAGATTTTAGAGAGAAGAGAAACATGAATCAAAAGTAGTACTTACAAGGGTGCAAGATTGATCAAGAGATAGTTAGTCAAAGAGGTTTCTTCAAGCTTCATTATTATGGAAATGCTGTGGAAAATAAAACCCTAGAAATCAGTAAAGTAAAGTTGCATTGAATTTTGATTTAGGGTGTTTTGGTGTTTGGTGGGGGTTTGCAGTGTGATTACCACTTCAAGCTAAGAAACAAATGCTGTTTCTTTCATTCGCTCCTATGGTTTCTCTTTTTGGACAACTAGAGTCGGGTTATAGAATAGAAAAATAAAATACTAAAAGCAATAATGAATGCTTAGTCATCCTATGGTTTGTTTATTTCCGCCCAAATTTCGTCTCTGAGCAGCTCGACCGTCGGGAGTCAGGACCATCACCGATCCCGGAGTTGAAATAAAAAGAAAACTAGGCCATCATTATGTTGGAACCGCCACTATGAGAACAATCCTTGGCAAACTCATGCGTATCCTCAATAGGGGCAACCACCAGAACTAGTCTTGAACCCTTTTCTTATGGATGACGTACTCCAACCTTTTGTACTCCACCAGTCCATTTTAGGCGTCAAGGGTTTGAACTCCAGGACAAGGATGTGTAGGCTAGCAGCTAGCAACAGGAAAGAATGATGTAGCAATTAAGCGATTAGTCCCAAATATACTGGGTTTTGAACGCTCTAGTCCTACCTCCCAAAACCTAGTACTAGGAGATCCAAATTTGCAATATTTTAAACGAGTCAATCCTTTTGAGAACGATTCGGTCCAATATATTTTTCTTTAATGCCCAAAACACCCATCAGCTAAAATGTGACGTTCCTTTTCATCGTAAGGTTTATGTTCATTCATTCTTTCTCATGCCGAAACTCGATACAGCTTTCTCTCCCGTGGAAATACGAAATCCTAATCTCGTTTTAGTAAAATTTCGATCCCCAAACAAATCTAACAATCAAACAGACACTTGATTCAATTTGGGAAACCTAGATCGTCGTCATCATTAACTTTTCGAGAAGATTTAGGGGGAAGTTATAAATTCAATTTTCAGCAAACTTGTTTGAAGATTTCATCATTGATAGAGATTTTCAAAGATAAGTTTAATATATTCTTATCACTTATTTTGATCAAACTGTTACCTTATTGATTTGATTTGAAATCAATTTTAGGGAAAAAAAAAACTACAAGTCTAAAAACCTAATTACTTTAATTTCAGTTCGAATTTGTTATTCGATTTATGATGAGAGTTTAAATCTATGAGCATCTCTTTGTTTTGAGATAAAAATCTCCAAATACAAGCTTTCAATTTATTTTGCTTCGCTGGGATTCATTTGATTTTACTGTAGTTTACTTATTTGTCATCTGTTATATATTGGTAGCTTGTCGTCAATGTAAATGCATACATTTCTTTTTCCTTGTGCTAGAAAATATGAATGAAATCTTAATTTTTTAACAATTGTTGTTGTGGATGTGGGAAAACTGATGATTGATTCATTATCACATGTTTGTGCTTGCTAAATCTTAATTTTTTTAACAATTGTTGTTGTGGATGTGGGAAAATTGATGATTGATTCATTGTCACATTGTTGCCCGGCCTTCACTAAGTGACATTTCTTGTCTTAACATAATATGGATTTGGTTCTCCGAGGTTTTTTATTACCTTTATTGTTGTCTATGAATGGCTTTCTCAATTGGTACATTCCTTTTTATTACGTCAAAGGGAAATTGTAGTCGGTAGAAGACTGAAATGAATTACAAAAAAAAGAGCAAAATTATGGAAGAAATTTCTTTTTAACTTTTCATTTTGTTACTATTATTTTCCTATGATATGGGATTGAGTGCTTGAGTGTTGCTTTCACTTGTCAGCATATTTTGGTGTCACGTTCATATGAAATTGACTGTTCATTTTTCACGTGTATGTACTCCTGGTTGTCGACCGCCTAGATTTGCTTTTCTTCTTCCTTTCCCCCTGTTCTTGTTGTTTTATGCTTATTGCTTTTACTTTTGACAGTTTTTTCTTTTTCAGATTATGTTCCAAAAGGAAGTGAAGACACACCATTTACAGGTATACTAAATGTTTCCTACTGTCTAACAAGAATATACATTTCAATTTTCAACTATACTTAAGTATCCTTGTTGGTCACTAGTTGGGATATCAATTTTCATTTTGCTGTTTGAAAACCATGTGCTCCAGTGACTATGCTTACACCTTTGCTTGTATTCTTCTGGTAGTGTTAATAAGACAAAAACTTGCTAAGTTCTAAATCTTTCTTAGGTCGGAAAAATAATGAGCACAACATTTTTTTCAATTTTTTTTAATTTGATGAGTTTATGGATAGTACCTGGTGCTAATTCTTAACTTATTCAGTAGAAACTTGGACACGTGATAGGTATGAGAGTCTAAAAATATTTTGAATAGTGGTTTTGTTTTGAGTACATATATATTTGAGTACATGATAAATGTTTACAAATTTGATTTTTTATCATTCTATACATGATTCTAGTTGCTTTGTTTGGCAACAATGAACTAGAGATGGTAGTGATTGTACGTATTAGTGCACTTGTGCGTAATGCAAGTGTACATATTGCTGCACATGTACGTAATGCAAGTGTACATATTGGTACACCCGTACGTAGTGCAAGTGTACATATTTGTGCACCTGTACGTAATCCAAGTTTATATTTTTCGTCTTAGTTCAATAAGATAATATTACTTTGTTGGTTCACAGTCTATTTGATTTAGTGGAATTTGAGTTCTGCTATACGATGTTAAAGTTAGGGTGAATTTGGGTTCAATTTTTATAAGGATTCACATCTACCTAACGATATATAGTTAAAGATTAATTTTCCTGTGTATATTAATTTATCATTTATTGTATTTAGCGTTTTTAATTGAGTGATGTCATAGTGGAAACTAAGGTAAGTAACTTAAAGTACTGCCAAAAGTAGTCGTCTACTGGTAATGATTTGAGACCATATAGGAAAAAAATATTCATTAGACACAATTCAGAGAATTAGCTGGAGTTTGAGTAAAATAGTAAGCTAGCTTTCCCAAATAACAAGACTGTGCTAATGCTGTAGATAAGTCTATATTGGAAAATATTCAGAGCCTAAATTAGGCGATATATAACGATTGGCATTCTTCTGAAATATGACAAGACTTGAAGCCTAAATTTGGTAATAGCTAGTTACATGAGTTTCAAAAATCGGCTCAGGCCCATTATAGGATTCTTAATCAAATTTTAGTGAATAATCTTTTTTCATTTATTGGACGTCGAATCAGTGATGCTAGAGTCACTAAATGTTGGTTATGACAAAAATTACATGTATAAATATTGGTACACCTATAATATGAGTGTACATTGTGGTACACATGTGACAAAGATTATACGTGTACATAATAGCCACTCTACGACTCTTAATCAAATTTTAGTGAACAATCTTTTTTCATTTCTTAAATGTCGAATCAGTGATGATATGAGCCGGTGACTTTTGGTTACAACATAAATTACATGTGTACATATTGGTACACCTATAATATAAGTGGACATTGTTGTACACATTTACCGAAGTTACATGTGTACATAATAGCACACATGTAATACAAGTGTACATTGTTGTGCACATGTGACAAAAATCACAATATATGGACATATATCGCATAAGCTATATTGATCACGTAATTCTTCCCAAATAAAAAATGAGATTTAGCCCTTAGCGGTACTCTTTTATTTTTATTGGCACTCTTGGTAACTTAACCTCATGTGTGTGGTTTATAATTCTCTTAATATGGTTGTATGGTTATCATTACATTGCATAGTTGTAGTAACTTGTATGTTCTCTGGTCTTACATCTTAAGGTCATGTTTTCTTATTTTGTATTTCAGGTTGCATTTATGACGAAATTATTTCACCCGAATATGAACGGCAGTGGAAGTATTTTCCTAGACATCCTTGAAGAGCAAGAGAGTTCTGCTCTTACCTTCTCTAAGGTTATCCTTGAAGAGCAAGAGAGTTATGCTCTTACCTTCTCTAAGGTTAGCTTCAAATTTCATTTCCTGCCTTTGTTTTCTCTCTCCACCCGTAAGTTTCCTTGCCTAAATTTTATGGTTTGCATTCTTCCATCAATCTTCTCTACTATCACTACTTACCAAAAAATTTTACACAAAAATTTAGAGTCTGCAGTGAGTAAGCTAATAACGAAATGAAGAAGCGTTGTGTATTGTTATGAAGCAATTGCAGGTGATGAGTTGCAGCTGGCTATGAAGCAATAACGAAATGAGTTGCAGTGAGTAAGCTAATAACGAAATGAGTTGCAGCTGGCTATGAAGCAATTGCAGGTGATGCTATGGGAAATTTGGAAGAATGGGTTTGCTTCTATGTTGCAGTACAAGGAATTGTGCAGTTGAGTAACTAATGGTATAACTCTGAAGTGGTAATTTGGTGAATAAATATGAAATGTCGATGGAATTGCAAAGATGAAATCTGAAATGTGTGATGTTGGTGGTACTGAGGAGTAGGAATTTATGTTGTTGTTGGATGGGTAGTGTTGCTGCAAAGAAGTGCAGCTAAGATTGGAAAGCTACAAAATCGGATAAAAAATTTGAGTTGAATGGTTGAAGTGTTGTAGTTGTTTGCAGCAGCAGGGTTAAGAGTGCTTGAGCATTGGAGCTAGTGTTGGTACGGAGTTTGGGCTGTAAACGGGTTGTATTTTTTGTAGATGTGTACATATTTTTACACCAATGTAAACTAAGTTTTTCTTTTAAATGAGAATTATATAGTCATATGGGTACTCTTTTTGTAGCTCTCGGGAAGAGCTTTCTGAATATATAAAGTTTGTGAATTTTGGACAAACGGTTCGAAAGATAAATTGATTTTTTTTTATATATTATTTAAAATTGCTGACATCATGATAAGTTACTTTGGACTAAACTGCAAATATTTGGACTAAATTGTAAATCAGGAAGGTTATTTACGTACTTTCCATAAAAAATGACTAATTTGTACCTAGTTAAATGGGTTAGGACTAACTAGTATATTTGGACGTGATTTTGGACTAAACCGTATTTTTCACAAGAATGATTCTTCTTGGGTCAAGAGCGCAACAATACTGAGGTCAGTACCACACACCCAGTGATTTACCTCAACCTCATTGTTCAGAAAATCAAAGGTAAGATGGAAGGAAAAACCTTTAAACCTCACAGTCAGAAGTACTTCAGTTTGGTTTGCCCACCACTGATCACAGACCTTTGCCAATATTTCCTACTGAAAGGAGAACAACGACGAGGAACTAGTTCTATGAGCTTTAAAAAAGCAATTAAAGCAGAAGAAGATATACCGATGCAAAGCCAGTGATAAATCACTGATAAGCTGTTATATATAAGGAACACGAATTATCACGATGTGAAGTCAAAGATTCAAGGAGCCAGGTTTACAGAAATATGTACTCGAATAACAGGCGAAAAGGAAATAAAAAGAACGAAAGATTACAATCAAATCATAGATTATGTGTCATTACCTAAAAAGAACGAAAGATTACAATCAAATCATAGACATGCAGATTATGTGTCACTACCGACTCTCACCAGTCAGACCCATTAGAAACATATTCTTCCCAATAAAGAAAGCTGGTTTAGAGAGCATAGTTTCTATAGCTCTATACAAATAAATCAAGAAAAGAAGCCTCCATTTACCATTCAAGGGTTGGCAACTTGCTCAGTGTCCATTCATCAGTTTATCAAGAACCACATTAAGATCAACAGATTGACCATTCTCTGTAAGTTTCCTCACAGTAGTCCTCACCTGGTCCCTTGAGAATCCCATCAATACCACTTTATCTACCACATCATCAATAGGGACCCTGTTTCCACTCCCACCAGAGTTTGATGACCCACTGCCGCCACTGACACTACTGGCAGTAGGCAATGCTTGTGGCAATAACTGAGCAGTAGGGAGACGAGGGTAACCGCTTCCGCCACCACCACCACTAGGGGCTGAAGGGGATGAAGAATGCTGGGGTGGTGGTTTCATTGCTGAACTGTTAGTGTAGTGAGAAGGGGATCCACTATACGCATAGGAGTCGTTAAAGTTAGCACCAGGTGATGGGATGTACCCAGCAGAAAACCCTGAATTAGTTTGGCTTGCTGGGGACTCATGCATGCGAGAATTACCATAGAAATGTTGGGAAGAAGAGGGACCACTAGGTGGCTGAGTAATGGAAGGAGATTGCCTGATACTTGGTGGGTAGCTCGAAGGTGGAGCATAATGATTTTCCTCGGAAGGGTGGCTTATTGAAGATTGGTGGTGAGGAAGAGAAGGGTTCATCGGACCAACAGGTTGGTGGTGCTGAGGAAGCTGGGATGCTTGAGAGTAGTGAGACGGAAGCTGAGACGGGACAGGTTGGAAACGTTGATGCGGTGCACCAGGTTGGGACGGCTGAGCAGGAGGCAGTTGATAGGGCTGTTGTGTAGCCTCCGCCAATTGACCTGGTGGTGGAAAGTATGTCTCTCGCTGAGGAATGGAGGGGATCTGGTTTTGGGTTGCCTGAGGAGGAAGCTGAACTTGGTATGTGTTTTGATGGGGTGGGGGTGGAGGAGCATTAGGAGGAGAGATAACAGGAAGTGGTTGTTGTGGAACAACTGGATGTTGGGGAGATTGTTGAGAAGCAAAAGCCGGTTGTTGCAGAGTATCTGAGTGAGTGATGCTATTTGGGATTTCAGGTTGTTTGTCTCCCTTGGAGGCTTGCAGCTTTGCTAGTTGCAGATGAGCCTCTGCTATTTCATGCTTATCTCGCAAGAACTGAACTCCAGTTTGTACCTGCAACAAGAAAAGAAACAAAACAATACAAAATCAGCAAATGTGAAACGGCTAACGAGGGGCAATGACCTATATCCCCTGGTGATTATTCCTATCCTTTCCTTCTCAAAGCAAAATATATGAGTGGATCCAAGGAACCGATATATATATAAGCATGGCAATGACATTGAAGAATCAGGAGTATTGCGCAAGGAATGCCAATCTAACTATTAAATCTGCCTATAATTTCCGTTGTCATACTGAAGTGTGGATAACGTGGAATATAGATGCAAGGTAGTGTTTAACCAGATTAAACCTACACCTGTTGATCTTTGCAGGGAAATCAGAAGATGTACTCAGTACTGTAATAACCATGTCTCCATCAACTTTTTAAGCAAAAGAACCCTAAGTTCTGTAGTGTGCCTCATTTTGGCTGTCAATCACATACTGCTCCTAGTATTAAATTTCTCAACAAGATATCATATTGATCGATGTGTGCTGTGTGAATGGTAAACTTGGAACAGGTTTAGTTCACATTAAAAGTTTGGTCTTATCTCTATGGAGACACGGGAGATGTAGGAGCATGAGATTGGTTGGCAAAGCTGAACTGGAGTGGATTATTTCCAAAGGCGTTACTAAAGCCTCTATCCTTCAAAACAACAGAAATGTACACATGCAGCGATGATGCAAACACAGTAGCATGGCAGAGTCAAGCTCCAATAATAATATAGCATCAATAGGTTTTATTAACAATTATGATAGCAGCTTGCATATTTGCTTTATTCAAGGGTTTCAACTATTATAACAAATAATTTAGCCAACTAGCCAAGTACGATAGAAAGTTAAGAGACTCAAATAGGAAACCTGAGTTAGTTTGACAAAGTCAAATGGTTTGGACAGTTTCAGCACTTACATGCTATGTTTATTGTGTTTGCTAATTAATTATAATTAATATATGTAATTGGTTAGTTTAATAAAAACCATGTCGCAAATGAACTCGCTCTGAAGTTTTTTTACTGCTACGAACCAACGAAAATTAAAAATAATTCTACCCAGTCCATCATCTAACACTTAAGAACAAAGGACAAAAAAAAGGTGCAGTTACAGTAACCAGAAACCTAGAGTACCTCTCTGAGAACATTATCCAGCAGCCTCAATTTTCCTTCAGTGCTGCCATTATTGGTCTCGATTGACGCTTTCAAATCATCCACCGAGTTCTCGAGATTTCGAGTTCTGCTCTCCATCTGTGATATTCTGGCACTGACACCTTCTATTGCATGAAGCAGATCGTCAGCATGCTTCTTCACTGCTCGGTCAATCTCGGACATTACCGCTGCATCATAAGACTTCCGATCTTTCTCTTGGGTGACTTTTGCAGATTCATTGGCATCAACAGAGCCATAAATCTGTACACATCATCAAAACCCAAAAGAAGGGTTAAAAATCTGTGCATGATGCATTAAGAACATGTAAAAGACAACAACCAGTAATCTTTTTTCTCAAAAACCATGTAAAAGTCCATAGATAACTGTAATATAATGTTCAACAGAAGTCCAACAGGAAAGAAAGAGTTGCATTGCAGAAATAGGTGGAATTGGTCTTCACTTTTCATCCTCGCGAGATTATTAGGTAAAACAACAACAACAATCACCGAAGCCAACTTAACGCAAGATGCATACAGTTACATATGTTCTTCAAGATTAACAAATACACTAGTTCCCATATCCTTCACGCTGATCACCAACAACACATAGCAATACCCCGATAACTAAGAATTTCATTCTTTCTATCACATTCGACTTCATAAAATACAAATCAAACTAGAATTGTACACTACTTATAATTAGCTAAAGCCAGTGTCGTGTTAAGTCAATCAACCAATTCCTAGATGTCACATCCACCCCAAAAGATTCTCCAATACCATACCATATTCTTACAGAGTGATTATCAAACAAGACAGGGTTACAACCTATATTAGCTACGAGTCGGTGGCATTAAGTCGACTAACTGATTCCTAGATGCTGAGGTGGAAATACAATTCCTCTAATTGCATCCCCACTCCCAAGTTGATTCTCCAATCACTTATTTCTAACATAATTATCAAGAATTGTCAAATGGTGAACAAACCCTAATTTCAGTTTCCCCTTCCTCAAAAATGAAACTGAAACCCCAAACTGACAAAGCAACATCATGCAAAATCGATATACAAAACTCTATGATCGTAAAAAATTTATACCTAAATTAAAAAAAAAAATCAAGAAAAGAAAAAGATAATCAAAGTGTAAGAGTAAAAAGAGGAACATACTCTAACAGATGAATTAGTTTTGGAATCAGCAGAACTCCAAACCCTAACTCCATCAGGATTAGTATTACTCCCACCATCAAGATTCACTGAAGAAATAGTAGTAGGTCGAATCGGTTGAAAATCATAACTAGGTAATATCTCTTCTTTGAGATCTTTCTTCACGCCAACAACGCTGCTACTACTAGTTTGTTGCTCTTCTTGAGGAGAAGGATTTAGAATATCAAAGATGTTGTTATTGTTATTAGGGTTGTTTTGTGATGCTGTTAGATCCATGATTTGTTTGTCCATGAACTTAGATGAATTCATTGATCTCTTTGATTGAATCCAACACAATTGATTTTTAGAGAGAGAAAATGGTTTTTTAAGAGAGAAAGACTGTTTAGGGGTCTATAGTATGAGCTGTTGTTTCACAGAATCTCTAGTCTAGACTATAAAACAGGATTATATTTCGCACCAAATTCAGAAAAATATGCCTCCGGTTTTTACGTGTAAGATATCAGATTAGCTATAAATCGTTGGATTATCTTTTTTGGGTTATGATGATGATTAAACGATAGGATTATTCCACGTGTGAATATCACACTATTGTTTTTCCTTTTTGGAAGCATGAAAATAATATACTCCCTCCGTCCAAATTAGATGAGCTAGTTGTAGTTTGCACAATTCTTAAGGCAATGAGGGAAAGGGGAATATGTTTAAGTATTTTTTACAAATATACCCTTATGGATAATAACTAGTTAAACTTAGAGATGATTTATCTCTTAAACTATATCACGGTTTTTCGTAAACTTTATAGGAAAAATTAGGCTAAGGCCCAACCCATAATATTAGGCCCTCAATTAAAAGAAATTTAAATCTAGGCCCCGAATTATTAAAGGACATTCATAACCTTTTATATATTGTCAAGCCCATATTTAAATAAAATTTAAATTTATGCCCAAAATTATAAAAGTATAGTGCGAATGTGTAAGCAGAAGTTACACATGCATATGGCATGTGTATCCAGAAGTTACACATGCATATGACATGTGTAATGCAAAGTTACACTTGTATATATATATATATGTGTGGACTCACATATGCGTATGGCAAGAAACGGTTACACATGCGTACCCAGAAGTTACACATGTGTAAGACATGTGTATCTAAAAGTTACACATCCATATGCATGTGTAACTTTTTATTACACATGTTATATGTATGTGTATCTACAAGTTACACATCCATATGCATCAATTATACATCAAAACTACATATACGGAAAATACAGGTATTACTTTAATTTTCATTTACAATAATTCGTTTGTTTATCAATTAGATCAATCTGCACAAAGATTTAGCAGGAAACAACAAATACCTTGAAGCATACCACATTTTTTTCAAAAATAACCAAATAATTAACATACTTCTTCGCCAATGCGCTCCCTGCTAATCTTATATACAATAGAAGCTCTGACCTCATCACTTACAGCAACTTTCGTCAACTCTTGATCAAGTAATAAATTGAACCTTCCACTTGAAAGGCACAATATTATCAACATCTTCAAACAACATACTTTTGAGAGAAAAAAACATGCACCATTCTTTATTCACGATTACTACATGAATTGCGAACCACAAAACCCAAAGTCAACAAATCTATGTTATATGCCTTTTGAAATGTATAGTTACACATGCTAAGTGAAACCATTCCCGACCTATATCCTCACTTATATATCCATATGCTACCTTTCTCTGTATGATAAGCAAGAAGGCTTACCTGATAAGGGTGTTCACTTTCTCTGTCTGAATGGTGTACATCTTCTTGACAGTATCCTTGATTATCTTCTTGTCAGCACGGATATCAACAATGAATACCAGAATGTTGTTGTCTTCAATCTTCTGCATTGCGGACTCTGTGGTGAGTGTGTATTTCAGGATCTGGTAATGCTCAAGCTTGTTCCTTGGTGATGCACTAATACGTGGGTACTTGGGGTTCCTTGCCTTCTGCAACACTTTGAAATTCCACCACCACAAATTAATATGACACCTCCGGTTATTTCTCCACCACTCGCACCACACCTCCAGTAGTACCACCACCCGCACAACCATCGGCTACAACTTTCACTATCACAAAGCTATGAACTGACAAGAAGTTACACATCCACTTTCATATCATACAATCATTCACATATTATATGCACGTTTCAGAATGAAAAGAATGCAACCTTAATGAAAAGAATGCAACATTTTCAATCAGTAACAACCATTACTATATGTAAGTAAAATCTATGTAACCAGAAGTTAAACATTCAATCAGTATGTGTACGTAAAAGTTACACATCTAATTAGCATGGGTAACTAGAAATTACACATCTAATTAGCTTGTGTAACTAGAAGTTACACATCCACTTAGCTTGTGTAACTAGAAGGTAAGCAACAATTATTCTATCTATGTAACTACTTTTTGGCCCTGAACCCTCCTATAAATGTAAGTACGAAAGTCGCATACTTATCCACAGCATGATAATAAATAAGAACTTATTTATATGCGGTATCCTATGGTAGCAATATTTATTTAAAAAGATAAAATAACGACAAGCTTCTGAACCTAGAATCGTAACAAACTTATTCTCCAAAAGCACAAGAAATTAAGAGGTAAATGAAATCTCAGGTACTCGTCATCTCGAATACAACCAAGAAATTATGATGACAAGCCATAAACAATGAGTTCTCTGTGAGGTTTACGCATGAGTTCAACTGATGTATCACCTCATATTGTTTGAGGCAACTCTTTCTGGCCTCAATCTTCTTTTCGCTAAAATCCATTTCGATAGCCTCGCCATCCTGTTCATCCACCCACATAAAATCTTTCTTATGCTTCCAAATGTCCAAAATGTACTCCTTCCCTTCCTTGGACGTACTGGTTCCCAACCCCTGTAACAATAAGCATTGTTAAGTCAACCAATATAGTTGCACAATTGTAAGCTCACAACATTGTCAGTTTATTTATGTAACATGAATCTAATTTACACAATTATATACAAGGTATCTGGATGTGTAGAGAAAATTTACACAAGCTAATCGCATGTGTAGACGCAAGTTACACATGCAAATTGGATGTGAAGACGCAAGTTACACATGCAAATTGGATGTGTAGACGAAAGTTACACATGTTGTGCATAATAATCACATAAAAAAATTCTTTGATTTGTGATTCTTATTCACAATTTCATTTGGTTTAGAAATTGTTACAGCTTCAGATATGCTTAAACAAATTGAACAACAACAATTAATGATCAAAAACATTTCACATCTACTCATCCAACATAAGTATATGCGTATTCTCACAACAATAAATGAATTCACCTTCGTCCTTACAACTTGCATTAACTTTAATTAACCGAACAGAAGCAACATCTTCATCAATTGACTCCTAGTTTCAAATCCAACACAAAGAAATCTACAAAATCAACAAATCAGATCAGGTAGAAAAAAATTAAACTACTTCGTTTACAAAAATATTAAATGGGTAACACAGATTCACACATGAGGATTACAAATATGGATTCTAATTTTCAATCAGGTAAATGATAGAATATATAGACGGATTCTCGACGAAGAACCCTAAATATTTTGGAAACTCTTTTTCAAAAAAAAATCCGAAATTTCTAACTCAAAATGAAGAGAAATAAAAGACGAAAGTATATCTGAATGCTAATCATAAATCAGATGATAAAACTGAACTGAAATCGAAGTTTTAGGTTTTGAAATCTTAATAAAAAATTTCAAAACTAAAAAATGAAAAGGATACAGCAAAAGAAACTTATCTTTAATTTAGTCTTTGTTGATTAAATCTTCAGAATTCTTCGTTGATGACGTATTTACTCAATTATTCTCCATTACAACACAAAAACTCCATTAAAATTCAAGATCCAGTGAGAATTTGATGTGTTTTTCACTGGATTTGTTGTTTGAACGATTGATTAGCTATGTCGATCTAGATTTATTTTTGTGTTGTTGAATCAGTTGCTGGTAATTAAAGTTTTGAGATCTCTGAAAGTAGATTATGATTTTCTTCAGGGCAGAGACGATAGAGAAGTGAGAGAAAGTGAAAGTGAAAATGAAATCGGATAATAGATTATGATTTCTCTCTTGTTTATATACAAAATGGCAGTCTTGGGATTATTAAAATTCGTAATAATTAATTATGGGCTAGATCTGAAGAAAAATTGATTTTTTGGGCCTAGCAATATCATTTTCTCAAAGTATGGAGTTGACAGTGGATGATCCATTTAGTGGGGCTTCTATATGTTGAACCCATATAGCAAGGGGGTTCTAGTATTTTTCACAACTTTATAACCGTTGAAAAGCATTTTAAAACACCTACATAATGAATATAAACATGACTATCAAATGATACATATTTCTAATAATAACAATAATCGATTAAAAAGGTAGTTTTATAAATATCCTCTTGATTAGTAAGATAGCTCATATATTTGTGGAACAAAATTTAAAACCAACTAGCTCATCTAATTTGGGACGGAGGGAGTATTAAACTTGGAAACATATTTTTTGAAACAGCTCGATCATAATTTCACCTAGGATCACCTAGGAGGCTCAGAGTGTTATAGGCTAGACATTTTTTTCTTTCTTTTTTTTTTTGGATAAATTTCCCATCACGCACACAAACTAACTCCTATATTTAATAACTCTCCTACCAAATCGGTTCTAAGCAAATTCCTGATTTCATTGTGGATGGACTAGCCATGAAGCTTCCATCTTTTGCGCTGATCCGGATTTAGCAAAGATGTCTACAACATAATTTTCCTCGTGGTATCTTTGCATGAAAGTAATTTCCTCAAAGCACATCATTAGATTTTCAATATCTTTCACCATACTGTGAAAAAATCATGGGACAACAATTTTCTTTCTGCACAGCTGCATTGTGAACATCGAATCATTCTCCACCTCTAGCTTCTTCACTCCCATATTTATAGCCACCAACAAGACATCTCTAACAGAACCATACCTCTGCCACATTATTGTTGTTCTTGTAGATATACTATGCATAGTAAGATTGAAATGATCCATCATCTCCACGTAACACTCCCCCAATAACAACATCATTAGATTGATTAGAAGCGCCATCACAATTCAATTTTAAAAAACCTTGTCCCAGGAACAACCAAGGAATATCGACTTCCTCTACATTGTGCATCTCCTTCACCAACTTGTTGAGTGATATAGACTTAGGCCAATTAGTTTGTGCAATGTTACTTATATAATAATCTGTAAGCTTCTTACTTCAAGAGTTAGGAGACCATTACACAAAAATATTGCTCCTACTAAAAAAATATTCATCTTTGATAGATTTATCCAGGATTATATTGTAACTGTCCCATAACACGATCGACTCTAAGTTAAAGATAGTGGTAGTGTATGGAAGTTTTCTCTAGGTCCTTAAGTGGCTGAAAAATGAAACCTCATTCATGGTTTCAGGTTCACAAAAAATAGTTCACACATCTCCCTCTTTTTTTTTTTTTTTTTTTTTTTCTATTTGCTGATGATTGCTCAATATTCATCAAAGCTAGAATTCGAGAAGCAACACTTAGCATCAACAATTGAACAATTTATCAAGTTCTCAGGTCAAGCTGTAAATTTTGATAAATTTATTGAAGCTTTTAGACCTAGAACTCTAGGTGTTATCAAGAATTTTATATCAATATTTGCAGATAAAAAGAATGTTTTTGCATGAAAAATACCTTGGTCACTTATTTGATAGACAACTACAAAGGTGCATAGTTGTTTGGAAGAACAGATATTGTGCATCCTCTAGTAGAAGTATCCTCGACCAATCTATTCTGAGAAATAAGACTAATCATCATCTCGCAATCTTTCATATGCCAAAAAAGATCACAAATAAAATAGACTCTATCCAAATGAATTTCTAGTGGGGAAAACAAGAGACTGGATGTGGCATCTATCCTAAAAGATGGTTGGATATTGTTCTTCCCAAGGCTATGGGAGGTTTGAATATTAGAAGAACTATCACTCTTAATCGGGTTCTTCTAACAAAATTATCTTGGAGAATGTTTAATCAACAAGTGGATTTGTGGGTAAAAAAAAACAAGTATTTTAGTAACTTTGACCATTTGAATGATGTTATGTCTAGACGGAGTTATTGGGTATGGAGAGGTATATGTCATTGATGGGTTTTCAATAATGTTGTAGTAATAGGTTCGTTGAGACTTGTGAAAGCAGATTTCAGACTTAATTTTAAAACTAAAAATATAGCAAACTCAAAATAAAAAGTGATTTCAAGATTTAAAAATAGACCAAGGCTCTGGATTCCACTATTCCTTCTAGTTGATTGGTTCACTATGATATTTCAGAAATTATTATTAAACTCTTTTCTCATTAATTCACTATTAATCTTTAAGGTGTCCAAATATTAAATTGTAATCCCTAAGCATGAATTATCGAAGAATTAATTCTAAGCATAATACATCAAATTGATTCACAACTAATTAAGAAAACCATTTTTATCTTTATGTTGATCCTAGTGAATTAAATGAAATAAATAATTAAAGAAATTGTAAAAGAAATTACCAATCAAGCATGAGTGAATAATTTCCTCTGTTGCCTTAGTCACCGGGTACTTACCCTCTCATCATGATTGAAACACGCTCAAAAGTTGATTTAATTGCTCAAAATGTGGTTTACAAATGATGAATAGGTGAGAAATAATTAAAACCGGGTATTTATAACAATTATTATTGTTGCAAATCAGTGTTACAAAGAATGAAAAAGGAGAAATGCCGTTATCACTGTTCAACTGTTGTTGCGAAACTGTTGCAAATCCTATGAATAGATGACAGTTTTTTTGCGACTATCTTCTGCAGTATTATGTTCTTCGAGCTCTCTTCAATGGAAGCAGCAGCAGATCTCTCGAACTCTCGTTTCTTTACCCTGTTGTCTCTCCAATCACTTCGTAACCTTCCTCTGACTCTCAGCACCCTTTATATACTCTTCAGAAACCAAAATACTCGACAATAACTCCATATAATCTTCATTGATTACTCTTATTCTCTACTTCATAGTCACGGGAATAATTTCCTTTCTCAACTCCTTCCCGCGTCTGCTTGTACTCTGCATACTCTCAACAGACTCACACACATTCCATAAGAATATTAGCACGCTGGAAACACACACAAACCTTCCCAAAATATCTCAGAAATTTTCCCGAGAAAGCTTGCCCTGTTTTGTCGAGATGATGTGAAATCTTCTCATTCAATCGAATTTAAAGCTCTTACCAATCCTGTTTAGTCGTAACAAGGTGGCATCAATCCAGAACAGGCAACAACTCCGACCAAATCACAACACAGAATCTGACCAAATGATGTTGAAAAATCCCGTGAATATCAAACTCCCATGTCTTGCTCCGAACGGATTATCCAACCAATTTTAGCTGATTCCAAAGCCCATACCATCCCTGTCTATCTGAATTGAGCCGATCCAACAAAAATCAGCTATTGAATCTCATGAAATCACGTCTAAAAGGTGAACCCTAATTCTGCCAGTCGCCTGCAAAACTTTCCCGCCAAAACCGATTTTTGAAATGAAGAAGAATGTGCCCCTTAACCAAATCCGTCGGTGCCGAATAACCAGTGGGGTGTAAATAGTAAAGAAGGTATCCCTTAGTAATTGAGGTGCCCCTTAACCAATAGTGAGATTCCGAATAACACGTGTCCTCCGGGTGCAAATAAAAACTTTTCGAGCCGAATTTTCCAAAAATGTTTATTGCCCCAAAATACCTACAAACACATAAAACACCATAATAAGTACAAAATCGAGTACCAACAATGTAGAAAATTGAGGACAACTTAGACACAAAAAGAGTTAATTAGTGTTTGAGTCCTAGATTTTGGTATGTCTTTGTGTTTGGGTCCTAAATTTTTCTGTTTTAGTGTTTGGGTCGTTGACTTATTAGTCAAACGAAGTCAACCAACGATTTTTTTCAAGCTGTGATAATAGTTAACGACAATTAGTTCTAGCATTTACAAAGTTTGCCACACCCGTTAGAACCTTTTTGAATTTGAAAGAAACAGTTGATAGTGTTCCACGTCAATAAACCGACAGTCAGAGTACTCCGTAGATGAGTATATAATTCATTCCCTTACGTTTTTCATTTTGTTTATCTTCTCCTTTCCGTTCGAAATTCTAAGAACTTTGAACCACAGTAAACTTATATGGGATTTTCTAAAGTGTATCAATCACTTTGATATGTTCCTTTGATGATGGTAAGATTTAGATAGCTTAGAATCAGTTTATAATTATTGATATGGACAGAAAAAAAGTATGTTGATGACGTGAGTTTGTCGATTGAATAGAAGATTTAAGAGGGTGGTTTGGGTATTAAGATAAGTCATGAACACTGTAAGATCTGTTAGAAGAATTTCTTTTGGGATTTGGCGAGATTTTCCGAAGAGTTGAATGAGGAACCAGTGAGAAGATGAAACCAAATTTATGACACCGTCGATTTCTATTGTTGAATGGTGAAGATTAAGACTTGTTTTGGAGTCCTGGTAATTTTAAGAATATGAGCTATTAGTCCAATTTGAATTTTCAGGGGAAGAACAAGCTATAAAAGGATCCAAACATCTGCGACCAACGCCTGTTTATACTGAAAAAGCGGGGGTCTAACAACACCGACCAATATTTTGCTTAGCAATCTGTATGGACTAACTTTGAAATACTTTGCTAGAGAATCAACTAGACAGTCAGACTCAATCTAGATAAAAGTATCTCAAGGAGTTAATATTTCTCTCTTGTTTTTGATATTACTCAAGCAAATAGAAATCAGCAAGTCCTAATCAAACACAAGGAATACTTGGACGGTACCAAAGACCAACGTCCAAGGATCAATCAATATCAATTAACAACCAAAGGTCGGATTTCCAATTGATGATCACAAACGCACAACCTGTATTATTTCAATTATATAACAAATATAATGCGAAAATAGAAATAACACAGACACCAGAAGTTTTGTTAACGAGGAAACCGCAAATGCCGAAAAACCCCGGGACCTAGTCCAGATTAAATACACACTGTATTAAGCCGCTACAGACACTAGCCTACTCCAAGCTAACTTCGGACTGGATTATAGTTGAACCCCAATCAGTCTCCCACTAATTTAAGGTACAGTTGTACTCTCTACGCCTCTGATCCCAGCAGGACACTGCGCACTTGATTCCCTTAGTTGATCTCACCCACAACAAAAAGTTGCTGCAATCCAAAATCGCAGACTTGATAATAAATAAATCTGTCTCACACAGAAAAGTCTATCAAAGGATAAATCTGTCTCCCACAGAAGAACCCTAGGTTTTTGTTCCGTCTTATGATATGAAATCAAGGTGAACAGGAACCAATTGATAATCCAGTCTTATATTCCCGAAGAACAGCCTAGATTAATCAATCACCTCTCAACAGTCTTATTTTTATAAACAAGAGGACGTCGAGGAATCACAAACAGTGAGACGAAGATGTTTGTGACTTCTTTATCTTGCCTATCGGAGAACTCTCACGATCTCAAGCCAATCAATAAGACTGTACTCGTACGATAGAAGATGCAAGATCAAATCACACAACTACGATAAAAGTAGTATCGGTCTGGCTTCACAATCCCAATGAAGTCTTTAAGTCGTTAACCTGGTTTTAGAGAAGAAAACCAAAGGTTAGAGGAGAATCGACCCTTGCGAGCGCACTAGTATCACACAGACGTGTGGGGATTAGTTTTTCCCAATGCTAGATGTCTTCTTTATATAGTCTTCAAATCAGGGTTTTGCCTTAGGTACAAAGCAATCAATATTCACCGTTAGATGAAAACCTGATTTAGATTCAAGCTAATATTTCTCAACCGTTAGATCGAAAACTTAGCTTGTAACACACACTTGAGATATACGTTTACTGGGTTTGTGAAAACCGTGCCCAAACGTGTACGTGTATGTTGGTTCAACATAGTAACCCAAAAGGTTAACCATATGAGAATTTCATATTAACCTTGTTCTTCTTCACCATAACTAGTTCAATTGACTCAAATGAACAAGTTAGAGAGTTGTTCAATTGCTATGAGATCTTATGTAACTACACAAGACACAATTGAAACAAAGATGATTCGATTCAATTTGAATTGGCTCATGAACTTTATAGCCACGGTTTGCATACTGCATTCCTTAGTAATTTAAGTTTCATGTTCAGAGCACATCTTTAGATCATAACCCACTCAAGTTCGCAAACAAGTTCGCGGACTTAAGGAAACCAGCAGAGTTTCCAAACTCAGCAAAAAATCTCGGCAAAGAGACTTCCGCCAGTTCGCGGACTAGGTTCATGGACTGAGTTCGCGGACTAAACACGTAAACGAGTTTTTGGAAATCCCAGCAGAAATTCTCGGTAAGAGAACTTCCGTCAGTTCGCGGACTTGGCAAAGCCAATTCCTCCGGTTTCTCTCAATCAACAAAGTTCGCAAACTTCGGATTAAGGAATAGGACTTATGCACATATGTGTTACCACACAATGCTTATATCCATCATTAGTTATATAGACCTAAACTCTCATTCCAACCATTGAAACATTCTTAGAGGACGTTATATAATTGTTACAATATCTCTCGTCAAAGCGATTTTCAAAGTGATTGAAATATTATGACTTTCGTCATTAGGTGAAGATAAACCCGATCAAAGCGAAACGCTTTACCAACACATGATTTTGAGATATAGATAGGCGAGATATACTCGTCTCGAAATATCAAATGTGTATGATCCAGTCTATATAGCATACGACTTTTGTCTCATAAGAAGTAGGAGATAGAGTAGATAGACTTTTGAGTGATAGATAATTTCAAGTCTCCACATACCTTTTTGTTGATGAAGTTCCACGGTTCCTTGAGTAGATCTACGTCGTTGTATGATGAATCGCCATGAAGTCCTTGAGCTCAACTACACTTTTCTATCCTAGTCCGAGACTTAGCTATGTAGACTAGAAATCAAGACTCATAGTTTTGAACACTAACATTGACAAACATGCTTGATATAGCAACGCATGCGAGGTCGACCGAGCTATGCTCTAACAATCTCCCCTTTTGTCAATTTTAGAGACAAAACTATTAATACATATGGAATACAAAAAAGATAAAATTTAGTGGCTCCTATTCCATAGTCTAATCTTCAACGTTCCCTGAAATATTCGTCCTTCCAAGTACTCCAATGATCCCAAAGGTTGTAAGTTTACATCATCTTTGTTGAAGATCTGCAGCTATAACAATGAGAGAAATCGAGATTCTCGATCATCATTATACAGTGACGTAGTATTATTATGTAACATCAAAGTCCAATTGCATCATGACTTTATCAATAATACTACGGTGATATGTATCACTCCCCCTTACACAATGATCCGAAAACCACATGCATATGTAGTAGAACTACACATTAATTCTCCCCCTTTTTGTCAATAAAATTGGCAAAGGTACAAGAACGGGATCCTAATGAAATTTCCGAGAAGAGACGTTTCATAGACTAAAAGAAAAAATATATATACCAACTTAATTTAGATGCAATCATAAAGCCGAAGCTAAATGCATTCATCAAGGAGTTTTAAGATACAAGATAACCCCTATAAAATTCCACAGCCGCATACCCCGCAAGATATTACCATTAAGCACAAGTTCAAAAGAACTCTCCCCCATTTGATGTCATTCCCGAAAGAACAACAAGAGCGACCTTAATTTCGAAAGAAAAGAAGGATTTTTAATTGGACACCAAAAACCATAAGAATGATTTTCTATATCCAAAACTCAATCAAATTAATCACAAGTAAACCCATGATTAATTTAATTGGAATACACAACTAAATAAAACCACAAAAGTGATCAATTTAATTGATTATGCTCAACATAAGTAGACTTACGGAGCTACGACTAAGGTAATCATACGGAGATGACTAACTTAATCGTTCACATACTCAACATAAGGAAAACCTTACGGAATATACGACTACATTAACCAATAGAACATGATTAGTATAGACGTTCATATACTCAACACAAGGACTTGTGGATTATATGAATACTCAACTAGACTAATTACTAGAGAACCTATAATTAATCTAATTGGAAAACACAACCAAACTAATCACAAAAGTAATCAATTTAATTGTCAATTGTTTTGCTCAACAAAAGAAGACTTTCGGAGCAAATAACTAAATAACCAACCAAGATGATTAATTTAATTCAAAGATGCTCGACATAAAGTACCTTACGGAACAACCAACAAAGCTAATCACAAAATAATCAACTTAGTTGTATCGTGCTCGACATAAGACACATTACGGAGCCTCACAGTAATACATAGATGATCATTACTGTGGAATACATACAAGGATCTATTCTATTTTTCCATCACTATTTGCATAACGACATAATAGACTTTATCCTTGGCATAAAAAAGATTTTACCCTATTTTTCATCAAATAAATGACTGCATAGGCATAAATTTTGTATTTGTCAAAAGTCCATTCGTCCTTTCATCAATACGAATACCAATTTATGAACGACTTTACTTTTGACAACATATGGGACCTTCAAGTTCACAGACGCAAACAATACATATCCCATAAAAATATTGCAATACTTCAAAATCAAACAGATTAATACTGCAATAACATCATCCTCCAAATATTTTTAGAATTTAAAAACCAATAAACCTAAAAGATAACACAAGAAGATGAAAAAAAAAAATAGTTATGTGTAATCACAATCTTTGCTATTCAAAACACTAGTTATTCTTCCAACTAATTCAAAAAGAAGATATACTAGGTATCAAGGATCTCTTCCAAAGTTTCTTCAGAGAACTCCTTCTCGTTATTGAAAAATCCACTGACAAAGGGATCATTCAACACCTCCAAATCTTTTGAAAACACTGTCAGCTTACTAAGTTCTTTTTCTAATTTTCGTACAGTGTTTGTAGATTGAGACAACATTTGTTCATAGTGAATTATATCTTCTAAGGAGGCAGCGATCCGAGATTTTAAGTTGTTTCTTTTTTTGATGAATTCTTTTACAAGGTTCCTGAAGTTTTCATCACTTTGATAAGAAGCCAAGAACCAGTTTGAGGAAGGATTTTTACCATTAATTGTAGCCTTCACTTTCTTCAAACTTGTGGAGGGGATTCCAGTACACCGACGTACGTTAGCTTCCAGAGTTGCATTCCTGCTTGTGTTGCATCTAGTAACAGGTGCCATGGAACAGAAGCTTTTGAGACACACCGTTCGTGAACGACTGAAACCCTATACAAACAAAAGATTTTGTATTTTTAGAGATTTATATAGATATAAACAAAAAATAACCAAAAATACACTTCTTGAGCTAAAAAGACGCAAATCCCCATATTCTCAAGATAAAGATGAGGATGCAAACGTCTAAGGTTAGATAGAGACAATGGGATCCAAAATCTCTCCTTGTTTATCACATTGTGACTTTTCAAGGTTAGATACATGAGCAGAGATTCTTCTACTTTTGTCCCCTGAAACGCTTGTCATGTAGGACCTGCGACAGTTATAAGTAGGTTGAATGGATAAAGAACATTCAATAGGAACAAACGTTTCTTTACACTCAAATTCTTCAACTCATGAGCGTCCTTGAGGAATGAGCCTAAGATTATCTCTGAAAGTGTCTAAATAATCTCCCACATTCCTGGATACCCATTTAGAACCGATATTATAGACTTTTGAACTTTCATGGTACAAGGTTCCACACAACATGTCTACGAAGTTGATCTAACTCATCATCCATGTTTTTTTACCCAAGAGGAGTTGCTCAGAGTTATATCAATATTTCATAGTTCTAATTGAGAAGAATAACAACCAATCGGAAGATGTCCTTCTGTTTTGGTTGTAGAGTCTTTTCCACGTTTAGAGATGATAGATGATACACACAATGAAAAATCACCTAACACATGTATAAAAGGGGTACAACAACTGTCACTACACCATTGACGGGGAGAGATAGGACAAAAAGTAAGATTACCCATACCATCATGATTTTTCTGTTTGGAATTTCCTGATAGTATTATACGTCCTTTTTGAGTAACACAAGGTTGCACAGTATTCTTGGAAGGATTACTTGCAGCCTCCAGACTCTTTAAAGAAGACATACAGGCTCGTCGAGGATGATCGGATGAACATCCATATGAGCCAGACCCTTGAAATTTGTCTGAGTGGTTCCTGGTCACATTAGTTTTCTCAACAATCGGTTGTTGAACATTATCTGAGTAATGACTATTCTGTGGAAAGGAACAACTGGATTCTCTCAGATTCAACGAGAGACTCTTGCTAGATATCAAATCCTTAAGAGTTGCAATTTCTGCAACGAGACCACAATAGATCCGGATTTATTCTTCCAACCTATTTTTAAGAGTAACCAGTTTATAAGACCTTTTTCTATGGTTGTTTTTTAACCCTGGTGAAGCGTCAAATGAGACTTTATGGTCCATATAGTCAGATCGCTACAAAAACAGACTTTTGAGGTCTTTAAACGTGTTTTCCTGCTATGATACCAATTGAAAAAGCGGGGGTCTAACAACACCACCCAATATTTCGCTTAGCAATCTGTATGGACTAACTCCGAAATACTTTGCTAGAGAATCAACTAGACAGTCAGACTCAATCTAGATAAAAGTATCTTAAGGAGTTAATATCTCTCTCTTGTTTTTGATATTACTCAAGCTAATAGAAATCAGCGAGTCCTAATCAAACACAAGGAATATTTGGACGGTACCAAAGACCAATATCCAAGGATCAATCAATATCAATCAACAACCAAAGGTCGGATTTCCAATTGATGTTCACAAACGCAACACCTGTATTATTTCAATTATATAACAAATATAATGCGGAAATAGAAATAACACAGACACCAGAAGTTTTGTTAACGAGGAAACCGCAAATGCAGAAAAACCCCGGGACCTAGTCCAGGTTGAATACATACTGTATTAAGCATCTACAGACACCAGCCTACTCCGAGCTAACTTCGGACTGGACTATAGTTGAACCCCAATCAGTCTCCCACTAATTCAAGGTACAGTTGTACTCCCTACGCCTCTGATCCCAGCAGGACACTCCGCACTTGATTCCCTTAGCTGATCTCACCCACAACTAAGAGTTGCTCCAACCCAAAATCGCAGACTTTATAATAAACAAATCTGTCTCACACAGAAAAGTCTATCAAAGGATAAATCTTCCTCCCACAGAAGAACCCTAGGTCTTTGTTCCGTCTTATGATATGAAATCAAGGTGAACATGAACCAATTGATAATCCGGTCTTATATTCCCGAAGAACAGCCTAGATTAATCAATCACCTCTCAACAGTCTTACTTGTATAAACAAGAGGACATCGAGGAATCACAAACAGTGAGACGAAGATGTTTGTGACTTCTTTATCTTGCCTATCGAAAAACTCTCACAATCTCAAGCCAATCAATAAGATTGTACTCGTACGATAGAAGATGCAAGATCAGATCACACAACTACGATAAAAGTAGTATCGGTCTGGCTTCACAATCCCAATGAAGCCTTTAAGTCGTTAACCTGGTTTTAGAGAAGAAAACCAAAGGTTAGAGGAGAATCGACCCTTGCGAGCGCACTAGTATCACACAGACGTGTGGGGATTAGTTTTGCCCAATGCTAGATGTCTCCTTTATATAGTCTTCAAATCAGGGTTTTGCCTTAGGTACAAAGCAATCAATATTCACCGTTAGATGAAAACCTGATTTAGATTCAAGCTAATATTTCTCAACCGTTAGATCGAAAACTTAGCTTGTCACACACACTTGAGATATACGTTTACTGGGTTTGTGAAAACCGTGCCCAAACGTGTACGTGTATGTTGGTTCAACATAGTAACCCAAAAGGTTAACATATGAGCATTTCATATTAACATTGTTCTTCTTCATCATAACTAGTTCAATTGACTCAAATGAACTAGTTAGAGAGTTTTTCAATTGTTATGAGATCTTATGTAAATACACAAGACACAATTGAAACAAAGATGATTCGATTCGATTTGAATCGGCTCATGAACTTTATAGCCACGGTTTGCATATTGCATTCCTTAGTAATTTAATTTTCATGTTCAGAGCACATCTTTAGATCATAACCCACTCAAGTTCGCAAACAAGTTCGCGGACTTAAGACAACCGGCAGAGTTTCCAAACTCAGCAGAAAATCTCGGCAAAGAGACTTCCGCCAGTTCGCGGACTAAACACGCAAACGAGTTTTTGGAAATCCCGGCAAAAATTCTCGGTAAGAGAACTTCCGTCAGTTCGCGGACTGAGTTCGCAAACTGAGTTCGCGGACTTGGCAAAGCCAATTCCTCCGGTTTCTCTCAATCAACAAAGTTCGCAAACTTCGGATTAAGAAATAGGACTTATGCACATATGTGTTACCATACAATGCTTACATCCATCATTGGTTATATAGACCTAAATTCTCATTCCAACCATTGAAACATTCTTATAGGACGTTATATAGTTGTTATACTATCTCTCGTCAAAGCGATTTTCAAAGTGATTGAAACATTATGACTTTCGTCATTAGGTGAAGATAAACCCGATGAAAGCGAAACGCTTTACCAACACATGATTTCGAGATATAGGTAGGCGAGATATACTCGGTTCGAAATATCAAATGTGTATGATCCAGTCTATATAGCATACGACTTTTGTTTCATAAGAAGTAGGAGATAGAGTAGATAGACTTTTGAGTGATAGATAAGTTCAAGTCTCCACATACCTTTTTGTTGATGAAGTTTCACGGTTCCTTGAGTAGATCTTCGTTGTTGTACGATGAATCGCCATGAAGTCCTTGAGCTCAACTACACTTTTATATCCTAGTCCGAGACTTAGCTATGTAGACTAGAAATCAAGACTCATAGTTTTGAACACTAACATTGACAAACATGCTTGATATAGCAACGCATGCGAGGTCGACCGAGCTATGCTCTAACATATACAATGAAGACTGCACACCAACTGTTTGAGAAAAAACCTCGTCAGTTCTTATATCTGCTGAACTTCAGTTATTGAGTGTAAGTAAGCCTATTCAAAACACAAAATAAAATGGGATCTGGTGGCTTTAATATCAAGCTTCATATAAAAATTTAAGGATTTCATTATGTTTTTATATAACATCTACTGAATATTAAAAGCAAGAATTGACATTGGTTTCTTCATATTACAAGATACTTAATAACAGGGACATTAATACAAAATTAAGATGCAAAAGAATTAATAGCATTGTCATAATCTAATGGAAATGGCCAAAAGAGGAGGATGAATTTGCTTAGAAAATTAAGAAGAAGCAGCAGCAGCAGATTAAAAAGAGTAATCTGGATGAAGGTGTTGGTCGTGTGCTAACTAACTGAAGTTAATTATAGCTAACAACTTGACAAAAATCGTTGGTTGACTTCGTTTGACTAACAAGTCAACGACCCAAACACTATAACGGACAAACTTAGGACACAAACACAAAGACATACCAAAATCTAGGACCCAAACACTAATTAACTCACATAAAAATGTGTCTATCAGGCATGGACTTGATATTGTCAAAAGAAATTATGTGTAGGAGACAGGGATAAAGGAAATGTAGGTATTTAGAAAGATAACTACAAGGTTATGGACTCGTACGAGTCACCACTAACATTTGGAAATCGAATCTACTCGTATGGGAAATCGCATTTTCCAGTGAATCGTACTTGTAAATTTGAATTGTACTTTTACTCAACACAACAGTTTTCATTTTTTTAGACATTTTTTCAAAAAACTATAAGGTTCTAACTGCAAACCTTAGTTGCATTAGTTTGACCATTGTGCATTAGCTTAACCAGTGTGCTAATCGCTTATTTATGATATATGATGAACAATTACTAAATATATTATATAAAAATCATAAATATAGTTGAATAAATCTCTCTTTACCTTATTATCGAGGTATAATAAACTCTCACCTTATGCATAGAAATCAATCATGAATCTCCATTCACGATTCAATATACGATTCGATTCTCAAAATTATAAAATGAGTCACTTTGCGATTCAAGATTTCACAAACTTGGATAACTTGATACCAAAAATACATAATCCTCCAATCTCAGGTAAATTGACGAGGGTATCAGGTACACCACAACATTTTCGAATCTAAGGGCCTTCAAGCATACAAGTAGAGAGATATTTTTATAATTAAATAATTTTTAATGTGAAAAGAGTAAAAGCACACAAATACAGCAGTTTTGTTAACGAGGAAGTCGCAAATGCAGAAACACCCCGGGACCTAGTAGCTTTTAATACTCTCATAATTAAGCCACTATACAAAGACACTTTCAACTTTGAATAGTTGAGACCAAGTAAACTACCCCTATTTACCTAGTTTCCTAAGTATCCCTGCACCTACAACCAATCTGTACAACACACATGAATACTAAGATAGAGTCTAATATCTTAAGTTGTTTCATTCTCTCTGAAGACTTTGAGCACTCAACCCTTTCAATCGTCTTCCAAACAGTAAAGGACTAATATGTTTTGTAACCACTCTCCTGTCTCAGGAGATCAATCAGAGATATGTATGTTGAGCGTGACAAAGGATTTTCTGTTTAAAATCAATTAAATTACTTTGTAGGGTTTAGATCTTCCAAGATCTGGATTAGACAAGTTAGTCAGATCGAGTCAAACAGAACTACCAGATTCGGATATTGAAGAGTACCACCAAATGATAGCTTGTAGATTTAAATACGACTAGTCAATACTAACTTAATCAAAAGATAAACTAGATATATTAGGATCCCAACCGATCAAGTTTGTGCACGAAGCGAATCACAAAGATACACAAACAAATAAGAAAAATCTTCTTGTCTTCAATCTTCAATAGTGTTTTGTACATGCACAAAAACAAAATTGATTCCTGACTTATGATCGATCATGCACAGAACGGAGTCTGTTAACAATGGATGATCACAAGTCAATGTTAAACTCTTGATGTAGTTTGAGTGACCTTATGTCAGAAGATAAGGCTCTCAAGAATAATCAAACTAGGTGCAAATCAAGAGTTAACCACCGTTAGTCAATCAAATCAATAACCGACAACTAAATAACAATGCAATTCTAGTTTCCAACTAACGTTATTATTAGGCGCTTCTTGATCCCAAAGAAGTCTTTAAACTAGCGGACATAAGATATTTCTCCTAATTAGGTTACTCTCATCTCCAAGATAGTATTACGAGAATACTATTAGTAGGCTACACTAGAAACAAAAGACGAAGTTTGCATGGCTCATGAGTTTATAAGAAGAACAAACTTCACTATTTATAGGCCAAGGTAGTCTAGACACCAAGGAATTTCCATAACCGAAAATTTTCTTAAGATATGCAATAAAGCACCTAAATTTGATTTTATGAATTCCAACCAATATCCAACTGTATTACCGAAATCTTCATGGACAACTCAATATTAGCTAGCACTTAACTAATATATATATATATATATATATATATATATATATATATATATATATATATATATATATATAGATATGTTTTGATTGCTGGTAAAACAAAACATATTAATTTCAAAAATCTCAAAAAGATTTTACACTATTTCGATATGGTATCTCACCTTGAGTATCAAGGAATATCTTTGAACAATTGAGAAATAAGATTTCAGCACATATTCAAATGACTCATTATGTCGACATCTTGAACTTTCCTATTTTGAAAACCCAATTTCCAAATCACACAAACCCTAAAGTTCTGCCATGATACCTAAAACAAGTTAGGGTCGATTCTACCTTGACTCCCAATATAGGTTGGGATTGGCTCTACCTTGAATCCTAATATAAGCTAGGATTGGTTCTACCTTGAATCCCTATATAGGTTAGGATTAGTCCAACCTTAAGATCTTCAATGAAAGCCGGACCTTCAATCCTTTACGTCTACTTTCTTAAACTCATGTAATTAAACATAATTTTCTAGGTATAAAATCAAACATATGTTCACTACACAATCTAGTAACGAGTTATAAAGATTATGCTGATGTCGTAGTTACGAAGTACAAAAGATAAGCATTACACTTTGTAAATCAATATACCAGTATAAAACACTTGTTACTATTGATATATTTTTCCTTGACATTTTGATCACAATATGATGATCAAGTCTATTATACTAGAGTTTCACATATATAACTTCACATGTTATGTTTTCAATCACAAACGAATTGAAAGCTTACGATACAGAAATGGAAATAAGTCAAGTCATAAATTACTAACCTCAAGTGGAAGGATGATATTATCGTTGATGTCGATACTGGAAACGCAGGAAATACCAAATACACCCAACTTTTTTGTTCGGCAACCTGTATAGACAAAAGTTAACACAATTGCAAGAATACCAACTTAATGATCCTAGAAAATATGTACAGAGTTAATATCTCAACCTCTACTCAATCAGTCTGTATATAGACACAAAGTCCTTGAACCTGATTGTTGAGCAGAGTACTTGGACAATCTCAAAAATCAATATCCAAGATCAATCTAGTCGTATCCAAATAATCCAATTGGAATTCTGTTAAGTTGTTAAACTTGTTATTTATCTTTCAAGATACGAATTTTACGAGAAACCAGTCTCGTAATCGATTACAATTAAGTGGACTTATCTACCTATATTGAATACGTACAAACCTATGTAAATCCAATTATAATGATAAACAATATAATGCAGAAAAGAAAAAACACAAGACGCCAGAAATTTTGCTAACGAGGAAACACGCAATAGCAGAAAAATCCCGAGACCTCGTCCAAATTGAACACCGCACTGTATTAAACCACTACAGACACTAGCCTAATTTCAGACTTCAGACTGGAATGTAGTTGATACGGAATCCACCTTCAAATTGATTCAGTTACAGTCGCGCCCCTTACCTCTCTTGAACCTCGCAAGGTTCTACGCGCTTGATTCCCTTAGATAACGTCCTTTACATCCTCAGAGTTGCCTCAGCCGAAGTGAGTACTTTTGATACCAATCTTCCTATAACAGATAAGCATATTTGATTTACGTTTAGATTAAAGATTAAGGTGTGGAAATCTTTTTGCAATAGCAAGCTAGCAAACCTCAAAAATCCGGCACTTACGACTCCCGAAGAGGAGCATAGATTCTTAACCACCTCTCAAGAACAATCGTCGAAAGATACTCTAAGATCAGTTTTTAGATATCTATCTTGAGGAATCCAAAGTATGAGACGAAGAGAACTTTGTGACTATTATCTATCTTGCCTCAAAGAGATTATGAATACCTCGATAATAGAAAAGCAAGATCAGGATTCACGAACTATCAAGGTAAAGATAGTAGGATCTGGGTTCACAAATCCCCAAGCGAAGTCTTTTTAGTCGTAGACCTAAAAGGTGATTAGAGGCGACTCTAGAATCAAATAGGACACAAAGTGTCAGGGATTGATTTTCCCAGTTGACAGAGATGCTCTATTTATAGATTTCAAAGACCAGGGTTAGGTTAGAAGTCAAGCTAAGATAACTTGAGAATCAGGCAAACAAAATAGGTCTTCAAACGACAATAGAAGACTATACACATAGTTTAGGTTAGAGCAAGTTCAGTAACCGTATATAATGACTGTACGGTTTGGCAAGTTAGCCATAAAACTAAAAGCTATTTGATGTTCATTTAAACACCTAAGAAATTAATCATGATTCAAACACCTAAGTGTTTTAATTAACAAAATGAAGTCTTAGAAGTGTTTAAGAGAGTTTTAACAATGCTAAACATATTAAAATAATAAGTCTTTGAGCATCTGCTAAACATTGTCAGGACAATTGGTACAACGGTTCGCCAAGATTGAAATAGTACGTAGAGTTTTGGAGAGGTTTAAGCAAGAACGAAGCATAAAATCAAGTTGCATGAAAGTTTGTTTCTACTGGTGCAGTGAAGAACAAACTGTCGTTTATCAACAATTACAACGACATAGAATTGTAACACACAACATTCAAATTTGCACCGTTTAATTCAAATCTGGAACACTTCTTAAGTTTTATTTGTAACAGTCAGTTCTGCAACACTTATTTGTTGCGAATTCACTGCTTTATATCTTTTACTTCTTTTAATCAAATTTTGAGCTATGAACACCAATTTTGAGCAAATAAATATGAGGAGGTAAACCCCTTAGCTGAGGCGACGGAGGAAGCTATTTTCCAACAATTATGTGGTAATATCTATTTATTAATTTGCATTGAGTCAAAAATGGAAATAATGATTTTTATTAACTCGTTGTGTTTTCACTTGATGGTGCATGCTTAGCTAAGGGCTCTTGATGTTTCATGCTTGAGGTTACCAACTAGTGTTTTGGAAATCTACCATTGACAATATTTTAGAATCAATTAAATATATGAATTGTACGATAAGTATTAATACTGAATCGCATAAAAATTGGATAATAGTGGAATCCTAGCCTCAATGTTCTCAGTACTCTTGATACAAACTTTTGGTTGAGTTTGTTACTCTTAATCTTAGAATTTAAATTTAGAATCGAACCTTTATAAGTCTGAGAATCAAATCACTTTTTACCACTATCACAACCACATCAATTTTTGGCGCCGCTGCCGGGGACTTATTTTTTTATTTTTTTAAGGGTTTGTACTTTTGTTCTTAGTAGTATTTTCTATATTTATTTATTTGGTTAGATTGTTTCTGTTCTACTTTACGCCTTTGGCATTTTTGTTTTTGCTGTGCAGGATTGGCTTGAAGCAAAACGTGGAAAGTTGTTTGTTTATTTTTAGTAGTTTCTTAAGGACTTTTACAAAAAGGGAGAAACTGAAGATTTTGTTTTTAAGGACTTTTATTTTATTTTTAGTAGTTTCTTTATTTCTTTGTAATCTTTATTAATTTGTTTGTTTCTTTTTAGTATTTTATTTATTGTAAAAAATTAAAAAAAAACACTTGCACACACCAATTGCATCTTCGACAGACTACCGAATTTAGGAAAACTCGTGGATTAGGAAGTTGAACCCGTGTCGTGGGCCTTATGGGAGTTACCAGCTGAAAGTCCAAAAACCTCAGCCTTGTACCCGTGACAGTCTTTGACTGTAGGTATATTTTGATGTAGGTAACCCAAGCTTACTTAAATTAGTTAGCCCAACATTTGCATGTACACAGTTTTTGTTGAATTATTCCAGTACGTAAGAGAGACGCTCTAGGTCAATTTATCAGTGACAAACCTATGAGTTCTATTTTATGAAATAAGGATCTCGACTATCTTAATATAGAGAGTCCTGTTTTTGAACGTCCGCATATTAGTGAGGAAAGTATCCCTAGTACTCCTATAGAGCCAGCAATGACAACTGTGACAGATTATATGTACCCAACTAGGTCCAACCGACCATCGTGCATAAGATTACCTGCCACTACTACAAATTATGTGTTGAAACCTGGTATTATTCAGATGATCCATGTATTCTTAGGGAGAGATGATGAGAACTCCTACTTTCATATAAGGGATTTTGAAAAAATTTGCGGAACAGTTAGAATTAAAGACCTTAGTGAAGAAAATTTAAAACTTAGATTGTTCCATTTTTCTTTAAGAGATAAATCTAAGTCATGGCTTCATAATTTATTATCAGAGTCCATAATAACATGGGATGAACTTACTGCTGCTTTTCTCCAAAAGTTTTACCCAAAACATAAAACCGCGTGTATTAGGAAGAAAATTGGTGCCAGTATGCAACAAGAAGGAGAGTGTCTTTATAGGTTCTTAGAAAGATTCAATGAACTCTTAGCGCAGTGTCCCCACCATGGGTTTGAGAAAATGAATCCTAGTACAGATTATTTATGACGGGTTAGACTACTCCACCAAAGTCATGGTTGAGTCATTATGTGTTGGTGGGTTCTTGAATAAAACTGTTGATCAAGCATATTCCTTTTTATAAGAAGTAGCTGACAAATACCTACAGTGGGAATAATATGTAGAACCCCCTAAAAGACTTTTGGTAAATAGAAACACTACCAATATGGTAGACTTAATCTTTGAGTCAGATGCTAAGTTCGCTTCCTTATCTAGACGGTTAAAATCCTTATTGAGTCAGTCTAAACATAAGGCTTTTGTTGAAACTGATGATAGGATTAGAACCTCTCAAGTCTCTAGTTGTGGAATAAACCCCAATAACTTATTTTGCGAAGGACAGATTACTGAAGATCAAGCCTATATATGCTCTTTATAACAACTCTAGATTTGATAACCATAAAAAATTTGATCCATATTCAGATACCTATAATCCAGGTTGGAAGAAGCACCCGAATTTATCATGGTTCCAGGGTCAAAATCAAGGTTACACTAGTAATTTCCAAGATCCACCAGGGTTCAGTTATTTTAAGAACCCATTAGAGCCAACTTACTCTCAAAACCCTCTTGAGAATAAAATGACTCGTTTAGAGGAATATTTTGGTACGTTAACAAAGACACAAGAAATGTTAGCAACGAGACATATTATTTTTCAAAAAGAAACCGAGCAAAATTCTCAAACTAATGCCAAGACTCTTGCTAAGTTAGAACTTCAAATAGGTCAAATAGCTCATATTCTAAGTGAGAGAGAGAACGGAAAGTTCCATAGTCAAACCAATCCTAATCCCAAGGGAGATAAAATATTTAATCAAGTGAATTCTGTCACAACCCCTAGGAGCGGAAAAACGGTAGAAAACAAGGTAGACAAACCTAGTAGTGGACATACTGTAGATCCATTTTCTAGTTCCCAAGAGGAGCCACTAGCTTAAGAGACTGACAAAGTTTCTAGTGATGCCAATTCAGTTCCTGATAGGTCCAACTTTGTTCCTAGAGCCCCATATCCACAGTTGTTAGCTCCAACAAAGAGAGAGTCAACTTTCAACGAGACAATAGAAACATTTAAGAAGGTGAACATTAACATCCCATTATTATAACAATTAGGCAAATGCCTGCTTATACCAAGTTCCTTAAGGACCTTTATACACGAAAGCGTAAGCTTAATGTTAATAAGAAAGCCTTTTTAGCTGGTCAGCTAAGTTCAATCCTCTGAACAAAATAGTCCCTAAGTATAAAGACCCTAGATGCCCCATTATATCTTGTATAGTCAGTAATCACTCAGTTGATAGGGCATTGCTTGACTTAGGAGCTAGTGTTAACTTACTCTCGTATCATGTTTACAACCAGCTAGGTCTTGGTAAGTTGAAACTGACTAAAATGACCATACAGTTAGCGGATAGGTCTGTCAAAGTACCTCTGGTGTCATAGAGGATGTTCTGAATGAGGTTTATAAGTTTATTTATCCAGTGGATTTCGTTGTTCTAGATACCCAGCATGTTCAGGACCTCAGTGCTCAAATACTGATTTTAGGTCGCCCATTTTTTGCTACATCTAACACCGTCATCAACTGTAGGACCGGACTTATGAACATATGCTTTGGGAATATGACCACTGAAATAAATATCTTTAATGTGACTAGAAAACCTTCTGATGATTTAGAAGAAGTGAATATGATTAATACTTTAGTTCAGGATAATCGGGACGACACTTTATTGGGTGATTCTTTGGATGAATTTGATGAGAAAATTATTTTAAGTAAGATAGGTGACCAAACTGTAGAACTAGAATAGGCTCTCGAATGCTTTAAAGATTCCGAGGACCCTAAAATTCAAGCCATAGTGCTAGGTCTTATGGAGAGTAATAATGACCCTAAGTTTGGGGTAGTGATCTAGAAGAAACTCTTGAGTATATTAAAGACCCAGAGGATCCGTAAATTAAAACAATAATTAAAGGTTTGTCTGAGAATACTGACTAGCCTAAGTTTGGGGGTAGTGATGGTCAAGTATCCCCATTAGAAGTCCCTAACTTGGGAATCGAGCCTAGTGTGCCTGAGGTATTACTTGAGTCTCTCCGGACTCCACAACCCGATCCTCCTGATACTGTCCAAGAGGAAATCCATCTATTAGAGACCCGTTGTTCGGATGAATAAATTTGTCAAGACACTTATATGAATCCCAAGTAAGCGCCACAGATAAACCCAGTTATCTTGCAAGAATTTGTAGATCGGGTTGTGCTATGTCTGTTTATTTATCTAATCCGGTGCAGTTGTCTCATAATTGTGGTAGTTTTATTTGGTTTTGTTGACCCACAATTGTTTCGACTATTAATATATGATTTTAAAGGAAATTAGTCATTTATTGGTATTTGACGTCTGGCTAAAGACTTTAAAACTTAACACTACTTGGGAGGTAACCCATGCTCATGCAACACGGTAATATCTTTCCGTAACTCTTTTGCTTCAAGTGGTAACAGTTTCTCCATGTTCATGTTTTTAATTTTATCTTTAGAACATTGAGGACAATGTTAGATTTAAGTTTGGGGGTATGGGAGAAAGTTTTTAGTTACATTATTAAACTCCAGAGCCTAGAAATTTGTGTCAATTAAGGACAACACTAACCAATCTAAGTGGATGGAAGCATCTTGGTTGTAGTAGTTGAGGAACCCAAAAATAGAATTTAAAAGCACAGAGCTCGGGTGTTAGAAATAACATGATAGTTTTTCCATATATCGTTGAGTCTTTATCACTTATTTTTATTTTATTTATTTTTGAAAACTTATATGTTTCTCTAAGTGATTTAGTGGGGTACACGCATCGAATTGTTACCACCAGTGGGATGAAATAAAATGATTGAGTTACTAAAAATAAAATAAAGATACCAGACCAATCAGACCAAACATAATAATTATCAAAAAAAAAACTAAAAAAATAAATAACTAACACTTGGATAGCAATATGTGTGTGTTTTCTCTGTCTCCATCGCCTAAACAAGCGTGGAATGCAGGATCCACGGGAATTACCATGTAATTCTGCTGACAAGAAGCATGCGCTTGGATCCGCAAGATCTAATCATGTTGTTAGTTCTTTAAAAAAAATGTTTGTTAATTTTCAATGAATAAACAGACTGCTGGTTCCCTTGTATATGCCAGCTGAGTTGATCTAGAATTAAGATTATCGACCACTGGTTCCCTTGTATATGCCAGTTGGGTTGATATTAGTCCAGACTAGTATCTCAGTCCATTAGGATAGGTTCATCTTGGCAGTGGCCTTCATACAGATATGGGAAACACCATTCACCTTAGTCAACATCGAAAAACGTCTATTTTTTCTCTATATCCATCTTCTTAATCTATCCATGTGATTTGTTTGATTCCAAATTTGGATGCAACTATCTGAGTAGAGCTTTGTCACTCACATCGAGGTGCTCCTCCTGTAGTCAATGAGAGTATGCCAACCAAGGAGATTCTTTAGTGTCGTTCCAAGGTTTTGCATAGGTATCTGGGGTTTGGAGTAAAGGTTTTATGGGTAAATCTCTAGTAAACCCCTCCCGAGAGTATAAATCGGCCACTAGGGCCACCTAGAGGTTTAAAGGCTTGTTGCACACGCTAAGTTTAATTGCGATGCCTGCGACAGTGAGTTAGGATTTTATTTTGTAGATTTGATTTGCTCGGGACTAGCAAAAAATAAGTTTGAGGGTATTTGATAAACGCATTTATTTGTATTTTGATCTCGATTTTCTATATTGTTAGTACCCATTTTTGTACTTATTTTGGTATTTTATATCTTTGTAGGTATTTTTCGAGAAATAAATATGTGTGGAGGAATTGGCTTGAAAAGTGGTATTTGCACCCCCTGGAGGAATTACTAAAGGCACCCCAGAAATGCGTTATTGGCACCCAGAGGAGTTGATAAAGGCATCCAGGAAAATTACTATTTCCACCCTAGGGCATGTACTAAAGGGATCCTAGGCATGGATTAGGAAAATTACTTTCAGTTTTGGCGGGAAAAAATGGCAGCAAAAGAATAGATTTTAGGGTTCGAAATTTGGAAAGGATTTAACGAGTTTCAATCGCCAGAATCGGTTGGGCTGGACTTGAATTGAGTAGACAGGCTTGGTATAGTGAATTGATTCAACAAGATTTGGCTAGTTAATCGAGTTTGGGATCAAACAGGGAAATAAAAGTTCTCGGTTTTGGCTGAATTATTTGTGGAAATTACGTGAGCTTTTGGGAAAGATTTGGGCGATTGATTTTCTACAGATTTGGTTTGGAATTATCCAATGCACCGAAACAGGGAAGGTTTTGATTAAAAAATAAGATTTATCTTATTTTTGGAAAAACAGAGGAGGTGGAAAGTTATGAGATTTTGGTTGAGTTATTCTTGGAAGTTACGTGCTGGAATGGGACAAGATATTCAGTTAGTTCCTTACAGGGTATCAATGAAGAGTTTGGAAAGAACTGAAACACGGAAGGAAGTTGGCAGAGAAAATCCCATGACTTGGGTGCGAAGGGAAAAAGGAAATTAAATCGAGTTTTTAGGGTTGTTGTTGCAATATAAATAGCTGTTGGGAGTCAGAGACAAGGTACGTAGAGTTTTGGAGAGGTTTAAAGCAAGAACGGAGCGTAAAATCAAGTTGTAGGAAATTTTGTTTCTGCTAGTGCAGTGAATCACACGAAGAACAAATTGTCGTTTATCAACAATGACAACGACAAAGAATTGTAACACGCATCATTAAAGTTTGCAACGTTTAATTCAAATCTGCAACACATATAAATGTTTCTTTGTAACAGTCAGTTCCACAACACTTATTTGTTGTGAATCCACTGCTTTATATCTTTTTCTTCATTTAATCAAATTTTGATCTATGAACACCAATTTTGAGCAAGTGATTAATATGAGGAGCTAAACCCCTTAGCTGAGGCGACAGATGAAGCTATTTTTCCAACAATTAAATGGTAATATCTATTTAATTAATTTCTGCAATTCTTTTTATGATTATTTGTATTGAATCAAAAATTGAAATAATATTTTTTATTAACTCGTTGTGTTTTCACTTGATGGTGCATGCTTAGCTTAGGGATCTTGATGTTCCATGCTTGAGATTAACAACTAGTGTTTTGAAAATCTACCATTGGTAATATTTTAGAATCAATTGAATATATGAATTGCACGATAATTATTAATATTGAATCGCATAAAAATTGGAAAATCCTAGCCTCATTGTTCTCAATACTCTTGATACAAACTTTTGGTTGAATTTGTTACTCTTAATCTTAGAATTTAAATTTAGAATCAAATCTGTATAAGTCTGAGAATCGAATCACTTTTTACCACTATCACAACCACATCAAGCATTAGATCCTTCAAACATGTTTGACTGTTGTTTGAACTTTACAATTTATAACAATTTTGAAAGTCTGGCGGAAGGAGAAGAATCCCTCACTAGAAGTCAGGTTGATATAACGAATACGCAAAGCAAGTTCTCACTTTTCTTAAGACTTTGACAGCACATCTACCACCTAAAAAAGTACAACCACATATGGAGAAATCTAGAGATACTCCGACGGCCGATGATGTCACTCCCTCTAGGGTACACTTTCGCAATGACGATGAATCTCTTATTTTATCATATCTGAGAAAGGGAAGCGTCCACAATCTAGCTTCGTCATTCTCGAGGATTTAGAAAGACTCTTGCAAGACAAAAAATGAAGGATTGATATTATTACTTCATCAACACCGGCCTCCTTATCCACTTGATATCCATAGGATACACCTCTTCTCCTTTCTCGTTGTACTTTTTAACCGGAAACGCTCGTAAACATGTCTCGCGCTTTATGGAGTCATTGGGAGAACATGACCACAATAAGGTTTTATGCCTCAAAGAGTTCTCAAAATATCTTACAAGCAGAGTATTGATAGACACATTTTTGTGTCTGACTTGTCTCAATTATGTATACTGTTTTGCTCATTTTTGTATTCATTATGGTGTTTAATGTGTCTGTAGGTATTTTTGGGAAAGAAACAATTTTGGAAAAATTGGCTCGAAAAGAGTGTTCAAGGCACCCGGAAAGAGTGATAACCCCCCTATTACTCAGGGCACCCCTAAAATTTCTAAGGGCGCCCCTTCTTCACGAGAAAAAGTTTTTGGCGGGAAAATTTCATGTGAAAAAAACCAGTCACCTGCACATTTTTGTGTTTAGATCTTTGAAGAGTTTTGGTGAGATTAAATCGTTCCTTTGGATAGATACCATCCTATGCTTCAAAAAAAAAAAAAGATACCATCCGGTTTCAGCAAAACATGTTTGGTAAGTGTTTTATTTTCGTAAAAGGAAGGATATATTCTCAATTGGAAGAAAACAAGGTGGATATATTCCCGTAAGATATTCTTGGGATTTTTCTTTATCTTTGGAGGGTTTGCTTGAGGCTATAGCGTGTTCAACATCTTCTGAGATTAGTATTCACGTGTTTGGAGTGATTGAGCTGCATATTAAGCGTGCTCAGATTAATTGGAGAGAGATGGAGGTGTTGTAGTGAATATAAAGGCTTCACATGAGTTAAAGAAGGGGTAAGGGAGACGTCAGAGAAGTTTTCGAGAGAACAAAGCTAAGAATTGAGAGTTGCAGAGCTTTTATTCACTGGCAGGAAGAACTTCAAGAACACGAAGAACAGACTGCTAAAACCAATTGTTTTTCAACAGTAGCTGTAACACGTTATTTGCAACGTTTATATTCAAACTGCAACACTTGCTTTGTAACTGGGATTCTGTAACTGCAACACTTGTTTTTTCGTTATTTCATTCTTTTTCATCATTTATAAGCACTTTTGAGTCATGAATACATATTTTGAGTGTTTTTCCAACATGAGGAGCTAAACTCCATTGATGAGGCGACAGAGGAAGCTATTTTCTCAATAAAAGGTTGTATATTTTATTTATTTAATTTGTGCAATTCTTTTATGATTATTTGCTATGGTTAAAACATCGATTTAATGATTTTTGTTTAGCAGTTGTGATTTCTATTAACGGTATATGCTTAGTTTAGGGTTTTTGATATCCCATGCTTTCGATTTACATTTGTTATTATGAAAATCTACTTGTTGCACTATTTTAGAATCACTTTGAAAATTTATAAATAGTGGTATTAGCCTCGATATGGGAAAGATTTTCTCTAGCCCAAAAGACTTTTTTTTTATATTAGAAACCCGTCAATAAGATATCATATATTGAAAACCCAAAGTTAGTTATGTTTATAGGCTAGTTACAAAACTAACCTTTTACTCAAATTTAGAAATTAATTTTAATTCTTTTAGTTAAAGAAAACGGTCGTGAAAACAACTAATAAAACTCTATTTTTCCTAAAATTACCCATTCTTAATTATAAAAGTCTTCATTTCCTAAAATTACTCCTAATTAGTTTCGGTTTTCATGTTCCTAAAATTACTCCCGACTATTTTGGTTTTCAGCCTCTCTCTTGTGTCCCTCCACAAAAAATTTTCTCTCTCCGGGTGAAAAATCGGATATATGTTTCATCCTTAAATCATATCATCATAAGACATATAAATGTGAAAACATTCAACCCAAATACAGGTCAAGAAAACAACTATTCACTCGAAACCTTAAGGCAGATTGAAAACAAAAAATTTCACCCCAAAATAAATTTGAAAACTTATTTTTTCGCTTATAACAAATGTGAAAAACGAAATTTTCCTAATGATAAAACGGTGAAAATCGAAAATTACACACAAAAAAATGGTGAAGATTGAAATTTTCACATGAAATATGCGCAAATAGAGAAGTGACGAACTGTGGTCTCTAGTGACACCATCGAGTCCCGGCAATGTTAGTTCCTCTACAGAAGTGGTGAAGAATTGGGTCTACGTTGGTTATGTAAGAGCTCACACCCATGATGTTTGAGCCTTGACGGTACCAGTTCCTACTGACGGCAAGGTTTGTTCTACTGTTGCTCCATTTTCTCTTATAATGTGTTGAATAGGATGAAACTACTACAGGAATATGGTCGATGTGTTTGAGAATTAGGAGTGTTTCAGAATTATAAAGGATTATGATCGATGTGTTTGTTTTAGAAATCGAATTTACAGAGGGAAAAGCTACTACAGGACCTCAATACAATGGGGAAAGTTATCTTTTTATCAACAGAAAGATGCACACAAAGATGCACACAACATGTTTGTAAATTTGATCTTTTTGCTTAAGTAATGGATAAAATTTTGATTTTTCACATGAGTAAAAGTGAAAGTTTGAATGTTGACTTTTGAATGGATGATGAAAGTTGTATTTTTCAGTTAAGAGAAAACTTGTAGTACACTGTACATAGTATGATGCGTACAAAGAGTAAGGTTCCTCAATAGGTAGTTGTTATTCAAAAGGAATCGGGATGCTCCGAAACGGATGTTGTTCCAACTGTCACCTAATTTTCATGTAAAAATTCATATTATAATCCATATGTAACGTGAAAAATCAAATCTTCATCCATATAAAAGGTGAAAGACCAAATTATCAAATTTTACTTCCAATAATCAGAAAATAAGGATAGATGTAAACAACAAACAACATCTAAAATAATACAAGATTAGATTGAGTTTGAAAAAGATACAAGGATTTTATTAACAGAAACACAGTGTTTTAGAATCAACTCCTCTACGGGAGTAACAGAAGGATGTATCACAATCATCCCTAACAGAGAGTAACAATAAGATAAAAGCAAGAGAGAAGAATTTGGTCATGCAATTTAATTTGCTTACATAAGTGAAACAACTATATACTAGTAATCTTTTACAATCTTGCCTCTTTCTTCTTTAGTGATCCGTAATTCCGTATTGACATTGGTAATCAGACCTTCCACAACTGTTAGGAACTTAAATTTTAGATCTCCGTTTCTCTCTCTGGATCTCATAATGAAGAAATAGATTTATTGTCATAACTATTGGTATACAAAGAAAAAAAAGAGTAACTTCCGCCACAAATAATGGCATCAAATTACCGTCAATAGTCAACGGAAAAAATGCCCATAAAAACGTCCATGACTAAGTGACTCTTGAATTTTATTAAAAGTTTGTTTTTTAATAATTCATAACTAATTAAGGTTAAATTAGTCCATTCCAAAATGTGAAAATACAAATCTAATCTAAAACTATCATTTTTAACCGTGGATCTTACTTTTTGGACTACACATATATGCAATCTTAATGATGGGTTTCTGAAAGAGAGATGAACCAAATTTGGGTTCCTCAGAAATTTCCACGTATTCTTTTAATCCTGATATCATCGTTGTCTGAGTTTTACTATTTTTAGTTTTAAAATTAGGTGTAAAATCAACTTTTACAAGTCTGAGCACTGAACTTCTCTTACCACTATCCCAACCACATCAATTTTTTGCGCCTCGACGCGGACTTGTCTTAATTTGGAGTTTTAAGTTTTTATTCTCGTTTTTAGTAGTATTTTTTCTTTGTTTTATTTTACGTTTTTTTTTTGTATATTTTTAGCTACAGGTTTGGATTTTAGATCGAAAAGAAATTAAGCCAAAGATTTTGGTGAATAAAAACTTAGGGCTAATGTTAAAGCTAAAAGAACGGAGAAAAAAACGAAGATTTTTTTTAATTAGATTTTATTTTTACTTTTTTAGATTTTATTTTTAGAAACTATACTAGGAAATCTTATATTTTTTTTTTACTTTTGGAAACTGGACTTTATTATTTTAAAACTCTAAGGAAGGCTAAAATTTGAATATAAACTGCAATAGAGAAGGACGACAGTTAGGAATCTTACTATACTGTCTCGGCTCCTCGGGTTCGCACGGTGATATAGGAATCGGTAGCCCGAGTCGATCTCAGCGGTTCATCCCCCATATGGAACGGAAGGTAAGAATTCTAACCACTCACGAATCCCCTGTTAGTGGGTTTACTGGACGTCTTTGTATGCATATATGTTGAGGTTCTGAAAACAGTTTTAATTTCTAGTAAAGGGAAATGATTTGCTATATAAGATAAGGACTCGGATTTCATCATTGTTTCCCTCTTGCCCGCCTCGTATTTCATCATTGTTTCCCAATGCGAACCTAAGCCTTTATATATTGACTAAAACGAGATCGATAGGGTGGTGAGCTTGTTGGAAAGTCATAAAGAATTTTAATTATTTGTTACTTTGTTAGCTTGACTCAAAGAACAGGAAGATTATTGTAAGTCGATAAGAGACGCCTTGTAACCCGAGGAAATATTGTCAAAGAGGCAGGGTTATTCAAGCTCCTTAAATCTTATCCTGCTTCTCTTCGACTTACTTTAATTCAGATCGTTCTAAGAGGTTTGCTAAAATTGTAACTGGTTGCATTTTGGGGGAGTAGAAGCTGCCTAGAAATAATTTATGTGGAACCATCATGCTTGTTTTTGCTAGATTTAATAGGTTTGATTTGATTTGAGTCTTCCTTGCTTGTGTTTGCTTAGAACTTTCCTTCCAATTAGGATATTTATTTTTAGTTTTTCTAGTGTATTCCTGGGGTCGTTAGAGAGCGGGCTTGGAAAAGAGATACTCTAGGCCATTTAATTAGTAAAAATCCTAGTAGTTCTTCTTATGGAAACTGGAAACTCGAAGACTCTTCTTTTGAGAGCCCTGTTTTTGAAAATTTCAGGTTTGAGAATTTGTCTCTTAGTGAGGAAGTACCCATAGTACTTCGACTATGCCAGCAATGGCAACTGTGAAAGATTTTATTACCCAACTAGGTCCAACCGACCATCGTGCATTAAATTTCCTGCCATTACGGCTAATTATGAGTTGAAACCTGGTATTATTCAGATGTTCTTGTATTCTTGTGGAAAGATGATGAAAACTCTTACTTTCATCTGGGGGGACTTTGAATAAATTTGTGGAACAATTTAGATGTCATGCTTTGCTACTAGATGAAGGGTTGGACGACCGAACAAGTATATTCAACTTGTTTTCTAGAATTTCTCGCCTATGAAATGTAAAAAGAGTAATGGTTGGTCTGCAAAAAATTATTTAAAATGCGTTGATCATTATAAAAAGTTCATGATATATGTGGGTAGATGCTCTGATGGTAACTTTTCGTTTTATAAAGTACTCAAAGAAGTTGTCGAGTAAGGGTGTTGTAAGTATCTCAACTGTAGATCCTCCAACCACTTTCTGCAATACAGTCGAACCTCGATAAACGAATGTTCGATAAATGAATAACCTCGCCAAATGAATAATTTTTTCCGGTCCCGACTTGGGTCAAGGGGATAAATGAATAATCTCGCTTAATGCATTAATGAATAAAAAAAAATTAATCCTTAAAGACTCTATAGAAATATAAACGAATAATCACTAAATTTCATATATAAAAAATATATATGAGAATAAACCAATATACATAATTAGTAAATTTTACATAAAAATATATGTAGATATAAACTAAAATGTGAAGTTAATTTTTCATCTATGTTTGATTTTTTTTTCTTCCACCCAAACCAAAATGCACCGCATCCTTAATTTTATGTAATGCTTGCAGAATTTCTGGAATATTTGCTCATGTTGTAGCAAGTAATTTTTTATGGTGATCATCGCTTGAAAGGCATCTTTGAATGACATATTTGGTACGATGCTACTATCATCTGGTTCAGGATCATTCTCATCATATATTACTAACTCAATAATTTCTTCGTCTGTTGGAGATTCATTAATTGCATCATTTTCTTTAGGATAGTTGAAAAGATGTTCGACGTCCATCACATTTCTATAACGTAAATTGAAAATGACACCCGTTAATCCTTGGTTATCTTTCTTCTATGACCATTGAATTACTGATAAGAATTTTGACCAATACCCTCTAGGTAAATTTGTACATCTTCTCTTATACATTTTAACTTCTTAATTAAGAAAATACAGTCTAAATAAATAAATAACCCCGCTAAACGAATATTTTTTCTTGGTCCCGATGGCATTCATTTATCGAGGTTTAACTGTATTAATTCTTCAGGAATGAGGAAGTGGGAAATTTGGAGTTGAATCTCTTGAAGAGAAGGTACTAAAGATATCCAAGATAATATATAGTAATAATGCAGACAGTCTCGCTAAATTAGACCCGAGGAAGCCTGCACGTTGACTTTTGTCGCACAAGAGGGTGAACGAAGACCGTAAGGAGAACATTTAGACACAACAGGAAAAAAATGGTCACTGGTTTCACATCAATAAAGGGGAGCTAATATAACCTTGATGAATGTATTGTGCTCCTGAGTAGTTCACCTCTAGATGTCGTTAAATGAACTTGTGATGTGGATGAAGGGTTAGCAAACCTGCAAAGATGTCAAGCTAGGACAACTAATTATTTTCGATGAAACCATTACTAAAATTAGTGGTGTATATACAATGAAAGAAAATGCTAACCAATAGCATAAAGGATTACAAAGAAAACCATGGGAAAATTCAATACTTGCTTTCTGTGGTTCGGTGACTAGCTTGGACCAGAAATTAGCATGTTCTGAATATCAAGATGCAGTAGTAGAGTTAATGATTATTACTGGGATCACCAATGATGGTTTGGGTTTCGTGTTTGATCATGGAAAATCAACAAGGAATCCATATGGTGCATTGAAGTTGAACAACATTTCTTGTTTATTGTGCTTTCTCCAAAGAAATGGGTTTCATTTTCGATCGTGGGAAAGCAGAAGAGACATCAAAGATATACGAAGAATTTGTGAAGCGTTTCATGGGAGCCGAGATTTCTTTCAACCTAGGGCGGTTGATGCAGGGGCATTTTATGATTATTTAGGAATGTTTTCTATTTAGGACGTTTTAATAGTTTTTTTCTATAGGCAGGGCACTTATGTCCTTAATCTTAGGTTTCTTTTCTTAGGGGTTATCTTTCTAGTATAAATAGGTATTAGGTTTTCTTTAGGAGACATACTTTTTATGATATTTTCTTTTAAATTATAATCTATTGATTATAGAAGATTATTGGGTTTTAACCTAGACTCAATTTATCTAGGTTCTTAGAGTTCAACCTCATGTTTTATATGTTTGTTGTTTTTTTATTGTGATACTTTATCATTTTGGTTTCCCAGACTTCATCACAATCACTGGATTAACATAAAAGAAGATTATGGTTACCGAAAACTTACCGAGCTTGATACTAGGACTTGAATTTAACAAGAGACTTGCCTTGGTCTGTTAATGAATCATTGTTATCATACATGATATTCTTATGATTAAAGTTTCTGCTACCGCAGAGGATGATGATATTAAAGATGAAAGCGATGAAGAATAATCGTATGTTTATATAAGGACAAATCTCTGAATTCTTGATATTAATCCACTAACATAATATGGAAGAATATTTATTCTGAAAATCTTGAAGAAAATCTTCACTGAAGGAAAGCTAATGCGCTTCTCTTTGAATCCCTAGCTAGGTTGACAAACATGATGGTTGCAAGTTCATAAGCGCTAACTGAGTGTTGACCCACAAACATACTAGCTCTTACTGCGCTCAACAACAGAGGATGGAGAAAGAAAAAAATTTCTTCTGGAAAAGGAAATTTTCCTCACATAAAAAAATAGAAGACAGAAAAACCTATTTCTTATTATCGTGACCATGACCTCTCATTGTGCCTACCAACCCAGACATCAGTCGTAGCTACTATGTTTCATGCCTCCAGTGCTGGTCGTCTATTGTTCATCTCCACGTGATAACTCCTGCTTAGTCCCATAAGGTCACGCGTTTCCTGCCTGCTAATGGCCATGCATATGAATAACGATATCTACCTCTAATTATCTCAATAGTTTGGATAACTTCTACCAAGGTTTTCTATTTGTTGAATTTTCTGCATGCAAAATATATATAATACTGTCACCATCTAGTGCTTACCACGAAACATTATTGTTATGCACTAAAATGGGACTTAATGTTGTTAGTGGTTTTTTTTTCAAAGGCGAAAATAGTAAAATTATTCCTGCCCATCAGTATAAATATAAAATCCATAAATTTGTTTTGGGTCCTATATCGGAAATATATAGTTTTGACTCTGCAAAGAAAAAATTAAGCAAACAGACTTTAATGATGGGTATAGGTACTCTTTGTTAGTCCCGTAGTCTCTTTACATTTATATACATCTGCATAAATATTGGAGCTCTATCCGGATAAACTGTCGATATTTTATGTATATATAACGTACCTTTCAGACTCGGTATCTAATTTATGTATTGAATTTCTTTTAAATACTATAATTTTAGAAGGCTGGCTGTCGGTGCATGTTGCAATTATTTCCGGATTTTCTAACTATATATATATATATATTATAAAATAAATTTTGAACAAGCTAGGCAAGACAAATGACGCTCTGGATTCATTCTTGGGAAAACTAAATCGATGGTTGTGGTTGTTTACATCATCATTGTATCATTAATTTCTTATAATAAATATTTATTAATCTCTCATTATAAATGTCTTATAACTATCTTAATAAATATACTTTCATTAAATAAACGATAAATTTGTTAATAAAGAAATATAATAACTTGTAAAATAATCTTTCCAGCCCCATTACATTTTTTTAAATATATTTTTATTAAATCGATAATAAATTTGTTAATAATCATATCAGTGGAAATTAGGGATGACCGGGGTGGTATTTGTTGGTGGTGGTGCATGGAGCCGGTGACGATAGTGATGGTGGTGGAAAAGATAGTGGTAATGGGTGGTTCTGGTGGTGGTAGTGTGGTAGCAAGCATATGTTTATTGTATGTTGTTATGACACAAATAACATTATCACGGAAGTTGTGGTTGAATTTTTTTAATTTGAATATAAGCTGTTTTTTTTTAAATATAATAAAATAATAATAAATTGTACAAGCTGGCCGCAATTTGTCCCGAAAAACGACCCGAGAAAAATCGAACTATTGTAGGGTAATGGATCTACCATTTGGATATATATAGTAAAGGTTTTCAGTTGGTCCCACTACATGTTTCACTCGGTGGTTTCTTCGAGACAAATATTTATGACCAACCTAGCAAATTCCTAAAAGAAAACATAATAATTAAAAAACATGAAGAATGATTGTCAGTTTAATAGAGCCAACACAAAAATAACAAGGGTTGAAATTGACATAATCTTTTTAACTTGTTACAGAGGCCATGTCGTTACGGTACGAGTGAAGTTCTAGATTAAGCATAATAATTAAAATTTCCAAAAGATAAAGAACGTCCTGGATTCATTCTTGGAAAAGCTAAATCGATGGATGGGATTGTTTCCACAAGTAATGTTTTTGATCAAAAGTTAAAAACAAATCCAACGGTTTAATTTTCATAGTGTCATTAATTATCCAAATAAATATCTCATAACAAATTTGTTTATTAATTTCTGAGTGCTATTAATCATATACATATATATATATATATATATATATATATATATATATATATATATATATATATATTAATAAATAGTAAATAGTAAATTTGCTAATAATTAAATATATTAATTAAAAATTATGGTATTTGTGCTGGTGGTGGTGGTGATGTTAGTGGGTGGTGGAGGAGGCGATAACGTTACTTAGTGTTGGTGGAAACGGGAGGGGGAGGGGGACCCAGCCCATGAAAAATATGGGCAGTTGTCTACGTACCCTGGTAGGCATGTTGATTTCCACAAGTAATTTTTCTAATATAATACGAGCTAAAACTGTTAGAGCACTGCTCGGTCGAACTCGCATGCGTTGTTATCTCAAGCATGTTTGTCAATGTTAGTGATCAAAACTATAAGTCTTGATTTCTAGTCAACTTATAGCTAAGTCTCAGACTAGGATAGAAAGTGTAGTTGAGATATAGACTCCATGGTGATCATCATACAAAGACGAAGAACTACTCAAGGAACTGGTGGAACTTCATCGACTAAAAGGTATGTGGAGACTTGAACTTATCTATCACTCAAAAGTCTATCTACTCTATCTCCTATGTTGAGACAAAACTCGTATTGCTATATAGATTATGATTATACACATTTGCTATTTCGAGCCGAGTTTATCTCGCTTATCTATTTCTCGAAATATGTATTGGTAAGCTTTCGCTTTGGCCAAGTTCATCTTTACTAGTGACGAAAGTCATATTAAGTTTCAATTACTTGAAAATTGCTTTGACGAAAAATGGTTTGTGATCATAACAACTATATAACGTCCTCTAAAAATGTTTCAATGATTGAGAAGAGAGTCCAGAATATATAACCATTGTTGGATATAAACATTGTGTGATAACTCATACATGTGTAAGTCCTTATTCCTTGAACCAAAGTATGGGTACTTTGTTGATCAGGAAAACCGGAACTAAATTCCGCGTACCAGTACGCGCACCATCGGAAGTTCACGTCCCGTGAAAATCTGCTGGAGTTTGTGAATTGAAAACAAACTTATTTGGGGTACTTAAGTCCGCGTACTTAGGTTGGTTATTTTCTGAAAACCATTATTCGTGAACTTAAACTTATATAAACTAAGGAATGCATATTTGCAAACCGTGGGTATAAAGTTCATGAATCGATTCGAGTGAATCAAATCGTTTTTGCTACGATTGTGTGTTGTATACTTCTATAAGATTTAAGCAATTGAACAACTTTCTAACTAGTTCATTTGAGTCATTTGAACTAGTTATGGTAAAGAAGAATATGGTTGATATGAAAGTGCTCATATGGCTAACCATTTGGTTAACTATTGTTGAACCAACTAAATGTACATGTTTGGGTACGGTTACACAAACCTAAAACGTGCATTTCATTTGTGTGTAACAAGCTGAGTTTCGATCTAATGGTTGAAAGATATTAGCTTGAATCTAATCAGGTTTTCATCTAACGGTGAATATTGAATGCTTTGTTAATAAGCTAACATTGGTTGCAAACCCTGATTTGAAAGACTATATAAAAGAGAACTCTAGCAACTGGGAAACCTAATCCCCACACCTCCTGTGTGATACTAGTTGTATAAGCTAGAGTCAATTCTCCTTTAACCTTAGGTTTCTACCGAGACCCTGTAGGTTAACGACTGGAAGACTTCATTGGGATTGTGAATCCAGAACCAACTATCTTCTTTGTATTTGCGTGATCTGATCTTGCTGTTTCTATCGTACTAAGTACAATCGTAAGATTGGTTTGAGATTGATTTCTCAAATAGGCAAGATTAAAAGAAGTCACAAGCATCTTCGTCTCATCGTTTGTGATTCCGCAATATCTTCTTTCGCAAGTCGATTAAGATTATTGTGAGGTGATTGATAATTCTAGGTTGTTCTTCGGGAATATAAGACCCGGTTATCAATTGGTTCCTGTTCACCTTGATTTATCAAAAGACGGAACAAAAACCCGTAGGTATTTTTGTGGGAGACAGATTTATCTATTACCGTAGACTTTTCCGTGTGATACATATTTGTTTATTAAAGTCTTCGACTTTGGGTCATAGCAACTCTTAGTTGTGGGTGAGATCAGCTAAGGGAATCAAGTGCGTAGTATCCTGCTGGGATCAGAGAGGTAAGGAGCGCAACTGTACCTTGGATCAGTGTGAGATTGATTGGGGTTCAACTACATTCCATACCGAAGTTAGTTTGTAGTAGGCTAGTGTCTGTAACGGCTTAATACAGTGTGTGTTCAATCTGGACTAGGTCCCGGGGTTTTTCAGCATTTTCGGTTTCCTCGTTAACAAAACTTCTGGTGTCTGTGTTATTTCTTTTCCACATTATATTTTGTTATATAATTGAAATATCACAGGTTGTGCGTTTGAATTGATCAATTGGAAAATCCAATCTTTGGTTGTTTATTGAAATTGATTGATCCTTGAACATTGGTCTTTGGTACCGTTCAAGTATTTTCTCTTGTATTCAATTAGACTCGCAGATTTCTATTTGCTTGAGTAAGTATTGAATCTAGAAAGTGAGATATAACTCTTTGATATACTTCTATTAAGACTGAGTCTGACTGTCTAGTTGATTCTCTTAAAAGTATATTGGAGTTAGTCCATACAGATTGCTAACCGAAATATTGGGTGTGGTTGTTGTACCCCCGCTTTTCTAAAAACCACATTTTTTACTATCTTGCTCACCCTGATATTTTTTTGCCTTTTCATAGCTAAATTCCTAACTCTCCCCCTGGTGGAAGAAAATGGGTGGTTCATGAATTGTGTGTGTTTGTGAGCAATGATGGAGAATGTTAATTATCTATCATTACGACATAAGTAACATTATACTGAAGAAGTTGTATAGTTGATCGTTTACATTGTTTAAATAAACTCTGTTACAATACGAAATAAAATATGCCAATTACAAAAGAACCTTGAACAATTTTCACTTTATATAGTAACAAGAAATGAATGTCACGGGTTAAATTTCCACACACATATACTCAATATTACTTATTATCAAGCATGTGTTGCCCGGCTGTACAAAGATGCAGCTCAAAATTTGTTTAGGGGACATATAAATCTATGATTGTGATTGTCCATGTAAACTTTTATAATAGACTTATGTGATTAAAAGTTCGAAGCATCTACAACGGTTTTAATCTGAAAATTATATTATTTAAAATTTAACAAATACTTTATTAATTTTTCTTAATAAATATCTCATTAATCATCATAATTAATATACTTCTATTAATATATAATAAATTTTGTTATTAATTATATCAATATATATTAAGGGTGGTTGGGAGTGTTGGTGAATTTTATTGCATCTGATCAAAGTAATGATGGTGGAAAAAATAATGGTAATGGGTGGTTTTGGAGATAGTGGTTGTTGGTTAGTGCGTTAGCAGACAATGCTTTTTTGTTATCGTTATGAGTATACAATATTATATTATAGAAGTTGTGGTTGATTTTCTTTAGCATATTAAAATAAGCTTGGTTAGAATATATTTAGAAGAACAACAATTACAAAGCAAGAGGAATCATATCGATAACTTTGTATAGTAACAACAAGTAAATGATACGGATAAAAATTGACAAATGAAAAAAGTTATTTATTATGGAGGTCGTGTCGTTACGACACATGTCAAGCTCTAGCGTATCTATATTATAAAAATAAGTGGTGTTTGTGTATGTGGAAAATTACAACCATTAATTTCGTCATCCCACGACGCGGATCGATTAGTTATATGTCCTATACAGACGTCCGTCGATCCCTTGAGTTTCCTGATTTGGTACGCTTCCGTTAATATTTGGTCCACAACGTGGAACGTTTCTTAGTACCGCTATGTTTCCGCAAATGAAACGTTTCCAAATACCAGTTTGTTTCCGTAAATACAGTTGCTTCCCAATGCTAAGAATTCTTTAGTCTATGCACGACTGTATAAGAAGACTTCCAACTATATGATGTATACGTCCGTTAATTCCAAATTTCAATGACTACTCTGGATACATTCATGAATCGTTTTTGTCATTAATTGGTTGTCCACAACGATAAAACGTGTGTGACAGAAAGTTCAATTAATAAAGAAGAATCAGAAAAGAAGTGTTCAGGAGTTAGATGACTCGCTAAATTTGGACTAATCAATTGGTTGGTCTGATTTCTAATGGAATCACTGTGTTGAGTCGGTAACAAGATAGATTGTGGGGTACTACGGTTATGCAAGTACATTGGTACATGCCAACTAAAAGAAAATTGTGTTGGTAAATGAGCCCACTTTACTCACTTGCAGAACAATCATTGCAGATCAAACTTGGCAGGAGCATAGAAGTATCAATTTTTCCCGGTAATTAAGACGGCGAAAAAGAATGATGATCAATATGGGCTACTGTTATTCGTTAACCAAAAAAAATTTAACCGTCGCGATGGGGGCAGTAGGTCCCGGATAATTTATATTACGGTGATAGGGAAAGCACGAACAAAAGGTTAAGCTAGACGTCAGATCGGGAGAAAAACAATGACGTCAATTTCCTCTTATAATCTTTTTCTTCCTTCCGTCCATTTCTTGGATTCCTACTAATCCCCTAGCAATTCTCTACTCAACTCTCCCTATATAGTATAGTTTCCTAACCTAAAACACATTCCTCAAATACGAGATTTAATTTGTTTTTAAGGTTTCTATTTCTCTAATTGATTGTGAAATTTAGTCGATGTTTATTTGTTCTTTTATTACTGATTTCAATTTCTGCTATTTTTTCCCTAGCCCTAATATTCACACGGCTTCAAGAAATCAAGGCGTGCAAGGGCATCATCCTTGGATGAGATCAGGTACATTTTCTTACTTTCTCATTCTAAGATTTTCTACTCATATGTTGGTTTAGTGAAGCTACTAGAAATTTTAAGCCACGTGGTGTTCCATACAGAAAAAAAATAGTTTGATCGATAACATGGAAGGTGCCTACTCCTAATTTAAGCTCCCTGCACCAAACGACACCCATATCGAGTCCAGTCAACCTAATTTGTAGAACAAATGCTTCATAGTCTCCAAATATAGATTTCCTATTGTAATCTAATTTTCCTTAATACCATATTAAAAGAATTTAAGGGATCACGGTCCCGGCTAAGTTGACGTGGCCAACAAAACACTAGGACATACTTAAAAGGTCACGATAAGCCCCGACTAATTAGACACGACCAACAAAACATACTAGGGCATGTATAAGAGGCCACGGACGGGGATGTAAGCCCCGGATAATTTAAAAATACCAACAAAACACATTAGGACATGCCTAAGAGGCCACGACCGCGGCTGTAAGTCACGGCTAATTTGACACGACCAACAAAACCCAAGGGCATGCTTAGGTGGCCACGACCGGGGTTGTAAGCCATGGCTAATTTGACACCACCAACAAAACCCAAAGGCATGCCTAGGAGGCCACGGCTGGGGTTGTAAGCCCCGAATAATTTGACCGGACCAACAAAACACTAGGGCTTTCTTAAGAGGTCACGGCCGGGGCTGTAAGCCCCAGCTAATTTCACATGACCAACAAAACATTAGGGTCGCAGTCCACGACTTAGTTATAGGATCGATGTCTGACAGTTCTAATCTAATCAGTTTTGTTAATGACTACAATTTTATGAGAGAATATACCGACCATCGACCAAACAAACAAAATCGAAAAAGAATGAGGCCTGGCTGTAGGTCGGAGTGATACCTAGTGTATATATATAAAAGCTCTTGTGTTATTTCTTAGTTTTATTTTTGAATAATTATCAAGCTCCTAGATAAATAAAAATGCATGCGTGTATATTAGAAAGTACATACCACAACATACAAGCAAGAGCCAATGGACAACAATAGTGTATCATTGCCTCCCAGCGACAAACATCATTCAATTTTTGGTTCCAGTATACTTGCTCCATCACCTGGCCCGTCGATGGGATTTATCTTAACACTGGCACATATTGTGTCATCGGACTTAGAGCTTCTCCAATGAAATGTGTGTGAGGATAAATCTCTAAGTTCTTTTTTTTTTGTTTTTTTTTTGCGCCATCAGACTTAGAGCTTCTTCAATGGAATGTGTGTGAGGATAAATGTTATAAGCCAAGTCAATGTATATATGATGTGGCTTAATTTTGGGTTGACATTCACCCAGAGGATGTCAACTCATCTTAGTCGGCATTTATATAATTAAATTGAGTTTAATCTATTAAATAACCATTTTTAGTTCTAATGAAATATGATAAAATCTTAAGTTATTGAAATTAAATTATTTTTCATGAAATCTGATAAAATATTAAGTTGTTGAAATTAAAATATGGGTTGGGATCCAATGACAAATTGTTTTGACAAAATTTCTTAACCGTTAAATGTTATTCATCCAATGGTTGATAATCTCAAGTGACGTGGCATCTAACGAACACTACTCTCTATTTGGTACTATCTGTCCCCCGAGAAAGCGCAATGAAAAATTCAAGGAAAAATTTCAGCAAGATTTTTATTTTTTTGGGTCTTCACGGGAATAACCACGATCTTAATTTTTCTGTTAAGCTTAACTTCGATTCTTAATTTTCTTGTTTAAGGATAATATGTTAAGAATTTACCATGCTAAATTACTTATATACATTTGTGATCCCATAATAATTAGGGAGTTTCTTGTTCTTCGAAGGGAAATTGAACAAAGTAATGACGATGAAGAGATATTGGCTTCAGTTATACTACTCCAGCAATGAGTCATTACTTTGAAGATGACTGATAGGTTTAAGAAATTTGGTTGACTAGCTACATGACTAATCTCCTAATGATAATGACTGGATCCCTACATGTGAATAGAGATATTCGATTATAGGATAAATTTTGAATTGATAACTTAATATAATTGATTATTTTGGTAGTTTTGATGATCGGTGATAACTAATTATGATTTTGGATTTTGGTTTCCTGAAAAATTGGGGACTAGGGTTGCAAAGTGAGATAACTTAAAAACAAAATTAAGCCAAACACAAAACAGAGTTAGTTAGACTGCCATGTAAGCAATAGTGTGAACCACTAGATATAGAAAATCTAACGCTCAGTAAGATTTGTCAACAAGTTTTGTCAAAAGGTTTTGTTGCAGGATACCGACCCTTCAAATTTATACTAATTAAATTGAGAGGACAAATACATCATCGTAAGAGATGTATTTTTTTCTCTCTCCCTAATTTTAAGGAAAAATAGGAATAGGATGTCTTATTTTTGTTGCCATATAGGAAAAACAAACAATGACCATTAGAGAATCTCTCACCTCCCCAGTTATAGCAAGCCATTGTTGGGTCTTCTATATCGCTTGTGCTACGAGCATCAGCACCAACACCTCATCGTTGGGGCCTTCACATTGTGCTCCATTAATTCTATCATCTGAACGCTAGGACCCAGCGGTTGGGCCTTCCACTGGCCGGTGCATATGCACTAGCACTAACTCGACCATACAAACAGTGGTTCTCTCATCGCTTTGTTATACCACAACATTACCTCCTCCAACATTGGCATCTCTTCCATGTCGCTGGTGCATATTGTATTAGCCTAGGCTTCCCATCGCTTACATCCACCAACGGCACACGAGTGTCTTCCTTTTCCCGATGCATTGTGCACGTCTCTGGTTGCTTGAAACTCTCCATTTGATTCCATAAGCTATTGATACTTATTAGGAAATAATATATGAGAGTCTATATTTAGGAGATATGCATTTAGGTTGTGAGAGTTATATTAGGAATTATCTTGAGAGCCAAGTCTTGTGCCTTGAGAGCCAAGTCCTGTGATTGTATAAATAGCTAGAGAATTAATGGGAAAGATACACCGAATTATTATCAATGTAGTCTTTTATGCTTCCGCGTTTATGCTCTCCTCTCTCTTGCTCGATCCTTAACATGGTATCAGAGCAAGGTGAGAGGGAGAGAGGAGAGGAAGAGAAGTGAGATGCTTTTGTAAAAAGTTTGAAAAGTTGCGATAACGAGAAGAAGTCGGAAAAAGATAGAGTTAGAGAGTTTTCGTTTTAGGGTTTATAAAAAAAAGAAAAAAAGAAAAAAAAAAAAAGAGGTGATGTATCTTTGTTCACTGCGGGCTAAACCTAGCTAGGGTACAAGTCAAGTCGTGACAAAGGTGTGTTAACAAGAAAGTGGATACTGCCAAGTTGTGTGTGATTACAAAGGTTGGGCTTCCAGACGACCTAAAAGAGAAAGATGGAAGACGTGAAATGGGAAGAGGTCATGGCCGTGAAAACAGCTAACAGAGGCTGTTGCCAATGGTCTATGGCATCTTTGCAGATAGTTGTGAGCCACCGAGTGGCCGAGATTTATAAAAACAAGGAAAGTTACTGCTGCTTCCATATTACGATTGGGTAATAGATTGCGAGTAAGAAAGAAATATTGGGTGCGACTTATTTGGAGTTTGAGCAGATCCGTGAAAAAATTGACGGAGTCTGTTGGTGAAAACGAAGACTGAGTTTGGTCGAGAAAACAATGGTCCAATGCGAGTTGAACTTTGTGTTGGTTTTCTAGTATTTGTCGTGCTACGGAGAAGGAAAGAAAGAATTGAGCATTAAGAAGCAATCGAGAATTTGTTAAGAACCAGGAGATTAGAACTCGAGCTGGGATTCGAATTGTCTTGAGTTGTTGGTGATTCTCGTTGATGTTGCTGAAGAAGAAAATATGATAGGTGCTTAGATATGCTATGGATTACTTAAGTACGCCATGAGCTTGCTGCTGGTGGTGATCGTGATGGTGAATACAGAGAAAGAGTTCGAGCTGGTGATGAAAACTTGATGGAAGAGCAGCTGTTATTGGAGAAAGGTGGTGGTCATTGGTGATGGAAAACAGGGAAGAACGTTGAGGTGCTGCAGTCGAGTTATGATAATTGTGGAAAGAACGACGATGAAGATGCAGAGAGTCTGGAGCTCATGATGGAGGTTGCTGCCATTATCATTTGAGTTCGAAGATGAAGTAGATTTGTGTTGTTTCTTGTCCGAGAAAACAGTAAGAGATGTGGTGTTACGGACTACTTGAGTGTGTGCTGGAGTACTTCTAATGGTAATTGAACTTTGGAATTGAGTTGGTTGCTACCGTTGCTGCTAACAATGGCGAGTTTGGATTAAACAAAGAAGTGGTGAAAAATGGAGCTAGTTACAGCGAGTTAATGGCATTGGTTTTACTGCTGCTGCCATTAATGTAATGCAGAGAAGTTTCGTATGGAGAGTGGAGACTAAGGTGTGCTTGTGTGGAACAGGTGAGTTAGGGTTTCATGATTCTTGAAAGTCAGTAACAGTTTGGGTGTTACAAAGGAGAATTGTTACAGATGAACAAGTAGTGTGACTAAAGGATGTCACAGTTAAGAAGAATCGTTACAGAAGCGTAACAGAAGCAAGTGTGACAGTTCTGTCAGAGGAGTTGCAGAAAGTTGTTAAAGAGTTTGAAGAAGCTTAAGGTGAGTGGTGATTGAAGAGTTTGTGGCAGAAACTTGGAAGTCTTACAAAGTGTGGAAGACTTTGTGTTAGTTATTGCTTGTGGCAGAAGAGTAACAAGAGAAAGATTGTGAGAAAATCTTGAAAAACAAAGAAGTGTGAAGGTTTCGCAACAATAGCGTGACTGGAACAAGAGAAGAAGAAACAACATTCATGTTGTGAAAAAAAAAACAATCACCAAGAGGTGATGAGAAAAAGAACAACAATAATAGGTTAAAATCCTATGAGTTGTCGAGAGAGTACAAAAAGTATTCTATCGAAGAAACCAAGAAACCAAGAGTACAAGAAGTATTCTACGAAGGGAACCGAAATGTTCTAAAACTACGAATATGGGACCGCAATGTCCTTAAACTACGAATATGGAACCGAAATGTTCTAAAACTACGAAGAGGACCGAAACATCCTTAAACTACGAAGATGGGACCGCAATGTCCTTAAACTTGCATCGGGACCGAAACGTCCTTAAACTACGAAGAGGACCGAAACGTCCTAAAACTACGAAAATGGGACCGTAATGTCCTTAAACTTCCGAAAATGGGACCGTAATGTCCTTAAACTATGAAGGGGACCGAAACGTCCTTAAACTACGGTCTGAAGATTTTTTTTCGCAAAAGTGTGGAAAAAAAGAAGAAGAAAGAAGAAAACCGAAGTTAAATTTCTTTGGTCCAAGATGGGCATTCGTGATCTACATGCTCCATCTTGAGTGAGGGTATTAGGAAATAATATATGAGAGTCTATATTTAGGAGATATGCATTTAGGTTGTGAGAGTTATATTAGGAATTATCTTGAGAGCCAAGTCTTGTGCCTTGAGAGCCAAGTCCCGTGATTGTATAAATAGCTAGAGAATTAATGAGAAAGATACACCGAATTATTATCAATGTAGTCTTTTATGCTTCCGCGTTTATGCTCTCCTCTCTCTTGCTCGATCCTTAACAATACTCTAATTCGATGCCCCGAACTACAAGCATTCAACAACTAAGTCTTTTGATAATATATGCTAATATCTGGCATCATTTCTCTTTACTCCTACATAGTTATGTGTCGATGACATGAGTGTAATATTATCTATAATACAAAATAGAAGGGATTTTTAAGTTTGGACGGTCGGATAACATTTTGAGAGACAAAAGTTGCATCTGACCATTCCAGTCTCATCCCAGCCAGAGACATCCGATGGATGTAAGATCTGTAATCTCCTTCCATTATAGATATACATTGATTAAATTTCCTCATCATTATGATCATAAAAAAACATTAAATGTGACAGAAAAATAAATAAAGACCATCATTTATATCTCTTGGAGTTAAAAACATGTATAGATAATGTTATTGTCATTAATAAATTAGCCATCCATCATCAAACTATAAAAAAAGAACAACATTAGAATCTTTATCAACATAAGAAAAAAAAATATTTTTCATTTGGGAACCAGTTATATATGATAAGGTATAATAGAGTCTAATATTGAGCAAGTGTGTAAACTAACCGTACTTTTGAAATAAAGGTGCACAAAGATTACAGTTGAGTACCTTTTTCTGTTCCAATGTTGATTTTTATTTGACAAAATCATGTATTCAATGTTTAGTGGGAACTTTTGAGGAACTTTTGGGTGTCATAATTACCGTGCAAGCATCCTAGAGTAGATGAGTTCATATTAAACTCAAAGGGTTTTGTTAGAACTAAAATTTTAAACCTTGTCAAGTTCCAGATTTTTACCTGTTTTATAAAATCACAATTGATGAGAGTAAAAATTTATTTATATTATATATAGTAAATAAAACACAAATTATGTCCTTATCAAAGCTAGAATTAGGGTCTTCAAACGAATGAGGATATATATATGGTAGTTTTCTTCCTGAAAGTGCAGCACCAGTAATTTAGAAGACTCGGATAATGTAACAAACACTTATACATTTATCACAGATCAGATCAAGGCAGTACCGAATTTGTGATTATTTGGAAATATCTAACATTTTCATAACTACAAGTTCCCATGGGTCAAAATAAGTCTTATCATAGTTTATACTCCCTCCGTACCACATATATAGGCGGAGGGACCAAATCTCTTAGATTAAGAAATTTTTTTGATTTCATAAATATCCATGACTTTTCCTGTTTTACCCCTTATTATATTCCCTATGTTAGAAACGTAAACTTAAATGTGAGAATAACCAAGCAACATAAATAGGGGTAAAATGGATAAAAACCATCTTGAAATTGTCACTCCGCCTATCTAATGGTACAAAAAAAATATCATATTCCGCCTATATAATAGATACGGAGGGAGTAGTATTTATTTAAACCATTATGACGAAAAATTATGTCGTCTCATGTAGTGTCGTTACGACACGCGTTATTTTTATTTGAGTACATGACATACCCAAATACCCACGGCTGCCATCATTCAAGCTTATTAGCACTAGTAGTCTATTGTACCCATAAGATGAAGAGTAGTTTTATAAATAATTGAGTTTTTCTATTGACTCTTCATCCGAACAAGCCCTGGTTTATACATCATACAAAAACCTATTACAAGACTTGTGGATCCCAAAAAAACAAAGCATGTAAGAAGTAACACAAAGATGAATAGTTAATTATGCATAGTGAAGTTCAAATTTCCAACTAGTACCCAAGGAAAATCCACAGCAGGTTGGATGTCCAAAATATATTTCATTAAGCTTGAGTTTCAACGGTATTATGAGGACCATACATATAACTAAGAAGTATAGTAGGTTGACGAGTAATCACGAGTAAATGGGTTACCAAAACCCTGACAATTTAAGGAGAGAATATTCATACTAAGTGAAAAGGTAAAAATAACAGAGAAGAAAAAACCGAACTACTAAAACAAACAGGAGATAAAAGACAAATTAAGATAAGAAGAGTAGAAACTTGTTGCCAAGCATCCTGGTGGTTTTGAGCGTTGTATCAATTTCTTGCATCAATGTCCCAAACATTTGGCTCATTAAAATTTAGATAAACAGTATCAGTAGCACTATGCGATAGTTGGGAAGGTGGAAAAGGTTGATTTACTTCCTCTGAAAAACAAGTGTTTGTGGCATACGATTTTGTTTTCTACGAATAATAGGTTGAGCACTTGAACTTGTACTAGCAATATCCTCTTCGGGTTGGTGATAGATTGGAGCTCGATCAGCAGGAGCAATAGAGAAGTCAGATTTTGGATCTGTGGCTGTAAAAATATAACATTCATTCCATCCAAAGGTCTAGATTGAGTTAAAGTAGTTGGTTGACGTAACATAGATCTTTTGGTGTGTCCATGTTGAAAATAAAGCTGCACTATTTCTTAAGCATTTCAAACCAGTGGGAGAATATGTTCTGCAATACCAAAATTTCTAACAGTTACCTCCATATGCAGTTTCGAATTTCTCTATCTATGAAAGAGTCAGAATCATGATCCAGAACTTTGTATGCGGAACAAAGTTTGTAAGATTATTTCTCATAAAAGAAGCTCATCCACTGAGAAACTTCAGTTGATCCAACTGCACGGTATTCATCATTAGCTCTATACAATAGAACCTTTGTATAAGAATACTCGTATAGGAATAACCTCCATGTAAGAAAAAAAATTCTCGTCCCAGCTTCGGTCAATTACATTTTAAGAATAAACTCCATATTGGAACAAGTTGTATTTTTTTCCGGTCTCGTATTAAGTAACTTACCTCCATATAAGAATAATCAACAACCTAAACACCCAACCACATCTCTCACACCACGTCGAGAGTTACGTTTACCTCCCCTCCCATTGGTCGGTGAACAAAACCCTCGCTCCTAATTGGCTGAAACACAAGTTATCCCCCTTACATTTCATGGCCGTCAATTTCTAATTAAATAGATTCGATCTAGTGCTCTTAATTTAGTGGTTGCGTCCACTCTCTTTTATATTGGTAGGTAGACGAAACCCTTGATTCTGATTGGTTGAAATTTGTTAAAAGTTCTTACACCACGTTTACATGATATTAATAAAATCTGAATCGTATAATCGAATTAATAATAGAGGGCCAGGATATTTTAGGGCCGTGAAATATAAAAAAAAGAAGTCTCGAAAATCTTATTAATTATTATAAAAAAAAATGATATGAAAAGAAACGTTTTGAATGTTGTTTAGGACTAAACTGTATTTTTGTTAACAAATCTAAGACTGCAATATTATTAATTTTCATATTAGCGGCCAAAGTTACTTACCATCTAATTAATTTCCAACCAAGATCTTAATCTAAAAATAGTTTTTTTTCAGAAAAAAAAAAGGAAAAAGAAAAATATACGGATTTCAGATAAAATAAGAAAAAAATATTTTTGGGAAAATAAGAAAAAAATTTAATTGGACAGATTGTTTAGAGAAAACAAAGAGGGAGAGATCCATTTTTGGCAGAATAGGTTGCAAATAGATTTTATTACCTTAATTTTGATAGTAAAATAATGAAATATAGTGTATTTTCGGGATTTTTATTTTTATATGTCTCTTAAAACTGAGGATTTTCTTAATAGTCAAGTTCTTTTAATAAGTCTTTATATATAAAGGATTCGAAATTGTTGGATGCTTTACAGTTTTTCAAACGTTGTTGGAATCATATACACAATTTTAGGTTTCTTTAGAAAAACTTATGCTAAAAATAAAGGTATGTAATCCTGATCTTCTTCTGCTAAAACCTTATGATTCAATAATTTCAGAAAACCATCACGTATCATTTCAATAATTGTATTTATGTATTTTTGATTTGTTGAACTGTGTGTTTTTTGGTGGTGTTACGTTATTTTTTACTAATCTTTACGTTGTTCTTTAATAATATCTTTGTGTTTTGGTTAAAAAAAAAACCCCAGAATTTTTCACCAGAACAGGCGACTCAAAGGTGGTGAAAGCATTGGTTCTAAAATTTTGGAGTTTTGAAAAGCAAAAACACGGCCCATGTATGCGGTCTTGAGTTACATCTATTTCATACGGGTCTTGAGTGAGATCTTGAGTTAATTTATTGCATACAGGTCTTGAGAATACATCTTGAGTTAATTTATGTTCTCCAGTCTATTTTGTCTATTTTATTTGGATGTTTTTTTACGAATTTATGAAAGATTGATTTGTTTTTGAACTCAAATAACAAAGAGAAAGATAGAGTCAAATTGATGTTACTTGCGTTGAAATAATAGAGATAATGATAGGGAATCTGAAGCCAAAAAGGAACTGGAGATTGGGTGTGAATTATTCACTGATTTTAGTTGGAGTTTGATAAGCTTCTGGTGACACTTTCAATCCGTGGGAACTGTTCTAACTATATCGAACTTGTTGATAAGGCATTGGAGACACTATATCAATTTTTCATCACATGAAAGAAATAGTAAGCTCTCTTTTCTGTTAGTTTCAGGATGTACTAATAAATTGTTTCCTGAGCTCTTAACCATGCTAATTTGACCAATGATGATATGGTTATTGCTTATAAAAGGTATTACTACTGACGTGGTGCATCACACTTATGAAAGATTTTATTCGAGCAAGAAAGTTGGGGTAAGAAAATTTGAAAAAAATCTGTTGTAGTCTTTCATAAGAATTACATGTAGATATACGTGGTTCATGACCAATGGAAACTCTAAAACGTCTAGAACCATCATCTTTCTTTTTGTACATTAGTCATTCAATAGAACCAACAACTCTTTCTTCCGCAGTCTCATTTAATTTTGTTTGTATTTGGGTTTTTAATCATAGATAGTCCGAATCATATCATAACACAGGTTGGTGATTGAACCCCAGTTTACCAATATTGACGTCGTAACACCAGTTGGGGATTGAGCTCAATTTATTAGGATTGATGCTCTATTAGTTCTTTTGGGTTTCTATGTATGGTCCATGAGATTGATCTGCCTTCTTAACTAGGGATGTAATTGATTTGAGTCATGATGTTTCTTTAGAGTAAAAGAAAAATTATTGCATTAATAAATGATATTAAAATACTTTGTGATTAGATATCTGTAGTTGGTTGTTAAGTTGCTTAAACCCCAAATTGTTCTCATCTATACTCATCCTCATTTATAGTTTGTAAAATGTAAAATCAGTTGACTTAAAATACGACTTACAAATATCGGCAAATAGTGGGATCCTACGCACTGGTTCTACATGGCCTAGTGTTACTTTTGGAACTATGATCAAAGATATTCGAAGTTAGAAGGGGAATCTAAGATTTCTTGACTATATTTTAAGTCTGTCTCATGATATTTCAGATGAAAAATAATTGAACTATTTTTCATCATTGGATACTTAATCTCCTAGCAAATTGACTCACTGATTAGACATCACCAAGGCTATAACAATTGAGTATTGACTTATTTGAGTGAAAAGCTTACATGTTGATGGTGCTGAATGGTCAAAGAAGTTGATGGAGTATATGCTAAAAGTTTTTATCTTATTGTTGACAAATTTTGGGTCTTATGTTAATTTAGCTTAATGAATTTGGATGTGCTCTCTTTTGTCCAACTTATGGAACGGTTGGAAGTATTTTTTGCTGCAATATTGATGAAAAAATGAACAAAGAAACTGATAAGTGTGTAGTAGAGCAAATATTTTGGATTAGGTTGAGAATATTCACCTACTTGGAAAACAAATTAACATATATTATATTTTTGAGAAGTAAGGCAAATTTATGCGTAACATCGTCCAAGAAGATGGATATTTGTTAAACTTACCCAATTACATTTGATCTGGTTGTAAACTTTTCTAGAAAATGTAGGTGTTTTGATCATGCAGTGTTTGAGAAAGGTGCATCAGCCAAGATTGTTGGTGAAGCAATAGAAAACAAACTCATGAAGAGGGTCATCCGGTTATGTAACTGTTTTTCTTCATTTTCTTCATTTTTTGGCTATGTAGTTCAAGTGGGTTGGCATTGTTTCTGAGACCACCACACCATATTAAAATTCATGTATGAAAATAAGCTTATTATACTTAAATGAATAAAAGTTTAATTTTCTTAAACTTTTATCAGATTTTCCCCTCATTTAGCAGTTAATCTTCGAAAATGAAAGCTTTTTGCATTTGCGCTCCATGTATTTTTATATTACCTATTTATCTTTGTTGGTTTGAATATGGGATTTGGATGTTTTTTTTTCTTTTTAGGCAACAATAGAGTTTTGCAAGTGAGAAAAAAATCACTCATAAATGTTAATTGAACAACAAGAAACACAAATAAGAAACACAAATAAGCAGTGTCGCTGATTAATCCAACTAGAAAGAAATTATCACACAATGGAATTTGATATCTAGGCTTCAAGAACTATAATCAAATTTAGGTTTAAGTTGTGGCAATTTTGAATTAAATGAGTTTCATTGTAGTTATTCAAGGACGATAATCAAGTTTAGGCTTAAGTTGTGATAATTTTTAATTAAATAGATTTCATTACAATTATTAAACTATTAGATGGTATTTATGCCTCAATTATACTTTATGTAGTTTCTAATTCAAGCTTCTCATGTTGATTTAGACCAGGCCCAAAAAATTTAAAAAAAATTAGGTTTTTTAAATTCTTATCCCTTTTGATGGTGCGGGATGGACAGTGGTGAACATGTTTGTAATTGATCAACCAACAATGTTTGAAAATCCTTTTCAGCTTGACTACATTTCAAATAAGATTTTAGGCTATTTGCAACATATAAAAGATTTAGTTGATGCTTTTAATAGCAATTTTCAAAGGGGTACATAATAGATATCTAGAATTCATACTTTCGTTTTGTGCAAATAATTTTAAACTATACATATAGCATTCTGCCTCAAAATATTGTTTGAGATATCCATTAAAAATATTCGGACTAATCAAGATATTTTTTGCAACTGTTTAAATGCATTTGGGTAACGGGAGCTGGGCGAAGCCCCGCCACACAAATCGACAGGTCCCACCAGCCCCGGTGCGTAGCACGGGTTACACACTTGTTGATATTAAAATATAAATAATACAGGTCTTGTCATACAATCAAAGTTGATGATGAAGAGATTCTTGTATTTGCAAGTTCCTTTTACTTATGTCAGGGTTTGATTTGTTTGTTTTTTTTGCACAACTCAATACAAATATCTTTGATCATGTGATTTCGTTTGTCAGTTTTCCGTGTGAGGTTGAGCTTTATGTGGATTGTGTTACACAACAAACTTCATATATTTATGCATATGAAACTAAAAAAATTCAATTAGTTTTTGTATTACCTATACTAGGTATCCCCCGGGCCTTACGGCCCGGGCTCAACCTCTCATTTCCTTATTTTGATGTTTGTTTGTAGTTATATGTATAAGGTTTTCTAGCTTAATTCAATGACAGTCAAGATGCAATAATTGTATATTAAATCTTTTGTGTATGACCAAATTCTCTGGGTACTTTCAAGTTATATTTACACAGACTGATTGTTAACCGTTCTTAGTTTTCTCGGCTTTTTTTTATCGTATTCCCTCAACATGGGAAGGGTAAGAGTAGCGACTTTTTGTCTCTTATAAGAAGATTGAGTTTGTAACTGCACCGTCGAGTCTACGGAAATGATAATGAATACTCGTGGTTGTTTAGAGGCTTCATGGGGGATAAATAAAAGAAGACGGTTTGGGTTTATTATATTCCATTGAAACATATTTGTAGGTGATGATGATGTCATCGGCTAATTCTTAATTCCCTTTAGAAAAACTCAGTATAACCCAACCACGACTTCAATCATGCAATTTTAGTATGTTTGAGGTACTCATATACACATGTGAGTTAACTGGTTGGATCTCAAACATGAACACTGATGGTGCTGGTGGAGCTTTCGAGTATGATGAGTGTTTAGGGTGTCAATTAATGTTGTAGCTACAAACAAATGGAGAATAAATTCAAGTATCATAAAAGAAATAAGGTTGTAATATATTCACCACAAATTTGTATATTCAACCGAAAAAGTGGTAAGATCACCAAGTCAAGTTTCTTTAGTATAACCAGTGAAAAAAAGTTACTTCATTATACCACACAACTCACTTTTTGTATCTTATTATTTGTTGAGAACCAATTAGGAAGGATCAATGAATAAGAATTTAAGATCTTCATGGCTGCTGAAATTTTGACCAAAGAGAATATATTTCTTATGTCATCCATTTTATTTGAACGTCCAAACTAACCATTTGTAAGAACTTTACATCTTATTTAGACCAGTACGTATGATAGTGAAGGGTATTAAAAATAAAAAAGGTCACCATATGTTACTACTTAATCATTTTTTTTCCAAATTACTATTTAACGAACAACTACAATAAAATATAAGTTCACTTGATATTGCATGCCCCGATGATGGTGTAGGGCTTATTATATCTAAAACCTTAATAACAAAAAAAAAAAAACTAATCAGTCCTTATACAAACGCTACTACACCAGCGTGCCTCTAAAGTTCAACTTTGAACGACAATCCTTATGGTGGATCACCCGTTATATACTCAACCGTTGCATAAACATTTACATATGTTCTCGATGCCCAAAGGCTAAGGACCCTTGATTCCAATGACTGAAAATGTTCCGCAACACCTTTACCCTTCTTTGCACTAACATGCTAGAATTTAAAGAGGATCTCCTATTGATAAGTTACCCTTCTTTTCACTGACAAACTACAAACCAAAGGTCTGCTGGAGTCTAGGATACCCCGCTAATAGAATGTGCACCTGATGTCGGCATTACAAATACAAAATTCGCTCTCTTGGTAGCTTTTATTTGCTAGTCTCCGCTTTCTTTAACACAAAACAATAATTTTTTTTAAAGAAAGCAGTATAAAAAGAAAAAATAACTTGTTTAATAGGTGAAGTCAAATTAAAAATAAAATTATATTTTACAACTTAGCTTCATCAGTGAAGTTCACATTAATTTGGTGTCAGGAACTCTTATTTTTTGTCTTCACTTAGTTCGTCTCTAAGTTTCTTTCTCATTGTTGGTGGAGATTCTCCATTTTCAATTCCGCATGCATTTGGATACAATTTTACGTTAGAATTTACTAATACTAATTGTATGTTATAATGAATGTTACATGAATGTAAATTGTTTAATAGTTTATTATATATATATATATATACCATTTTCGAACTTTGACGTGATATTATTATTGAAACAACTTTGGCAAAAATAGATTCCAACATTATGTATGGTGTTCTTTACACTCAAAGAAATAAAAATTGAGCAAGTAAAAGTATTTTACACTTAATTAATCAAGAAATCAGAACACCATGCATTTTTACTTCTAAGCGACTGACTCCTAATCTTGGCCATCTATATGAAAAATTAATATAATTTTTGATATTAAATTCATATTTATCAAGAAAACTATGATTCCAACTAATTTCTACGGAAACGTCGTTGCGCTCACTCGTTATCATTGACTTGGACGCGCCTAAGACAGAGTTCAACCCCTCCATAGTTCTAACCAAAACTTTGGTATTTCCACCCGCTTCATCTCATTAGAAACCTGGACACGGGGACCGTGATAATTTTAGATGTCAACAAATATTCCTTATGTTCAGGGACAGAGGGGTGTAGGGACAAATTAGGTCCGCCGACACCACTTGATTCTGAAATCCCACAAATTTAGGCTTGTAATTTTTGTAATGTACATGTATCGCGGGGGAAAATATGCTTTATAAAATTGAAATTTTATTTTTAATGGGGTCAAAATCATAAAATTCATATAAAATCAATAAAAATTCATCAAATGTACGACGTAAAAACAAAAACACGATCTAAATCACTATGTCTAATTTAATTAAAATATTGTATACTTTGATTTTCACTTAGTTAATATTAAAAAGTCAATAAAAATGCCTAAAAAAATCGGTAGAAATCTATAATTGCACACCATAACCTAATAAAAGCTTTCTTTTAGCATTGTCAAACCCACTAATACCCTCTCATGAAACATTAGGAACTTCATCGCTAACAATCAATACTTCTATTATATCCTAAGAAACAAACGATATGTATTGTACCTTATGGGAGAATTGGAAATAATCACCCATAAATAATGGCAACATGATGCCAACGAAAAAACTATAATGAGATTATGCGAGGTCCATACTTATGAATAATTGATATGGAAATATCAAATTGAGATTGCCATCAATTTGATAATATTTTAGGATCTAAGGTCCATACTTAAGAAAAATTTCCATCTCAAAGCCACCTGAAATTAAATGTCCAGATAGTAAATAGATGGCAATATGATGCCAATGAAGAAACTACAATGAGATTATGCGAGATGTAGCGTGGTAATGGAGGAAAATGCGGCTTTCTAATCCACATTGTCTCCCTTTAGCTTCTTCCACATATAAATCCATTATGGTCATCTACTAAATCCCATCGTACCAATTAATTAAGTTATATCGTTCACATCAAATAAACCTTAATTCAAATTAATCAAAATGAATTTGAATGATTTTTATTAACAATTAGAATTTTTAAATCAGTGGACATCTGCTACAAAGATCAAACTGTAGCTAACAATCATATCTTTTTGTTTTGGTGATAGTTAGAAACTGAAACCAAATCAAACATAACGATAATTGAAACCCCCCCCTGGAGTCTCTTCATAGGGTAACTGAGTGGGGCCTCTAGGGAATCAAATTAAACAATTAAACCAATAAGCACGAAAAAAAGATAGGTAAAACAACAATGAATTCTCAGTCGACTAACATATATGGTATGGTTTGAATAGATAGATTTAAAGTTATCCATTGAATATGAAACAATAATATGGAGTGTACGATTAATGTATTAGATCAACTCTCATTGACCAATCAATGTGAACTACTTGTTTTTTGTGGAGTTGACTTATTTGACTGGGACTCGAAATATGGCATTGAACATTTTTTAATCCGGGTGTTATTGTGTCAATGATCATTTCAATAGGACTAAAAAAATATAGTCCTTTTTTTTTCTTACTCTAAGTTTGGAAAAGAAGTAAATGTTAATTAAGATGTTGGGTTAGATATTATTATAGTTGTAACCGAGATTTACTCCAAAATAGTGATAAAGAAGGGGAAAAAAACTATCTTTTAGTATTTGTTTTTATTCTTGAACATAAGAGACCATGAGGATTAAGCAGGTAAATGATTAAAATAATTGGTTGTGGAGGTAAAGCATTCATCTTTTCGTTTTTTTCTTCTTCTTCTTGAACATAGGTGACCATGAGGATCAATCAGGTACAGGACCAAAACAATTGGTTGTGTAGGTAAAGCATTCAATATGATGTGGTTAACTATCGATATATAGCATTTCGAAAAGTACCATTGAATTATAAGACATCATAGTTTATCCACTTTTCTTACCTCCTGAGAGTTTGATTCTTTCACTGCACTCTTGAAAATTTGAATGTCAAGCCTTATTGTTCTCTCCATATTCATCAGATTGGGTATCTTCTTTGGGACAGCTTATGCATTATGAATGACGGATAGTTAAAAGATTTTCTTTCTGAAGGGAAACAAATCTGAACAAATGTACATTTTTAGAGCCAGGGACATATTTATCTTAGTCCAACAAAATTTCTACAGTTTGCATCAACATTAAATTTACAAAGTCTTCCAAACCCCTTGTAGTATTAAGAAAATTGCTATTATGGGAGAGGTGATTTACATGTCCCTCTCAAAGACATAAAAAAAAGAACTTCTAAAGCAGAGTTGAGTAACAATACACCAAATTCCAAATGTAAATCAATTTTGATTTACCTGCAACATCATGTAGTTGAGTATATATTGAAGGTGATTTCCTTGGCGCAAAGTACTCGTGGTGTGTTCAACAAATTTTGCTGTAAAGAAACAAAATAATATGACACACAACTTCAACAAAATAAACTTTCTTAATGCCATCAGATTCTCAAGTAATGATGTGAATTAACGTCACTGGAATCATAAAAAATGGCAGTTCTTGAAGGCAAAAGAATGGCTTGTAAACATTTACTATAAATACATCCAAGTGCAAACATAAGCAATATGAAAAGGGTGCTCCAGAAAGTATCATTTACTAAAGAGAAAATATACATGGTTTAGAATGCTACATGGTTTAGATTAACCACTTTGCTTTATAAAGTGGTTGATCTAGATGCCTCTTACTCGAAAGCTACATTATAATTGCATTGCAGATACCATGGTTTAGAATCCAAGCAAACTTTGCCTTCTTGTGGTATCTCTCCAGATACCGAAGTTGCTCCTACATATTTGTGCACATGTTAAGTAATCCAATGTCAACTATTATGACAAAGATGGAATATGTATGGTTTTGAATGCAAACTCCAGTTCCTAGGGTTTCACTTGTTGAACTATCTACCCTGCACCCATGAATATAATTGTTTTGAAAGACTTCACAAAGAATTGGAATTAGATTGTTACATTCTGATCCTTCCCATATACCAAGATGATATATGACACCCTTCTTGATCCCACGCATGTGTTGCACTACATAATTGAAGATCTAATATTGTCAACTAAAGCATGTGAGGTTTTAGCCTACCCAAATAACAATGCCATCTGCGGGAGTCGAACCCACAACTACATGGTTGAGAACCATATGCTCTTCCATTTGAGCTAAGACATCAAGTAAAGTGATTACATGAGTGAACCATATGGTATTGTGCTAACATACTATCCTAGGAGTAATTTAGAGTAAGGAATAACACAATTTGTAAAAAGGATCAGAGGGATTCTAAAGAAAGAAACACACAACGTGATGAAGCTGCAATTACGTAGTCATCTATTTCCTCTATTTTGGTAGACTCCTACTTCATGAATCCAAGTTCAGAAGGAATCGAAGTTCAATGTTTTTATGGACACTTACAGATCATAATGATTTTTTTTTTGAGCATAACATATTAAACATAATTGATAATTCAAAGAGAACAATCATAGAAAGAAACTTCACTAATAGTAGAAACTGATTTATTCTTTTAGTAAACTGTAAGTTCTTATTTGTTTTTTCCTCGGCCATGATCAAGATCCAAATTAGAGAACCGAGATCTAAACAGGGGATACTATGAAAAGAAGGAAAAAAACACTACCAACAAAAAAGAGAATTGAAGGAAACATATTTCCAGGATCATGTTCAAATGGAAAAAAACATAGCCACGCCTATAGAGACGTGAATATCCACCTGGTATATAGGTTACAAATGATTCCCCTTTGGCTTTGAACATGAACTATAAGTTTCCTATTTGAAGGTATAGAAGAATACCTGAATAGCTGCTGATTGGAGGTCAAAAGCAGCGAAATGCCAAGCCAGGCCTACTCCATGTGCAATCTGACAGGATTTCCCGAGCCCTTTGCATTTCCCTAAGGCACTTGTCTGCATGCATCCTTGAAGATGTTGTATCCAGTGGCTCCAAAGTAAACTAAGTAATTAGACTATCGAACTACATGAATGGAAAAATTATAGAAAACTATTTAGCATGTATACATCAAAAGAAAGTTAGGCCCCTAATTTAGTAGAACTTATGATGTACCATATTATACATCATTCGCAAATTCAAATTACTAAAAAAAACTGAACACAATTAAGATGGTAGGTAACAGGCTTATGGATGTTTTACAACCAACCAAGCAAAGTATTTTAGCAGAAAAAAATAATAATACCTGTCTTACTATTGCAGTGAAAAAGCCCAAACAACAATAATTATCAAGATTTTACTGTTTCCAATAGATTTGGGTCTGCTCTTTCTAAGATATAACTTCTTAAAGTAGCTGTATCCATAGCAACACTCAAATTCAGCAGTGAAAGATTGCAAATTATGGGTCCTAAGAGCGTCCACAGTGGGAGAGTAAACCCAAATATTTGGTCTTTTGAACAGACGTAGTGGAACGTACTATCGATCAAATTTTGATCAACGACTAAAACCCAGAGTATATTTGGTCTGGGACCAAGACTAAACCCAAATATAGTCGAGCGTTGGTATACTTCACGCCCCACCACCAGGCGGACATATAGTGCACGTCCCACATCAGGCGGACATATATTCCACGCCCCACATCATGCGTTGGTATAGTCTACGCTCCACATGGGGCGTACGCAAAGTCTACGCCCCATTTTTTTTCTTTATTATTTTGTATGGGGCGGGCATTATACCCCCGCCCCATTCTTTGTTTTCAAAACCATTTTAGTGGGGCGGGCTTTATACCTCCGCCCCACTTCTTTCATTTTTTTTTTTTTAGGATCTACCCAATCAGGCGTTGGTATAGTCTACGCCCCACACCAGGCGAACGTATAATGTACGTCTGACCAAATTTAGTCTTTCCACCGTAGCGTCACACACCATACTAAACCCAAAATTTGATCTTTTTTTCCCTCTTTGGTCTTTGGTTATACTCGCACCACTGCAGTTGCTCTAAGCCCTTAGAACTAAGAAAAAGCTTGTAGAAAATGCTTCACATATGACATCAAAGAAGTTCCTACAAAGATCGTTCACCGCAAATATAAACAATCAGTGCTGCAAGTTGTTCTCCAGTAAACTAATTAACAAAACAATGTTACTCGTGGCCATCAGGATTCAAGAATAAGTACACGTTTTATTTTTTTATTTATAAGCTTGAATGTGAGACTACGTAACCTATTGATGTAAGTTGTTGATCAATGTCATAGACATAGATAGTTCTAATAATATCACCTCTTCGTGCCTATCTAATTTGGAATTTTGATCTAGAATTCCAACTACTAAATCATAGTTCTCTTTCTAAATTGCTTTTGCAGGTTTTAACTGAAAGCAAAGATGCAACAGTGAACTTATAGATTCCTGTTTTCTATTAATGAGAAAGTGAACCTTAGAGATTCCTATATTCTAGAACAGTTCATAAGTTGAACAGATAAAACAACACCCCTCCCTACCTGGATTGCATGTACAAACTCATAAACCCCTTCCAATTTTCTATTTTCTATTAGTCTCAGCATCTCTAATACCCTCAACAAAAACATCATCAGCTCCTCCATTTTCTATTTTCTGTCTTCTGTTCTCTCTAAACCTATTAGATAAGCAAGATGAGAATAAAATCGCATACCTGTTTGGTAGGGTACCACAATAACACCAGTTAGAGGTAACTTAAGTGAATGCTACTTCCACATGGCTATTTGGATTAGTTGAATCAAGTCAACACACCAAGATTAGTCATCTACTGAGACTCATTATTTCTATAGTATCAAAAGTGATGGTTGTGGTTCTTAAATCAGAGTTCAAACTGCCTGTAGGTTGTAATTCCCACCATTAAACTTATCTAGTCTATGATTATCTGACAACAGAGCTTCAAAACAAATTACTTTTAAATTAGCGAAACTCGGTGAATACTCTCTGTTCATGTTCAGGTCACTCTTAAATTACTGATCTTTGAGTAAAATAAATAAGAAAGATATCTTACATGCAAGGATCTTATTGTTGGTTCAATGGAGCCATGCTGAGGCACTCACCTAGGCAGAAAATATTGAAGGAAGCCCTACGTAATCATCAGCTCAAAATGAATCTTATAGTTGGTCTAATTTGAATCACTGACTAACGATATATTGCGATGCTTCAAAAGCATTTGGAATAGAAAACAATCAAGAAAATACATGAAAAGAGATACGTAAATGACTGAAACGATGGGCCTGGAGTTATAGAGTTATGCCTTTAATAAAGAATGATCATCTGTACCTGAAAAAGGTCTGGAACTAAGGATTTTGCCAACAAAAGCTTAGATGTAAAATTTCTCTTAGAGCAATTGTAGCTGTGACATTGGTCTGAACTTGTTGACAACACCACCTTCATTCTCCTTTCAAATCTTGTACGTTAACTTGTTAGCAAATGAACAAACTCGTGTTATTTATGAGCCTATGGAACTTTTATACGAACACTATTAAATAGTAGAAGGATCATACAGAATCGGCAACAAAGCTATATATATATATAGAGAGAGAGAGTGGGAGAGAGAATATGTGCCATCACCTTTATAAACCAAGTTTACCCAAATAATTGCAAATAACCTCACGTAAGTATGTAACAGATGACACCCAAGAAATTAATCCGCGAGCACCCACCCCATGAATCAAATGTTAAATAGCTCACAAATGTAAGACTGGTATAAGCATATCTAAGAAGATAAAACATAATATTTTTAAGTACACTTCCGTTAATTTGAAAAAACATGATTGGGGGGGAAGCCATGATTAAGATATAGACGGAAGAGTATCATTCGTTTGTAAAGAAACCTAAAATTTAAATTGGATTCGTAATTCTGCCAACTTATAACCTTTAAATGACTGAACCATATAGAACCAAGAAACTGCAGCTCAGAAGGCACTCCGAACTTGCTACATAAAGAGTTCATGACGGAAATTCCCATGCATGGCATAACTTAGCGGAGCTTTTATAAAATATAGTTATTCAACATATTGTGTAGGAAGCCCTATCCAAGGCTGATCCATGAATGTTAAGGGTTCAAATTCATCCATAGTCCATAGATGCTTCAAAGTAAAACAAAAAAATCATCCATAGGGTATATATGTCAGATAGCATCAGGAGGGAGCTAGCACTAAAGAATTATACAGGCGTTACCCATTGTAAATCACTGAGTAGAACTAATCTCTTGCAGATCAATTGATTAATCCAATGTATTATAACCAAATCCAATTTAGTATTTAAGAAAAATCGAATTTCACAATATGAATACACTACATTCTACAAAGTTTTGTACTACAAAACTGGTTGCTACATTAAGCATACAAAAGATGCTATTCGAGAACTACGATATGAATGGACTACATTGTTAAAGTTTTCTATTGCAAAGCTGGCTAGGATTTCCAGAAGAATATGTAATTCGTTTGACGAAGAATATTCAAGTGGCTGAAGCTGAAGGAGCTACTTTCAGAGCAACAGAAATAAATGCAAGTACATCATTAAAAAGGAAATGATTTTATAAATATTTACCTACATTTGTGTCCTATCGCCGCATCTTCAGTTTTGAAATGCAAAAGAGGTGCAACATGGACAAATACTTGTTGGCTGTGGATAGGAGAATAATATAAATTAATTAAGATGATGTGCAAGTCCTGGCAGGACAACAAGGTATTTGAAGTGCCGATCTATTTAAAAAATTAACTATACAACCACGTTAACAATCAATATTGCCTACCTATTTTCATCACAAAAAACAAATAAATAAAGGAAAAGGCAAGCCGTCCTATAATGCAGTTTGCAAGTAAAAGGTACATGACTTGGTGTGGTGCTTACATCCATTTGATGATCCTGATTCGAATGTTCCTCAAATGACCCATACTCTTTGTTTATTCAACATTGAGTAAGAGTAAGGAATAACTTTGTCTACCCTTCTCACAACTATTTCCCCTTGCTACCACCCCTCTCATATTTGCCATAACCTGCAAAAGGGAGCAATTGTGGAGTCAAATAATTCACACATAAGCAACCATAACACTTACGCAAAACTGACCACCACCCACTCGTGTTTTGATAAAGAAAACTGAAATTTAATCTTATTGGTATGTATTTAAAGAAAATTCAAAATTTTGAATCAAGATTTGAGACAAAAAATAGTAAATTCATTACCTTTTCGGCTATGTGGTATATAATTGAGACAACCATAAACTTGGTAACCACCCATAGGATTCCCAAGTCCTTCTTTCTCAATGCCCGGGCATCCATCCTATGCAGTTTTTCGCTACTGGGAAACAAAGATAGATCTTTTGCAGTGTGCACCTAAACATAACAAAAATTAAGGTAAATTCTTTAGTACCGTAAAGTTAAAATATTGAGAAAGAGAAAAGAGACAAAGCTCAATTATCATATGAAATCCTCTAGCAAGAAGTTGTAGGTCAGTTAGAGGCATAAATTTTATTAACTATACACCATGTTCTGATTCAACAAACTGTAATGTAAAGATAATTATTGATTTGGACCTTTTATCAAACATATACAAAGCATCCCTTATGATACGCACAAAATTTAGATAAAAACTGATTCAAAACCAAACATATCATCAGCATTGATTCATTACTCATATTTGTAAAACAACTCCAATAAAAGGGTCATCGTAAGCAAAACACAAACAATAGAATCATGAATTTCAGAAAAAATTGAAACTTCCATATGATTAGAAACGTAAGGAACCTTAATATTTTACCGGTTTATCCTTTGAATAAATCTTTTCCAACTGATTATTTCTAATTTTTTCTTCTCCATCAAATAAATTTCTCCTTTCTTGATTGGAAAAAAAAATCTTATTGAAGTCGCCAATTAGTAGAAAGATAAGGATTGAAGAATATAATTGGCGAGGAGACATTAAGATTAGAAACCATAAGGGTTCACTATGCTGAGTAAATTAGGTTTCTCAGAGAGGCGAAGAGAAAAGAGAGAGTTTTGAGAAATCTGTCTATAGAAGATTAGATTTTAATCGACGCAAGTACCCCATATCTCGTTCAACCACGCCTCGTCCATTAACATTACCCGAAATTTCTTAGCCGTCCAAGTCATAGCTCAATCAGGATGATTTTTTGACCGCCACATCATGGTCCCCGTTCAATCCTGACCATCTAATGACTCTCAAATCTCAGAGTCAAACACCACCTTTTTTTATTACAGAGATTATATGGGTACGCATGTTTTTAAGATAAGTGTATAACTGTTTTTTGTTGATCTTTATAAGCATATCTTTTTGTGGTCCCTAATACTTCCTCCCTCCCATTATTAATTGACTTATTTATTTTTAGATTTTGTCTCATTAATAGTTGATTTTATATCATTTGATACTCATGTTTATATTCGTTACGTAGGTGTTTTAAAATGATATTCAATGATATAAAATTTACGAATATCCGTGATATAGTTTGAGAAATAAATCATTTCTAAATTGTACTGCTAGGTCAATTAATAGTGAGACGGAGGGAGAGGTTCTATTGTACTTAAGAGGATAAAGATTTGTCCAACAATATTACCAAAAAAGTCTTAACATCCCAGGCAAGGTGAATTCCATGGAATTTAATCCCTTTCAATCAAAAAAAAAGAAAAGAAAAAGGAATGACTCTTCGGCCCGGAATTGATTGCTAAAGTGGTCGAGAAAGATTTGGAATAGGTAAAGAACAAAAAGAGTCTTGAGATTCACTTGGAATATGATAAGCCAATTCAAACGCCAGACAGATTACCCAATTCACTGTTAGATAAACCATATTAATATTAGGTTATTTTGTTGCTGCAATTCAAACCGTTGTGAAGAACATCCACCACAAGGTAAAATAAAAGTTTCTTTGTTTAGGCACTGTGAATTTCTAATGCAGAAGAACTTTACCTCATTTTACACCAAAAACTGCAAGCGATTACTATAGTATAATTTTAAAGAATGAAAACAGAAAGCAAAGAATAAGAAACAATTTTTTAAGTAAAAATGGGGAACTGTTTTTCTAATGTACATATAATGACTAATGAACAAACTAGTGTTTTTTTTAGTCCACTTCTAAATCCTCTCAGCACTCAGCTTCCCCAGAAATCACCTCATCATTCACTGCCTTCTTCTCGCCTACAGTCTGATCATCGGTTTCCCCTTTCCCCACTTGTGCCTTTTGGTACGGTTCCTCCTTCAGCCTTGTGATCTCCAAATCCTTATCTTCTAATCTTTGTTGTAAAGTTAGTACCTGAAGAGTCATATTTTAACAATTATTATGAATTACTTTATTTAGCGCATATAAACATATCAGATGAATCTCTCGCCATTAACAAATGAAAAAAAATACTTTATGCTTCAGCATAAGCCTATGCATTTGTGAATGTTATTCCCGAATCATAATGCTACATTGAACTCTCAAATCCAATAGTAAAGAACTGAATTTAATTTGGTGCCTTACGATTTCATTTGATTTTTCCACATCATCGGTCAGTCCATCCATGTGTTTATGCAATCCTGCATACATGACACACCAACAGTTAAGCATCAGTACACTGTACTGTAATCAGTTTAATTGCGACGTAAAAAAATATATCTAATGAACATAAGCTTTTCCCAACTAGCAACCATAAACATGAGGAAAAATCAAAATGTCAGTCCCATTCCAGAAACCTAAAAAGGACTAGGGTATATAGCTCGAAGCAAAAGAGAAAGGAATTTAAAATGTTCACAAATTATGATTCTAACCTTCAAATTGACTTCTGAGTTCTGCATTCTGTGACTTTTGCAATGCAAGTTTCATTGACAACTCATGAATCTGCAAATCAACAACTTCATTGACAATTCAGTAACTGAGCATATTCTTAAAAGAAAAGTTACCAGAAAGATCCAAATTTGAACTATTTAAAGTTCATATACATACAGGCAAGATTTTTTTAAAGCAAAGCGCTCTCGCGAGCTTTGCAAAATATATAATAGTATATATAGATAAGAAGTTGTCAATATTACAAAAGAAAACTAAGAAGTTTTCACCATAATAAAAGGAACGAGTAAAAACTAACTAAGCATATGGCATACTGATACTGCTTATTCTGCCCAAGAGCTATTTAAAAAATACAAGCCATGTATTTCTGCATCATTTATATCTGCTGTAGATAGTCATCATGATCATACTATACGAGGAATAAAAAAGTTAGGTTTTTTAATACTAGTATTTAGTTAGAAAACAGTAAAACAGTCCCTCTGGGCTTTAAAGCCCATCTTTTCCACATATATATCAATTCACAAAGCGCCGCTCTAGAAGTGTCCTGGGCCTGAAGCGCAAAAAAGTGCGCTCTTTATAAAACACTGCATACAGGTGATCGCAACAATGGATGTCATATTTGTGCTAACCGAAGACATGTCCTCTTCCCAATAAAAAAAGAGGAGAAGTTATAGGATATCTCTACCTTTCCTTCTGAAGCAATTGTTCCAATCTCCTCATTTTCCTCCTGCAAGGTCCTACATTTAGCCATTAGCATCTTTCCCATCTTGCTTTGTGGAGTAAAATTGACTGCAGCAATATTATCCCGCAACTCTTTCACTTTCTTCTCCTTCTCCTCGACCAAATTCTAGATTTGTCATAAAATAACAGAAGAACAGCTCTTATTTCCAGAGTAAGAGAAAAAATGAAAATCTGCATAAACTATTTTTAACCAACTTCGTAGATAATATTTTCTCCAATAAATCTACTTATCCATGTACAAGCTTGCAATTGATAGTTAAATGAAGCAGGGAATACCTTTAAACGGGTAAACTCCTCATGAATAGCTGGATCAAGTAATAACCTCCTCGCCTTCCACACACACACAAAAAAAAAAACCTTTAGAGTGTTATAATTATCGTAACACAACTATAAGGAGAACAGGTTCAAAAAAGGTAACGTGTTCCAGCCTTTTGAAACTGGACAACAGATGAAATAATTGAAACTTATGTAACAGGGACACTCCACTTCCTAGATTTTGTCATGATAGACGAACAGTCACATATGCACAAAATTAGTGAAAGTACTTGTACAAAATTATGTATAAACATATCTAAACATAAGATATAGCTGTAGCAACATCTTGCATGTAGATACAACAGTTCAGATCTGGCAAACAGGATAAATAGGTATCTGCAAAATGGAACACATTAGTCATACAAGTAAACAGATATGCGTGTGCCAGTGTCCACGTTGTAGTTCATCGTGTATGACACCAAAACATGTAAAGACATCTCAGTAGGTAACATGTGTGGATGAGATAACCATGGAAAAAAACACTTAAAAAATCAAGATTCACCATTCTTTTGAGAATCATTTCCCTAGAGACTTATGACCAGGCCAAGGCCGCAGTAGGAAACTTACGCTAAACGAATAGACAGAAGGGCTTTTCTTCAGCCAATTGGAATATCCTCAAAACTGCTTAGTGAGTGGTTCTACAATGCATGATGCAGGGGCATGCGTTATCTATCCTTTTGGTTTTCTAAACTGCATCTATGCATCACTCAAAAACTTCCACCTACAGAGATGCAATAGCTGCTCCTCGAGCTCCCTGGTGTATCTAACCTCTCTCTGAACTCCGAAGTACTCCAAGATCAAAAGAACTTGGCACATACAAACACTCCAGGTCCTAACATGACACTAGGTTCACTTGATGCAGTGTCAGTTATTTTATTGTATTTAATTTTGATTGGCAACATGTTTATATCTACTGAACGTAAAAGCAATGTACCTGCATTGATGGTGGCTTCAGTTGCACTTTGAGATCCCGAACGGCAGACTAGAAATTGATAGTTAGTGCTTATTTTAGCAACAGAATCAAGAAAGATCATATAAACAATAAATGAATTTATATTTATCGAAAGAAAGATCAGGAGATTTCATTCAGTCTAACCTTCAATTCTGCGATCTCCTGCTCCCGTTTGGCAAATGTAACAATAAATGCTGCTTCCTTCTTCTTTGCCTTATCAAGCTGATAATAGATGTCAAAGAAAATAACATGTAAGCTTAATTCTTCATATATGCTCCGACAACAAGCTTAAACCGAACCTGTTCTTTGTATGATTCCTCCGATGATTTCAGGGACTGAAGATAACTAAGAACTAGCCCAGGCTCTACAATGATACAGAAAAAGTATCAAACATTCTGATAAACAGCAACACACAATAGTAATATTATCAGACCAGGCAATTTATAAAACGAAAAAGGACTTACCTGGATATGTGCCAGCAGGTATAGCAGCCTCATTCTGGAACGCAGAATGCCATTTTTGTATCTCTGACTTAGCTGATGCAAGTTCCGTCTGATAAATATATATTAGATTGTGGCCCAAGCGTCAGCTCTCAACTCAATTTAAGCAAGTGATAAAAACCACATAACGTGGAATGCCATGAACTATAAGAAGACATCATAAATCATATTGCATAATCATAGACTATTTACACTTCACACCCAGCACTATCTAAAAGTAACTATATTTATATATATGTTTCATGAGATAAACCTAAAAACACAATCATAACATAATGGCAAGTTCATTTTCTATTGATTTTCAGTTCCTGCTAGACTAAGGTTCAAAGACATCAAAGCACAAACATGCAGTTTCAAGGCTCTTGGCATAAAACTGAGAAAAGGTACTCTGCCGAATGTCTGAGTAAACAAGAAAATGCACAGAATACTTTACTCTGTTCTCATGACATTGTGAAAACTAAACCAATCTTTTATATGGAAAATTGTTTCTTCCACTTTGAATATAAAAGGCACGAACAAGTAAAGATGCCATGACTGAATAAACACACACCTGGCATGTCTCAAGGGAATCCTGACAATTCTGAAGACTGCAGTCACACACCAACGACAAAATATAAGAAATCTCATAAGACAACTTCAACAAACAAAACTGAAATACCTACAATTATCAGTATTTTACATATACCTTTCACGGAGTGACAAAATCATTCCTGTAGCCACTCCAGGTGCAGTTGCTTCTGCTTTGGTCTTTCCCTACACATAAAACACAAACCAGTTTCACTCCATTCTAACAGTAAATCCTCACATTCCAATGACCAATTACACCAATCTAAATTAACAAAAACCACATGAGATTGAAAAGAAAATGCTTAAATTTTCAATAACCATAAGAAACAACATACCTTCTTAGAACCAAAAATGTCTTCTTCCTCATCTTCAGCATCTTCAAAACTTCTTTTGGTACCTAGAAATCCCGAAATTAATCACTCAGTAAAACAATATTCCCCAATCAGAACGAAAAATAAGACAACGTTTAATCAAATGCATATCCCAATAAAAAAATTAAAACCCTTAATAACCTGTTATTGGAGCATGATTTTCAGCATAACCTCCACCAAATCCATCATCCTAAATTTTTAACAACAAATCGAAAGAAAACAATTAAAACAAAATCCTAATCTGGAAGAAGTAAATGATATAGACTAAGTATAAAGAAAACTAATTTAGAAAAAAAAGAAAGAGGAATCTCACGTCGTCCATATGATCAGCAGTCATGAGATTTCTGTAAACCCTAAGAGAGAGAAATTACTGAGTACTGGGAAGAGGAAGGAAGTAATAAAAGAAGCGCCAAGTTTGCATTTATGGGCTTTTAGCCCACTTATATAAAGCCGTCATTACCAGTAATTAGGCTCATGAGGCCCATCGTCAACTAATGCCTAATTGAAGAGAACCATGTTTTAGGGCATACCTAAAATTTTAGGGCATACCATATAAAGACAAAATGGATTATTGGATAGTAATCTTAAAACCCAATATCCATGGATTTTGCTTAATGCCAAAATTATCTTTATTTACATTTTTAATTTTTTTAAAATAAAATACTTTTTTTAAAATTAAAATTTTATTTTTTAAACTTTTTTAAAAATTAATTTTTATTTAAAAAAAAAAAATATATATATATATATTTTAAAAATATTTTTTTCTAATTTTTGATGCGTTGAAGAAAGAGCTACCCTCTCGGTTTAACATGTCTGAACGTGACATTGCGCTTTGGCAATGTAATCAAACCAAGCACGCGCAGGATTTTTTATTGGCTATCCCCATAGAAGGTCTTAATCAGAGAATTGGTCCTACACAGTTTTGTGTTGTGCTTCGTTATAGGCTTGGGATTCCACTATTTGAAGAAGGGGAGTTATGCTCCAGCTGTGATAGGGAGATGGATATTTTCGGCGACCATGCCTTGCATTGTTCTCATGAAATTGGTCTTAAGTTTAGGCATGATCTTGTGCGTGACACTTTTGCTGACATGTGTTATCGTGCGGGTGTACCAACTAAGAAAGAGGTTGACTTAGGCCTTCTTTCCGATACTGGTCTAGCTTTAAGACCGGCTGATATTTTGGTTCATAATTGGGATAATGGTCGTGACGTTTGTTTGGATGTAACAGGTGTTTCCCCCTTTACTGGTGGTGGGGTATGCACTTTTGTGCCCGGTCATGCTATTATTAAGGCTGTCACTCGAAAGCACAACAAATTTCTAGAAAAGTGCACTGCTCAGGGGCTTGGCTTTGGGGTTCTTGCTTTCACTACCTTGGGGGAGTTGGGTGGAGATACTATAAATTTCTTGAAGAGATTGAGAAATTACATGGCTAGTCATGATGCGAATGTCAAAGTGGGAGATTTCCTTTTTCATAGGCTAGGGGTAGTTATTCAAAAAGGGACTGGAGCACAGCTTGTTGCTCGGTTCCCGTCTTTGGTTCATACCGAAAATGAGCTTGACTCATTATTTATTTAGAGATTTAAAAAAAAAAAATTAAAAACTTATTATTTTCTAATTTCTAAAAAAAGAAAATCTATTTTTTTATAAATTAATATTTCAAATTTCAAATTTTTTTTCTTCTAATTTTTAAGAAATTATTATTTTTTATTTTTTAATGATTTTTTTTTTCAATTTGTATAAAAATAATTTTCTGTATTTTATAAAAAATTATAAATTTTTTAAAGAAAACCTATTTAAAAACTTAAACAAAACAGAAAAAATATTAAATAAATTAAATAAAAAAAATGAAAAAAAATGAAAAAAAAATTTAAAATTTTAAAAATAAATCAAAAAGATTTAAATGACAAAATAAATAATTAAATAATAAATAAGTAAATTAATAAATTCATTGAGGGTAACTAAGTAATTTACCTATCCATAAATACCCCTTATCACCCCACCTTAGTTAGGGTAATCATTTTGTATGCCCTAAAACATGGTTCATCGAAGAAGTGAAAACTACCGTCGGACCTTTTTTTGAGTTTTTTTCCACTGAGAAACCCACGGGCGTAAAATCTCATTCCCGCACCCATATTATTTACTCTTCACACTCGGAAACCCATATTTTTAAAATTGTATTTGGTTGAGATTTTTAATGGCCAATCTACCCTCTTCTTCAAAGACACAGACAGAGAGAAAACCAGATCCACTGAGAAGTGAAAGCAGCAGATATTTTCCGACTGAAGAACTTTTGATTTTGTAAGCCGATTCTCTCTTGGTTTTTTAGGTTGCATCGTTTCTCTCTGATTTTACGATTTCTTTTTTGTTTCCAGGTTTTCAGATCTATGTTTCCTTTGGTAGCGGTATTTTTAACAGGGAAGGATCTCTGTGATTTGGAAGGTGATTTTTGTGATCGATTTCGCTTTTCTTTTTTCTTGTTATTAGATTTGATTTCAATTTTCTAATTTCGTTTTAACAACCCTAATTGTTATTATCATTAATTTTAATTTCAAATACAGCTGCGGAAGTATGAAATCTAATTAGGTTTTGATTTTGATTTCGATTTCTCCCTCTTTTGTTGTTGATTAGTTTTGTTTTATTTCTAATTGAAATCTAATACGTTTTGGATTTGTGGTTTTTTTTTTTGTTTCTAGGCTTACATAATGGAGCTTGAAACACCAGTTTCTCTAACAAAGAATGAAATAATTACTAATGAACAGGTACTTACACAAATCTATAATAACTGAATTATGATGTCCAACTGAAACTCTGAGACATATCACGTTTTTAATTGTGAGATATGAAGAAATGTTGTCTTGATTAATATGTTTAGTCACTTTTCCCTTGTATTGCTTGTCAAATAAGAACTGCCTGTTCCAGTGTGTTGATTGTCTAGTATTTGTACTCATATATCTAGTTTATGGAAAATTAGGGAAGATGAACTGGATTAACTTGGATTGACATATTTTGTCTAAATGGTGCAGAATTTATTTGAAAAACTTGGTTTCAATTTTTTTTAGTCACTTTTCCCTAATAATACTACATCTATTATTAGTCTTCTCGATAATTTACTGAATGATACAAATTCTTCATAAAGCTTAGTCATTTTAGACTTTACTTTAACCCATATTGCTGATTTTTCATGTGTGATGATGAGATTGGGTACTTGTAAAATTGGCTTAGTCTTGTTAGAAAATTTTATACTATATTAAAGTGACAACTATGATTTTTGGTTACAGGAACATGTGATTTGTTTACCGGCAATTAGTTCAGAGATCCATTGGCTTGAGTATATGATTGTTTAGATTTAATTCCATGCTATTATTTTATTGGATCGATAACGTGTGTTTGTGCTGTTGTTTCATGTATAGGATGTCCAAAGGAAGTAGGAGAATGGAAGGAAAAGTTGGTGTTTGTTAGCGTAAATCGGTGATAGGTGAAAGGTGTTTGAGGTCTCCCACCCCACATTTACAAATTTTGTCTTATGTATATTTTTCTGCTACCAATAGAATAGCTTATGTACCACCTGAAACACTACTGGGATGCTGGTGATAAGCTCTATTTTGCATTACTCAGTTAGTTGTTCTAGAACTTGGGAGTTTAGGATTCCCTACTCAGTATATTCCTCTGTTAAACATTTATTTGGCGTAAATAATTAAGTAGGAATGGTAAAACAGATTTTAAGTCCCGCAGGCGTACATTTTGGTTGCCGTCATAAGAAGACGCCTAATAACGGCAAATAGATTACTACATTTTCTTTTTAATTCTTTATCAGCTAGATGCACATAGGTTACTGCATTGACATTTTTCTTGTGGTTATCTTTTACTAGTAGAGTTTAGTTTCACACTTAAATTTTTGAAACACTGGTGTAGGGACCGTTGGCCTCGGCATCAATTGTCTGACATTACAGTTTGGTGTTCAGCTCTCTAGAAAAAATTGTTCACGTTAATTGTTTCCTTCACTTGCTATCATGCAACTCCTTGTACTATTATTTAATAGATAAATAAAATTTGCGAGATTCTAATCAATTGTCTACAAGTATGTTCGGTTATATGTTATTTTGGTTTGGTTTTGTCACTCATAATGGGAAGCATGAGCATTTGCAGTTACAAAAAATGAGTGTATAATTTGTCATGCAACTTCAAAAGTGGCTGCATAATTTGTTATGCAGTTGCGAAAATGGATGCATAACTTGTTATGCAGTCGACAACATGACTGCATATTCCATTATGCAGCCATTTTTCTTTTGCGAACACTGAAGTCAACATAAAAATGACTGCATAATCTGTTATGCAGCTGCGAAAGTGCATGCATAACATGTTATGCATTCGAAAAATGGTTGTTATGCAGCCAATTTTTTGTTAGCGCTGAAATAAGGAAAATGGCTGCATAATCTGCTGTGCAGCAATAATAATGAATGCATTACTTGTTATGCACCCGAGAAAATAGTTGCATAACCTATTATGCAGCTATAAAAATTAATGCATAACCTACTACGCAACCGAAAAAATGACTGCATAATTTGTTATTCATTTAATTTTTGTAGAAATGTTAATTTTTAGATTTATACATGTGTTTAGTGGTGTATAATCAAATTAGTGGATGCATGAACCAAAATATGGTTACATAATATGTTATGCTTCTTTTGTTGTGACTGCATAATGTGTCATGCATCATTTATTTTTTTTAGTTAGAATGTTATTTTTTATATAGGCATATACATCGTTTTAGTGGTTGCATAACCTAACTAGTGGATGCATAAACCAAAATATGGTTGCATAATTTGTTATGCATTCTTTGTGATGTCTGCATAATGTGTTATGCATCCTTTATGGTGGCTGCATAATGGTAATGTATCCAGTTTTCGAAATTTCTCCCTAAAATGATAATCACCTCCGCTTTTTTCGTAAAAAAAAATCAAATTCGATATTGTTGTTTGTACTTGTTTTGTAGAGTTTTTGATAAGCTTTCCAACGAGATAAAATTTGTAAAATTCCAAGGCACGGTTTTTTAGATGTGTTATATTCAAGTTTGCATGCCAATTATACCCCTGAAATAATACGAGGCATAACGAGTTACGCAAACAGTTTAATGAGAAGATAGAAAATCTGAGATTTCTTTGTTTTATAAATAGAAACATTAAGGGTAACTATGTCTTGTTACTCTCTTTTTATATTTTTAAATAATTATGGGCGTGAAGGTAGCTAAAAAATATGTTGGGCCTGACAATAAGAATAATAATTTTTTTGGGCCTTAGCCTAATTTCCTCATCGAAGAAGCTTGGTGTCACTTGATAGTTTTTACAAAACCCCTCATTTTTCTTTGCTTTGACTTTGTAAAAATACCTTTAAGGGGCATTTGTGAAGACCCTTAAAAAGCATGGCGTCATTAGGAGCGACCCTGAAAGAATTAAGGACGATTAATAAGACAAAATAGAGTCACCCAAACCTAAAATGAAGCCATCCCTTATCGATAATTTTTCGAAATGGCAAATATACCCTCCATAATCGGTAGATAAAACTACAATCGGTAGGTTATTTACGTAATCGGTAGATGTTAGGATAATCAGAGGTTATTGTGTACATATGTAGTTTGAAAGTTTTGTTATTTTGAAAAAAAAACTACAATCATAAGGTATTTATTTACCATGTGTCCTGATTATGAAGTTGCCCAAAAACTGATATTTCAAGAAATCTCAAGTTTTTCGAATTTGGGAACTACCATAATCGGTAGACATGAAGTTAACATGTCTCCCGATTATGAAGCTACCCCAAAATTGAAATTTGAAAAAATCTCAAGTTTTCCGAATTTGGAACTACCATAATCGGTATACTTGGAGTTAACATGTCTCCCGATTATGGAGTTTCCCCAAAATTGATTTTTTTTTAAAATCTCAAGTTTTTCAAATTTGACAACTACCATAATCGGTAGATTATGAAGTTCACCTCATCTACCGATTTTAAACCCCACGTTAATCGGTAGATAATGATAAAATGTTGTGTCCGATTATAAGGCTATTTAGGTTCAGAAGATATATCAAAAATGAAGCCACTGTAATCGGTAGAAATGGTTAATATTTATATTTATACTTCCGATTATGGGCCTGTCTGACAAATTTTTGGAAAAGTCACCAGAATCGGTAGTTAAGGTTGATAACATTACTACCGATTCTGCACATAGCTGACAATTTTTTGAAAATTTACCAGAATCGGTAGGTAAGGTTGATATTTATCCTCCGATTTATCGTGAAAAATTCAACAATTTCAGACAATCAAGTAATAAACATAACTCAAAATACATTCATAACCCATAAGCTTAAGAACATATAATCCAAAACAAGTATTTAAAACACCATAATCCGAAAGAAACTGTTAAAACAACATAATCCATAACATTGAACAACACATTATCACCTAGTTTTCTTCTTAGTATTGTCAGCTAAAGTTATAGAACGCTTAACACGACCCGGACGACCCACATTATCGCCAGCATCACCTTCATCTCCCTCAATATTTCCTTCAGCATGAGAACTTGAAGAAGCCTGAGATCTTTTGTTCGCCTTTGATGCTTTTTTCTTGGGCGGGTTCTTCGTCACTTTCTCCCCAAACTCAGCTGCATACTCTTCATTATCAACATTATCAATCATCTCCTTGTGCTTTTTTATCTTCTAAATTGGCACAGGCTGTCCAACCGCTATGCAATCAGCGTACCATTTGGACAAAAACTTGAACATATTCATCTGTTTTTTTAATTGACAAAACATCAAATGGAGTTCACCTAAAAAATTGAATCGTAATATTAGAGGGAAAAGTCATAACCATACGCACCATTTTATCATAACCTGGAGGTTTTTCTTCGATGATACATCTGTAAATGGAAGTCGCCGAGGTCGTCTTTGCTTTAAGTTTACGGATTACACGAAGATGTGAATGCTCCTGGTACCACTCCATATAGCCTGGAGAATTTTCATCACCTCGGTTGACAGCTCTCCAGTGTTCACCAAGTGGTACATCCTCTTATCCCAATGTTCAGTAACAAATGGTGTACCAGAGTGATGGTGTCCTGGTTAGACTTGCTATGCTCCACGTCCAACTTGAACTTGCCATTTATGTGATGCCATGGTACTGTTTGGCAATAACCATGTTTTCGCAACACCCTGGAGCCATTGTACATCACGTAACCTGTGGGGTGCCACAATGGTACAAAATAATGGGACAACTCGGAACGACCCACTATATGTCCACTAGCTCGGTCTTCCTTGTATGGATCAAAGCATACCTCCGAGGCATTAACTGAGTCTAATTTCTCCCTCAAGCTAACCAATTGATGCTTCTTTGTCCTTGAACGGTTCTTTGCGAACTTGTACTTTGTTCCTCTCGGTGTACCTATCTCCCACCTGTGTTCACAACTGCCAATTTCAGACTGGGGTAGTGGTCATAGATCTATGTGTACATAGATATCAAACCAATTATTAGAAATTTATTCTTAGAAAAAAAAAGAAAAAAAACATAACGATCAATGGATTAATAGTGTTGAGAAAATACCTAGAATAGACTCACGTTCCCGGCAATTTGGCTAGTTCTAAGCCTCGACGCCTTTCTCAACTCCGTCATCAGGAATGCAATAGTTGTCGTGCCCCAAGAGTAGTCCGCGACCTTATTGAGAGGATGCAATAGTTGTAGAAGGTTGGCGTCTACTCGGTTGCCACTGGCATTGGGGAATATGACACATCCCAATACACACAAGAGATAGGCGGTGGCCGCGACATCCACTTCGACATCACTTAACGGTCCTTGCTTTTCTTTCTCGATAGTGCCTTTGAACATCTTGATCAACTGACTCATGTTAAACTATCTAGCTTTGTAAGAGAAGCACCTGTTGAACTCAATGTCTGATGTCTCTTTATCCCAACCAAAACACTTTTTACACAAATCATAAACTTGTTCCCAACTTAACTGCTTTGTGTACTCATACTTGACAGCTACACCATGGTCATTGAGATTAAGAATCTGTTTCGCATTATCTGGAGTAATGGTCATCTCCCCAAACAACATATGAAAGGTGTCAGTCTCGGGATACAATCTCTCCACAAAAGCCGATATCGCGACCCGATCATGGTCCAACATTGAGTTCTCGGCAGCACTAGATAATCCCGAGTTGGCTATAGTTCTCTTGAACCTCTCACATTCACCGGATAAAGGTCAATCTTTCAATACTTCTGCTGACGCGGCAGTAGGCTTGAGTAGAAGAATCGCATCAGAATGATACTATTAAACACACAACACATTAAAAACTTAATAGAGTATTATTACGCATAAAACGACAATATGTTAGTAAAATAGAATACGATTATTACCTCGGTTTCATAGATTTCTCTGGCCCAGGAGTCTTTGTAGCCAAATAACAATGCTCCTCCATCTCTAGGCAGCCTAGGGATTTCTTCTTCATAGAAATGGGTACAAGGTGTGATGCTTTCTTCGCGATTGGCTTCTTTGTAACTCCTCCTGCTCCTTTTGTACCACTTGGTTATCCTTCTTCTTGAGTAATTACTAGAACACTTTGTCTAACTTCATGTTGAGTGATTTCTGGAGCGCTTGCTTGTACTTCTTCTTGAGTTCCTTGTTGAGCGTTTGGTTCCACTTCTTTTTGGCTCATTTCTCTCCACGCACTAGCGCTTAGTTTCTTACCCCCTTTTCCCTAAACAATAAAATTGGTTCATAAGAATCACATTACAAACTCCACAATCGGAAGTTATAATTAAAATATAAACTTCCAATTATGCACAATCGAAAGCAAGGGTAAAAACTTTTCTTCCAATTACACACAATCGGAAGTCATATTCTAGTTTTCTTCTCCCAATTATGCATCAATTTGGGTTCAAAAACTGATAAAGTCATGAGACATATATAATCGGAACAAAACAATATAACATATCCACTGATTGTATATAGTCGGAAGTAAAGAAATAGCATTTGGCTTCCGATTAAAACGTAGCCCCGAAATAGGATTTTGCTAAAATCACAAAATTTTCAAATTTTACAACTTACATAATCAGTAGTATGTTGAATTTGTCTAACCTACGATTATACACAATCGGAAGACAAATACTATATAGTATCTTCTGATTTTGGGTACCAATTGTGTGTCCCTACATGTTCTAATTCTCTTTTACAATCGTAAGGCAACATATAACCTAGCTACCGATTATGTCAATTTTATGGTTCAGTGGAAAACAAATTTGTATAATCGGAAGTAATCTATAAAACCTAACTCCCAATTCTGGTCGATGTAACCGAAAACCCTAAAAAATGGACACAATCGGGAGATAAAAATAAGATATAACTACCGACTCTGGGAAATAACTGAAAACCCTAGAACTTATTTTCATGGATTCGTCAAATTGAAGCAACATAAATACATAAAACGATAGAAACTAACCTAGTTGGGGCCATTTCCTGGAGAGTTCGATTATCAGAATCAGCACCTACATCAGCGACGTCACCCTCTTCATGGATTCGTGTTCGTCATCTTCGTCGCGTTCTTCGTCGTTTGCAGCAGTTACAATCAGTTTGTTCTTTAATTTTTCTCGATCTTTCTTGGGTTCATTAATATCAGTCATAGTTTTATAGAAGAATCGACGATGTTTTTGATTCGGTGATGAACGACGACGATGAATTGAAGTTTGAATAGGAGGGGAATAGTGTTTTTACTATCCACAATCGAAAGGGAAGAAGAAGAGGAGAAGAAGTGTTGAAAAGAAAAGAAAGAAAATGAAATGAAATTCCTAGGTTTTGGGTGGTCTTAATCGTCCAAAGGTTGTGTCGGCAATCACAATCGGTAGTCATATGATGTTCATTTTCTACCGATTATAGACGGTTGCCCCAAATTCATTTTTTCTGCAAAACAGATAAAATTGAGTTTTCTACTTTAACAATCGGTAGATATTATATGTTAGTATTCTACCGATTATGGAAATAACCCATTCTTAAACAAACTAGTAATCGGTAGACATAACTATATTCTAAACTACCGATTGTAGAAGGGACATATATGTATTTTCAACCTATTTTGTCTTATTAGTCGCCCCTAATTCTTTCAGGGTCCCCCTAATGACGCCAGGCTAAAAAAGAGAGGTATTTATTCAATTTTCAGTTTTTACAATTTTATGATTCAAGTTTTGACCCGTATAATCCGAGTCAATATTTAGAAAATTGATGTGGTACTTTTTGTTTATCTCAACATTTAGAAAATCAATTTGGTACTTTTTGTTTATCAGACAGCACGGCAATCAAACCTCTAACATATAATTTGGGAGTTCTGCCAATGACCAATTGGGATAATTTCATTGGTTATCGACTCGGTACTTGGTATATCTAGTTTTAAAGTTTTGATCAGCTTTTAAGTTTGACCAATCAATTTAATACTTTTAAACCTAATCTATCAAAGGTTGTTAAATAATCAACCTTTATACCATGCCAGTTTGTTTCAAAAAAAACGAACTTGTATTAAGTTCATATAAATATAAATTTGAGTTCCCATTAACATGATTCTTTTTGGAAATACTGAGGTTCAATTTCCATCCAGTGGCAGGTTCGTATGTAAATGACGAGTCAGATCAATTTTTGTTTGTATTTTGAATAATTTTATGGTTTCAACAACTTAGAATTTAATAACCTTCCAAATGTATGAAATGCATTTTTCTTATTTTTGTTGGTTGAAACATTTATACAAAAACTAAAATGATGATTTCTATTATATTTATTGGAAACCAAGAGTATATTTACGCAGAAAATGGCTGAGAGTTTAGCAATAAGTTGCGCCCCACACCTTTTTGAATAATAATACCTAACCTATGAAAAAAAGAACTGTCTACGTTACTATTGACGTCGTGGCTAACCATGCAGTTCTTTAATCTCTTCAAAAAGACAACAATATCATCTCCCAACTCCCTTAACGTTGAAAAGGCTAAAACACCAAAACTATACCCATGAGACACAAATTTGTCTGCGTATTTGTTCCACTACATGTGCCACGAGAGGCTTTTATTAAAAAGAGAGAGTATTACACCGGAACGGCAAGGAGTCTAGCTACAAGATGAGCTCCCACGCCCTTTTGAACAATACCAAGTTATTATTATAAGTTTCTTCGAATACTTTCTGTGCTATGTTCCCCGGTTGAACCCTTAATGTTGATATGGCATGATAATTTGTGTTCACTCGCAGCAGAGTAGCACGAATTTCCAAATATCAAGGATAAGGTCTTTGCATAAGGTATTCAATCAGAAAGCATGCTACTCTCTGACAATGAACTTAAAAGAACTTTGTATCAACACATAAAATTCAATCGATTACCCTGACTAATTTGCAAAAGTTAGGATTTTGCGCCTTGCGCAGTACATCAGACCTTGCTTGTCGAAATTTAAGCCTAGGCAAACTAGGTAATTAATCCGCCACGGATTAGTAGGTGCAAAACCTTGCCTAGAATCAGAAAACAAGGAGACACAGGACAACAAAGGGAGGCGTGGCCATTCTTTAGGCCAGCCGGCGCCACTTTCCATTGGCCACGCCCCCATCCTAAACCGTCCCTACTTCCCTCGACCAACCAAGTCGCCTTAAAACCGCCACGCTCACACAAGTTGTGGCTGGGCCCATACCTACCGGCCCCAATTTTCATCGACCAATCAGGTCGCTCTAAAGCCGCCACACTCACGCTGGAAGTGTGGCCACACCATGTTTGGCCGGCCTTCCCCTTTTTCGACCAATCAGGTTTCTCTAAACCTGCCACAACTTTAAAAGAAGTGTCAAGATGTCGCCATACCATGTTGGCTTCCCTAAACTGCACCAACATGCTAACGGCATGCCAAAAGCATGCCAATCGCACACGCCAAACAGGCATGCCAAGTGCACGTGCCAAACATGCCACTTACCACGTCAACATGCTAACGGCATGCCAAACCTGCCAAAACACGCCAAACATGCCAACGCGCCATAAATAGCGCCTACGTGCTAACCTACCTCCTGTTCGGGGCCAACGCCATGATAAGCTCAAATTAGGATTTTGTAGTCAGAAGCACGACCCTTACATTAACCAAAACCCTAATTTTCGCAACACAAACTATGCCATTTCGGCCCCACAACATGCCACGAGCCGTGTGGAGCCCAGAAAGCCCTAGGAATGGCGCCATATCATAGCCACCCACATAAATCCTTACTCTTGTGGCCGTTTCCACTCTATGGCCTCGCCATAGGTCCTTTGGCATAGCTATGGCACCGCTTGCACAAAAAGTGTCGTCATGACGCAGCCGCATGCCACACGCACCAATTAGGGTTTCGACATGCCAAACCCCAATTTGGGCAAAGTTGCTACGCCAACCAAACCAAGTAACGTTTCCTGGAGCGTTGGGATTGATGTGGCGACAGGGCCAATGTTTCCACGCCACATTTGGGTCTAACACCGATGTGCCAAAGTCAAGCGGCCATGGCTACTCCAGGCGCTACTTCGTGCCACTGGCATGTGCCAACTATGCCAGCCACGCCACCATGCCACAGTCATGCCACACGTGCTAAATAGAGTTGCGATGCGCCAAACCCTAATTTAGCTAAAAGTTGCCAGGCAAATTGGGTCCAATGACTCTCCTAAGACCTCAAGATTAACTTAGCAACAGGGCCAATGTTGCCAGAGCCGTATTTGGGTCTAACACCAATATGCCAAAACAGCTGCCACGGCTACGCCACTGACATGATGTTATGTCATGGCTAAGCCAGGCGCCACTATGCCAATGTTGTCACTTTGCTATACGACAAGATATGACCATAATCAATGGCCATCCTTCCTCATGAGATGCAATCTCAGCCGCCCAAGTTCTCCACTGAACTGACAGACTTGTGGCAAGCTTCAGGCGACCAACTGCCTAAATCTAGTGGCGATGGCTACGCCAGTCGCCACTTACACCACCGTGCCACCGGCATACACGGGCCATTCCAGCCATGCCACATTGCCACTGGCGTACACCAAAACGCCACTGCGCCATTATCAGGCGCCAACACAATGATAGGTGTCTAAAACACCTAATTTTATATCTAGTATTTATGATTTCTTTGCTATTATCCTTGTGAATTACATCTCTTATGTTTAGTTTTGAGTTATTAGGTGCAATGGAGTCATTTGGAGCAAAAGAAGGAGAAAAAGTCCATTTGGAGTGTAAAGGAGAAAAAATGTCAAATCACTTGCGAGTGATACTGGAACCAGTGAAGGTTATGCAACAAAGAAAGTGAAGAATGAACTATCAGTTCCCCGTAACTGATAGTTGAGTTCAATAGAGATTTAGGTTGTCGGTTATCTGAAACCGACAAGACTTGTATGGGTTGGTTGGCCCTTATCCACTCTAATCGGGTGGTTATATCCACATTCATTCCTACACGACCTAAAATTCAGTCTCCCTCTTATCATTTGTTAACCAGAAATGAATTTGAGAGAGAGAAAAGGGAGGCGCAGGTCTGAGCAGATTTCCATCTGAAATTGAGAAGATGAAGCTGGTTCTGAAACGAAATTGAGGCAGAGATGAAGAATTGAAACTGATGAAAGTGATGGGTCTCTGTGATTGTTCGATTGAGGAGATTCAAGGGTTTTTGAGATCAAAAATGAAAAGAAGAAGAGGATGGCATCAGTGGAGATGTTCATGGGATTCGATGGACCTGTTACGAGTAAGGATTTCTGTGCTAAATTAGAAGATGGATTCTGAATTGAGATTAAGCTGAGAAGATATGTGGTTGTTCAATTGGTGGTCTGAGAAAGAATGGGTTCGATTTTTGAAAGTTCTTGAGATTGAAAAGGAAATGATGGATACATTGATGTTCATGGGTTTGTCTGGTGTTTACTATGAAACTGAAATTAGGGTTCTCCCTTTCCCCTTTCTGAGCTCGAGATTCAAGCTAGGTCAGAATGAGTTGAAGGTGGTGGGTGCTGCTAATGGCACTTGGAGAAGGTGGTGAGAAATCTGAGAAATGGAGATTGTTGCAGATTCAGGTGGAGTTTCAAGACCCTTGATCAATCAAGTAGGGTTTGTGGAAGATGTTGGTGGTGATTTCAGAATAACAAGAACATGGAAGATATGGCCTGATGCAGCTTGGTGCGTGTTTACAATGGGTTTAACTGGTGGCGATGCTGAGAATTGTATGAGAATGGAGGAATTGAGCTGCAGATGTAGAACAAATGGGTTCCAGTGATTGTGAGATGGGAATGGAAGTGGTAGTGATTTGAGATGGAAGCAGTGAAGAAGCTGTTGCAGTGTTGCGGTTGTATGCAGCTGAAATGATTTTGAAGCCACTACTGGGTATGAGAAGTTGCAGGTAGTCTGGTAGTGCCGTTGAGGATGAAATGAAATATGTACAGTCAGCTTGAAATGGTGAACTGAAAGCAGATAATGGCTCAGTAAACTGACGCGAAGCAGAGAAGATAATGACATTGTTGAGATGTTGGGAGCATGGGTTTGTGTTACTGATGATTCGAGCTCGAGTTGGGGAAGATGCAGTTGTTATGAGTCCAAGTGCAGCTGAAATTATGAGTGATGTTGCAGGGACTTGGTTCAGAAGCTGGATATGGATGATTCATGGAGATTGTGAGTTGCAGTCGCAGCTGTGTGTGTGATGGAGATGCTGCATTGCAGGTGGTGTTGGCATGGCATTGCAGGCATGAAGCTACAGGTGCTGTTGGGAGCTGAGAACGAAATACAATTGCGCTCTAGTCTGGTTTCGTTTTGATGGATGATTGTAGCAGATGATGTGGATTATGATGGTTACAGTGCTGCCAAGGATCAACTCAGGGAGCTGACTGAGATGGTTTAGTGAACTAAATGGTTGTTGGGTGGAACTGATGTTGAAGTATGGCTGGAGATTGAGCTGAGACTGTAGTGCTAGTGGATATGGATTGGCAGAGATGTAGTGATGCGCATTGAGCTCAAATGGATGATGCTGGCTAGAGATTTCAGAAGTTAGAGTGCAACTGGGACAAGTACAGATTAGTTATGAGATAGAACTTGTGCTTCAATGGCTAGGACATAGGAATCTGGTGCAGAGGGAGATATCTTTTACTGCTATTTTTTGTTCTAGGGTTTTACAACATGAAAACTTTTCTCTATATTCTTGTGATGAACTCCTTGAACATGAGTAGTTAATTTTATTATTGGTTTATGGATTAAGTTGATTTCACATAACATGATTTTGGGTTAATGAATTAGTTTTATCTCATATTTATCGTTCATGATTCTCTTGAAATATAATTATATGATTGACATATTATAACATGATGGATTGTTTGTTTTGTCAAGTTGAAAATTGGTAGAACTTGTAATCACATCTATTGCTAGTTTAGGGTTTATCATCGAGCGATATCCTTGAACACAAGTAGCATAAATATGGTTATAGCTTATAGTGATATATCCTTGTAATCATATGAGAACCATGACCTTTGTTCGAATTGTTTGCGCAATGTATTTCAATTGCATTGATTAGCCTAATTTCATGAATCTTAATGTTCCATGGGAATTGAACTTGATTAGCGCAAGGCATTAGGTTATTCTTTTGGTAGAATTCATACTTGCATCGTTTTACATGTATGTGTGATGATAAGAGGAAATTACAGGATATTCTTTCGACTAGGTATATTAGGGCTTTTGATAATGAGAGATTAAATATCAATTCTAGTTATTAAGAAAAGAACATGTTAGTGAATGAAACGAAGTCCTTAATCAATATTTTCATCTTATTGATTTGTTTATTTCTTTGTTTGCTTTTTTTTTTTTATTTTTAGTTTCATAAAAACAAAACATCACCCCATTGTTTACTTAAGATACCAAAACATATTGACAACCAAGTCCTCTCTGTGGGAACGATCCTTTCTTGCCCTTGCTTCATTATATATTTTGAGTAGTAAGAAAGTGTAATTATTTTTGACGCCTACGACAACGATCAAACAAGGTAGCCATAATCAACGGCTACCCTTCCTCATGAGATGCAATCTCAGCCATCCAAGTTCGCCACCGAACTGACAGACTTGTGGCAAGTTTTAGGCGAACATCCAAGACGTGCCTAATAGCATCACATGCTATTTTCCTGCGGCAAGACTCTTGACTTTGACTTGCCACACATAACAACCTGCTACACGTTTTCCACGAAAACACTCGAGACATTAAACATGTCACAAACTGGGGGATACTCATCAGGGTATTGGTCTGGCGTTTTACAGCGTGCGGCGTGCAATACGCCCGTTACAAGAAAGTGTCATGAAGAAGGGCGGTTAGTAATGGCGAGAAGTATTGGTGTAAATGTTTCCTTCATCATGGAAGCATAAATTCTAACGTTACATGTTACTCCACTCTTCCACCACTCAATCGTTTCCACTTCCTACGAGATCATGGTACGTTTTATTACGACTTGTATAAATAGGTTTCACCTATTTCCACCAGACAACAAGTTTTTGGTCGGCAACAACACAATATCTAGAAATCACCTGGTAGCTTTTCATTCTGCTAGCAAATTCTACTTTCAGATACAAGTCATAAACAACCACATCTTCAGAATCAACTATTCTGGTCTCAACACTCTCTTCGCTTCCCTCCCTAAGACCAACCCTTCTCCTTCACTTTGTGACCGAAGCAAGCCTGGAACGGCCATTTCTTGGTTTAGGCCAGGATTGTACAGATTGATCTCTCGAATCAAAGGTACTCCCGTGCAGTGCATTGTTTAGGGTTTAGATTCGTTTCTTATCCACACACTCAAATTTACCAAAATCAGCAGAAACGGTTTTCACCCTCAAACACTTGGGTTCTGAGATTAAATACTCGAAAACCACGACTATCAGATGCATAGCCAAGAAAGATACCTTCATCACTTTTAGTATCAAATTTCCCTCTTTGTTCTCGATCTTTCAGGATGTAGCACTTACTTCCGAACACTCTTAGATAGTGTAAGTTGGGTTTTCTACCATACCACAACTCATATGAAGTGTTTAGAGTTTTAGACCGTAGGTAGACACGGTTGATCAAGTAGCATGCTGTGAAGACAACTTCTCCCCAAAATCTTAGAGGAAGATTTTTGTTATGGAGCATAACCCTGGCCATTTCCTGAATATTCCTATTCTTTCTTTCAGCAACCCCATTAGCCTGAGGAGTGATAGGTGGTGAATATTGTTGAATAATTCTCAGTTTGTCACAGAATTCAAATACTTTGGTGTCTTTGAATTCAGTGCCACGATCGCTTCTAATTTTCTTTAGTTGGCGACCTTGTTCATTCTGGATTCTATTAACAATAATCTTAAATTCACCAAGGGTTTCATTCTTATGAGCTAGGAAAGCTACCCAAGTGAATCTGGTGTAGTCATCTACCATAACTAAAGCATACTTCTTTCCTCCAACATTGGATTGTTGAATTGGTCCGAAGAGATCCATATGAATTAAATCAAGTGGAGCTTTAGTGAGAATGTCTCGAGATGACTTATGGTGAACTTTCGTTTGTTTAACCTTTTGACAGGCACCACATACACCGTCAATCTTTGCATTGATTTTGGGAACGCCTCTAAAAAGTTCCTTGTTAATGATCTTAGTTAAGAGGCAATAATTGATGTGACCAAAACGCTCATGCCAAAGATGTGTAGATTCCACCTTAGTCAAATTGCAACAATTACTAAACTGAGTATCAAAAAGATAACAGTTATTTTTACCACGAGTTCCTTGAAAAATTACTTTTCCAGTTTTGTATACAATGTCACATCCATTTGCACTGAAGACAACTCTGTGGCCTTTGTCACAAATTTGACTAATAGAAAGAAGATTCGCAGTCATACCTTTTACGTATATTACATCATGGATTTCTGGAACACCGGGAAGCTTGATCGTACCCTTCTTTCTAATATAGCAACATCTTCCATCTCCAAAAGTAACTGGAACTCCTTCAAAGTCGCTTGTAGAAACAAACCAAGAAAGATCACCAGTCATATGTCGGCTACATCCACTGTCAAGAAACCATTGAAAGGGTGATGTTGAGTTTAAAGCAAAAGCTCCCATACTAACACTATTGTCCTGATTAGGTTTTCTTGTTAGTTTTGTACACCTTTTTAGATAAGTAATCAATTGTTCAACTTTCTTATGAAGATTGCTTGCAACTTTTATACTTTCCTGAAAAAGTGTACACGTATGTTGAGTGTGAGAAAGAGACTCACAGAACATATAGGGGCCAACATCAATAATCTTATTTAAGAAGTTCTTCCTTCTATCAAGTTTTTCAGAACAAGTACTTTGTTTAACACTTGACTTACAAGAGTTATTCATCACTACTGAAGAAATTTTAACGGACTTCAAATCCTTAAGTTTTGCAATTTTTGCAATAAGATCACGATTGATATGGATCTGTTCATACAACTTCCTTTGAAGAATAACAAGGATTTTAGAACATTCTCTAAGATTGTGATTTATTCCTGGTGAAGCGTTGATAGAGACTTTATTGACCATAGAGTCAGATCGCTACAAACACAGACTTTTGAGGTCTTAACGTGTTTGCCTGCTCTGATACCAATTGAAAAAGCGGGGGTATAACAACCACACCCAATATTTCGATTAACAATCTGTATGGACTAAATCCCATATACTTTCTAGAGAATCAACTAGACAGTCAGACTCAATCTAGAGAAAAGTATATCGAGGAGTTAATATCTCTCTCACTTGATTTGATCTTTACTCAAGCAAATAGAAATCTGCGAGTCTTTATCAAATACAAGGATAATAACTTGGATGGTACCAAAGACCAATATCCAAGTGTCCGTCAATTTAAATCAACAACCAAAGGTTGGATATTCTAATTGATTGATCTTTATGCACAACCTGTGATATTTCAATTATATAACAAAATATAATGCAGAATAGAAATAACACAGACACCAGAAATTTTGTTAACAAGGAAACCGCAAATGCAGAAAAACCCCGGGACCTAGTCCAGATTGAACACCACACTGTATTAAGCCGCTACAGACACTAGCCTACTACAAACTAACTTCGGTATGGACTGTAGTTGAACCCTAATCAATCTCACACTGATTAAAGGTACAGTTGCGCTCCTTACGTCTCTGATCCCAGCAGGATACTACGCACTTGATTCACTTGATTCACAGAAAAGTCTATGATAATAGATAAATCTGTCTCCCACAGATAAACCTATGAGTTTTGTTCCGTCTTTTGATAAATCAAGGTGAATAGGAACTAATTGATAATCCGGACTTATATTCCTGAAAAACAGCCTAGTATTATCAATCACCTCACAACAATCTTAATCGTATGGTAGCGAAACAAGATGTTGCGGAATCACAAACGATGAGACGAAGATGTTTGTGATTTCTTTTTTATCTTGCCCTATCGGAGATATAATCTCAAGTCAATTATTCAATTGAACTCGTACGATAGAAAATGGCAAGATCAGATCGCTCAACTACAAGAGAAGTAGTTTCGTTTGGCTTCACAATCCCAATGAAGTCTTTCAGTCGTTAACCTACAGGGTCTCGGGAAGAAACGTAAGGTTAAAGGAGAATCGACTCTATCAAACTAAATAGTATCACACAGGAGGTGTGGGGATTAGTTTTTCCAATTGCTAGATGTCTCCTTTATATAGTTTTCAAATCAGGGTTTGCAACAAGTTACCTTGGTAACAAAGCATTCAATATTCACCGTTAGATGAAAACCTGATTTCTCCAAGCTAATATCTTTCAACCATTAGATCAAAACTTAGCTTGTCATACACAAATGAAATGTGTTCCATTTAGGTTTGAGTAACCGTACCTAAATGTGTACACTTGGTTGGTTCACAAATAGTTAACCAAGGTTAGCCATATGAGTAATTTCATATCAACCATATTCATCTTTGTCATAATGTAGATGGGGCAAAACGAGTTGCTGGTTTTTTAAGGAATTGAGGATACGACCGTGCGGAGGAAACTCCTTGAACCGAGCGAACTGTCTAACCTCACACAGATGCACTGCAAGAGGGAGTTCGAGAGATCAATCTGTAAGACTCCGACCTAAACCAAGACAATGACCGTTTCAGAGTCAATTCGGTCACAAGAGAGGATGGGTCGATCTGTAGGAGGGAAGCTGAGAAATATGTGAGATCAATGGTGATCGAAATTGTAGGTGTGTTGCGTATTATGCGTGAAAAAATAAGATAAATCTGATTGATTGAATTTGCTCTGTTGAGAGTAATTTTTCAGACGATGAGTTTTTGTTCTCTTGTTGTCTGTTCGACGAAAGAGTGTCTATCGAGAATTGTCTGTTGTTTCAATCACGATTCAGAGACTTATTTATATATTTAGAATTTTAAACACCTTGATCCCATGAAGTGTGACAGTTTCTGGAGTCAAAGAGTGGGGAAGTGGAAATCATGTTAAAACCAGTTGCTCATCGTGCAGATACTTGGTTGATTTTCCATCCACTACTTTGCTAACTCCTCCAACTGATTGCACGACTTTCTCACATTCTCATCTTGTGTATGAACACATGTGTTCTAGACCGCCAGACAAAAACCTTAGTTAATATCCCCCCATGTAACACGATTGATGTCTCGTGATTGTGGTTCTGCAAGGCAGACGTGTATTTAGTTAGTCAGTTGCTGACTTCATGGGACGATGAGTCCTTGTATTGCTGAGTCGAACGTGATTTGTAAATGTTCTAAGACTCATGAATCGAACGTGTCTGTTGAGACAGAGGTATAATTCTCGAGTAAATGTTGATAGTTAAAGTGAGCAAATATTGCTCATTCGATGGATTGTTGAATATTGATAGTTGAACCAATATTCCTTAGCTTGAGCAAATATTACTCGAATGTTGCTCGTTTGATGAATTATTGGTAACAAGACTAAATAAAATATTAACTTAAAATACTGGAAACTAAACCGAGTATTAAAATGTTGATCATGGGATCAACGTAAAATCATTAGTGTTTGAATCTGCTCAGAATTATGTTTTGCAGAGCTTTGGATTCGAAACCCTAATTTTGATCAATTGCTGATCAATTGATGATTTATTGAAAATCAACCACAGAATGAAGGAGGGACCGGCTACATGGGATGATGAGTCGACCATGTAACACCCAGATGCTCTAGTGAGCAAAATACCAAAGTCTCTTGAAGACCAATTGGTGAAAAGATGATCAAATGTTGGCTTAATCATTTATTGAAATAATGCTCGTCAGAACCTTAGGTGATAAAACCTAATAAATTATGAAGAGATGAAGGACCGACCAAGGTTTCATGAAACCGGCCCTGGTTCGTAACGGGATCGACTGACGATCATTTTATAAAATTCCAAGTCGTTTGGAAGAGTTCTGGACCTAATGTGTGCAATTGTGAAAATTAGGTCAAATTGTGAAAATGCGTGGGACCGGCTCCTTGAAAGCCAAAGAGTCAACCTTGGTCAGTCAAGGTAACATGCTCACGTTGCCAAAGTGTCCGCGTCTTAGTCCTGAGAATTTTGATATTTCTGATGTGCGTTCGGGCAACATTTTGAGAAAATATGAAGAAATCAAGGATTTTGCAGAAACTGAGGAAACTTCATAAGATGAAGGAAATAACAATAATAAAATGAAGGAATCATGAAGTGTGGGACCGGATATGGCCAAGGCATGGCCAACCGTCCAATGAGCCCGGTCCCATGGCACTATTCCTAATTTTATATTATTTTCATGATTTTAGGGAAATATCATGAAATCAAGGAGTTTGTTGAAATCAAGGAGTTTCCTTGAAGTGAAGGAGTTTCCATGAGACGAGGGAAACAAATAATATTAATAATAATAATATGAGGGCATGTGGGACCGGCTTGGGCATGGTCGGCCGACCAGGGCCCGGTCCCGCGAGTCTCCCCTAATTTTATATTATTTTCATCATTTGAAGGAAATATCATGAAATTAAGGGATTTCCATGAGATGATGGAAATAATTAATAAAATAAGGAATTACAAGGTCTGGGACCAGCCACGGCTAGGGTATGGTCGGACGGCTAGCGACCACGGTCCCGTGACACCTTTCCTAATTTTATGTAATTTTTGTATAATTTCCTTAATGTGAAGGAAATACCATGAAACGAAGGAATTTCATAGGATTAAGGAATTTCCATGAGATGATGGAAATAATTAATAAAATAAGAAATTACAAGGTGTGGGACTGTCACGGCTAGGGCATGGCCGTCCGGCTAGTGACCACGGTCCCGTGACACCTTTCCTAATTTTATGTAATTTTTGTATAATTTCCTCAACGTGAAAGAAATACCATGAAACGAAGGAGTTTCATAGGATTAGGAATTTCCATGAGATGATGCAAATAATTAATAAAATAAGGAATTACAAGGTGTGGGATTGTCACGGCTAGGGCATGACCGACCGGCTAGTGACCACAGTCCCGTGACACCTTTCTTAATTTTATGTAATTTTTGTACAATTTCTTTAATGTGAAGGAAATATCATGAAACGAAGGAAATTCATCAATTGAAGGGATTTTCATGGGATCAAGGAAAATAATAAAACATGATAAAATAAAGAGAGAAGCGTGGGACCGACCACGGCGGCATGACCGGTCGGCCGGTGGACTTGGTCCCCTTAACGCCTTCTTTAGATATTTTATTATTATTATTTTCTCCATGGTTTGATCGTTCCTTCGTGTTATCGAATGTTCGTTCGTGCATTCAGGTGCTCGTCCATTTATTGCTGAATACACTTGCACCATTTCCTTGGGGCTTACTCGATGGTGGCTCAGATGCCTGTATTGAATATTTATCACTAACCCATGGAATTCTGCTGGGAAGAACCATGAATTGAAGTAATGAAATATTATGAAAAACGTAAAATATTACTGAATATTCAGTTAATGAATTTAAGGACCAGAGATAGTTAATTGATGGCTCTATACTAGCAGGCATGTTGTCCAGGAGCATTAATTATCTGAGAGTCGAGTAATATGAGCTTGTTGAAGCGTCATATTTATTTTATATAGTCAGGGAAAACATTGTTACATCCTGAAGACGTTATTGCTCTATACTAGCAGGCAAGCTGTCTAGGAGCCGTCCAATCGTTCGATTCTATATAGAAGTAATTACTGAAATTGCTCAGTATTCATGAGATATGTCGTTTCCTTAGTTGGGAGACTACACATCTACATATGCTCTGAGAGACAGTATTCTTAGCCTTCGCTGAAAATCCACCATCTACATTTAGTCCCCTGCTTAGTGAGGGACAGTCATGTTCCTCAGTCAGCACGGGACGGTGATTTTCTGGTTACAGACGAAATAAGTAATTGAACTTAGTCGTAAGATAGAATGTTACCGGATTTTCGATTGTACGAGCGAACCATGGCTTGACCGAAGATCCCAGTAGCATGACAGAGCATCGTCTAACGAGCGTAAATTGGTGTAGCACCGCTCTTTTTTTATTTCTTTTTCAGAAGTTGATAACTTATTCATGAGTTGTTCATGTTAAAATTATATACACATATGCATGTATAGACGTGAGTTTTGTAAAAACCCTTGTTTTAGGAACATAAGTTCGTTCGATCGTTAGTTTAAGAAACTAGCAATAATCCCTAATGTAGGAGAGATTTTTTTAAATATATGAGATTTTAATAAACTCTCGTTTCATAGGTGGATGCTTGTACGGGAGAATTTTTTTTTTTTTTTTTTGAATAGACATGCGTCTGTTAGTAAAAAAATTCTCTATGAGCTTTCATGAAAAATTTATTTTCGATATGTAAGCTTTCACAAATTTTTGAAAATATACTCTCGAGGGAGCAAATATATATATGTTTTTCAAATTTACGTGAGTTTAACGTTAAAACGTATTTTTTGTAAAATCAATGTTTTGATTTTGAACAAACGTTGATACATGGTGAAATAATGTCTGTATGTGAGTTTTCACAATTGTAGAATGGGTGTCTGTCCAATTTTTGAAAAACCAGTGGATGTTAAAATTCACGTGGGTTGTTCATGGTTTTATGAAAATCAAGTCATGATTTTGAATAATGAATCTTGCTCGTCTTTGCAGGTTTGAAGGAACGAGCAAGTTTTCGAAATTCTGACGTTTTTTTTTTGACACGGTCCGCGGGCGGCGTCGAACCTCTGACCTAACAACTCGAGAGTTCGTCCCTAGCCAACTGAGTAGCCCCAGTTGGTTTAAAATTTGGGTGACTGTTGGCACAGGCAGCACAACCCTGGTCGCTCGACATCCCCGCAAGGAGCGAACTACGCAGTGAAACTACAGATCCTGTACGCTTGACCCGATGACGTTATAATCAGTACAACTAGTGAAATTGTAAATATGTAAGAGTTGGATTGTTACCATTTTTGTTGCGTGTTTGTTATTGGTATATCCATGACTCCATGTCTTTCGCCTCAGATAGTGGTGACTTATGGTTACAACCACCCTTCTGGCTCTTCCGGCGAATGCTCCAGAAATATCAAGTCAAAGATGAAGACTTCTGCAGATGTTCATGCCAAGGTGAATCAACCTTTTAGAGACGCTGGAAAGCTGGTATTTTGTATGTCTCTCGATCATCTGGGAGTCGTCCCTTATCAGTAGAAGCACCACCGACTTCAGCAAATGAGACTATCGCTGAAGATGAAGTCAGGCTTTGCGTTGATGGTGTAGATCCTGATTCAGATGTGGATGAACGAAGAATTTCGTCATAATTCGTCATCAGAAAATTCAGAAGTCGGTCTTTCAGTAAAAACGATGTAGAATCTTCGTCCGATGTCGGATTTTTGCGGTCTACCCATGTTTTGTCATCCTCAGAAGATTTCCAATCTTTGGTAAAGAAGCTTTTCGAGTTTTGAGCATGTTTAGGGGACGAAATAGGCGAAACAGTAAACTTCCAGGAGATTTCCAGAAAATATTCAGCTGGTATGTAGTCCAATGTTTCAGCCACATCTCTTTGCTCGTTTATCCAATTGTTGTGATTTTTGAATATGTTGTATAGGGCATCCATACGAAGAGAATGGTATATGACTCATCCCTAGATTCTTCACCAGTTTCTCCCAGCTCGCTTCTTTGTGCGTGACAGTGTAAAATCATCTCAGACGAGCTTGTTATAAAACACTCATGTTGTGTCTTTAGACCATTCTCTTATGTCTTGAACGGTTGGTGAAGGATTTTAATGTCATTGACGCATTTGAGATCAAGACCCGTGATTGATACATGAGTATGGTGCTCGCAGTGCCATCTTGTTTCTATCAGTCGTAGAAACATCGCTTCTGAAACCTTGGTCACGAGACCTTAACTGAAGTTGCTCTCAAGAGGGGATGATGTAATGACCATGGTTGTATGTCTTGGTTGTAGCATTCGTTTTATTATGAATGATTAGCATAGGTGAACTTGGTGCCAGTCATGAGTCTTGGACTGTGAACTGATCGTCATGATCAGTGGACCGTCAGTCCCCAGTATTTTGTTAAATCTCTCCCTTTCTTTTTCCCTTCTTCTGGCAAGACCTAGATAGAGGACCCAGGTACAAAAAACTTGATGTAAACTCCTAGGTGGTCGAAGTAGTAGGTACTTTGATGAAGCACTTAGCGAAAAGACCTGGTGGACATCGATCGACTGTAGAGGTTATGAATCCCATCCACGAATTTCTGCTTGCATGTTGTATTATCTGGAGGCTGTAGGAACCTCATACATCGTCGGAATTCGGTGCTTGACCCTAACTTTTGAAGCTAAGAGACCGAGTTATCATATGAGAAAATAATCAACCAATTTGGAGTTGTATAGCTCAGCCAACGAAGCGTGCACATTTGTAACTTGTAATCCCGTGCAAGTTTTCAGATTCCATGAACTTGAGTGTGGAGGTCATATCTTTCAGCTCGTGTGTCTGATTGATGCACCCTTTTGGTATGTTGTATAAGAGACATAGAAGAACATCTTTCGTTGAGGAAGTATTGTCCCATTCCTCACTCATTGATACAATCTGTAAACCCATGGGCTGAAGTATGTTGTATCTCATTTGTAGAGGTGATGAGAACATCTTGTAGAAGACTTGGGATTGAGCCCGTATGTTGTGCAAGATTCGGAAAGACTTTAATGTGAACATATTTCATGTCTACACACGTTGATATGAATCATTAGTGCTTGGAGAAGTCGGATCCATCGAGTAACACTTCAGAGAACGGATAGTTGATGAAGCTGGCCATGAGGATGTTGCCCCTGAGACGGTCGTTGATGCTCGATCACGGTAGAATTTTCTCCAGAAATGCTTGTTGATGCCGATACTATGGTCGGAGTTGCTCCAGAGACCGAAAAGGCTAGATCCATGATTATCGACATAGTCTTTACTCCTTCATCCAGTAAGCCTTTACATTCACGAACTAATTGATGAGTTGAGCGTCCCTAAGATGAGGGTGCAGGGTTTAACCAAATTCTCCCGAACCTTTACTGTGAAGTGATTTGTCAGGGAATCGATGTTGTTGCGGTAGATAGCAGTGGAAGTTTCCATTCTGGATGTGATCGGTGAAGAGAGGAAGTTCCTCAGTCGTGCAGGGGCTTCTGATGTAGAGAGACCCGTTGATGAAGTTCCATGGAATCACATCAGGTTGCAATAACTTGTAATGTGGATAACATTTATTGAAATAGAATTGATTTCTCCAATAAGATCAAGTCCCCGGTGTATGTTGAAGGAGTTTGTGCCATCCATGGATAAATGATGTTGCATCTGCTTCAAAAGTCTTATCATGAGATAAATTCAGTTACACTTTGATCGTGCTGGTGTTGAATCAGTGTGTCATCGTCGATATATTTGTGATGAAGCTAGAGGCGCCATTATAGAAGGTCACTAGTACAGAAATGGCCTTTAGCCACGCCAAATATAAATTTGCCTGTCACGCCTTTTTGGTTTTGGCGTGTCTATAGGGTAGAAGTATACCCTATAGACACACCATGTTCAATGGGCGTGTTCATATAAGTGCTTTCAGCCACGCCATGGCTAGTACCGTGTCAAAATTTCAACTGTTTAGTCACGTTAACTTCAAATTTTTGATTGGGCGTGTTTATAGACCAGTCTATGGTCACATTAGGTATTGGGCGTGTTTATAGACCAGTCTATGGCCACATTAGGTAGTTGTTGCGTGTCCAAAAGGTTAGTCACGCCATTTAAGGTGTGGTTTTAAAGTTGGTTCATTAGACACGCCAGTATATGCGTGTCCATAGTGTATGATTGATTGACACGCAAAATTCAAAGTGTGGCCAAAAAGTTCTTCTTTGGACATGCCAGTATATGCGTGTCCATAGTGTACGATTTAAAGACACACCAGTATATGCGTGTCCATAGTGTAGGCCATATAAACACGCCAAACTGAAAGTGTGGCCAAAAAGTTCTTCTTTGGACACGCTAGTATATGTGTGTCCATAGTGTGCGTTCTATAGACACGCCGGTTTTATAGCGTGGCTAAAAAGTTCGTTTTGAAAAAATTAATAAAAATCTTTCGCCCGTATTCGAACGCATGACCTCGAAGAAGTTAGATAACGTACCAATCCACCAAGCTGCCCATCTTTAGATGTTTATGATTAGTGTTTTGAAAATACTAGACTGGTTGAACTACTCAACATTTAAATAAACATGCCAAACTGAAAGTGTGGCCAAAAAGTTCTTCTTTGGACACGCTAGTATATGTGTGTCCATAGTGTGCGTTCTATAGACACGTCGGTTTTATAGTGTGTATAAAAAGTTCGTTTTGAAAAAATTAATAAAAAGCTTTCGCCCATATTCGAATGCATGACCTCGAATAAGTTAGATAACGTACCAATCCACCAAACTGCCCATCTTTAGATGTTTATGATTAGTGTTTTGAAAATACTACACTGGTTGAACTACTCAACATTTAAATAAACACGCCAAATTGAAAGTGTGGCCAAAAAGTACACCCAACACCCTGAAGACTAATTCCCTAGCTTTCTCTGGAATATATTCTGACTTCCATGTTCTGCAGGTTATTGGGTTCTTCAAAACTATTTCTGCAAATCTTCTAAACACCTATAATCAAAATTTATTTGGTAATCCGTTGAATAGGAATGCTATAAATAACTTTGGAGTCTGCAATTTGGTTTCTAAAAGATCCTACTCCTGGACTATGTGTGTTTTCAAAATTGCCTCTCAGCTACCACACTGGATTTCTGGTAAGATTTTTCATTACTCTCTCAAGCATTCCTGTACTAATATGTTATTCTACCAGTTGGAGTAGTTCATATGAATGCCCAGATAAAACTATTAACCCCATAAAACAATTTAAAACCTTCATGATAACCCCCTTTAAAATTCCCCCTGCTATTTCTTATAGTCACCATATCAAGCTCAAAACCAAAATTAAACACAATAGCCACTCAACCAAGCGTAATACAATAACCCCAGAACCACATATACATTCAATTGAACATCATTGTCTTTAAAACCAACACTATCAAATCCAAAATCAGCACCACTAGCATTAACTGTTTATCCATGAGAAACATATGCAATATTCACCCAAAAAACATTTACAGGAATACTTACTTTACCATATGGAAGGGGATGGTTGAATACTGGTCAAGCTCCTGGTGCAACCCCAGAGGTCCCCACACCACTTCCAACAACCTTCTTGTTAGCTCCACTCCCTTCTGGTGCAGCCCTCCTCCTTGGCACATAATAGTTTCCCCTAGGAGGAGGCATATGCACTACTACATCCTCAGGAATCTCATTAGAATCAGTTATCTCCCCTGGTCCGAAGATTGCAATATCATAAGCATCCTCTGCCAACTGTCGCATCACTGGTGCCAGCATGAAGATATTGGGGAAGACTACCACATCATTGGGGAGACAAAGAGTGTCATTCTCCCGAATCTTAGATTTGCATGCAACTGGAACTGGTGCAGAATAGAACCCCTGTCTAGCACCACCACAAACCACCTTCTCCTCCCCTACAAGCACCACACCTTCATTAATCACAAACTGGCCTTAAACATCAAAGTTTGGTGATCCACCAGATACTCCCTTAATGGCAGTTCCAAAGAGGGTAAAAGTCTTAATGGGAATTAGGTGTTGAAAATAGGTCTTGATAGGGTAATGATGGTTATTAGAGTGAAGGGGACACGGATGGCTTTGAATAGGCGTAGTTAACAAAGTGACATGACGGATAACTAAGCGCCATAAATGGAATTGAGTTGGCACAATGGGGTATTTGAGGGGTTAATTAGCAGAGAGATTACCATTTTCAGAGAGATCTTTAACAGAAGAGGAAAGGTTTAGGTTTAGCAAACTAAATTGAGAGTATGGATGATCCTGCCCAGAATTCAACCAATTCCATCGGAAATCTTCCAAATGCACCACCAGTAACACCTGAATTTGCACAATCCAAGTCAATTCTCCCTTCTTTGAGCATAGAGGAATTGCAGCAGTTAAGGGAAGATGCACAGTCTGAAATTGATTATCGGATTCAAGAGCAAACTCATCAGAGAGAGGCAGAAGAGGCTATTCAGGAGCGGAAGAAAAGGAGATTTGAGGCTCTCTACAATGCATGGCCACCCAAGTTCTTAGAATGACAAGAACGGAAGGATGAGGAAAAGGCTGAGAAGCAGGCCAAGACCCCAAGTTTGGCAGTTCAACATAAAGTGATTCCGAGGCCTCGTAAGGGTATGGGTATGGAGTGGAGGAAGTGGATACCAGTGACCTAGATTCGGATGCTGCGGAGGACAAGCAAAGGATGAATTCTTATCATGATGAGAAGGCGAGAAGGCGATTTGAATATGAACTTGCCAATCCCAAGATTTTTGCTCGCACCATGAGTGAGGGTGAACCTGTTGCAGTGAAGGTGAGCCGTCGAATCGCTGATCTCGATGATGAGTCAAGTGAGGAAGAAAGGGAAGAAGGGGATGAGGATAGTGATGATGAATCATCACCCAGTGGGACTTCTCCTGCACCATCTGATAGCGAGGACTATGGTGAAGAGGGTCTGGATACTGATGAGGACGAACGGTGGTAAGCTCATCAGAGTTACCAGGAAAGGCTAGATTTTCAGGCATTGCATAAATCCTGAATACGATCAACAAGTTTTTTGAAAAACAACTTTTCTGGTAATTTTCCTTCCTTCTACTCTTCCTGATGTTGGTGCGAAAGATGGTAAGTTTCTTTGTATTTTGAAAGTTGATGCGGACGGTTTTGTATTTCCTTTTATTTTGATTTTGTGGGCAAGTAGTAAGATACAGGGAATTTTCTTGTGTTTGGATTGTAAAGTTGAAAGGGGTAGTCGTTGTTTCAAGTTTGTAGTAATGGTTTGTAATGAAAGGGGTTTGGGTTATGGCCTTTTGGTGAAGGTATTTTGAGAATATGTAATGGTAGTTGTAATGTTAGTTTAAAGCTTTGATCTTTTGAGGGTTTGATAGTTGTGTGAACTTGTGGTGCTGATGCGGAAATTGAAAAAACTTGATATAATGCTCAATGAGCTGATAAATGTTAAAGGAATGTTTGTAGTATTGGACTTGTTTTTGTTATTGTCTTCTTGTTTTTGTAAATGTACAAACAAGCAATGTTCTTGATGAATGATTCTAAAATTCCAATGATTGTTAAGTAGAGATGGGTAGGAATGACTGAATTAATGAATCAATAGGGTATATAAAATGCTGGGTATTACTCCAGTTTATAAAATGTTATTGGAGTAAGATTACTTCAAAGAATATTTTAGGCCCAATTCAAAAAAAAATCTATGTGCAAGCCTAGTACTATTACTACTAATCCTAGCATCACAGAATATTAATTCAATAATCAGTATAACCAAATCCAAACTCATCCAACATTGCTAAAACCTATCTGCATACAAAACCCCACCATGATTTAAGAACAATTTTTTTTCAGTAATCCATACATTCATTCTCTAGTTAACAGAAAAATCCAAACAACTATATTCTATCACCTGGCTTGTCGCTTAGTCCTTGGAAATGGTTGCTCAGATGCAGTCGTTTGAGAAGCAGGGACTGCTGTTGGTGCTGGTGCTGGTGGTTTCCTTACAGTTCTACCCTTAATGTCGTCCCGATAGTAATCATCCCTGGATGTCCTTTGCAGGTCAAGTTTATCTACCTTTGGCAATTTATACTCATTCCGAAAAATAACTGCCGTACTGAATTCCTCATCGACTTCATCACCAGCATATTTCCAGATTTGGGTAGGTGCACCTAACACAATAGACTTTCTTTTATTTTCCTGGTCTGGCACATAAAATACCTGCTTAGCTTGGGAGGCTACAACGAAAGGATCATCCTGGAGTCCCAACTTATCGAGCTCAACCAAAATGTAGCAAATTTTGTCTTTTGAGACCCCTGCTTTGGTAACCCATTTACACCTGAAAAGTGGCACTTTTAGCGAATGATATGTCAGCACCCATATCTCTTGTAAAACACCATAATAATCCGCCAGATTAAGGGTAATCCCCGCTTGTCTAATGTGCGTGTCAGTTGCCTCTACGTAAACCCCGCTTATCTGGTTAACGGAACCATCATGAGATTTTGTGCGAAACAGGTATCCATTGATGTGATATGCTTCGTATGTCTCTACTTGTGCATTCGGTGGGATTGATAGCCACCTTAAGTCCTGATTGAAGTTTTCCCTAGAGTCTTCCCACTCACTGTCAACCTGAAATACATTATAAGGATTAGCCTCCGTATCAACGCAAAAGTTACATAGCAAGAGTGACATTTTCTGCAAACTCTTACCACTTTTTGTAACCATTTGGCGAACTCTTCACGATGTTTTTGATCTAGCTGTCTATCACTCATACCAAGATATTTATCCTTCAAAAAATTCTGGTGTCGGCTGGACAGTGCAATGATTAATGTTATTATCTTTACAGAAATTCGGACACAGAATCAAAAACTAAATAAAAAATGAGGTTATCTGGTTAGATCTAGTTATACTTACTCAACGTAAGGAGCAACTTCAGGCGAATTCCGCAATACATAGAAATGCGCTTTATCAACACGAGGAAACTTAGGATTTGACATTGGTTTTCCCCTGAAAGAATAAGAATCTTCGCCAGTGTCAGATGTGTTGAGTTTGTCTGGTGGAATTCTGATTGTATCATTCATGCTTTGTTGGTGCTCACTGATAACCTGAATTGTCTCTTCCGCAAGGTTCCCTTCAACAATGCTTCCTCCAGGTCTGTTTCTGTTTTGCACATGCCCTTTTATGACCTTCATGCACTTTTCAAACGGATACATCCATCGAAAGAATACAAGACCACAAATTTGCACTTCCCTGGTAAGATGCACAGTTAAATGAACCATGATGTCGAAAAAGGATGGAGGAAATTATTTCTCGAGCAAGCACAACGTCACAACGAGATCTGACTGCAATTTTTCTAGCTCTGCCACCTTGATTTATTTGCTAGATATTGCCCTGAAAAAGAAACAAAACATGATAATAGCATATCTTGTTGGCTGCGACATAATTGATTTAATCGCAATGGGCAAAAAATGTTGCATTAGTATGTGATGATCATGCGATTTTAGTCCGATAAGCTTTCGATCTTTTCGATTCACCAGTGTTGAAAAGTTTGAACAATACCCTTGTGGAACCTTTATCTCGGAAAATGTTGCACAGAACTTGTCCTTTTCCTCCGGACTTAATGAGTGACATGCTGCCTTTAGTATATATCCCCCTTTGCCATTTTCCCGAGGTTGAAACTCGTCTCTAAAACCCATCTCCTTCAGGTCCATTCGAGCAGCAAGGTGGTCTTTCGACTTAAATTCATTGTTCAACAATGTTCCAACGATACTCTCGCATACATTCTTTTCGACGTGCATGAAATCTATGCAATGGTGGACAACATGATATCGCCAGTAGGGGAGGATCCGGAACCATATATTGAACTTTTTCCAGTAGCGCCTTTCAGTCTCCTTCTCCTTCCCCTTCCCCTTTTTTGGGTCGATGGTCTTTTCGATTCTCTTCATCTTTCCACCTCTTCCAGGGTTATCCTGCACGAATTCCACCAGAATGTTCTTCCGCCCCTTTCCACATTTATTCTTTATAATCTTTACCTCATTGTATATTTGTGACGGGGTCATAAGTTCCGGAGCCTTTTCAGTTTCTTCTTTTTCGTTGAACCCATTCTGACGTCTGAATGGATGATTGTATGGTAGGTATCTTCTATGCCCGGTATAAACCTCTTTTCTACAATGTTTTAGCCTGACATAGTAAGTATTTCTCCCACACACCTTACAGGCATCTCGTCCCTGGTAGGGGCAACCACAAAGTGTACCGAGAGCAGGGTAATCATTTATTTTCCATAAAACAACCGCACGTAGAGTAAACATCTCCTCTTTCAAAGCATCAAAACATTGGACTCCCTCAAACAATTCCTTGAGATCCTCGATAAACGGTTGTAACATAACATCAATGTCCTTACAAGGCCCCCCATCGATAATTAATGACAACATGGTGAACTTTCTCTTCATACACAACTCTGGCGGAAGGTTGTAAATCACTGTCAGAATTGGCCACACACTGTGCTGTTTTTGCATGCCTTTGTTTACGTCAACCCCGTCAGCCGAAATGCCTAGCCGCAGATTTCGTGGATCATCACGAATTACGGGATATCTTTCATATATATTTTTCCATGCTGGTGAGTCCGCCGGATGCCGTAAAACACCCTCTTCTTTCTTTCTGGTGTCGTGCCATAATAAATATTCGACAATTCTCTTTGATTGAAACAACCGTTTCAGTCTTGGGATAATTGGGAAATACCACAAGACTTTTGCCGGAATTTTTCCATGCACCTCTTTGGTGGTGTCGTCAACTTTCCATCTTGATTCCCCACAGGTGGGACACTTGATGTCATCCTTGTATTTCTTCCTATAGAGAATGTAGTAATTGATGCATACATGTATATTTTCGTAGCCTGAACCCAAATCTCTCATCACTTTCTTAGCTTCATATGTACTTTTCATCATCTCATTTCCTGGAGGGAGCATGGATTGTAACAGTGGTAGAAGTTCATTAAAGAACTTGTCGGAAGCTCCGTGCTTGCTCTTCAAGTTAAATAGTTCACACATTGCAGATATCTTTGTAAAATCCTTAAATCCTTCGTGTAGGGGTTTCCCAGCATTATTGAGTATATTTTTTGCATCTTCTCAGATTCCTTTGAAATTTTTTCTCATAATAAAGCATTAACCATTTCTATAATCTCTGCAGCATGTGCTGGTTCATCAGAGTGCGGACCGTCGCTGCCATTACCATCCAGAAGTGTCCACCATGATGACTCATCTCCTTCTCCGTGCTTAGTCCATACGGCATAATTTTGAATGAATAAAGAAGTATATAAGTGATACTTAACTTCACTTGCCTTGTGCATGTAGACGTTGAGACATTTCACACATGGACATAGAATCTTAACTTTGCCCTTGTTGTATGGTTTCCGTTTCCCAGTCACAATATCCTGTTGGTATGTATGCGTAGAAAACTTTATAAATGCATCGACTCCATCTTGATAATGCGGTTTGGTTCTATCGGTATACATCCAAGATTTATCCATTACTCTAGGATCCACTCTAGGATCCATTATGAATTTTCAGATACCTGGACGGAGAAAAGACTTGTCAACATCTTGTGAAAATGTTATTGTGGTCCGAATAAAACTACGAAATAATAAAACTTGTCACAAAGAGTAATCACAAATCACAATATGAGTTCAGTTATCATATATGAATCATACAAATAATCAAAGGTTATCTACCTACATACAGTTGCATGTGAAGATGATATTTACCCTACTATGACCATTAGAGTTACAATCTCAGTTAACAAAGCAGTACTGAAACGAATTACTTACACGGTCGATCCGATTAATACGCAAAGCAAAACTGACAGGGGAATATATGGTTTATCCAGGAGATGAATCAGATGATCAAAGTAAACAACTTGTTTTGTTTTGTAGGGGGAGGTTAGAAGATTTAAGAGCAGAAACATGAAATGATTTAAGACGAGAGAGATGAACACGTAGGGTAAATGGAGATTTGGCAATATCTTTGTTAATAAATAATTTGGCAAAATATTTAAGTGTATATCGTAAATAATTTGGTAAAATAGGTAGGTAAAGATCCTTCAATTTGCATGTTGCACGTTCTATGTTTAGAATTTTCTCAGTCAAATCTTGTTATCCTGCTGCATAATTTTCTGCTTCGACGGCTCTAAATGACCGGAGTTAGATGCGACGCAATTAATATTCATTCCATACTGAAGATTTTTTTTGTTCGTACCTGAATTCATAAAATAAATCAAAATGAATCAAAAATAAATAAATAAATCAAAAGGATAGGTAAAAAGCGGAGTACGTGTTGCTGCAGTTGTTATAACGGTACTAAAGTAAAAAAACTATCTTTGTATAAAGTGGAGTACGTGTTGGTCCAGTTGAAAATAAAAATCGTAAGAATTGCTATGGCCCCAATTAGAATTAAGTGAACTAAAACACACTAATATATTTGTGTGTTCTGTCCAATTAGAATTAATATCTAAAATCAAAATCATTGATGGATTTTATTAAAGTTTGTCAATCTGATTCAAAGATAACATGATTAAAGTTTGTGCCAGAGTAACAGCTGCCAGCATAGTCTTACATTCCAGCTCCTCAGCTACAACTCCTATCTTCATTCCTCCATTGAAGTATTGTCCTTGCACCCGAATGCAGCTACCTGCACAATTCCTAACTATTAGCCCTATTCCACCTTGTAATGAATCTGACTTAAAAGAAGCATCAAAATTTGTAAACATTATCAGGAGGTTTCCATCTTAGCGGCTGCACAACCCCATTAGTAGAAGAAACAAGATTAGTTTCAGGAGGCACAAGTTTATTAATGACATCTATTGACATTATCTTATTTGGAGTTATGTTCCTGCAAATGAACAATGTTGTACCATAAACCAAGAGAGAATCTATCTCCTAAATGAACAATGTTGTACCATAATATTACTAACATTGATATTTAAAACCAAACAAATAATTTCCATATCTAGCTAGTTTATCTCTTGTTGGGACTATATCTTTTAAGCACTTCCAAACAAATAATTAAACTTCCACAAAGCTTTCCATACCTGTGGAGAAACAGAATTAGTACCTGCAAAAGTATTAGATGCACTAGACAACACATTATAGACACTCTTAACAGAGAATTGGCCTTTGCTATCTGGAAGCCAAATAAGAGTATGGAGTCCAATTCACCCACCATTGAGTTCTGGTGGTACTCCGAAAATATGAATACTATGAAGTAAACGATTTCACCAAATGTGAATGCTTCCCCATTTTACTCTAAGTAGCGCGCTTTAACGTTTTCGTGCTACAAAAACAACACACAAACTTATTTGGTTACATATAAATTGAAAAAAGTATTGTGCCAAATAAACCATAAAGATACGTACAAGTTGTAGAGGGGACAAGCTCAGGTGGCTTGAGTGCCAGATCCAGTGTTTGATTTTAAAAAACCCAGCTACCGCATCTAGGATGATGTTGTGCTTATCCTTGATTTGTTGAAAACTTCTTCCTCTCAGGTTCCCATAATCTTTGCTAAATTTGTTATGTATCTTCGCCCAAAGGGTCTCGGTCGAGGAGCGATCTAGAACTCGACTTTCGGCTTCCCATGCTTTGGTGATTGCCAAATCTTCCGCGGAGTCAAACGATGCCATTTGTTGTATGTAGAGGTAGGGAATGAGTAGGTTCTCTAATAGGCTACAAGTGGAGTGCACGTGCGTTGCTTGTCGAACGCCGGGTTCAAATACACCTTCTTCCCTGTTAAACCAATTGCTTAGCATGATAGAACACCGTTGCGAAGTGAAGAAAAACAAAATCGATAGAATATAGTAACAGATTCTCCTTTCCATCTATATAACAACGCCGACCTAATCTACAATGTAACTTTTACACCTTACAGCAACAAAAGCAAATTCCTAAATCCATTAACATCCACTAGTAACAAAAATTAGCTCAACCTAAATCAAATTCCATAGTTTCCGTCACAAGAATCACACAAAACATCAATTGTTTCAACCAATTAATACTAAGATATGAAAGACCTAAATTGGTTTATGATCATAAAAATATGAAAGACCTGAGCAAAACAAAAGAAACCCTGAAAACTCTTAAAATTCTTACTAAGATATAGAATCACAACCAAGATCATAAAAAACTCTTAAAATTGACAGAACCCTAGGTTTACATAATACAGTAGAAAACGATTTTAGATTTAGGAAAGGTATATACCTGAAACCCTAGCAATAGTAATTTCAAATTAGTAAAATAAAAACATCCCCCATTCATGAAATTAAACAAGTAAGTTTGAATTTAATCTGATAAGAGAAGGAAAGAATCCCTTACCTAGGGTTTCTCTATTTCGCCTCTTCCAGTCTTTCTCCCGCGCAAGTAAGAGAAGGAAATAAAAAAAAATTCTACTTTGATTAACCAAAATGCCATTTTACCTAGGTTTATCACGTCATTATGACATTGTGGGTTAGAATAGGTGCCAATTAGACTAGGGTACGTGTTCGATTAAAGATTTCTCTTGGAATAGACGTGACCCTACAAGAATATAGTTTATTTATTCCAGAGAGAGAATAAACAGGGAAACCAAAGGGATTAACAAGGAAACCAAAGGGTCAGAGAGCAAAAAAATTCTGAGAGAGAATTTGTAGAGGGAGATTACTGTTTTCTGAATTTTTCTCAATCAAATCAATCAAAATGGCTGGTTATGATGATCAACACAGACCAAAGGGTAAAGCCCCCATGACTGAAGAGCAACTATTGAAAGAGTTAGAAGAGAAAGAAAGATGTGAAAGGCTATCAGCCACTATGCAGATGATTGGGAAGATGAACAAGGATGATCTGGAGAAGGTAAACAAGAGAGTAAATGACTTGTTATATGATATTGAAGTCCCTATATTGAAAGAGTTAGAAGAGAAAGAAAGATGTGAAAGGCTATCAGCCACTATGCAGATGATTGGACAAATGAACAAGGATGATCTGGAGAAGGTAAATTTGAGAGTAAATGACTTGTTATATGATATTGAAGTCCCTACACTCTGGGAAGAGATGCATGCTGCAGTGGATGTAATCAAAGCAGAAGAGAAACCAGTTGAAAAGGAGAAACCAGTTGAAAAAACGGTACAGATTTTGCAAAACAAGCGTCGTTTTGATCTTTTCAAAGATGAAGAAGAGGAGGAGAAGTTCTGGGAAGTGCATGCTCAAAAGATGAGGCTGGCCGAAAGGGCAGTGATGAAGAAAGAAAATGACAGTGATGCTTCCGAAGATGAAGAGCCTGCTGTTTTTTTTGGGTATCGAAGTGATGCAGAATCTGCTCTAAGAGTGATGATTGAGGATTTTCGCCAAGATGAGAGATTTGGGATTAATAATGCATTATTGGCCCAAAAGACTGATTCCGAAGCGGACGATGCAGACGAAGACGAGGAGGAAGAGTGGTTTGATGAGGAGCAAGAGGGGCCTGACGAGGAAGAAGAGGGGTCTGATGATGAGGAAGAGGCGTCTGATGAGGAGGAAGATGAATATGATGATTTTGATTCCGAGTGATGGGTATGAAAATGAGTAAGCCTTATCGACATTTGAATTCTTCTGTAGAGAGATGGTAGATTTTTGGGTAAGTGCTCGAATGTAAATTATGACATAATATTAAGAATTAGCTATTATCAAAGTACAGAGAAGAATTCGAATGGAGAGGGGTCTAATGCAAATGGTAAGTCACCGAATCATGTTTCTTTTTTGGTTCTGGCAATGGAGACTGAAAATGCAGGGGAATGTTATGTTTATTTTGCTTTTTTCTTTTTCTTTTTGATATTTAGATTTTTTGTGGGTAAGATGGTGAAATACTTGTAAATGGGTATGTTTAAGTTTATGAACATGTAAATGTTGCTCAACACTGAATGAACATAACAATTGTAACTTTTTTAAATGCAATATGATGAAGTCGGCTTATTTATATTGTCCAATGATTGTGCGTCGATAATGTTGGAGATGCAGGGTGTATTCTAGAAACTAAAACTACAATCAAAGAACTGGATCATGTACAAGACTAAGATGTATCGAAAACAAATGCATATTGACAACAAGTCACTTTAGTGTTTTTCTATCCAGTCTAATTCACTTGATAGAGAGGCATATACACACCTAGTCTTAATCTACAATATGGCAAAGGGACACATTACGAACATCCATATATGTTTGATCTTTAGATATAAATATCAAATCACAGTGACTAACAATAATTGGCTTGCGTTGGTTGCGTCGTATTCGACTTGCACATAATTGACATGAGCACTACTTGGTGGAGCCTTATGCACACCTAATTTAATTCTACAATCTGACAGTACATACAAATCACAGTGACTCCTGAGATGCTGCTTCTCAAAACAGAATACAAGCTTTATTCACCAATGATGGCATCATACAACCAAATACTATGTCTTAGTTTAAGATCATCTGTCAACTGACATATAAAACTACTTGGTGGAGGCATAAATCATGCAATTGAGATGTTGTTGATGAAGTTTTCTGCAGATGAATCTCCAAGAAACCCCAAATGAATATTGCATGAAGATAATCATCGTGGAATTAATTCAATGAATTCACCCAGTCTTCGATTAGAAAGCAGAGGACGAACTTGGTGATGGTGGTGGTGGTTCGTTCAATTCACCCAACTTTGAATTTAGGGTTACAGGTTAGAGAAGATTGAATATTCAATCAACCAAATCCAAACTCTGTAATCTAAGTCGAAATTGAGTAAAGATTGATGGAGATTTTAGGGTGTGAAATTGATGAATATGAAACTGGATTTCGATTTCGACGAAAAAGAAAGGATTCGAGAGAGATTTATGATGCTGATCGTTTGGGAGAAAGAATAGACTATGTCTCAGGCGCTGTTGACATAGTGTTGGTAGTTTCCCATGCTAGCTACAGTTCAAGATATGGCCCCTATTAACTAGTTAAAATTAAATAAATAAATATACACAATTTGTGCAGGGACCTTATGATTGACCATTTTTTGATTTTAATTATTGGTAAAGCAGTTAAAGACATGGATAGGGTTTACGGGTTGTCTGCAAGCCGGGCATGTTCAGGATTTCTTACTTGCTATTCCAATTATGGGGAACATGCAGTTCATTGTAAGGTAGACCCTGGTTTTAAACATAGACATGATCATGTGAGGGACATTTTATATGATATACTATGGAGAGCCGGTATTTCTGCAAAGAAAGAAGCGGATGTCAATTTTTTGACTGATCTACTCGAAGGGAAATCGACGCTCAGACCAGCAGATGTTTTAATTTTTGGGTGGGCTAACGGAAAACATGCATGTGTTAATCTTACTGGGGTTTCTCCATTAGTAGGAATTGTACATGGTACGTTTATAGTCGGGCAAGCGGCGTTGAGGGCTGCCTCGGGTAAGATAGCGAAACATGAGAAAGCGTGTCTTGATAATGGGCATACCTTTATTCCTTTTGCTTTTGATACTTTTGGTTTTTTAGCTCCGGAGGCGGTTGGACTCCTCAGAAGAGTCCAGAAAGTCATGCACAGTAATTTCATGACTCCTGGTTCGAGGGAGTTTGTTTTCCATAGGTTAGGTTTCAATTCAAAAAGGGCTCGCGGAGCAGCTTGTTGCGCGTTTGCCTATTTCGTCTAGGGATGGCCATTTTCCCCACCCAAACCCATCCCCGTGGGTACCCGCCCCGTTCGGGTAGGGTTTTACCCGCACAAATGGAGATGGGATCGGGTATGGGTAATACCCGAAAACTAAGCTACGGGGATGGGGTGGGGATGGGATTCAAGGTCCCCGCCCCATACCCGCCCCGTATCTTTCACAAGTTAGGGGTTTAGACTTTTATGCAACAATGTGTATAATTTTTATACTTCCACCACTTAGTCGAGCTTTCTTTCAATTATCATATTCTCGATCGTTCTTGTACATTCATCACTTTCGTTCTTTTTTTTGTGATCAAACACATTTTCTAAAAGTTAAAATAGAGAAAATGAAGCAGATAATGAAATGGTTAACGTGGACGAAGATAGAACGGGACAGGAAAAAACAGAAAAACTAATAAGTCATTAACAAATTCTTTTGTTCACTTTAAGATAAATTACTGAATTTAAGATTCCAGAATGCGTCGTTCTTACGTTATTATTTTTGTTTGAATCATATTTAAGTTTTGATTATAATCAAATTTATGTACTAACTCAGTGTTACGGGTAACCCATGGGAAACCCGCCCCATATGGGTATTCCCCATACCTGCCCCGCCCCAATTCATATGGGTAACAGGGAGGGGATGGGTATTTTTTTTACGAACGGGGCAGTGACTGGGATTGACACTACCCGCCCCATACCCACCCCATGACCATCCCTAATTTCGTCGATGTAAAATATTATTATTTTATTTTATTATTAATTAGATCTTATTGTTGGTCACTTGGTCAGGTACTTATATGGCTTCATACATGAGCCAAACATGCGAACCCTGGTGAACCATAATGCTACAGTTATGGCCTTCAAATTAGGCTACCGCCTCGTTTTACTCTTAAAGATAACGTTGTGTGCAATTAAGAGATGAGACGGGTCAGGAGAAGATAATAATGATGTATTTTGACAAATCAAGATATGGCAATACACCAGCGTCACATAATGCCTGTAAACCCTGGTAAACCGTGCATGATCAATAAGTGCTGGTCTATGAATTTTACAAAAATCAATTATGATAGTAGTAATAATGTAGTAGGAAAAATTGCGTCTGAAATTCAATAAGGAAGGACTATTTTTTTAAATAAGGAAGGTAAACTTTTAATTTTAACATGTGTACTATCTCATTGACATGAATGCTTAATATTTAGAGATTTCTTTAGGGTTTCAGCAAGAATATAGGCGTCTAATTAGAACTGACGATCAGTAGTCTAATCCTAGAATCCTAATGCAATATTTTTCTGTTGGGTCTCGCAAAATCCGCAAAATCGCACTTTCCATATATCACCTTGATTTTTATTTTTTATATTCATGGTAAACATAACCCACCCACTATATTTAGATTTGCATACTAGATATTTATAGGAAAAAATAATATATTTAGCTAGATTTGGATCCTAGATACCTCGTTCATAAGTAAAAGAATGAAGGAATTGAGAGGATGAGTTCTAATGAGAAATGTGTTGTTCCTGCCAATGGTCTTGATAATGATCCTCCTCCTCCGAAGGGCTTTTCTTCATGGGATGACTTTGTGGAAAGCATTGGTGATATACTAGAAGAGTATGTCGATGAAGAATGGGAATTAGTTCATATTAAGAAAATGATCCATGTTGAAGATGATCCTCCTCCTAAGGGTTTTGCTTCTTGGGATGCATTTGAGAAAAGCTATGGTGAACATTTGGATAATGATTATAATGAATAAAAACATGGGAAGCCACCAAGACCAGCAAATTTATGGCTTAGCACTCGGCATAGACTAAATTCAAGTTTTTTACATTATTTTTAATATGTTAATTTTGTTAATTGTGTAAGCAAAATTATGTAGCAGTCAAAGGCCTACTGTTCAATTGTGCTCTCAATTCTGATTTTTTTTTTTGGTTAAGTTTGTCAGATTTGGCATTGCAATTTACGAAAAATTTGGCTATGTTTTTCAACTCTAATACAAGACTCAGTATATAGTCCCTATCATATTCATGATCCTATCACTTTAACAGCAAAGCCACAACAAAATCATGGTTAACCCTACCTCTTCAGATCCAAATCTCTAAGTCAATCCCCCTTAAACACGTTACTAGTTCATTCTGTTTCATCAAGAGATTGATACTCCAACAGATGAACAATGAATAGAAATTAAACAACATATGAACTTGGAATCTAAACAAAATATTGCATCCTTAAATATTAAACATTCACAAAAAGTAAACTTACAAGCAGCTTTACAAACAGACTAATTAAACATCTAAAAAAAACATAAGATACACTAATAACACACACAAAAAAAGACATAACTAAACAAAAGATGATGGATCGAGATGTGATTCAATACCATTCTTGCATAGCAGAACCATGAAAACAGAGGACTAGATCATTTAGAATCCCCTTCTTCTTCACTGCTGCTGTCGATCGACAATCGTAACCACATCTTTGTATGGCCAATCATCATCAACATCATCGTCTTCATCTTCATCCTCAAGCGCTGGCCCAAACCAAAAGAAGTGTTTGGATCATCTAAATCATCATCATCATCCTCAGAATACTCATCATCATCTCATCATCTCATCATCATCCTCAGAATCATACTCATCATCCTCTTCATCGTCCTCCTCTTCTTCATCGTCAACAGCATCATAATCATCATCCTCTTCATCTCCAAAACAAGGAACAACCTTGCAACCAAAATAACCAACAATCTCGTTGTCTTCATCATCAAGAAGAAGAAATCGGAAGGAAGTTACTACTATAGAAGTCATTTTCTCTATACTAAAACTTTCAGTTTTTGATACTGAAACCCTAGGTTCAGTTTAGAGAGAGACTTGGAAAAGAAAAACCGAGTAGTAGTACTCTCCTAGTCTCCCTTGCTCGTGTTTTATACCGTGACACACGTTTTCACTTTACGATTCAACCTCTAGCTTAGCCACGTACAAGCATGATAACTTGGCTAGTGAACAAGTATAGCTTTGGAAAATAAATAAATACAGTATAATATAAAATAAAAAAATTGGGTGGAAAATTAACATCAAGGAATTTAACTTGGAAGAAATATAAATTGGTTTACAAGCTCGTCCAAGAGTGACATCGGTAAAAATGGAAAATTAACATTAAGCAATTTGTCTCGGTGGAAATACTCCCCGGAAACTTAGATTTGGACGAAAAATTCTTGCTAAGGTCGTGACATCGAAATAAATAAAAATTGGTTTAGAAGCTCGTCCAAGAGTGACATCGGTAAAAATTGAAAATTACCATAGATCGTGACATCGAAATATAAATTGGTTTACAAGCTCGTCCATGAGTGAAATCGGTAAAAATAGAAAATTAAATCAATTTATCTCGGTGATCTCCGGAAACTTAGATTTGGATGAAATATAATTGCTAAGATATCTTGACATCGAAATAAAAATCGGGGTTTATAAGCTTGTCCAAGAGTAACATCGGTAAAAATTGAAAATTACCATCAATCAATTTATCTTGGTGGAGATATTCCCCGGTAAACTTAGATTTGGGCGATAAATTGTACTTGCTAAGATTGTGACATCGAAATATAAATTGGTTTATAAGCTCGTCCATGACATCAGTAAAAATAGAAAATTAATTCAATTTATCTCGGTGATCTCCGGAAACTTAGATTTTGGATGAAACTTAGATTTTACAAGCTCGTTCAAGAGTGACATCGGAAAAAATGGAAAATTACCATCAATCAATTTATCTTGGTGGAAATACTCTCGGAAACTTAATTTTGGATGAACTATACTCTTTATGATCGTGACATCGAAATAAAAAATGGTTTAGCTGAATAAGCCATGTCCAAGAGTGACATTGGTAAAAAAACTTGGATATCGAGTCTTGTCGACGAAGCCAATCATAGTCGTTCGTGAATTCATAATGCCGACCAATCAAATAAACTAGTTACACCTGACAACCTAAGATCCCCAAACATCCTTGCCAATATTATCGGCTGATCGGTCCGATACGACCAATAATGCGATATTATCGGATATTCATATTTATGTATCACTGATATTTCATGTTTCGTCCAGAATAAAGGCATAAACATGATAAAATCCTATATTATCGGCCAGTATTTTAAAAAATAAATACCGATCGATTCTTTTAATACAAATTTAATTGTAAGAGCTAGCTAGAATTGCTTCTAAGAATATGAATTGGGATTTTAATCAAAAAAAATTGCACAAAAAAGCATTTATGATCTTCCAAGGCACTAGCTAGTACTATATTACTCCGTAATAATTTATTAGTTTGCTTTTAAGAATATGTGAATTGGGAGTAAAATAGTGCAATGTAGTTGACTAAAGTAGTAAAGAAAATACTACTATATATCCAAGGCACTAGTAACAAAGGAATTAGCTAGTACAATAATAAGTACTCCAGTTTAGATGTTAAGCGGTAACAACACAAAACAACAACAAAAATAGAAAATATCTTGAAGGGAAATCAAATTTCAAAAACGTTAGTGAGGCACAGTGGTTCACTTTAGTTATTTTAAGTTTGAGGTTGGAGGTTCGAAACTCTTTAGACCTTTTTTATTTTTCTTTAAAATTTAGGCATTATGTGGCACAGTGCTGATTTGATTTTGCTTGACCTATTTTGTTTTTGGTCAGGACTCAGGGACCAGGGTATTGAGATATGGCATGATGCCTGAACCAAACCATGCTGCAGTTCAAGATATGGCCCATCTGTTAACTAATTATCAAATCAAATAATTATGCCAAATATACACAAGTGTGCTGATTTTATTTGGTATTTGACCTTATGTTTGACCATTGTGCTGATTTTATTTGGTATTTGACCTTATGTTTGACCATTTTTTGTACACCTAACTATGTTTGACCATTTTTTGTACACCTAACAAATCTCATCAATGTTAAGCCATTTCAGGTGTGAACATTGCCATTATAGATGCAGTACACCAGCGACACATCATGTCCCTCAACAGGTGCTGGCGCTGCAGTATCTACCAAAAAATCAAATATGATAATTAGTGCTTGGTTGAACTGTCTATCAACCCCTTAATGGCAGATTTATTAGATATTGACCATCGGAAGAGTCTGCAATTAGGCTAATGGGGGTGTACCAAATTAGTGGGGGGCGTACCAGCCCCAAGGAAAACCAGTTTTCTCTTATGATTTTTGAACCCACCACCCGCTAATTTGGTACACTCCCATTCAATGTTGGTGTGCAGGAGTTATTATGATGGGTTTAGGACTTGTTGCGCATGCCTTTGAATAGGCGTGAATTGCTAAGGGACTAGACGTTCCACCGAATGCCTTAAATGACTATTAATGTCATCTTCTCTACAAAAGGAAATTAAACAGAGAATTTCCAAAACACACAAAATCATCCTAAATTAGGCAAGGAAATTAAGAAAAGAAAACATAGATTAGAGATAATGGGTGATCTAGGAGGAAACAATGCTAACGGAGATAATCAGCCTTCTGCACCTTTTAAGTTCGCCAAGAAAGTTGCCAAGACTCTCTCTACTAGAGAGTTGGAGAATTTGATGGATTTTGTGCAGCAAGAGATTGACGAGAGAAATCGTCTGATTGAGTTCGAAAGAGTTCGTCAGGAAAATGCTCCACTGTATGAACAATGGAAGAGGAAGAGAATTGCAAGAGATGTGAGGAAATCCAGAGAAAGAGATGAGAGAGATGAGGGGAGAAGGAGCAGATTTGTTTGGAGAAAGACCCGCGGTGCAACCTCAAGTGATTCTGAAGAGAAAGAGAATGATTTTGAGAGAAGTGATGATCATGAAAGAAATTCTGAGACAGAGAAACAAAGGAGGAAGAGAGAAAAGAAGATTGAGGATGCATGGTATGAAAGGTTCTTAGCAGAAAAAGCAATCCCTAGGCTGTTTGCAAGAACCATGAATGAGAGATTGAATCTTGATTCTGATGGAGAAACAATTGATGGTGTTGATGAGAATGGTGAACCAGTTGAGGTTGGATATTTGGAGGAAGAGAATGAAGATGATGAAGGAAGTGAAGATGCAGGTGATGAAGGTTACGGAAGTGCAACTGAAACATGCAGTCAGTATAGCAATGATTACAGCGATCATGAGATGGGCATCAACAACGACGACGATAGCAGTCAGCAGAGCAATGAGAACAACGGTGATGATTCTGAATAATCATCCCTAGAACATCAAAAAGATTTCGATGGGAAAGCTTCGATTTTGTGAAATCGGACTAAGAGCTTCTTCGTGAAAATTCAAAGAAATCTTGCAGGTGTTTGCTGATCATTTTGCTCATTGCTGATTTTACTCATATTGTTGAATCTGCTGAAAGATGTTTTCTTGTGGTTATGTTGCTATTCGGATATTTTTCTTTTTTTGGAACAGGTGGGCTTTTTTTGATACTGTTATGCAGATGGTAACTGCTAACAGTTTTAAGGTTTAATGGTTTTAAGGTGTTTTGCAGGGGGTAACAGTTTTAGTTTGTTTGTAATTAAGGTGTGTTTGCAGGGGGGGGGGGGGGTAACAGTCTAGTTTTTCCTGGTATGAATAGTTAATCTATCAGAAGTTTGAGGGAATTGCAGACTAGGATTTTGGGTCATGTTTTGATGTGAATCTTGTGAATGGGTTTGATTGTAATGGAACTACTTAGGAATTAGGGTCTTTTTGTAAATATGGTGGGTTTGACTAGTATTTGTAAATCTGGTTTATGGAATTGCAATTACGGTTTCTTTTTGTGTTGATTTGAATATAGTGGGTTACATTTGGTATGCTGGAGATATCTTTGTGATTTCTATTGAAAGAATAAATGGTATGTTAAACTGTGGTATGTTGAAATATATTATATGATCTATGAATTTACTAAAGCATTATCTGAATTCTATCCAGAACTAGAATCCTGGTACAAGGTAAGGTACTAATCCTAATTCTAGACACTTTTCGACGGGGTTTGCTATGACTTTTTACTATCGTCATCTAAAGTGTAGAAACTGCTTCTCAAAACATACTACAATCTTGATTCACTAATGGTAACAATATCCTACACCCAAACACTATAACTGAGTCTAAGTTTATTAACAAAAGGTATAACAAGCAGTAGATCATCTGTCAAAGACGTAATAACTTGACTCAAGATTGAGTCCGGTGAAACCTACATGATTCCACTGACCCACAAAACTACTTGGTGCTGGTGGAGGCATATACACATCTAATTCTAATCTAGAATGTATTCTGACCACTGAATTGTGTTGACTCAACGAGTTAATTACAAATGACTGATTAACAAACAAATATCAAGCAAAGAATTTAAAGAACCAATATTTTTATAAAACTAAACCAAGAAAAATAATATCAACATCCTCAATATTTAAAAAAATAATTAATCAAAATAAACAATTTCTAAAAACAAAAACCACATTATTCAAAAGTTTCTTTGATTATCTGCTCAACTAAAATCATCGCATCTGGATCTGGTACTCGTGTTGCAGCATTAACAGGCTGTGCTGGAACTTCAAGTACCTTTTGCTCTAGAGGTGTGTCCCTGGGTATTTCTGGTGCGCCAGACACAGTTTCACCAACAGGCTCATTCGAAGGAATGGGAGCATGGGCACCATCCATTTCAACAGAAGCAGAAGCAGGAAGAGTAAGATTGTCAACGTGAGCTTGAACTTCATCTAACAGGGGCATGCCAGGAACCTTACACACGCCATGAATAGTTATGGTGATCCTTAGCTTTGTAGGTACAACCATTACTATCCTTGGAGTTGTTTTAATCCTCTTATTGGAACTCATTTTCTTCCTCTAATATATCAATCTATCTTTTATGCTGGTGTGGTATATATATATATATATATATATATTGAAAAAACCCTAATTTTTTCTAGGTTAGGAGCATTATCTCCAATTACCTAATTTAGTTGTATTCCGCATATCACTCTCAAATAAACAAAATATAACAGTTTCCATATTGATAAATATATTCTCATATCGCCTACAACACCACATTGATTTTAGTATATAGTATGATTTATCTAAATACGGAAAAATAGCACGAAAAAATTGCGTAAACACAACCATGTTGATTGAGTACATATATGTTTTATCTTACAGTAGATCATAATCATGTACTCTTCGCTAATGTGCATGCCTTGGCTAAACTCTTGCCAAATATGTAGGTATCTGAAGTATCTCTCTCCATGATTCGCCATGCCTAATCTTCTCTGAAAAAATTTCTATTTTTGGTGTAATTCCCTCGGTAATTCACACCTACTAAAAGACATTCTCAACAATTCACACCTACTCAAAGCCATGCGCAACAATTCCGTCCAGCCAAGCACTATAACCATGCCCAAATTCTCTTTTGGCTTTCATATATTGGTCAACACCATAAATTACATCTATATATATGATTGGCAATAGCAATATATATTGGGATCATTTTTTTTCTTCAAAAGATTAATATACTATGGTCATAACCCTAATTTCTTGTCTTCAAAAGATTAATATACTATGGTCATAACCCTAATTTTTAAATTTGCAATGGACACATAAATAGAATGTTGATAAACTGGAATAAATCTCACACAAACACGTGAAAATATCCGTTTCTTGTTTGGATCATGGATTTTTAAATAAGGCATGCTGATTAAGGATGCGACCATTGGCCAAACGGTGTAACGGTTCGCACCCCTTCGTATTACGCTTCACATTAACCGAATAGATTTTGAAACACCAAAAGACGTGAAAATTCCAACAGGTGTGTTGTGTGGGGACACATATTGCATCCATTGGATGTCTATATAAGCATTCAACAAAAACGAAATCCTAAATACTTCTACATTAAAAAAAAATTCACTAGTAATATAATGGAAATGTTGCCGAATTTAACTCTCGAGATACTACACCTCCTCCCAAGTACAGAAGGTATTTTGGAAAGCAAATGTGTATGCAAAGAGTGGAATTCTGTCCTTGCAGACAAAAGAATTGGACTCCTTTTCGGTTTCACTCAAAAAGTGACAGAAGAAAAAGTTACGCAACTCTTCTACAGAGAACAAATTGAGGAGGAAGATTACTAGACTATGATGGGAGATTTCTATCAGATGTTATTTGGAAACAATGGTACCTGGAATATTATCCGATCCTATGATGTAAACATGTCACACCCAATCGTTGGATCTTGTAATGGTCTGGTATGTTTTTATGTTTCACACCACGACATACAAGATCCTATCTATATTATGAATCCAACAACGGGTGAGCACCTCCATCTGCCACAAATATGCGATCCAACACCAACGCCACAAATTAGTTGGGATCCACGATTCGTCGTAGGGGGGTTCGGCTATTGTCAACATACCGGTGAATACAAAGTAGTTCGAATTCAAGTGGACGGTAAAGTGGATGTACACACTCTAGGAGACAACAGGGGATGGAGGAACATCAGATATTTTCCTTTCACTTTTTGGGATTCAGGTGTGTACGCACATGGTTGTATTTTTTGGATAAATCATTATTTTTATGACAATATTCAGATAGTATCTTTCAATTTGGACAATGATACATTCCAGTCACATTCGCCACCCCCACATCATATTTATGAGAATGGTGGTTTCAGTACTCCAAAACTTGGAATGGTCTTGTCTGGAGTTCGCCTTTTATTTTACAACATTCACGATATTTATGATCTCCGGTGATTTTTGGGCACCCATTTCGGATAATGATATTCATGCACGGGCACCCGGTGTAGAATGGAATTGGGAACTTAAGAGGAGCATTGTCTTGGAAGAGCCTTCGAATCTATGGTAGCCGCCTTATAAGCTTATAGCCTTGGGAAAGAACAACGACGTCCTATTGCAAAACAACCGCTGTTTAGCGTGTTATAATGAACTCACCAGAACTTTGACAGAAATTGCGGAGATAAGGTGGGAAAAGTTTAGAGTTATTCCTCACATGAGGACCGCCGTCTCGTTGAGGAATTTTGGAGGACAATCGGAAACATGTACTGACGATGACCATGCCACAAACATATTCCGAGTGTAGTGTTTTTGTTTTTGTTTTGATTAGAGTAATGTAGTTTGGTGTTCAATATATATATACTATATATTTTTAAAAGTACTATTTCTCATCTTTGATTTTTTTTTTTCGTATCTTGTTTGGACTAAAAGTTGTTTTTGAAATCTGAAGAATCAGAGTTGGTCTTATTTTGGGTAATAATGGTTGGTATTTTATTTAATGGAGTTAATGCTTTTAAACATATTCCCGACTAATTTAGAGGGGGATTTTCTTTTATGGTGGTCAATTTGGTATATAGGGAGGCATTTCTGTATTCCAGTTGTATTTATGGTTATAAATTTTGCGAATCTATAGGGAGACTTTTATGTGTTCATTATTGTAGAAAATCTGATATCAAAGACTTGATGAAAGGAACACAGAACTAAAACTCAAACAAACTTCTCATGGATTGATGTATTTCGACTCATGGATTGATGTATTTCGACTCATGGCTCAACAACCTATTTATATGAGTAACAAACTTGACTCTCAAGAAAAATAACTTTCCAAACATAATCAAACTCTAACAAAGAAACTTCTAGACAATTCTCACGTAAATAAACTCTTAAAACCAGTAATACTTGCAACCCAAATAAACTTCTATAAACCGTACCATGTCAACAAGAGTTGTTGATCCATTCACTTCATAGTATCTTGGTTTATTCTTCAACAATTATAATAAAATCCGAGAGGGGAAAAGAAAAATATAAAAAGAAGTGAGAATTTGAGATGCAAATGGTATAAGTGATTGATAGACAAATCAATGATGATATTCTTGAAAATGCACACGAATGAAAAAGATTTTGTGACTAATCGGGTTTCTTTTTGTAGACGAATCATTAATTTGAAACTGGTGTTTGACACCAAAACACAAAACCAGAACATAAATGGGCAAAAAGAGAGATACATAAATTATGGTACCATTAGCCCATATTTGTAGTGATAAATTCACGTTTTGTATTTTATGGATAGTTCCTGTTTTATATTATCAACCAATGCCGTTGTAAATATTAAGATGTTGTCGTGACGAGTATTCTAACTCCAGGAGGTCAGCATTAGTGAATTGGTGTCTTTTCATACCTACTTCATGATGTAATGGTTATCCTTTAGATTTTGTTTCCTTTTAAATAAAAATTCGGTTATAGGTTTAAGCTATAACCGCTTATAAGATAAAACGGGCAAATATGCTTTACTTGCCTGCTCATTAAGGACGCGACCTTTCAAAGATAAAACATGAAAATATGCGTTACTTGTATGCTCATTAAAGACGCGATCTTTCAAATAATGCCTGCTCATCAAGGACGCAACCATTCGCCAACAGGTGTATTGGATGTCTATATAAGCATTACTCGTATCTGCTTGTAGCATTCTACAATATAAAGAAAATCTTAAATGCTTTAAAAAATTTTCTTATAATCTTTTATCAGTATAATAGTGATGGATATGTTGCCGGAATTAACTACCGAGATACTACAGCACCTCCAAACTGCAGAAAGCATTTTAGAAAGCAAATGTGTTTCCAAAGAGTGGAATACTATCCTCGGGGACAAAAGAATTGGACTCCTTTTTGGTGTCACACCAAGAATAGGGAAAGAAGATACTCAACTCTTTTATAGAGAGGAAGATTTCAGCCCGATCGTAACAGCCAACAATCACGACGCCACGAATGATGGAACCCATGAAGATTTGACTAAGTTGCACCCAATAGTTGGATCTTGCAATGGTCTGGTCTGTTTTTATGTTTCACACCACGGCATACAAGATCCTGTATATGTCATGAATCCAGAAACTGGTGAGCACCTACATCTGCCACAACTATGCATCCCAATTATTGCACGAGATCAAGTACTTTCTTGGTATCCTGTAATTGGGGATTTCGGATACTGTCAACGTACCGATGAGTACAAGGTAGTTCGAATTCACATGGATGGTAAAGTTCAAATACACACTCTAGGAGACAAGAAAGGATGGAGGAACATAGCATGGGAGATTCCTTATATTTTTCGGAGTTCAGGTGTGTACGCACATGGTTGTATTTTTTGGAAGGATTGTTGTCAGTGGGATAGTGGCATAGTTTCTTTCAATTTGGACACTGAGACATTTCATCAACATTCGCGACCCCCGCATCATATTCCTAGGAGTGAATTCCCATCAGTTGGGATGGTTATGTTCGGAGTTCGCCTTTTATTTTACTACATCCATGAGGCCTGCTGTGATGAGGGGATTAATCAGCCCCGGATAGATTTCTGGGCACCCATTTCCAAAAAAAATATTCATACATGGGAACCTGGCGGGGAATGGAATTGGAATCATAAGATAAGCATTTTCTTGGAAAAGGATGAGGATGAAAGGTGGCCGGCCTATTACCCGATAACTTTTGGAAAAAACAAGGACCTCCTATTGTGGCAGAATGGGCGTTTATTGCGTTACAATGCACTCAACAGAACTTGGACGGAAATTTGGGGGACACAACTGTGGGGAACAAGCAAGGTTGCAATTATTCCTCATATGAGGAGCGCTGTCTCGTTGAAGAATTTTGGTGGACAATCGTAAACATGTACTCATGATGTCCATTCCACTAACACATTCCTTGGGTTATCTGTGTAGATTTATTTTTCTTGTAGTTGTGTTGTTTTTTGTTTTTTTGTATTTGTATTTGGATTTGGATTTTTTTCCTATGTACAATTTATTCCTTGGGTATGTAGCTTTTTTTTCTCTTGTAGTTGTGTGTGTGTTTTTTTTTTGGTGTTTGGATTATTTTCTATGTTGAAATGTACAATTTAGTTTGGGTCATTGTTTAACTAGACAACCTTTGGTTTTTTTCCTTTTTTTGCATTACACCTATGGTCCAGCCGTCCGGGCCACCACAACCCACCTAGGTAATTAGTCGAAAAGTAGAAAAATTATTTGGGTATTTCCTAAGAGATCATGATTTATTTTAGTTTGTTATGTTCAGAATGTATATATTAGATTAAAAAGTAAATTAGATAAAAATGAAAATATTCATTCCATATCTCATTATACTGCTACAATATCTCATTTTTTAGTAATATGGAAATTGAAATATTCGGTGTAAATACCAAAGAATCGTGATTTAAGATAATACTTGTAGCATTCACAATAAGAAAATCCTAAAAGCTTGTAATTTTTGTTTTTTTTTTTGATAATCTTTCATCAGTATAACACTGATGGATATGTTGCCGGAATTAACTACCGAGATACTTCAGCGCCTCCAAACTACAGAAATCGTTTTAGCAAGCAAATGTGTATGCAAAGAATGAAATACTATCCTTGGGGACAAAAGAATTGGATTCCTTTTTGGTGTCACACCAAGAATGGGGAAATATAAAGTTACCCAACTCTTTTATAGAGAGGAAGATTTCAGCCCGATCGTAACAGCCAACAATCATGATGCCCCGAATGATGGAACCCATGATGATTGGACTACGTTTCACCCAATAGTTGGATCTTGCAATGGTCTGGTTTGTTTTTATGTTTCACACCACGGCATACAAGATCCTGTATATATTATGAATCCAGAAACTGGTGACCACCTCCATATGCCACAACTATGCATCCCAATTGCAACGGATCAAGTACTTTCGTGGTATCCACGATACAACGTAATTGGGGGTTTCGGATACTGTCAATGTACCAATGAGTACAAGGTAGTTCGAATTCACATGGATGGTAAAGTCCAAATACACACTTTAGGAGACAAGAGGGGATGGAGGAACATAGCATGGGAAATTCCTTATACTTTTCGGAGTTCAGGTGTGTACGCACACGGTTGTATTTTTTGGATAGATTGTTGTCAGCAAGATATTGGCATAATATCTTTCAATTTGGACACTGAGACGTTCCATCAACATTTGCCACCCCCGCATCATATTCTTGGGAGTGAATTTTGGATAAATACTTACCCATCACTTGGGATGGTCATGTTCGGAGTTCGCATTTTATTTTACTACATCTTTGAGGGAATTGATCGGCCCCGGATAGATTTTTGGGCTCCCATTTTCAAAGAAAATATTCATACATGGGCACCTGGCGGGGAATGCAATTGGAATTATGAGATAAGCATTTTTTTAAAGAGGATGAATGGCCGACTCATAACCCGATAGCCTTTATAAATAACAAGGAACTCTATTTTGGCAGAATAGGTGTTTATTGTTACAATACACTCACCAGAACTTGGACGGAAATTTGGGGGGCACTACCGTGGGAAACAAGGGTTGCAATTATTCCTCACATGAGGAGCGCTGTCTCGTTGAAGAATTTTGGTGGACAATCGGAAACGTGTACTCATGATGTCCATGCCACTAACACATTCCTAGGCTTATCTATGTAGCTTTTTTTTTCTTGCAGTTTTTTTTTTTGTGGTATTTGGATTTTTTTTCTATGCTGAAATGTACAATTTATTCCTTGGGTTATTTATGTTGCTTTTTTTTCCTTGTATTTTTTTGTTTTTGTTTTGGTGTTTGGATTTTTTTCTATGTTGAAACGTTCAATTTCGTGCATCAACATGAAAGTGTTGCCGCTAAATGTTGGGTCATTATTTAACTAGCCAACATTTGGTTTTTTCCTTTTTTTGCGTTAGACCTATGGTCCAGCCGGTCGGGCCACCCCAACCGACCTAGGTAATTAAATTAAAAAGGAAATTATATAAATATGAAAATATTCATTCCATATATCTCATGAGATCATAATTTATTTTAGTTTGTTATGTTCGTTATGTATATTAGATTAAAAAGGAAATTAGATAAACATGAAAATATTCATTCCATATCTCCTTATATTGATAGAATATTCGATGTAAATACCAAAGAATAGGTGATTTAAGATAATGATGGAAAACCTAAGAAATTAGGGTTTTCCTTAGAAATATATATAAATTACGCCAATCATAGAAAAAATTAACATAGAGTATTAAGAGGAAAAAATGAGTTCTGCTAAGAGGGACTGTAGAGATGAAACTGAAGAGAGGATCCAAAAATGTCCTCGACTGATGGCTGGTCCTCGTAAATTGAGGATTATCATTATTGTGGACGGAATAACTACTGTTCCTGGTGTTCCTCTCGACGCTGTAATTAGTTCTGTTGTCAGTAGTGTTGACAATGATGATGTTCCTATTTATGCTGATGTTATTCCTGGTGTTCCTCTGGACGTTGTAATCAGTAGCGTTGAGGATGCTGATGTTCCTACTGTAAATGATGATGCTCCTTCTTCTATTATTGAAATTATTGATGAAGATCATCCCGATGTTCCGGATATGGCAGATAATCCAAAAGTTAACAAGCATGATCTTAACAAGCATGTGGAGCCTGATGAAGCAGAAAATGACAAATCTGAGGATGACAAGGCGCCCAAGCCTGCTGGTTGGAGTGATCAGGTTCACCTCAGCATTGCAAGAAGAATTGTTTGAAGATGGGGGGTGGTTCATTTGATATGTTTTTTTTTGATGATATGGTTTGATTTATCGATTTCATTTTGTGGACGCTTTGAAAGTTGTTTTCGTTTCTTGTTTCGTTTGCTAATTTTGTCATTTAGAAGAAGGTGATGTTTATGAATTCTTTTATTATTTAGGTATTGGAATCATGAAATAAATCAGATAATTATTTACAAGTTCATAGAGTTTACAGAATGCAATATACTCTTGCAAATTTATTTATTTATGAGGTGTGCATTCTTTTGGAAAAATAAATATAATTAGATGAAAGAACGGAGGAAATATAGAAAGATACAGTTCCCACCCCTGTAAACAATAAGAATCAATTTATCACTTTCGGTCTGATCTTATTATCTCCTTGCCAATACTTTTAACAAAAATACGAGTTTGAACAAGTAAAGTGCTATTGAAAGTAAAGTACTGCTATACGACGATGTTAATGATAATGATCTTCGCGTGGAATTGGATGAGAATGAGGAACCAGACTAATCTGACAAAGAACCATACTCATCTAAAAAGTTCTTTGATTTTTAAACAGGGTTTTTGATGACCATTTTTTTTTTCAGTGGTGGTTTTATTTATTTTTTAAGTACTGCACTAGATAGAGGCTTTTTACGCTGATAGATAGGTTGACATTTATGTGATGAATGATTCACGTTGAACTTTATGTTTTCTGGAAATGATGAACATGAAAATGAATGGGTTTAGTTTATTTATCTTTATTAGCTTACTGTATGATTAGAATAATACGTTTCCTACATAGGTTCCACTAATAATTCATACGTTTCCTCCCTAAACCAAGAATAATACAGGAGACAACCCAACTTAAAATTATTAAGGTAAATATTATTCGAAATAGGAAAGTAATTTTTTTCTATAGCCTCTTCTCGAGTTGGTTAGAGATAGGAAACAAAATTTCGAAAATTTTGGGAAACAATTTTATCATAACTGTCTACGATATATTCTCTCATAAAATAAGGAAACTAACCATATTGGTTACACATCAAAAATTTGGAAATAAAAAAAGAAAAACACCAAAAATCTTTTGTTTGGCGGGTGATGAAAATGGATTTTACTGGGCGGGATGATTTCAAAAGGAAAATCAATTCCCGCCTGATGGTTTGGTTCAATTCCAAAAAGAAAAAGAAAGATGAGTTCGATCTACTTTTTCAGTTTTTATTACTCGATTCATTCTCTCTATGAAATCATAATTCTACTACTATCGTCTCTAATCTTTACAAGGAACCTACCTCTTCAGACTCGATCTTTGTTGTTGGTATTATTTCTACAACCCATTATCGAATGAATATTAAATTGATGTTAGATTTTTTGTTCGATCTCATGGAATCAGATGTTAGATCTTATAGGTTTACTAGTTAAAGCATGATTAGGGTTTTTATTCTATCACTTCTTATAGGTTTACTAGTTAAAGCATGAGTAGGGTTTTTATTCTATTACTATCTCTAATCTTTACAAGGAATCTACTTCTTTAAACTCGATCTTTGTTGCTGGTAATATTTCTACAAACCATTATCGAATGAATATTAAATTTATGTTAGATTTTTTGTTTGATATCATGGAATCAGATGTTAGATCTTATAGGTTTACTTGTTAAAGCATGATTAGGGTTTTTATTCGGTTGTATCAAAGAACAAGTTAATGACAATCACGGTTTGTACGATGAGATGTTATTTCATTTTGTTACAACAATAATATATTAGGCTACTCATGCTTTACTAGTTAGTTAGGTTTTACAAAATAAAAAAAAATAAAAAACTTAACGATGCTAATTTTTTTCTAGGGTTTTTGTTATTGTTTGGATTGGATTTTGATTGAGAGTTAATAACTCTACTTTGATCGACGATGTTGTGTCAATCATATTTATATACAAGGCTTCTCAAGATTTAATCATTTGAGTCTCTGTTACTTGGTGAGCCTGTAACGTCTGTATTTTAAGTTGCCACTTTTAATAATACCATGTTGCTGGTTGGCCAATTTGACTATATCTTCAAGCTAAAAATGGATAATCATTATCTGGTGCTTTAGTGCTCTTGGCTTTTGTAACAAAAAGTTATATAAGACCGTTTAACCGGTACCTTTCGCTTTGTGGATAACCCAATAATCATGAGGAGATTTTGTGTGTTGCAGTGATGTTTTAGCCTCAAGTTACATGCATCACTGAGTTCATGTTTGTTTTCTTTTCATATAATAGAATATAGGTGCAACACATGTTGCCTATCCTGTTAGGTTTAGCTAATATTTTCCAAAATAAGCTCAAATTCCTAACTGAGATGCACGTACCTACACAACTTTTGTCATGGCAGAAGATGATGATTACGACCAATGGATGGAATCAGATGTTGAGGGGGATTTTGATGAAGAAACGGTGTATTTAGATGAGAGTCATGATGACATTGTACAATCAGATGACGATGATGGTGGACATATGCTCCACACTGCTAGATTTGAAGACTTAACAGGTAATGTGCGAAACCTTGTACTTACTTGTTTCTACTTAAACATCACATGGTTTCATATGTTGCCTCGGTTATTTCCAGAGTCAGAAGATTCTGAAAATGATGATTTGGAGGTGTTAGAAGAAAAAGAATTGGAAAATGCTCCAGAAGCAGAAAAGCAGCCACAACAAGAAGACTCTACAGAAGTGATCATAAAAGAGAGGGGAATGACAAGAATGTTGAAGCTGCATAGTGACTTCTCGATAAAATATTCCAAAAGAAGGGATATTGAATTTGACAAAATGTTCCGGCCTATTGGTAACCATAGAATTGAATTCAGTAGTTACCTAGGCTATTTGGTTCGTGATATGGTTGGCATAAAACATTTATGTTGGAAGGAAGTCCCTTCAACAACAAAAGAAAATATGTGGGAGAAAATTCTGGTATGCATATGCGGTTATCAATTCGTCGTTTTTGTTGTCGAACTGTGAGTCTGTGATGAACATAAATTAGTTGTTATTGCAGTTTCATTATGAGGTGCCCCATGAATATAAGAAAGCGGTCATGAAGCGTCTACCTGTTCAGCTGCGGGACTTCAGAAGGAAATTGTACAACAATCATGTAAAACCCTTCCTGGAAATGCCGCATAAACTAAGAACTTTCCCCAAAAAGTACGAAACGGTAATGGACCAAGAGAACTGGGACAATTACCTTAATCATGTACTAAAATCGGCTATATTTAAGGTATGGAATACACATTGCTTTTTCTGATTTTGTGTTTCGTTCTTATTGTCTATCCCAGCATACTAATGAAATTATTTTTATTTCCTCTGCAATAAAAATTCGGAGAGGGGAAAAAAGGCAATATCACAATCCAAGTTCCCACATCTAACAAGTACTTTGCTTTTTTAAACAGGGTTTCTGATGTGTGTACTTTAGTTTACGTATTTTTTAAGTACTGCACTAGATGCATGCTTTTTACGCTGATAGATAGGTTGACATTTATGCGATGAATGATTCACGCTGAATTTTTATGTTTTCTGGAAATCATGAACATGAAAATGGATGGGTTTAGTTTATTTATCTTTAGTAGCTTACTGTATGATTGATTACCAATCCAGATGAACCATGGGCTGTTATTATGAAGGAAAAATATTTTCATACTAATCCTTTAACTGATACTGTGAACAAACATGGGTCTTGGATTTGGCAAAGTGGTTTCTTTCTAAAGGAAAACAGTGGTTTCTTTATGTTTCTTTCTAAAGGCAAACTATTCAACATTTGTAAGTCTAGACCTTGGATTTAACTGATACTGTGAACAAACAGGGTCTAGACTTACAAAATTGGATAAGTGGTTTCTTTCTAAAGGCAAACAGTGGCATGCCCAAGGATTTTAGTCTGTATGAGAGTGCCATTTTCATTTTGTGGCTAACCTGGAAGGCTAGATGTGATACAGTTTTTGAAAACAAGCCATTTAACAGTAATATTTTTATAAACAATATTGTCAGGCAGATTGAGGACTGGAAAAGGGCTAAAACTATGCAAACTAGTAGCAACAGTGCTTTGAGAATAATTGATAAGAACTGGAAGGCTCCTATAGATGATATATACAAATTGAATTTTGATGCTTCCTATATTGATAAAACTGTATTATCAGGATGGGGACTGATTTGTAGAGATTCTGCAGGAAACAGCCATGGACTGCAAGGAGGTGCATCTCTAGCCATTGATCCAGAGCAAGCTGAAGCGCATTCTCTCCTAGAAGCAGTACAATGGGCCCATGATTAATGCTTTTTCGTGGAGTTGTAGTAATGAGGTTCAAACTCTCGGACTTGTGAAGATTAAATTTAAAGGTTTAATAAAATTATATACAAAATTATTAACAATGAGTGCGAGAGGTAACCAAGACACTAGATTCCACTATTATGCAAAATTGAATGATAAATATCTCAAAACTCTATTCAATTCTTAAGTCCTCTTTTATCTTTAATTCACTATCAATCATACAGATTCTCAAACATTATTTGTAAACCTTAAGCATAGATTATCAAGAGATTAAACCAAGCATAACCTATCAAACTGAATAACAAATAATTAAGACAATCATTCAAACAATTTAAAACTCTGCAAAAGCAGCGATTAGGTGAATTATATAATTAAATGAAATAGTTACCCATTTATGTTGCGTGAATAGCTTCCTCCATTGCCTTGGTTACGAGGGAATTAACTCATCATAGTAAAAATGCTCTCAAAATAATTTAGTATGGCTCAAAAAATGGTTCACAATGATGAAACGGAGACAAAATGGTGAAAATCAGGTGTTTGCAACGTTTATAATCGTTGCATAACCCGTTACAAAGAACGATATCTCTTAAGTGTTGTAGTCGTTGGAAAACTACGACCCACGTTCCGCTGTCGCTGTTATAGTTGAAGAACGACTGCTCTGGCAGGTACGTTCTTCGTGTTCTTCACGTTCTTCATCATCAGCAGCACCAACAGCAGAGTTCTGAAAACTCTTGATTTCTGCTTCTCTGGCCCTCCTATTGACTCCCAAAACTCTCGACCCCCTCTCTAGTAGACCCAAAGAGCCTATTTATACCCAACAACCGCTCCAAATCTCGCCAATAACTCCAATATAATTCTTCATTATGCGGGCAGTGAATAACAATATTTTCCGAATATTTTCTTACCAAACTTGGAATTTCTTGCGTAAACTTCCTCCCTCCACGCTCCAAATCGATTCTTCACGACCCAAAGTGATGCTCGAGCCATTCCACATCATCAGAACACGTCCATAACTCTCCATGACGCGTGATTATCATCCTCCAGTGCATGCTTGCCCTATTTTGAACTCGAGAATCAAAACACGTATTCCAGCCAAATTTGATCGAAACCACCACCCAAACTTTGTTCCTTATGCCAAATCACATCTTTCTGCCAATTTTCAGCGATTGAATCGCACTCTAACCCATTCATTTTGACAATCAAAATTCTGCCAGTTGAAAACTTCATTTCCCGCCAAAAACAAAAATTCAAATTGTTGAAGAAGGTGCCCCTTATCCAGAGTTCTGGGGTGTGAATATCAATTGGGGTGGAAATAGTAATTTTTCTGGGTTCCTCCGGGACATTTCTGGGACGCTTCCGGTGCATTTCTGGGGTGCCTACGGTACATTTCTCCGGGGTGTAAAACACTGCTTTTTGAGCCCATTTCGCCGCAAGGGCTTATTTCTCTAAAATTTCCTACAAGAACACAAAATAACACAATAAGTACTTAATCGAGTCTAACAATACAGAACATTGAGAACAAAATAGACACATAAATGCGTCTATCAAATACCCCCAAACTTATTATTTTCTAGTCCCGAGCAAATCAAAACTACAAAATAAAATAGTGACCGAGTTAATCTCGGGAAGGTTTACCAGAGGTTTACCCACAAAACCTTTACTCCAGACCCTAGCTATCTACGCAGAACCTTGGAAGGCACTAAAGAACCTCATTGGTTGGCATACTTATTGCTTATGGGAGGAAGAACCCTGATGCGAAATTCCAATTGCTGTACACGAGTTTGCACTCAAGCATACTAAAATTCATATAAGTGACAGAGCTCTACTAAGATAGTTTCACTATGGACATCATACTCGGAGTCAAACTAATCACATGAAAAGATCAAGAAGATGGAAAAAGAAAAATGTAGATGGTTGAAAAGTGAAAGGTGTTTCCCATATCTGTCTGAAGGCCTCTGCCAAGATGAGCCTAACCTAAATGACTGAGATACCGGTCTGACTAATATCAACGTACTGGCATATACAAGGGAACCAGTGGTCAATAATCCTAACTCTAGGTCAACACAACTGGCATATACAAGGGTACCAGTGGTCGACTTTATTGAATTTTATTCCGTTTGGTCTAATTTTCAGGTCTCAATTTTTCTTTTTCTTTCTTTTTCATTTTTTTTTGAGGTATCTCTTATCACTCTATTTCATCCTGGCAGTGGTAACAACTTGAATCGTGTGCCCCACCAAATCACTTAAAATAAAATAAAAATAAAAATAAAAATAGAAAGCGAAAAGGACTCAACGAGATATGGTGAAACTATCATGTTATTTCTAACACCTGAGCTCTGTGCTTTTATGAATAGACTCTTCTAGATGTTTCCATCTAATCAGATTGGTTCCTCAACTCCTATAACCAAGATGTTCCCATCCACTTAGATTGGTTAGTGCAAACCTTAATAGGCATAAATTTCTAGGCTCTGGAGTTTAATAATTGCAACTAAAAAGTTTCTCCCATACCCCCAAACTTAAATATAACATTGTCCTCAATGTTCTAAAGATGAAATTAAAAGCATGAACAAGGAGAAACGGTTACTATTTGAAGCAAAAGAGTTAAGGAAGGATATTACCGTGTTGCATGAGATTGGGTTACCTCCCAAAAAGTGCTAAGTTTAAAGTCTTCAGCCAGACTTAGAAAAGGTTTAGTCAACTCGAACCGTATAACAGTAGCCGGAATAACTGTGGGTCTTTAAAACCAAAAAGAGCTGACAAAAGGAAACTACAGTGAACCAACGAAATGAACAACACTAGCATGCCCTTACCTAGTTTCCTGATAACTATCGCTAATTGTGGTTCAGGTTCAGGTTCTATGAAAGGGTCTAAATAGAATATTTTCATTGGTTGCGTTTATTCATAGGTTGGATCCGAATTATTAGGTCCTAGAGTCTGGAAAAACTCAAATAAGAACTTGGAATCACAAAGTAATAACCTAAATAATTGCGGATCCTCTAAGTCAATCAGATATGACTTACAAAATTGACCACAGTGAGAATAGTGGTCATTCTTAAGCAAATGTGTCGACCCTAATATCCTAAAGTTATTAGGTTTAGTCTCAAAACTTAATAACCGACACATCTTAAAATCAAAAGTTCCCACAATTGGTTGAAAAGTTTTTGGTGGGAAAACAAAGTCAATCTTGGTATCATAGCCTGGGTTAACCACATCAACCAGAGGATGGGTTTCTAACAACTGAGCTTCTTTCTGGATATCATTAGGTTCGGGAAAACGTGTACGAAGATCATCTTGTAAGATGGTTGAGGCACAAATGTCAAGTCCTACAGGAGGGTACTTTCTAAGATTTAAAGCACACGGAGAATGATAATCACCCCCAAACTTAGAGTTTGTTGTGTCTCTAGAAAGACTAGTCATAACTTCTAGGTCATCAGATTCCTGGAAATGGTCAATAGATTCTTCTAAGTTGGGTTCATCCTCACTCATTTATACGAGTTTATCATCTTCTAAGACTAGTATTTCTAAATCGCTAGATTTTAAAACAGTATTCTCAGGGTAAACTCTTTCCTCTAAACCATCATCACAATCATATAAAGGATTATCAGAGAAAGGCTCATAAACTAAGGTTTTAATCATAGTTACCTCCTCCGATTCACTGATAAGCACATCAAATAATGGATTATCCAACATACTGCAGGCTAAAGGATCATGAACTACATCGTCTAAAACGGTGGTATCTCTAGTCAAATCCACATCCTTTTGAATAGGTGAATGATTATTAAAATTATTTGGATTTGTATTAGAAACAACACTATCATTATAAATCTCAATCGGAGTAACAAATTCCTGATCACTATGCCTACATATTTCATGTTCTTCATCAATACTATCCTCATCATAATCATCACTATAATAACATGAAAAAGATCGAACCTTATCAAAACAAGTAGTGTTACCAATTCTAACCTCGTCCTCTAAATTAGGCAAATATTCACTATTGATATCAAGGGTAGAATTAGAAACCCTATTTTGGAAATTTAGATTATTTCGAGCAGCATTAGCCAACTGTTCATTTTCTGCCTCTAGACGTGTCTTAATTTCACTGAGCGTAACACTTATACGTTCACAAGTCTGATTGAATATCTTAGACCGTTGTGTACTCTCTTCTCTTGAACTAACTGCACGTTCATACTCCCTTCGAACTTGTTGGTAGGTTTCTTCTAGAGATTGAACATGTTTAGAAATGTCATAATCAGGACTAGTTTTAAAGTAATTTTCCAAAAACGCATGACTAGTACTATAATATTCCTGATTTTCTTGCTCGTAAGACCAATTCGTGTGTGGATAGTAATTGGGCTCACTATGGTATGAACCATAACCTTGAAAAGGTTGGCGTTCCCAACTACTATTCCCACCATGGTCATAGAACTGATGATGTCCATATTCAAATTCAGGTCGATACTCATTGTATTGGCTTCTATCATACCAGTTCGACATTCTTAATTGCAAGGGAATTCTACACAACCACCAAACAAGGCCGACTCGACTCTACCAAAACAAACCTAAAGATTTCTAGAAAACAAAAAGCATGATGGCTTAACTTAGATTGTTTTCTAGACTAGCTTCTATTCCTTCGAAAAGGAATTCGTTACAATTTGAGCACACCCCTCTGGAACCAATCCGAGCTAATGTAAGTTGAATCGAGGCGAGGGAAGCTTAGTAGAGCTTTGATACCCAAGGCCTCACCGCATTAGAAGGCGGCGCAGTCACGCATTCAAATCACAGAAACCATCATGAACTTTGAAGTGTGCTTAAAGAACAACCAATATTTTTCGAACGAGTTTCCTATTAAGCTCGTTACCCTATCGGTCTCATTCTATTCCAAATTTTAAAGCTTGGGTTCGCGTTAGGTTTCGTTTTCCTAAGGCGGGAAAGAAGGGAGCAGTGATGAAATCCGAACCCTTATCTTGTATTGGCCAGGCCTTACCCTTTACTAGGAATTTAAAAACAGTCCAAATTCGTCCTCAATCAATGAATCACCTTAAGGAATTCAGTAACTCGCTTACAGGAGATTCACGAGTGTTTCGATGGACTTACCTCCCGTACCAGACGGGGGATGAACCGTTGAAGTCGACTCGGGCCACGACTCCTATGTCATGTACGAACCCGAGGGGCCGAGACGATATAATAATCGTCGTCCTTCCCTGCATACAGTTTATATAATTTTTTTTTAATAATAATACCCTTCCGTAGGGTTAAAAAAAAGGTCCAATTGTCCAGAATAAAGTCCAAATAAAAAGTCCAAAAATTACAAAAATTATGAAAAATAAAGCCTATTTACAAATCCTAAAAAAAAATTATGTCTTTTTTTTTTTCTTCTCTTTTAGCTTTTAGCTTTTTGTTCCCAAATCCTTAGTATTCCACTTCGAACCTGTAAATCAAAGACATAAAAAGAAACGTAAAAAGAAACAAATAATAGTAAAAAAATAATAAAAACCTAAAAATTCTGCCTAAGCACAAATCCGCGTTGGCGACGCCAAAATGATTAATGATTTTTAGTGGAGTTGTAGTAATGAGGTTCAAACTCTCGGACTTGTGAAGATTAAATTTAAAGGTTTAATAAAATTATATACAAAATTATTAACAATGGGTGCGAGAGGTAACCAAGACACTAGATTCCACTATTATGCAAAATTGAATGATAAATATCTCAAAACTCTATTCAATTCTTAAGTCCTCTTTTATCTTTAATTCACTATCAATCATACAGATTCTCAAACATTATTTGTAAACCTTAAGGATAGATTATCAAGAGATTAAACCAAGCATAACCTATCAAACTGAATAACAAATAATTAAGACAATCATTCAAACAATTTAAAACTCTGCAAAAGCAACGATTAGGTGAATTATATAATTAAATGAAATAGTTACCCATTTATGTTGCGTGAATAGCTTCCTCCATTGCCTTGGTTACGAGGGAATTAACTCATCATAGTAAAAATGCTCTCAAAATAATTTATTATGGCTCAAAAAATGGTTCACAATGATGAAACAGAGAGAAAATGGTGAAAATCAGGTGTTTACAACGTTTATAATCGTTGCATAACCCGTTACAAAGAACGATATCTCTTAAGTGATGTAGTCGTTGGAAAACTACGACCCACGTTCCGCTGTCGCTGTTATAGTTGAAGAACGACTGCTCTGGAAGGTCCGTTCTTCGTGTTCTTCACGTTCTTCATTATCAGCAGCAGCAGCAGAGTTCTGAAAACTCTTGATTTCTGCTTCTCTGGCCCTCCTATCAACTCCCAAAACTCTCGACCCCCTCTCTAGTAGACCCAAAGAGCCTATTTATACCCAACAACCGCTCCAAATCTCGCCAATAACTCCAATATAATTCTTCATTATGCGGGCAGTGAATAACAATATTTTCCGAATATTTTCTTACCAAACTTGGAATTTCTTGCGTAAACTTCCTCCCTCCACGCTCCAAATCGATTCTTCACGACCCAAAGTGATGCTCGAGCCATTCCACATCATCAGAACACGTCCATAACTCTCCATGACGCGTGATTATCATCCTCCAGCGCATGCTTGCCCTGTTTTGAACTCGAGAATAAAAACACGTATTCCAGCCAAATTTTATCGAAACCACCACCCAAACTTTGTTCCTTATGCCAAATCACATCTTTCTGCCAATTTTCAGCGATTGAATCGCACTCTAACCCATTCATTTTGACAATCAAAATTCTGCCAGTTGAAAACTTCATTTCCCGCCAAAAACACAAATTCAAATTGTTGAAGAAGGTGCCCCTTATCCAGAGTGCTGGGGTGCGAATATCAATTGGGGTGGAAATAGTAATTTTTCTGGGTTCCTCCGGGACATTTCTGGGACGCTTCCGGTGCATTTCTGAGGTGCCTACGGTACATTTCTCCGGGGTGTAAAACACTGCTTTTTGAGCCCATTTCGCCGCAAGGGCTTATTTCTCTAAAATTTCCTACAAGAACACAAAATAACACAATAAGTACTTAAGCGAGTCTAACAATACAAAACATTGAGAACAAAATAGACACATAAATGCGTCTATCAGCCCACAGTAAGGGATGGCGAAAAATTCACTTGGAAGGAGATTGTCAGAATGTTATAGCATCCGTGAATGGGAAGGCTACAGCAGTTAAATGGACAACATATAATTTAATCCATGATGCATTAGTTATATTAAGTTATTTTGATTCTTGGGTTTGCACTTATGCCCATAGGGATGCAAATCATATTTCTATAGCAAAGTATGCAAGAACTCAAACGATTTACTTTTATTGGTTTAATAATCTGTCTGTATGGATCAATCTTCTGATTCAACAGGATAAAAAAAATATGTAAGCTTGCTTATCAATATATTTATTCTTTCCTATTAAAAAAAAATACTGTATGATTAGAAGAATACATTTCCTACATAGGTGCCACTAATAATTCATACGTTTCCTCCCTAAACCAAGAATAATACAGGATACAACCCAGGTTAAAATTTTTAAGGAAAATATTATTCGAAATAGTAAAGTAATTTTTTTCTATGGCCTTTTCTCGAGTTGGTTATAGATAGGAAACTAAATTTCGAAAATTTTGGGAAACAATTTTATCATAACTGTCTACGATATATTCTCTCATAAAATAAAGGAAACTAACCATATTGGTCACACATCAAAAATTTGGAAATAAAAAAAGAAAAATACCAAAAATCTTTTGTTTGGCGTGCGATGAAAATGAATTTTACTGGGCGGGATGATTTCAAAAGGAAAATCAATTCCCCCCTGATGGTTTGGTTAAACTCCAAAAAAAAAAGAAAGATGAGTTCGATCTACTTTTTCAGTTTTTATTACTCGATTCATTCTCTCTTTGAAATCATAATTCTGCTACTATCTCTAATATTTACAAGGAACCTACCTCTTCAGACTCGATCTTTGTTGTTGGTATTATTTCTACAACCGAATATTAAATTGATGTTAGATTTTTTATTCGATCTCATGGAATCAGATGTTAGATCTTATAGGTTTACTAGTTAAAGCATGATTAGGGTTTTTATTCTATTACTTCTTATATGTTTACTAGTTAAAGCATGATTAGGGTTTTTATTCTATTTTTACTATCTCTAATCTTTACAAGGAACCTACCTTTTCAGACTTGATCTTTGTACAACCCATTATCGAATGAATATTAAACTGATGTTAGATTTTTTGTTCGATCTCATGGAATCAGATGTTAGATCTTATAGGTTTACTAGTTAAAGCATGACTAGGGTTTTTATTCGCCTGTATCAAAGAACAAGTTAATGACGATGAGAGGTGATTTTATTTTGTTACAACAATACTGTTTTAGGCTTAAGTTACATGCATGAACTATTATAAGATTTATGTAAGGATCTTTCTTTCATGTTACTTAGTTACGCTTTACTAGTTAGTTAGGTTTTACAAAACTTAACAATGTTAATTGTTTTCTCGGGTTTTTGTTATTTTTTGGGTTTGATTTAGATATAACTCTACTTTGATGGACGATGTTGTGTCAATCATATATATATATAAGGCTTCTCAAGATTTAATCATTTGAGTCTCTGTTACTTGGCGAGCCTGTAACGTCTGCATTTTAAGTTTCCACTTTTAATGATACCATGTTGCTAGTTGGCCAATTTGACTATCATCTTCAAACTAAAAATGGATAATCATTATGTGGTGCTTTAGTACTCTTGGCTTTTGTAACAAAAAGTTATATAAGACCGTTTAACCGGTACCTTTCGCTTTGTGGATAACACAATATTCATGAGGATATTTTGTGTGTTGCAGTGATGTTTTAGCCTCAAGTTACATGCATCAATGAGTTCATGTTTGTTTTCTTTTCATATAATAGAAAAGAGGTGTAACACATGTATCCTATCCTGTTAGGTTTAGCTAATATTTTCCAAAATAAGCTCAAATTCCTAACTGAGATGCACGTACCTACACAGCTTTTTTCATGGCAGAAGATGATTACAATGTGCCCCCAGAGGAGGACCAATGGGATGATGAGGTGGATTCTGATGGTGGCCATAGAATTGAATTCAGTAGTTACCTAGGCTATTTAGCCCGTGATATGGTTGGCATAAAACATTTATGTTGGAAGGAAGTCCCTGCAACAACAAAACAAAATATGTGGGGGGAAATTCTGGTATGCATATGCGGTTATCAATTCGTCGTTTTTGTTGTCGAACTGTGAGTATGTGATGAACATAAATTAGTTGTTATTGCAGTTTCATTATGAGGTGCCCCATGAATATAAGCAAGCGGTCATGAAGCTCTAGTTGTTCAGCTGCGGGACTTCAGAAGGAAATTATATAATAATCATGTAAAACCCTTCCTGGAAAGACCGAAAAAACTAAAAACTTTCCCCAGAAAGTACGAAACGGTAATGAACCAAGAAGACTGGGACGAATACCTTAAGTATGTACTAGAATCGCCTATATTTAAGGTATGGAATACACATTGCTTTTTCTAATTTGTGTTTCGTTCTTATTGTCTATCCCAGCATACTAATGAAATTATTTTTATTTCCTCTGCAAGAAAAATTCGGAGAAGGGAACAAAGGCAATATCACAATCCAAGTTCCCACATCGGACAGGACGAGGAGGATACTCGGGATTAAAACTAAAATTAGTAAGTATGTTGTCTTAAACCAGTTACATGATCTTAAACCATATATCTGAAATATGATATCAACTATATGAATCACGGATGCTAGGGTATATTTTGGAGAACCTTGTATATTTGTTACCTATTCAATTCATCAGTGTCTTCGCATTCATGGTCTAAGAAGCAGTCTCCTAATATTATGCAGAACTCTACCAGTAATTCCCAACCAAATCCTTCAATATCTCTAGAGAAGTCGTGCACAGCTGTGGCAGAACCTACGGCTAAGACATCTAATGGAGTATTTTTTTTTATTATTATTTTTTTTCTTCGTAAATCTATATTGCTAATCCTAGCATCTTCTTTTTATATGATGTTCATATGCCGTATCTTCGCAGAAAGCAAAATACGACTTTTGGAATGGATCTAGGGGAAACGTCGTTGCTAGAGGCAGTATTTTTCCTAAGGTGCCTAACCAGAAAATACATCGACAAGAGCTTCCTGAACACTGTTATGCTGCCAATATTCTGGAGGTCATAGATCCATCATTCGTGTTAACAGAACCAAGTGGTGAGTTTAAGTTATTAGGGGAAGCTAAAGATGGTTTTGTGGCATGGCCGAAAGATAATTGTTCCATCTCTGATGACAAGGTTAGTTTCTTAGCTCTTTTTCTTTGTTAATCAAGTATATAAATTATTTTACGTAAATCAATCATGTATTCAGTTTGATTAAAGAATAAGTACGAGATAAAAATATATTAACACCTAATGGAACATGAATGCCAGTATAAATTAGAAAATTGATATTTGGTTACGGATTTTATTATGAGCGCCAGCTGTGAAAAATGGCGCGGCCTTCAGTGAAGTTGGCTTTATCACATTACTGGAAAAATGAATTTTGTCTGTCCCTTGTTGAGAATTCATATGACAGACGAATTCGCCTTGGATTTAGAATATATATATATAATACATTTAATCTCTTGCTGCAGGAAACTCCACAACATGGAAAACCTCATAAGCAACCAGAACCAGTTTTAGATTTTGAGAAGAAATTGGACAGTGATAAAGTGAATGAGGAGCACCTAGCAGTCAATCCACATTCGGGGAGTCATGCATGCAGCCTCTGAAAAGCTTTCTCGGAAGACTAAAAAGGCGCAAAGAAGGTTATATGCACCAACTATGCAGAAGGCATACCAACTTTCAGATGGGCAACAGAGGAAGACAAGGTTTGGCACGTCGAGAACGTCATAACCTGATCCATTGCATGTAGAGACACCACCATCAAAAAAGTTGAAGAAAAACTGATGATTTTTGGATAAATGCTCTTTAATATTATTTTTTTTGCAAACTTTTAGACCAAAGCTCAATATTTTTTACTGTGTTAATAATAATAATATGAATTTTTGGCATATATGAATTTCAGATTTAACCACAATTTATAAAGTATATAAGAGAATTTGGATAGTGCCAGGTGGATGGTTCAGATGCGCCATATGTGAACGGCTTAGAGGCGTCACACGCGTAATATACACGCTTCGAGATTAATTGGCGTGGATAAACATAACATAAATACACATTAAGTAGATATAAATTGGCGTGGATAAATATCATATAAAGCCACGCTATATGGTGTGTCTATAGGTTCTCCGATGAACGGCTCCCAACGTTACATGTGGACGGTCAACGTTACATCTGAACGGTCAATATTGCATCATCTTAAACGAGATCCAATGGTACCTAATACAGCCACGTGGATGAAGGTAATTGTAAATTGGCGTGGAAAAATATCACATATAGCCACGCTATATGGCGTGTCTATAGGTTCTTCAATGAACGGCTCACAACGTTACATGTGGACGGCGTATGATGCATATAATTTAACGGTCAATATTGCATCATCTAAAATGAGATCCAACGATTCCCAATACGGCCACGTGGATCAAGGTAATTGTAAATTGGCGTGGCTAAATATCACATATAGCCACGCTCTTTGGAGAGTGTCTATAGGAAATCAGTTAACGGCTCACAACGTTACATGTGGACGATGAAGGATGCATATAATTGAACGGTCAATATTGCATCATCCTAAATGAGATCCAACGATTCCTAATACGGCCACGTGGATCAAGGTAATTGTAAATTGGCGTGACTAAATAGCACATATAGCCACGCTATATGGGGCGTGTCTATAGAATATCCAATCAACGACTCACAACATTACATGTGGACGGTGAAGGATGCATATAATTTAACGGTCAATATTGCATCATCTTAAATGAGATCCAACGATTCGACTTAAATTGCGTGTTTATAGGTAACCAATAGCCACACCATTTTTTTTTGCGTGTCCATAGCATAATTAATATCCACGCCAAAAAACAATTGCGTGTCCATAGGATAACCTATAGACACGCCAAGAAAAACTTTTGTGTCTATAGGTAACCAACAGCCACACCATTTTTGTTTTTGCGTGTCTATAGGATTACTAATAGCCACGCCAAAATACAATTGCGTGTCCATAGAATAACTAATGGCCACGCCAAAAGAAACTTGTCTGTCTATAGAGAGACAATGGCCACGCCAAAAAAAAACTTGTGTGTCTATAGAGTACCAATGGACACACTAAAACAATAAATTGAGTGTCTATAGGGTATCGGTACTTAAGTTTTTGGGACACTCTATGGCAACGCCTATGGGTTTTGGCGTGTCTATTTCATGAAATAATAGACACGCAAGGTAGGCGTGGCTATAGAATAACATTAAGACACGCCATCATACCTAAAACCACGCGAGCAGAAACCACGCAAAGTCCAAACCAAAATGGTGTGCCTAAAACCCTACGGACACGCCAATTTGGCGTGGCTAAAGGGTCATTTTGTACTAGTGGGTGTACTCTTTGATTGGGAGTACAATTTGAATGCTTCTTAGATGCTTGTGCGTTGAAGCGTCATATCCCTTAAGATCTTAGGTTTGATCATCTAGGACCTATCTTCTGTTGATTCAACACTCCTTTCGTTGCAGTAGTGGGATTCAACACTTGTGCAGACATCAGAGCTTTCTGATTTTGTGGCACACATGAACACTCCTGCACGGCTACGTCCAAAGTGTTCTTTGCCAGGCTTGGACATCATCTCAGTAATGAATGTCTCAGTGTTTGATTCAGAGAAATGTCAGATTCAACCAGTTGGTAAAATACTAATGCGGTGAAGCTACCATTCGTCTAGCAATAGCAGAGTTGCTAGCATATTAAGTCCCCATGCTAGGATAGCATGTGAGGAAATAAATGACATAGATATGGGAGGAATGAAACTTTCCTGAGTGTGAAACCTCTTGATGAATGTCTATGCATCTTTGCAGGTTCTTGCTTCAACCTCGTCAAAGTTCGAAATTCCTCCAAGTGCTCTGATGACGGAATACCCGCCAAATCTTCTGGATCAGAACTTTCTTCATTGGAGATATGTGCAACTAAAGGTGCTTTGTCAGTAGCCATCTTTTCAGCATGAATCCACACCCATCTGAAGAACATGTCATATCCTGGATCTTCCTGATTATGTGAAACTTGGTTTCTGCCTAGGTTGAACTTATGTTGATATAAACATAAGTATTTCCGAGCGTTCCTTCAAGGTCTCTGATTGATATAGATCACAAGTAGCTTCTTGTCAAGTGATGCTTGCGGCTCTGAGGGGTTTCAGTGAAATGATGTTGATGGTGGTGTCAGCATCGATCAACATTCTTCCGAATTCATTTCCTCTGATATGGTCTGTGGTAAGAAGTCCTCAGTCGTGCATCTCCTTGTCCGTGGATGAAGGTTCAAGGATTATTTCCGGGATGGACGTCTGACACAATGTAATTCGGTGTTTTGAACATGTCTTTCCTTTGTGCCTTAGACAGATAGAGCAATTTCGCAGATATGCTCGATCAACGATTGTACTGCTTCTTTGACTGCTTGTTTAGAGTGTAAAGGTTCTGAATGGAGAGGATTCTTGTGTACTCCTTCAGTCCCCAGTTGAAGCTATTAGGGATAAACCTTCTCTTTGAAGATGTGCTTCAAAATATTGCAGTTACTTGTTGGATGATCGATGAACCTATGAAGGAAACATTACCTGAGATTCTTCATTTCTTCTTCAGTTGGCTCTCTCCTAATGAACGACAATTTGATTGCACTATCTTGAACCCAGACTTCCAATAACTCAATCACTCCTTCATGAGAAGAGAGAAGTTTGAGTCTGTCAGACCATTTCCCCGTTCGTTGATGCTGGGTCGAGGTTTGTGCATTTCAAGATTGGTTATCTTTTCTTTGTGCCTTTAGAGGAGCCTAAGATGTTGGAGAAGCGTTCTAATGCTGTGTCTCGGTTTTCCTTTCAGCAACAACGTTTGTTGAAGGATGGAGATTTTACTGATTGTTGACTATGCGTCTGCTGCTTCGAGGTTCCTCGACCTTGCAGACTTTGCTCTTTCCAGTAAAGCAGATGCAGTAGTCGTTGATCGTTTGGCTACTTTGTGAGGCTCTGAGAAAGTTTGGAACCGGAGATTTTCCAGAAAGGCTCTATAGACCGGGATTATTCTGTCGATGCACAAGTCCATCAGTTGTTGTTCTGTGACATTAGGGTCATCACAATCCAAAGCTTGCATTCTAAACTTCTTCACATAATTGTTAGGATGTTCATTGTTCTTCTGAGACATTTTTCCTAAATCAGAGAGAGTGATCTGCTCTGAGACGAAGAAGTATTTTCTGTAGAAAGCATTAATCATTTCTCCTGAACTAGTGATACTTCCTGGTGAAATGTTGTCGTACCATGTGTATGCTCTGCCTGTCAGAGACTTTGAGAATTCCTTCAAACGGACGACATGGTTGTACTCATGTTCACCCAATGATTCCAGAAACCGAGAAACATGTTATCAAGCATTGCCCGTTCCATCATAAAGAGTGAACGTTGGAGAGGTATAACCTTTTGGCAGAGGAATCCTTTGTGTAGCAGAAGGGTACGGAGGTTGGTGACGGTGGACATATGATGTCTTGTCTTTTCCTCGATCTTCTAAAAAGCGCTTCAGGTCCTCTCGAGTGATGAAACTTGCAGGTTCCTTTGCTGGTGGATCGTTTGCAGCTTTGCGGACTTCTTCATCATCTACAACATGGATTGGAGAGATTTCAAGATCAGCGGTTGAAGCTGTTTCTTTAGCTTTTCCTTTATCGTGTTGAGGCTGAGTTTGTTCAGACGCAAGCTTGTCTGTGAGAGTTTTGAGATAAGCACACAACTCTTTCTGCGTTGCAGCCATTTCAGTCTGAACCTTCATGAGATCAACAATGGAAGGCTGATTTCCGCTGGTTTCTTTAGGAGGTGGATTGTTGATAGTGCTAGCAGCATTGCTTGCAGCATTGACAGGAGTGATCACTGGAGCACCAGTACTCGGAGGAGTAGTAGTAACATGTGGTGTGACATTGCTGGCCGGAGGAGTGGTGTTAGCGGTACCATTAGATCCTGCAACGTTGAGAGAAGTAGTACTTGCAGTGGAAGTATCACTAGAACTTGCAATGTTAGAGTTGGGTGTTGAACCCGAATTGGTAACTGAACCAGACCTAAGAACGACCATCTTTGTGAGAATTGATATTGAAACCGAGAGATTAATATCCCACTGTGGTCGCCAATCTGTAGATGGGGCAAAAAAAGTTGCTGGTTTTTTAGGAATTGAGGACACGATCGTGCGGAGGAAAATCCTTGAACCGAGCGAACTGTCTAACCTCACACAGATGCACTGCAAGAGGGAGTGCTTTGAATTCGATAGATCAATCTGTAGGACTCCGGCCTTAACCAAGACAATGGTCGTTCCAGAGTCAATTCGGTCACAAGAGAGTATGGGTCGATCTGTAGGAGGGAAGCTGAGAAATGTGTGAGATCAATGGTGATCGAAATTGTAGGTGTGTTGTGTATTCTGCGTGAAGAAATAAGATAAGTTCTGATTGATTGAATTTGCTCTGTTGAGAGTAATTGTTCAGACGGTGAGTTTTTGTTCTCTTGTTGTCTATTCGACGAAAGAGTGTCTATCGAGAATTGTCTGTTGTTTCAATCATGATTCAGAGACTTATTTATATTCCTAGAATTGTAAACACTTGATCCCATGAAGCGTGACAGTTGCTGGAGTCAAAGAGTGGGGAAGTGGAAATCGTGTTAAAACCAGTTGCTCATCGTGCAGAGACTTGGTTGATTTTTCATCCACTACTTTGCTAAATCCTCCAACTGATTGCACGACTTGCTTACATTCTCATCGTGTGTATGAACACACGTGTCATAGAATGCCAGACTAAAATCCTAGTTAATATCCCCCCATGTAACACAATTGATGTCTCGTGATTGTGGGTCTGCAAGGCAGACGTGCATTTAGTTAGTCAGTTGCTGGCTTTATGAGACGATGAGTCCTTGTATTGCTGAGTCGAACGTGATTTGTAAATGTTCTAAGACTCATGAATCGAACATGTCTGTTAAGACAAGTATAATTCTCGAGTAAATGTTGATAGTTAAAGTGAGCAAATATTGCTCATTCGATGGATTGTTGAATATTTATAGTTGAACCAATATTCCTTAGCATGAGCAAATATTGCTCGTTTGATGAATTATTGGTAACAAGACCAAATAAAATATTTATTTAAAATACTGGCAACTGAACCGAGTATTAAAATGTTGATCACGGGATTAACGTAAAATTATTAGTGTTTGAATCTGCTCAGAATTATGTTTTGCAAAGCTTTGGATTCGAAACCCTAATTTTGATCAATTGTTGATCAATTGATGATTTATTGAAAATCAACAAAGAAATGAAGGAGGGACCGGCTACATGGGATGATGAGTCGACCATGTAATGTCCAGATGCTCTAGTGAGCAAAATACCAAAGTCTCTTGAAGACCAATTGGTGAAAAGATGATCAAATGCTGACTTAATCATTTATGGAAATAATGCTCGTCTGAACCTTAGGTGATAAAACCTATTAAAGTATGAAGATATGAAGGACCCACCAATGGGTCATGAAACCGGCCCTGGTTCCTCACGGGATCGACTGACGATCATTTTATGAAATTCCAAGTCGTTTGGAAGAGTTCTGTACCTAATGTGTGCAATTGTGCAAATTAGGTCAAGTTGACAAAATGTGTGGGACCGGATCCTTGCAAGGTCAAGGTGACATGCTCACGTCGCCAAAGTGTCCGCGTCTCAGTCCTGAGTATTTTGATATTTTCTGATGTGCGTTCGAGCAACATTTTGAGAAAATATGAAGAAATCAAGGATTTTGCTGAAACTGAGGAAACTTCATAAGATGAAGGAAATAATAATAATAAAATGAAGGAATCATAAAGTGTGGGACCGTCTATGGCCAAGGCATGGCCGGACGGCCAATGAGCCCGGTCCCATGGCACTTTTCCTAATTTTATATTATTTTCATGATTTTAGGAAAATATCATGAAATCAAGGAGTTTGTTGAAATCAAGGAGTTTCCATGAGATGAGGGAAACAAATAATATTAAATAATAATAAAATAAGAGCGCGTTTGACCGGCTTGGGCATGGTCGGCCGGCCAGGGCCTGGTCCCGTGAGTCTCCCCTAATTTTATATTATTTTCATGATTTGAAGGAAATATCATGGAATTAAGGGATTTCCATGAGATGATGGAAATAATTAATAAAATAAGGAATTACAAGGTGTGGGACCGGTCATGGCTAGGGCATGCCGGCCGGCTAGTGACCACGGTCCCGTGATACCTTTCCTAATTTTATGTAATTTTTGTATAATTTCCTTAATGTGATGGAAATACCATGAAACGACGGAGTTTCATAGGATTAAGGAATTTCCATGAGATGATGGGAATAATTAATAAAATAAGGAATTACAAGGTGTGGGACTGTCACGGCTAGGGCATGGCTGGCTGGCTAGTGACCACGGACCCGTGACACCTTTCCTAATTTTATGTAATTTTTGTATAATTTCCTTAATGTGAAGGAAATACCATGAAACGAAGGAGTTTCATAGGATTAAGGAATTTCCATGAGATGATGAAAATAATTAATAAAATATGGAATTACAAGGTGTGGGACTGTCACAGCTAGGGCATAGCCGGCCGGCTAGTGACCACGGTCCCGTGACACCTTTCTAATTTTATGTAATTTTTGTACAATTTCCTTAATGTGAAGGAAATATCATGAAACGAAGGAATTTCATCAATTGAAGGGATTTTCATGGGATCAAGGAAAATAATAAAACATGATAAAATAAAGGGAGAAGCGTGGGACCGACCACGGCGGCATGACCGTCGGGCCGGTGGACCTGGTCCCGTTAACACCTTCTTTAGATATTTTATTATTATTATTTTCTCCATGGTTTGATCGTTCCTTCTTGTTATCGAATGTTCGTTCGTGCATTCAGGTGCTCGTGCATTTATTGCTGAATACACTTGCACCATTTCCTTGGGGCTTACTCGATGGTGGCTCAGATGCCCGTACGTTGAATATTTATCACTAACCCATGGAATTCTGCTAGGAAGAACCATGAATTGAAGTAATGAAATATTATGAAGAATGTAGAATATTTCCGAATATTCAGTTAATGAATTTAAGGATTAGAGATAGTTAATTGATGGCTCTATACTAGCAGACATGCTGTCTAGGAGCATTAGTTATCTGAGAGTCGAGTAATATGAGCTTGTTGAAGCGTCATATTTCTTTTAATATAGTCAGGAAAAACATTGTTACATCCTGAAGACGTTATTGCTCTATACTAGCACGCAAGCTGTCTAGGATCCGTCCAATCATTCGATTCTATATAGAAGTAATTACTGAAATTGCTCAGTGTTCATGAGATATGTCGTTGCCTCAGTTGAGAGACTACACATCTACATATGCTCTGAGAGACAGTATTCTCAGTCAGAGGTTCTTGCGGCATGAGATTTCATGCTTCGATGAGAGACATGAGCCTCAACGCTCATCTGATTGCTGGATCAGGAGTATGTACAATTATGGTTTTACGATTTTAGCCTTCGCTGAAAATCCACCATCTACACATAACTAGTTCAAATGACTCATAAGAACTAGTTGATAGAATTGTTCAATTGCTTAGGTCTTTATTCATAGACACATGAAACAAAATCGGTTTGATTCACTTGAATCAATTCATGAAAAATATAGCCACGGTTTGCAGAGATTGCATTCCTTATTGATTTATTGTTTTAAGTTCATGAACTTTCGATTTGAGAAATAACCAGCTTGGGTACGCGTACCTTATCTACCAGATTTGAGTTTGGAGACTCAACAGAAATTTTCGATTCGAAAACTTCCGTGAGTACGCGTACCTAAGGTGACTGGTTTTCCAGTTTGTAAACTACAAACTCCAGCAGAAGTTTTCGGTCAGAAAACTTCCGCCAGTACGCATACGGGTACGCGTACCCAACCTGTCTCCTTTACCAATGTCGCATGCACAAGTGCACACAATTGGTTTCCGGTACATGGATTTATACACTAATGTGCGAACACACTATATATGCTTATATCCATAGTTGGTTACATAATCTCAACTCTATATTTCAATCATTGAAACATTCTTCTATAGTGTTATAACAATCGTTATTCACGACTATCGTCATCAAAGCTATTTTCAAGATTGAAACGTCATCATGACTTTCGTCACTGGTAAAGATGAACTTGGCCAAAGCGAAAGCTTACCAACACATATTTCGAGAAAAAGATAGGCGAGATAAACTCGTCTCGAAATAGCAAATGTGTATAATCAAAGTCTATATAGCAAAACGACTTTTGTCTCAAAATAGGAGATAGAATAGATAGACTTTTGAGTGATAGATAAATTCAAGTCTCCACATACCTTTTAGTCGATGAAGTTCCACCAGTTCCTTGAGTAGTTCTTTGTCTTGTATGATGATTGCTATAGAGTTCTTGAGCTCAACTACACTTACTATCCTAGTACGAGACTTCGCTATAGTAGACTAAAAATCAATACTTATAGTTTTGATCACTAACATTGACAAACATGCTTGAGATAGCAACGCATGCGAGTTCGACCGAGCAGTGCTATACCAATCTCCCCCTTTGTCAATTTTAGTGACAAAACTATCAATACATATAGAATACAAAAATAAATGAATAAACTTTTGTAGCTCCTATTCCACATGCCTAATCTTCAACATTACTCGAAATCTTCGTCACTTCCAAGTACTCCAATGATCCCAAAGGTTGTAAGTTCAACATCATCGTTGTTGAAAATCCGTAGCTATAACAATGAGAAAATAAGAATTCTCAATCATTGTTATACAGTGTCATAGTATCATTATACAACATCAAAGTTCAATTGTATCACAACTTCGACAACAATACTATGGTGATATGTATCACTCCCCCTTAGTCAACACTCCATCTCACATGGAAACCACTCCCCTTACATAATGATATGAAAACCATATGTATTTGTAGTATGAACTACATATTAATTCTAACCCTTTTTGTCAATAAAATTGGCAAAGGTACGAAAACGAGATCCTAATGAAATTTCCAAAAGAGACATTTCATGACCAAAAGAAAGCATATATCAACTTATTTAGATGCAACCATATAGCCGAAGCTAAATGCTTTCATCAAGGAGTTTATAAAGATACAAGATAACCCCTATAATATTCCACAACCGCACTCCCCACAAAGATTTGGAAATTAAGCACAAGTTCAATTAAGAACTCTCCCCCAAAAAATGTCATTCCCGAAAGAACAACAAGAGGGACCTTAATTTCAAAATAAAAGAAGGATTTATTTGGACATAACAAAACACATACGATTATGAATTTGAATCCAAAATACTCAATTAGATTAATCACAAGAGGACCCATAATTAATCTAATCGGAAATATACAATCAAATTAACCATAAAAAGTGATGAATTTAATTTGTCATGCTCGACATAAGAGAACTTACGGAGCCTCACAGTATAAACATAAAAAATATGGATCAGGGAAGATCAATACTGCGAAATATACAAGGATTCATTCTATTTTCCATCACTATTGGCACAATGACATATAATAGACATAATCCTTGAAAACAAAAGTTTTAACCTATCTTCCATCAATAAATGACATAATAGGCTTAACTTTTGTATTGTCAAAAGTTCATTCATTCTTTTATCAATACATGCATATCGACATATGAAAGACTTAACTTTTGACAAGGTATGGGACAATCATAGTTCACGGACGCAAACACACATATCCCATAAAAAATTGCAATATATAAAGCCATAAAGATTAATACTGCAAAAATCATCTTCCAAACAGTTTTAGAATTTAAACCAATAAACCTAAAAGCATGAAGATGAAAACGTTGGACAAATAAACTCTAGTTATTCTTCTAAACAAAACAAGAGAATAGAAGATTTACTAGACAAATAAACTCAACAAGCTAAAAAAAAAAAGGACTTATATGCCAGAGGCGAACACGAACTTGAGTCGAATAGACGGTTTGAGATCCTCACGAGTCTTGAGGTCTTTGAGCTTGTGATTGACACCATCCATTGCATCTTCAGAGAAGAGATTCTCTTTGAGAAGATCATTGATGTGAGATTTTATGAGACCAAGGTCATAGGTAACCTTTTTCAGCTCAGTTTTTAACACATCAAGACTTTTCAAAGTATCAACGAGCTGTAGTTTTGATTCCTCAAAGTATTTAAGAAAATCGTGAACCACCTCAGCATATACCATATCCTCCTTCTCAACATCCTCATGAGTACATGCACAGTAACATGAGGCATTGGGATGATCATCTTCAACAAAGGTTCTTTTCTTCCTCCCTTTAGACTCGAAACCTATACCTTCATCAAGAAACGCTCTTCCAAACCCACAGGAACGTGAAGATGGAGAGGACGACATTCTTGACAAACAAAAAAAAACAGAGTATGCGTACAATACTCAAGAGATTGGTATTTAAAAGGTTTTCCAGGGAAGGAAGTTTTTTTTTTTTAGGGTTTTCAAACAGTTGACTCGTACCAGAACACGGGTATCCATGCGAATACAACTTGACCGAAAAGGTTTTTTTTTTTTTAAAACTAAAAACTTTTGCTACATGAAAATTCATAAATGGCTCAATAAATTCCATAACTTCAGAGAAACAATTTAGAGAACAAGAGTAGCAGGCAACATTGTTGCAATGAAAACTTCTTTAATAAAAAGAGAGCACCAAGGAACGACATAAAATACTTAAGCAATCTTTTCTGCAAACAATAGTTTAGCTATAGACGATAAGAAAATAGCTCAAATAGACAGAAGCAATATGCTAACAGTATACCTGATTATTTACACAACTTACTCAACAAGATTTTTATGAGTAAGTTCTTTAATCCTTGTGATTAATTAGCACAAGTATGAGCTATGAGCTCATTAAAAGAATTGTGTTTATGGTCGAATCTCTTTTTCCTTCCGAATCTAGAAAAGGAGTCTTTTTGATATGAGAAATTATCATAAAATTTACTGTCATCAAAATATGAGACATAGTTTGAGTCCTTACTAGAGGATTTCTGCCTTGAAGGAATTGACAACCAGTTGATAGTTTCTTTATTCCTTTTAATCATCTCCTTCAGGATATTTCTCATATCATCATTTTTGCTCCTTTCTCCTGGAATCTTATGCACATCAAAGGCAACAATATCTTCCTTTTTAACAGTAGAAGAGACTTGTTCTTTCCTTAACTGTTTTTTGTTAAGACTTCTGTTCTGCTTCGGAGCATTTGAGGAACTCATTGAACTGACTTTCCTGGTAGCATACACAGGGTAAGTACGAAAACCAATTGGCTTAGACATACGACTGTCAGTTACACCTTTGAGGATTAAGTCTAAGGTGTGTTGAAGTTGAACAAAGGAATTCTTATTCAACTTAGAGTTTCCCTTTTGTTTAACAGAACTTTTTGTCTCACAAAAGAGACATACTTTCTGATCACAAGAGTGATTAGACAGTACAGTCTTAACAATCTCGTTAGGAGATTTCTTCCTTCCATGTGATGTAGAACATCCTTGATTGGAGGAGACTAAAATATCTTTTCTGAATGAAAGGGATTCCGATTTTACTTATGGAGCTGGAACATTTTCAGTCGTAGCATAAGTACTTGGACTGCTTAGAGCATCCTTGAATAGAGAGTTTACTCAAGCGATGTTCGATTTCCAAAGCATCCTTTTTGAGGCTTGCCTCAAGAGATATACGTGAAGAATGATCTTCAGTATTTTCTTTGAAATTGCAGTCCCTTACAATACCAAGGAGAACATCAACATGATGTTTTAACCGATTAAATCTATCAGCTTGGATTCTAACAAGATTTAGAATCTAATCACTCTCTTCAGCTGTTTCCCGTTCATTTAGAGAGATAGACTCATTTGAAGGGTAATCGGGATAACAAATGTCAGAACCTGTCTGTCTAGTTTGAACATAGGGTTCGTCTATATTTGAGATTGAAGAATCTTTCTCTTTAATAGAAATAGACGAGACAATACTTTTATTTCTGGTGACGCCTTTATCAGAGATAGTACTCTTTTCCATAGAGTCAGATCGCTACAAACACATACTTGTAAGGTCTTTAAACGTGTTTGCCTGCTCTGATACCAATTGGAAAAGCGGGGGTACAACAACCACACCCAATATTTTGATTAGCAATCTGTATGGACTAACTCCAATATACTTTCAAGAGAATCAACTAGACTCAATCTTAATAAAGTATATCAAAGAGTTCTAATATCTCTATTTCACAATGTAATCAGCAAATCGAACAGATAGAAATCCGTGAGCCTGATTATTATGTGAAATAACTTGAACGGTACCAAAGACCAATGTTCAAGTGTCAATCAATGTAAATCAACAACCAAAGGTTGGATATTCTATTTGATTGATCTTAACGCACAACCTGTGATATTTCAATTATATAATAAAATATAATGCGGAAAAAAAATAACACACACACACCAGAATTTTGTAAACGAGGAAACCGCAAATGCAGAAAAACCCCGGGACCTAGTCCAGATTGAACACACACTGTATTAAGCCTCTACAGACACTAGCCTACTACAAACTAACTTCGGTTTGGACTGTAGTTGAATCCCAATCAATCTCACACTGATCCAAGGTACAGTTCCGTTCCTTACATCTTTGATCCCAGCAGGATACTACGCACTTGATTCCATTAGCTTATCTCACTCACAACTAAGAGTTGCTACGACCCAAAGTCGAAGAATTTAATAAACAAATCTGTATCACACAGAAAAGTCAACGATAATAGATAAATCTTTCTCCCACAGAAATACCTACAAGTTTTGTTCTGCCTTTTGATAAATCAAGGTGAACAGGAACCAATTGATATACCGGACTTATATTCCCGAAGAACAGCCTAGTATTATCAATCACCTCACAATAATCTTAATCGACGCGGCGAAAGAAGATATTGTGGAATCAAAAAAGATGAGATGAATATGTTTGTGACTACTTTTATGTCTTGCCTATCAGAGATATTAATCTCAAGCCAATCGTTACGATTGTACTCAACACAATAAAATCAACAAGATCACACAACAACAAGAAAGTAGTATCGGTCTGGATTCACAATCCCAATGAAGTCTTCAAGTCGTTAACCTATAGGGTCTCGATAAGAAACCTAAGGTTAAAGGAGAATCGACTCTATCTAATACAACTAGTATCACACAGGAGTTGTGGGGATTAGGTTTCCCAGTTGCTAGAGTTCTCCCTTATATAGTCTTTCAAATCAGGGTTTGCAATCAATGTTAGCTTAGTAACAAAGCATTCAATATTCACCGTTAGATGAAAACCTGATTAGATTCAAGCTAATATCTTTCAACCGTTGGATCGAAAACTTAGCTTGTGATACACAAATGAAATGCACGATTTTAGGTTTGTGTAACCGTACCCAAACATGTACATTTATTGGTTCAAAAATAGTTAACCAAATGGTTAGCCATATGAGCACTTTCATATCAACCATATTCTTCTTCACCATAACTAGTTCAAATAACTCAAATGAACTAGTTAGAGAGTTGTTCAATTGTATAAATCTTATATAAGTATATAAGACACAATCGAAGCAAAAATGATTTGATTCACTCGAATAAATTCATGAACTTTATAGCCACGGTTTGCAAATTTAATTCCTTAGTTAATATAAATATAAGTTCACAAAAATAGTCTTTGATATAACCAACTCAAGTTCGCGGACTTAGTTCACGGACTTAAGTTCCCGTAAGGAGTTCTCAAACTCCAGCAGATTTTCTCGGGATGAGAACCGCCGCCAGTTCGCGGACTGAGTTCCAGCTCTTGTTCCGGTTTTCCTGATCAACAAAGTACGCATACTTTGGTTCAAGGAATAAGGACTTATACATATATGTGTTTCCACACAATGCTTATATCCAACAATGGTTATATAATCTAAACTCTCATTTTAATCATTGAAGCATTTTAGAGGACGTTATATAGTTGTTATTCACAAACTATTTTTCGTCAAGCAATTTTCAAAGTGATTGAAACATTACATGACTTTCGTCATTAGGTAAAGATGAACTTGGCCAAAGCGAAAGCTTACCAACACATATTTCGAGAAATAGATAAGCGAGATAAACTCGGCTCGAAATAGCAAATGTGTATAACAAAGTCTATATAGCAAACGACTTTTTTCTCAAAATAGGAGATAGAGTAGATAGACTTTTGAGTGATAGATAAGTTCAAGTATCCACATACCTCTTAGTCGATGAAGTTCCACCAGTTCCTTGAGTAGTTCTTCGTCTTGTATGATGATTGCCATGGAGTTCTTGAGCTCAACTACACTTACTATCCTAGTCCGAGACTTAGCTATAATAGACTAGAAATCAAGATTTATAGTTTTGATCACTAACATTGACAAACATGCTTGAGATAGCAACACATGGGAGTTCGACCGAGCAGTGCTCTAACTCTTTTCTTTCTTCCCTTGGACTCGAAACCAATACCTTTGTCAAGAAACCCTTTTGCAAAACCGCTAGAGTTAGAAAAAGACATTCTTGACTGACCACAAAACAAAAATCCAGAGTATGCGTACGAGACTCAAGGGTTTTGGTATTTAAATGGTTTCTTAGGGAAGGAAACTTTTAGGGTTGCTAGAAATTGATTCGTGACAGTAACACGGGTACTCGTACGAACACAATCTTGACCCCACAACAAAGGTACGCAACCGGTCGTAATTTTACGACAAGACAGAATTTCTGCTATGTGACAAATATCACAAATTTTTTGGCTCAATAAATTTTATATCTCAGTAGAGAAACGATATTAGAGCACAAAAGTAGCAGGCAACATAGTTGCAAAAAAAAAAACTTCTTCGAAAAAGAGAAAGCAAAACGAAGAACCTCATTAAACAAAACCAATACTTTACGCAAAGTTGTCTGCTGACAATAGTTGAGTCATAAGCGATAAGAAGATAACTCAACTAAACAGAAAACAATTTTTACAGAAATATACCCGTTTATTAACACAACTTACCCAACATGATTTTTATGAATAAGTTCTCAACCCTTGTGATTAATTAGCACAAAAATGAGATTTCAGCTCAATAGATGAACGAAGTTCATGGTTGAGTTTATTTTTCCTTTCAAGTCTAGGAAAAAATCTCTTTTGATGTGAAAAATTATCATAAAACTTACTGTCATCAAACTATGAGACATAGTTCAAGTTCTTACCAGAAGAATTTTGACTTGAGGAGGTTGACAACCTGTTGACAATTTATTTATAGCCTTCAATTATCTCCTTCAAGTTGTTTCTCATATCATCATTTTTTCTCCTTTCTCCTGGTATTTCGTTCACATCAAAGGTAATGTTATCTCCAGAGTAAACGACTTGATCTTTCCTTAGACGATTTTTGTTAAGACGTTTGTTCTGCTTTTGAGCATTCGAGGAACTCATTGAACTGACTTTCCTGGTAGCATACACAGGGTAAGTACGAAAACCAATTGGTTTAGACATACGAATGTCAGTTACACCTTTGATAATTAAGTCTAAGGTGTGTTGAAGTTGAACAATGGAATTGTTATTCAACCTAGAGTTTCTCTTTAGCATAACAGGCCCTTTTGAATCACTAAAGAGACATACTTTCTGATCATGAGGATGATTAGAAAGTTTCGTCTTAACATCATCGTTTGAAGATTTCTTCCTCCTATCTGATGTGCAACATCCTTGATTAATGGAGATTTTAGGCACATCTTTTTTAATAGGAAGGGATTCCGGTTTTACTTCTGAAACTGGAGCTCTTTTGGTTTCACGAGAAGTAGATGGTATAGAGGACTTTTTGACACATCATTGATGGAGAGTTTATTCAAGCAATGTTCAATTTTCAAAACATCCTTTTCAAGGCTTGCTTCAAGTAGGATACGTGAAGACTGATCTTCTGTGTTTTTGGAATTGCAGTCTCTTACTACACCAAGAAGGACATTGACATGGTTTTTCAATCGATTAAATCTATCAGCTTGGATTCTAACAAGATTTAGAATCAGTTCACTCTCTTCAGCTGTTTCCCTTTCATTAATAGAGATAGACTCTTTTGAAGGGGAATCGGAACAACACATGTCGGTGTCTGTCTGTCTCGCCACAACATTAGGTTCGTCTATATTTGAGATTGAAGAATCTTTCTCTTTAATACATACAGTCGAGAAAGAACTTTTATTTCTGGTGATGCGTTTATCAGAGATAACACTCTTGTCCATAGAGTCAGATCGCTACAAACACAGACTTGCAAGGTCTTTTATATGTGTTTGCCTGCTCTGATACCAATTGAAAATGCGGGGGTCTAACAACCACACCCAATATTTTGATTAGCAATCTCTACGGACTAACTCTAATATACTTTTAAGAGAATCAACTAGACAGTCAGACTCAATCATAATAAAAGTATATCAAAGAGTTATATCTCTCTTTCTCGATTCAATACTTACTCAAGCAAATAGAAATCTGCGAGTCTAATTGAATACAAGAGAAATCACTTGAACAATACCAAAGACCAATGTTCAAGTATCAATCAATTTCAATCAAAAACCAAAGGATGTATTTCCCAATTGATCGATTCAACGCACAACCTGTGGTATTTCAATTATATAACAAAATATAATGCATAAAAGAAATAACACAGACACCAGAAGTTTTGTTAACGAGGAAACCGCAAATGCAGGAAACCCCCGGGACCTAGTCCAGATTGAACACACACTGTATTAAGCCGCTACAGACACTAGCCTACTACAAACTAACTTCGGTCTGGACTGTAGTTGAACCCAAACCAATTTCACACTGATCCAAGGTACAGTTGCGCTCCTTACGTCTCTGATCCCAGTAGGATACTACGCACTTGATTCCCTTAGATGATCTCACCCACAACTAAGAGTTGCTACGACCCAAAGTCGAAGACTTTAATAAACAAATATGTATTACACAGAAAAGTATATGGTAAAGGATAAATCTGTCTCCCACAGAAATACCTACAAGTTTTTGTTCCGTCTTTTGATAAATCAAGGTGAACATGAACCAATTCATAACCCGGACTTATATTCTCGAAGAACAGCCTAGTATTATCAATCTCCTAACAATAATCTTAATCGACTAGTGAAAGAAGATATTGCGGAATCACAAACGATGAGACGAAGATGTTTCTGACTTCTTTTATATCTTTCCTATCGGAGAAATCAATCTCAAGCCAATCCTTACGATTGTACTTAGTACGATAGAAACATCAAGATCATATCACACAACTACGAGAAAGTAGTATCGGTCTGGCTTCACAATCCCAATGAAGTCTTCAAGTCGTTAACCTACATAGTCTCAATAGAAACCTAAGGTTAAAGGAGAATAGACTCTAGCTAATACAACTAGTATAACACAGGAGGTGTGGGGATTAGGTTTCCCAGTTGCTAGAGTTCTCCCTTATATAGTCTTTCAAATCAGGGTTTGCAATCAATGTTAGCTTAGTAATAAAGCATTCAATATTCACCGTTAGATGAAAACCTGATTAGATTCAAGATAATATCTTTCAACCGTTAGATCGAAACTTAGCTTGTTACACACAAATGATATGCACGTTTATCTAGGTTTGTGTAACCGTATCCAAACATGTACATATAGTTGGTTCAACAGTAGTTAACCAAATGGTTAGCCATATGAGCACTTTCATATCAACCATATTCTTCTTTACCACTGTAGATAGTGGATTTTCGACAAGGGCTAAAATCGTAAACTCATAATTATACGAAGCTCTGATCCAGCAATCAGACGTGAGTATTGAGACACATGTCTCTCATCGAATTCTCAACGGAGAATACTTTCTCTCAGAGTACATGTAGATATGTAGTCTCACGACTGGACAACGGCATATCTCATGAATACTGAATACTTTCAATGATTATTTCTATATAGTATCACGAGATGGACGGCTCCTAGACAGCTTGCTCTGTTAGTATAGAGCGATAACGTCTTCAGGAACAAACAACGAGTTTACCCTGACTATATAAAGGATATGACTTACCGATAAGCTCATATCGGGATAATTAATGCTCCTAGACAGCTTGCTCTGCTAGTATAGAGCCACAAAGTTAATTATTCCTAATTAAGATTAATTCTGCCATGACATTCACTACTGAATTCCCAGAATAATCTATTATTGCTCCTATTCCATGGTCGAATCCACGACTGGTCCTATGGAATGGCAATAACAATTGCTCCTATTCCATGGTCGAATCCACGACTGGTCCCATGGAATGACAATAAACAATTGTTCTGATTCTATGATCGAATCCACGACTTGATCTCATAGAATAACAATAACTATATTATCTCATTACTCCGATTTCATGATCGAACCCACAACGGGTCTCATAAATGGTAATAGATAAATATTAATTACTCCGATTCTATGGTCGAATCTACGATCCCATGGAATGGTAATGCTCACTTTATTATTCTGAATTCGTAGTCGAATCCTCAGCTGATCTTATGAATTAATAATAAACATCTTATTACTCAGTTTTGTGAATTATTCTCCACCGAATTCTACAATTAGTAATAAATAATCAACAACCGGGCGTCTGAGCTACCTCTAAGTAAGCCCCGATCCAAATGGTGAAAGTGTGTTCGACGACGATGCACTAACAGTCACCGCAAGAACGAGTATTTCAAAATACGACGAAACGATTAACCTATTGCAAAATAGGAAGAAAATAATAAATAATCAAAATATTGACCAAGGCGCCAAGGGATTGGATTCATTGACTGGCCGACCATGCCATGACCAATCCCACGCCATTTTTATATTTTATCATGTTTTTATTATTTTCCTTCATCCGATGAAAATCCTTTCATTTGAACAAATCTCCTTCGTCTCGAGGAAACTCCTCGACTTCATGGCGTTTTCATAAATCCATGAAAATAATATAAAATTAAGGAAAAATAGTGTGGGGCGTGACCATTGGCCAACCGGCCATGCCTTGGTCCCAGCCGGCCCCACACCTTATGGTTCCTCATTATTTTATTATTATTATTATTATTATTTCCCTGATTTCATGAAAATTCCTTCAAATCATGGTATTTTCAAAATACATAAAAAATAATAATATAAAAATTAGGGAAAAACTTGGGACCAGTCCCAGCCGGCTGTCCATGCCTCAGCCGGTCCCCACACACTCATGTATTTTATTATTATTATTTTTAGGATTTCCTTCATTCCATGAAACTCCTTGATTTCATGGTATTTCTCTCAAATTAGGAAAATCCCTTCAAATCATGGAAAAATACATAAAAAATAATAATATAAAAATTAGGGAAACACGTGGGACCGGGCCCCAGCCGGCCGGACATGCCTCAGCCGGTCCCACACGCCCATGTATTTTATTATAATTATTTTAGGATTTCCTTCATCCCATGAAACTCCTTGATTTCATGGTATTTCTCTCAAATTAGGAAAATCCCTTCGAATCATGGAAAAATAAGTTAAAAATACATAAAAATTAGGAAAACTCGTGGGACCGGGCCCTAGCCGGCCGGCCACGCCTCCACGGTCCCATACACACTTTTTTTTATTATTTTAATATTTTTTGCTTCCCTGAACTCATGAAAACTCCTTCAATTCATGGAAACTCCCTAAATTCATCAAATTTCTCAAAATTCATGAATTTTTCATAAAATCATCAAAATATTATAAAATTAAGGAAAAGGCACCACAGGACCGTGGGCACGACCGGCCGACCATGCCTTGGGCTCGGTGGTACCACGCCTCCTTATTCCTTATTTTATAATTATTTTCCATCATCTCATGGTATTTTCCTCAGTTTCGTCGAAACCCTAATTTTGGCATATTTTCTCGAATGGATGCTCAATTGCACGCCAGAAAATATCAAAACTCTCAGGACTGAGACGCGGACGCCTTGGGGACACGAGCACGCTATCTTGACCGACTAAGATTGGCTCTTTGGCTTACGGAAGCCGGTCCCATCAAGTTTCACAGTTTTGACCTAATTTGCACAATTGCACGTATTAGGTCCAAGACTCTTCCAAACACTTTGGATTTTCATGAAGTGATCATCAGGCGGTCACCTGAATACCAAGGGCCGGTTTCATGACCCATGGTCGGTCCCTCACTCCGTCATAATTAATTAGGTTTTCTCACCTAAGGCTCAGACGAGCATTTTCGAATAAATGATTAAACCAGCATTTGATCATTCTTTCACCAACAAATTGTCAACTCTTCAGGAGTTCTTTGTATTTTCTCACGTGGGCATATGGACACTACATGGTTGATCCACGGTCCATGTATTCGCTCCCTTAACAACCTTAATAATTTTACGACAACCTCATGGTCATTAATTTTATTAATTATGCTCGGTTCAACGACCAGTATTCTAATTAATATTTTTGGTACGCTACCAATAATCCATCAGATGAGCAACACATGCTCAGACGATCAAATATTCAACAATTCATCACATGAGCAACACTTGCTCAGATGATAAATATTTGCTCAAACCAAGGAATATTGGTTCAACAATCAATATTCAACAATCCATCGAATGAGCAATACTTGCTCACTTCATCGTAAGAACTATACCTCTGTCTCATGACATGTTCAACTCATGAGTTTCAGAACATCATGTTCAATTCATGAGTTTCAGAACATCATGTTCAACTCAGCAACTACATGGACTCATCGTCCCATCAAACAACGAAGTCATCAATTGACTAACATACCACGAGACGTCAATCGTGTCACTTTTGGGGGGATATCACTTAGGGTTTTGGTCTGGTGGTCTACGACACATGTGTTCAAACACACGATGGAATGTGAGCAAGTCGTGCAATCAGTTGAAGGAATTCACGAGGTAGTGGGTGGAAAATCGACCAAGTCTCCACACGTTGAGAAACTGGTTTCAAACACGATCTCCACTTCCCCACTCCTTGATTCCATCAACTGTCACACTTCATGGGGTCATGGTGTCTAAAATTCCAGCAATATAAATAAGTCTCTGAATCATGATTGAATCATTAGCATCATCAGTATCATCAATCTCACGTCAAACTGACAACAGGAGATCATCAACTCATCAATTGAGCAAGTACTCTCAATTGAGCAATTTCAATCACTCAGAGCTTATCGTAATCAGAATTCACACACCACAATCTTTGATTACCATCGATTCCAAACATTTCTCAGCTTCCCTCCTACAGATCAACCCATTCTCTCTTGTGACCGAATTTACTCTAGAACGGTCATTGTCTTGATTTAGGCCGGAGTACTACAGATTGATATCTCGAATCTAAAGCACCCCCTTTGCAGCGGTGCATCTGTGTGAGGTTTAACATTTCGCTCGGTTTGAGGAGTCTCCTCCGCACGGTCGTCTCCTCCGCACGGTCGTCTCCTCCGCACGGTCGTCTCCTCCGCACGGTCGTCTCCTCAATTCCTTAAAAACCAGCAAATCGTTTTTCCCCATCTACAGATTGGCGACCACAGTGGGAGATCATTCTCTCGGTTGCAATCTCAATTCGGCAGGATGGTCGGTCTTAGGTATAGTTACCAATCCGGATTCAACACCCAACTCTAACATTGCAAGTCCTAGTGGTACTCCCATCAAGTACTACTCCTATTAACGTTGCAGGATCTAGTGGTAGCGCTAACACCACTCCTTCGGCCAGCAATATCACGTCACATGTTAATATCACTCTTCCAAGCACTGGTGCTCCAGAGATCTCCCCTGCAAGTGATGACACTGGCGCCATCAACAATCCACTCTTCGGTTGGTCTCCTGAAGAAACCAGAGGAAATCATCTTGATCTCATGAAGGTTCAGACTGACGTGGCTGCAACACAGAAAGAGTTGTATGCTTATCTCCAAACTCTTACAAATAAGTTTGCGTCTGAACGAACTCAGCCTCAGCGCGAAAAAGGAGAAGCTAAAGAAACATCTTCAACTGCTGATCCTGAAATCTCTCCAATCCATGTTGTACAAGATGAAGAATTCCGCAAAGCTGCAGATGACTCTCCAGCAAAGGAACTTGCAGGCTTCATCGCTCGTGAGGACCTGGAACGCTTCATGGAGGATCGAGGAAAAGACAAAGCATCATCTGTTCATCGTTATCAACCTTCATACCATGTTTCTACGCAAATAATTTCTTTCCCGAAGGGCTACACTTCCCCAACGTTCGCACTATATAACGGAACATGGAGCGCTCGAGAACACGTCTCTCGATCCCTGGAGGCACTAGGAGAGCATGAAAAAAACGAAATGATCCCAATCTACAGAGCCTTTCTCTGTGACTCCAGACTCTCTCAGAACTTCATGAAGTAGCCAAACGATCAACGACTACTACACCTGCTTTGCTGAGCAAAGTCTACAAGGTCGAGGAACCTCGGAGCAGCCGATGCCTGATCAACAAACAATACAATGTCCAACCTTCCATGAACGTTATTGCTCAAGCAAAAGGAAATCTCCTGCTCAAACATGAGACATCCAACACCTCATCCTACAAAAGCATCAAGAAAGGATAACCAATCTTACACAAACCTCGATCTGGCATTAACGAACGGGGAGATGCTCGGACATACTCAAACTTATCATGAAGCAGTGACCGAGTTACTAGAAGTCTGGGTTCAAGATGGTGCAATCAAATCACTGCTCATCATAGAGAGCCAACTAAAGAAAAATGAAGAAACCCAGGTACTGTCACATTCATAGATTCATCAAATCATCCAACAAGTAACTGCAATATTCTGAAGCAAATTTTCAAAGAGAAGGTTGATCCACAATAGATTCAACGAGGTACTGAAGGAGTACACAAGAGTCCTCTCCCAATCAGAAGCTTTACACTCTCTCTGAACAACCTATCCAAGAGGCAGTTCAATCCTGGTCGAATGTGAATTGCTCTATCTGTCGAAGACACGAAGGAGAGACATGTTCACATCACTGAACACATCATGTCAAGAAGTCCATTTCGAAAATACTTCTTGAGCCTCCATCCACGGACCAAGAGGTGTACGACTGGGGAATGCTTACCACAATTAATCTCAGAAGAAACGAATTGGGAAGAACGTTGATCGATGCTGACACCGCCATCAGCAACATTCCACTGAAAACCATCGGATCCACATGCATCACTCGACAAGAAGATACTCATGCTCCATCTCAATCAGAGACCTTGAAGGAGCGCTCGGAAATACTTATGGCTACATCATTCTCAAAGTGAACATAAGTTCAACCTGGACAGAAACCAAGTTTCACATAATCAAGAAGATCCAGGATATGACACGTCCTCCAGAAGAGCGTGGATCCACGCTGAAAAGATGGGTAGTTACAAAGCGCCTTTGGTTACATATCTCTCCAACAAAGAAAGTTCTGATCCAGAAGATTTGACGGACATTCCATCATCAGAGCACTTGGAGGAATTTCGAACTTTGACGAGATTGAAGCAAGAACCTGCAAAAGATGCATAGACATTCATCAAGAGGTTCCACACTCAGGCAAGTCTCATTCCTCCCGTGTCTACGTCATTTATTTCCTCACACGCTATGTAGCATGGGGACTTAATTCTGCTAGCAAATCTGCAAGACGTTATGAATGGTAACTTCACCGCATTAGTATTTTACCAAGTGGTTGAATCTGACATTTCTATGAATCGATCACTGAGACGTTCATTGCTGAGATGATGTCCAAACATGGGAAAGAACACTTTAGGAGTTTCTACATAGACTTGCAGGAGCGTCCATGTGTGCCACAAAATTAGAAAGCTATGACTTCTGCACAAGTGTTGAATCCCACTGCTGCAACGAAAGGAATTCTGAATCAACAGAAGAAAGTCGGGACCCAGACGATCAAACCTAAGACATGCTCAATGGGTATGACGCTTCAACACTCAATCATCTAAGAAGCCTTAAAAATTGTATTCCCAATCAAAGAGTACACCTTCGATAATGGCGCCTCTGGCTTCAACACAAATATCTCGACACTGATTCAACACCAGCACGACACTACATTCGATAAGTCTTCATTATCTCATTATAAGACTTCTGAAGCAGATGCAACATCATTCACACATGAATGTTACCAACTCCTTCAACATACACTGGGAAACCTGAGGTGATTCCGTGAAACTTCATCGATGGGACTTCTCTACATCACAAAACCCTACATGACTGAGGAACTTGTTCCCTTCACCGATTTAGAACGGAGATTTCTGCTGCTATCTTCCACAACAGCGTGGATTCACTTACAAAGACGCTTCACGATACAGTCATGCTTTCAGGAGCACTTAGGTTGAACTCCCAGTATACCGGATTCTCAACTCACTAAATAGTTCGTCAACGTAAACGGCTCACTGGATGAAGGAACAAAAATTATATCTATAATCATAGTTCTAGCCTTTTCGGTCTTTAGAGCAACTTCAACCATGGTATCAACATAAACAATAATCCCTAGAGGAACACCATCCATGTTCTTAGCATCGACAAGGATATCTAGAGCATAATAATTCATGGTCTCAGCACCAACAACGGTCTCATGAGCAACATCCTCATGAAAAGGCTCCATCAACTAACCATTCTCTGAAGTATTGCTCGAGGAAACGGACTTATCGAAGCCCTAATGATTCATATCAAGGCGTGTAGACATGAAATATGCTCACATGAAAGTATTTCTGAAGATTGCACGATGGGAGGGCACAACACCAAAGTCTTCTACAAGATGTTCTCATCACCTCTACAAATGAGATACAACATACTTCAGCAAATGGGTTTACAAAAACGGACCAACGAGTGGGCTCGGAGGTCCCACGCCTCCTTATTCCTTATTTTATAATTATTTTCCATCATCTCATGGTGTTTTCCTCAGTTTCATCGAAACCCTAATTTTGGCATATTTTCTCGAATGGATGCTCAATTGCATGCCAGAAAATATCAAAATTCTCAGTACTGAGACGAGGACGCCTTGGGGACACGAGCACGCTATCTTGACCGACCAAGATTGGCTCTTTGGCTTACGGAAGCCGGTCCCATCAAGTTTCACAGTTTTGACCTAATTTGCACAATTACGCGTATTAGGTCCAAGACTCTTCCAAATACTTTGGATTTTCATGAAGTGATCATCATGCGGTCACCTGACTACCCAGGTCCGGTTTCATGACCCATGGTCGGTCCCTCACTCCGTCATAATTAATTAGGTTTTCTCACCTAAGGCTCAGACGAGCATTTTCGAATAAATGATTAAACCAGCATTTGATCATTCTTTCACCAACAAATCGTCAACTCTTCAGGAGTTCTTTATATTTGCTCACGTGGGAATATGGACACTACATGGTTGATCCACGGTCCATGTAGTCGCTCCCTTCTTCGTCCCATGGTTAAACTTCTGACGAACCATGAATTGATCATCAATTGATCAAATTAGGGTTTCTGAATCCAAGGATCATCATTCCAGATTCCAACCTTAATAATTTTACGATGACCTCATGGTCATTAATTTTACTAATTATGCTCGGTTCAACGACCAGTATTCTAATTAATATTTTTGGTACGCTGCCAATAATCCATCAGATGAGCAACACATGCTCAGACGATCAAATATTCAACAATTCATCACATGAGCAACACTTGCCCAGATGATAAATATTTGCTCAAACCAAGGAATATTGGTTCAACAATCAATATTCAACAATCCATCGAATGAGCAATACTTGCTCACTTCATCGTAAGAACTATACCTCTGTCTCATGACATGTTCAACTCATGAGTTTCAGAACATCATGTTCAACTCAGCAACTACTTGGACTCATCGTCCCATCAAACCACGAAGTCATCAATTGACTAACATACCACGAGACGTCAATCGTGTCACTTTTGGGGGGATATCACTTAGGGTTTTGGTCTGGTGGTCTACGGCACGTGTGTTCAAACACACGATGGAATGTGAGCAAGTCGTGCAATCAGTTGAAGGAATTCACGAGGTAGTGGGTGGAAAATCGACCAAGTCTCCACACGTTGAGCAACTGGTTTCAAACACGATCTCCACTTCCCCACTCCTTGATTCCATCAACTGTCACACTTCATGGGGTCATGGTGTCTAAAATTCCAGCAATATCAATAAGTCTCTGAATCATGATTGAATCATCAGCATCATCAGTATCATCAATATCACGTCAAACTGACAACACGAGATCATCAACTCATCAATTGAGCAACTACTCTGAATTGAGCAATTTCAATCACTCAGAGCTTATCGTATTCAGAATTCACACACCACAATCTTTGATTACCATCGATTCCACACATTTCTCAGCTTCCCTCCTACAGATCAACCCATTCTCTCTTGTGACCGAATTTACTCTAGAACGTCATTGTCTTGATTTAGGCCGGAGTACTACAGATTGATCTCTCGAATCTAAAGCACCCCCTTTGCAGCGGTGCATCTGTGTGAGGTTTAATATTTCGCTCGGTTCGAGAAGTCTCCTCCGCACGGTCGTCTCTTCAATTCCTTAAAAACCAGCAAATATTTTTTCCCCATCTACAACCACAACTAGTTCAAATGACTCAAATAAACTAGTTAGAGAGTTGTTCAATTTCTTAGATCTTTATAATAGAAACAATTGAAACAAAAACGATTTGATTCACTCGAATCGATTCATGAACTTTATAGCCACGGTTTGCAAACTTGCATTCCTTAGTTTATATAAGTTGAAGTTCATGAATAATCGTTTTTAGAAAATAACCAACTCAAGTACGCGGACTGGTACGTAGACTTAAGTACCCGGAATAAGTTTGTTTTCAATTCACAAACTCCAGCAGAAATTCTCGGGATGAGAACCTCCTGTTAGAGCATAGATCGGTTAAACCCACCAAGCGTTGGTATGTCAAGTTTGGTTGACATATTTTAGTGAATCAAAACTCATGTTAAGAGTCGCTTGATTATGTACTAGAGTCAACTTCGTATAGGTTAGCTTGAAAATATTAGGATATGAGACATTACAAGTATTGCGAAGTCTTGAAGATGTGAAGAAGCAAGGAGCTACAACGACAACAATCATCCTTCCACTTGAGGTTAGTGATATTTGACTTGAACTGTTTCATTCCCTAACGTATCTTTCAAGTCGTTCATATTGAAAACAAAACTGCGAAGCATATTTGAACTCTAGATAGACATAGTATTAAGGAATACAATACGAGGTTTATTGCTTAACCATTAAACTTTGTATATAAGACATCGCCATAATCATTTGAATGCTATTGTGATTATGTTTGGGTATGAGGTGAGGATTTCATCCTAGGGAACAATGTTTTACATGTGTTCTAAGGAAGTAAGTTCATAAACTTGTTTGTGAACCGAAAAGGAATTGCCATGTGTTATTGGTTTTGTTATTCATTGCATATCTTATGAACAACCAATATATGTGATTGAGCATAACTGCTCACAACTTGTTTGTGTTCTTGGTAGAACTATTCACAAAGGCCTGACTTATGTATTGGTATGACTTTTATTAGTGAAACCGATCTTAAGTAATCACCTGAGATGGTATGATCAGGTTTGTGATTTTATGTCTGACCAAATATGGGAAAGGGAAACCGATCGTAGTAAGAGGTGCAGTACATCACAAAGGGGAACCGATCCTTGTGTGGGGTGCAACAAGGTTTATAGCAGAAAGGGGAACCGATTCTATGGACATGTGCAACACGTTTTTAGGCAAAGGGGAACCGATCCTACGGACATGTGCAACACATATAAGTTAGATACCATATATATGTGGGGAACCGATCCTAGTACCTAGTCAACCGAATTTTGGAAAACTAGTGTGACTATGCACAATACTCACATGGAAGGTAGAACCGAAACTTGTTTTGGTAGAACCGTTAAACCCATGATTGTGATTGAATGTTTGTTTGATCAATCGCATAGTTCTTGAAAGTAAGATGAACCAATTCTAAACTTGTTTGGAAGTGTGGAAAATCGGTTTCAAGGTTGTAATTGTGAAAGAGAACTTACAAAGTAAGGATGTCGACATACTTTGAACACGTGCTATGAATGTTTATTTCTTTAATTGTTCAAAGTTATTCCTTAATAACTAAGGGAAGAGAATCCCAGGATCGAAACATAAGTAAGTTAAGAATCTTTTAATTAAGGTTATTAATTTCATTTTGTAGGTAAATATAAGAATTAGTAACCTGCATTTACTAATTAGATTTTCCGAGAGATTTCGATCATTATTTTTTGGACAAAGCATTTCCAGGAATTATGGAAACCAATTTTGTGCTTTAAAGAATATCTTGAGAATATTTTCGTTTTTGGAAATTCCTTGGTGTCCAAACTTCCTTGTCTATAAATACTTGAAGTTTGCTTTTCTAGCAAACTAATCCTTCGTAACAACAGACTTCCTCTTTTGTTGTTGTTACTGGTATAACCGCCTATTCGGAGAGGAGAGTAACCTAATTAGGAGAAATCTCTTACGACCGCTCATTTTAAAGTCTTCTTTGGGATTGAGAAGCTCTAGCGTGTACTGTTGGTGGGAAACTAGATAATTGCGGTTTATCTTTTGTTTTCGATTGATTTGATTGACTAACGGTGATTGAAATCTGATTGCACCTAGTTTGTTTATGCTTGATAATCTTCTCTTCTGATATAAGATTCACTCAAACTAGCTCAGAGTTTCGATAGGGATCTTTAGACTGTTGTTAGTTCTAAAGACTATCTTGTGATAATCCATTGTTTACAGACTCCGTTTTGTGCGTGATTGATCACAAGAGATTCAAGTGATTGTATGCAGGTTTTTATTGAAGATTTAAGAAGATTTGAAGACAAAGAAGATATTGAAGATCTGACTTGGGTTTATAATCTTTGGTGTGCACAATACTTGTTTCGGTAAAAGAGGATCCAATTAATAATCGGTTTATCCTTGTGATAGATTGGATTGATTAATTGAGTAGATCAGCATCAATACAATTCTTTGGATTACGAGTGTTGTTAGCTTAATCTTAAACGATAACTTCGGTAATTGAACATAAGATAGATCTAAGGACCTGACGAAGGAGTTTATGTTACGATAAACGAAAGAGACTTTGTCCGACTCATATCACTTGGTTGAAGAGAGTTGATACCAAATAGATTTGTTGTTCCTTTACTGTTTGGAATACGAACCAAAGGAATTGTTCCAAGTACGTGACTTATTTATAAGTTGGAGGCGTGGGAATACAGACGAAACTAGGTGAACTATAGGTTTAGTTGCTTGGTCTCAACTATACGAAGTTAGGTGTAATTTTGTGTCGCGGCTTAATCCTGAGAGTATTCAATTCTGGACAAGGTCCCGGGGTTTTTCTGCATTTGCGGTTTCCTCGTTAACAAAATCTTGTTGTGTCATTTACTTTATATTTTCGCATTATAATTGTTTTATTATATTTAAAGTAAATTACACAAACGTTAATTCTTATTTACTTTATAAGTGAATCCTATTGTGTTTGGTTAAGTCCGAACCTTTTTATCAAGTAACATACTTCGTTGTTGTATTGTCTCGATCTCGTATCCATAGACAATCACACGAAGTGTGTACCGATTAATTGTATTGTCTCGACTCTGTCCATAGACAATCCCTTTCTGAGAAAGGACTTATAGGTAGGAAAAGTTTTAGCTTGAGGTATATTTGGGTACCCTCGCCTTTTCACCTCCGACAGTACGCGGAATGTGTACGTGGACTTGGTACGCAGACTCTAGTTCCGGTTTTCCTAAGCAGCAAAGTACACATACTTTGGTTCAAGGAATAAGGACTTATACATGTATGAGTTACCACAAAATGCTTATATACAACCATGGTTATATAATCTAAACTCTCATTTCAATCATGGAAACATTCTTAGAGGACGTTATATAGTTGTTATTCACAAACCATTTTTCGTCAAAGCCATTTTCAAGTGATTGAAACTTAACATGACTTTCGTCACTAGTAAAGATGAACTTGGCCAAAGCGAAAGCTTACCAACACATATTTCGAGAAATAGATAAGCGAGATAAACTCGGCTCGAAATAGCAAATGTGTATAATCAAAGTATATATAGCAAAACGACTTTTGTCTCAAGATAGGAGATATAGTAGATAGACTTTTGAGTGATAGATAAGTTCAAGTCTCCACATACCTTTTATTCGATGAAGTTCCACTAGTTCCTTGAGTAGTTCTTTGTATTTGTATGATGATCGCCATGGAGTCTTGAGCACAACTACACTTTCTATCCTAGTCCGAGACTTAGCTAATAGTAGACTAAAAATAAAGACTTATAGTTTTGATCACTAACATTGACAAACATGCTTGAGATAGCAACGCATGCGAGTTTGGCCGAGTAATGCTCTAACACCGTCTATATTCCCACGCCTCCAACTTATGAATAAGTCACGTACTTGGTGAAAAAGCGGGGGTACAACAACCTCAGCCAATATTTCTATTAGAAATCTGTATGGACAAACTCCAATATACTTTCAAGAGAATCAACTAGACTCAATTTTAACAAAGTGTATGAAAGAGTTAATATCTATCTTTCTTGATTCAATTCTTACTCAAGAAAATAATAATCTGCGAATCTAATTGAATACAAGAGAAATCACTTTAACGGTACCAAAGACCAATGTTCAAGTATCAATAAATTTCAATCAATAACTAAAGTTCGGATTTCCAATTGATTGGTTCTAATGCACAACCTGTGATATTTCAGTTATATAAAAAAATATAATGCGGAATAGAAATAACACAGACACCAGAATTTTGTTAACAAGGAAACCGCAAATGCAGAAAAACCCCTGGACCTAGTCCAGATTGAACACACACTGTATTAGGCCGCTACAGACACTAGCCTACTACAAACTAACTTCGGTCTGGACTGTAGTTGAAACCCAATCAATCTCACACTGATCCAAGGTACAGTTTCGCTTCTTACGTCTCTGATCCCAGCAGGATACTACGCACTTGATTCCCTTAGCTGATCTCACCCACAACTAAGAGTTGCTAGGACCCAAAGTCGAAGACTTTAATAAACAAATATGTATCAAACAGAAAAGTCTACAGTAATAGATAAATCTGTCTCCCACAGAAATACCTACAAGTTTTGTTCCGCCTTTTGATAAATCAAGGTGAACAGGAACCAATTGATAACCCACACTTACATTCCCGAAGAACAACCTAGTATTATCAATCAGCTCACAATAATCTTAATCGACGCGGCGAAAGAAGATATTGTAGAATCACAAACGATGAGACGAAGATGTTTGTGACTACTTTTATATCTTTCCTATCGGAGATATTAATCTCAAGCCAATCATTACGATTGTACTCAAAATGATAGAATCAGCAAGATCGGATCACACAACTACGAGAAAGTAGTATCGGTCTGGCTTCACAATCCCAATGAAGTCTCTAAGTCGTTAACCTGTTTTTTAAGAAGAAACCTAAGGTTAAAGGAGAATCGACTCTAGCTAATACAACTAGTATCACACATGAGGTGTGTGGATTAGTTTACCAGTTGGTAGAGTTCTCCCTTATATAGTCTTTCAAATCAGGGTTTGCAATCAATGTTAGCTTGGTAACAAAGCATTCAATATTCACCGTTAGATGAAAACCTGATTAGATTCAAGATAATATCTTTCAACCGTTGGATCGAAAACTTAGCTTGTTACACACACATGAAATGCACGATTTTAGGTTTGTGTAACCGTACCCAAACATGTACATTTGTTGGTTCAACAATAGTTAACCAAATGGTTAGCCATATGAGCACTTTCATATCAACCATAATCTTCTTCACCATAACTAGTTCAAATGAATCAAATGAACTAGTTAGAGTGTTGTTCAATTGCAAGGAAATCTTATGTAACTACACAAGACACAATCGAAGCAAAAACGATTTGATTCACTCGAATCGGTTCATGAACTTTATAGCCACGCTTTGCATTTTGCATTCCTTAGTTAATATAAATATAAGTTCACAAACAATCGTCTTAAGATAAACCAACTTAAGTTCGCAGACTTCGTTCGCGGACTTAAGTTCCCGGAAGGAGTTCTCAAACTCCAGCAGATTTCTCGGGTCGAGAACTTCTGCAAGTTCGCGGACTGAGTTCACAGCTCTTGTTCCGGTTCTCTTGATCAACAAAGTTCGCAAACTTCGGTTCAAGGAAAAAGGACTTATACATATATGTGTTACCACACAATGCTTATATCCATCATTGGTTATATAATCTAAACTCTCATTTCAATCATTGAAACATTCTTAGAGGACGTTATTATATAATTGTTATTCACCAACTATTTTTCGTCAAAGTAAGCAATTTTCAAAGTGATTGAAACATAACATGGCTTTCGTCATTAGGTAAAGATGAACTTGGCCAAAGAAAAAGCTTACCAACACATATTTCGAGAAATAGATAGGCGAGATAAACTCGGCTCGAAATGGCAAATGTGTATAATCAAAGTATATATAGCAAAATGACTTTTGTCTCAAAATAGGAGATAGAGTAGATAGACTTTTGAGTGATAGATAAGTTCAAGTCTCCACATAACTTTTAGTCGATGAAGTTCCACTAGTTCCTTGAGTAGTTCTTCGTCTTGTATGATGATTGCCATGGAGTTCTTGAGCTCAACTACACTTTCTATCCTAGTCCGAGACTTAACTATAGTAGACTAGAAATCAAGACTTATAGTTTTGATCACTAACATTGACAAACATGCTTGAGATATCAACGCATGCGAGTTCGACCGAGCAATGCTCTCACAATATCCCCCTTTGTCAATTTTAGTGACAAAACTATCAATACATATGGAATACAAAAAATAAATGAATTAAATTTTGTAGCTCCTATTCCAATTTCCTAATCTTCAACATTAATCGAAATCTTCGTCACTTCCAAGTACTCCAATGATCCCAAAGGTTGTAAGTTCAGCATCATCGTTGTTGAAAATCCGTAGCTATAACAATGAGAAAACAAGAGTTCTCAATCATTGTTATACAGTGTCATAGTATCATTATATAGTATCAAAGTTCAATTGTATCACAACTTCGACAACAATACTATGGTGATATGTATCACTTCCCCTTAGTCAATACTCCATCTCACACGGAAACCACTCCCCCTTACATAGTGATCTTAAAACCATATGTATTTGTAGTGTGAACTACATATTAATTCTCCCCCTTTTTGTCAATAAAATTGACAAAGGTACGAAAACGGGATCCTAATGAAATTTCCAAAAGAGACATTTCATGACCAAAAGAAAGCATATATCAACTTGTTTAGATGCAATCATAAAGCCGAAGCTAAATGCATTCATCAAGGAGTTTATAAAGATACAAGATAACCCTTATAATATTCCACATATGCACTCCCCACAAAGATTTGACGATTAAGCACAAGTTCAATTAAGATCTATCCCCCATAATATGTCATTCCCGAAAGAACAACAAGAGCGACCTTAATTTCAAAAGAAAAGAAGGATTTCTTTGGACATAACACACTGAAGAGAACTTGACAGAAAATAAACCTACGAAAACAAATGCAAAATTGAAATAAACACTCACTGGAGTTCCAAACTCAATTTCCCAGAAGATCAAGATGAGTACAGGGGCAAGAGTCATGGAAACAACTAATGAACCAAAACAACACCAATAGAGTGCCTTAAGTGTCGAAATGTAGCAGTGTCTAATGGTTTGGTGATAATATCATCCAACTGTTGTTCGGAAGGCACGAATTCCATATTTATGACACCATTTTCATAAAGATGTCGAATAAAATGGTACCTTATATCAATGTGCTTTGTTCTTGAGTGCTCAACTGGATTCTCAGTGATTCGAATCGCGCTGGAGTTGTCACAAAAGATTTTCATTATCCCAGTATCAATTCCATAATCAGCCAACATTTGTTTCATCCATAGTAGTTGAGTACAACATGACCCAGCAACAATATACTCTGCTTTGCATGTAGACAGGGATTGTGAATTTTGTTTTTTGCTATGCCAAGCCACAAGATTCAGTCCTACATAGTAGAATCCCCCTGATGTACTTTTTATGTCTTCTACACATCCTGCCCAATCAGCATCTGAATAAGAAGAAAGGTCAGTGTTACTATCCAAAGTGTAGGATAGACCATATCCGACAGTGTGATTGACATATCGTATGATCTTTTTTGCAGCTGCAAGATGAGATTCCTTTGTATTAGCCTGAAATCTAGCACAACAACCAACACTAAAAGAAATATCAGGTCTAGTGGCTGTAAGATATAAAAGGCTACCAATAATAGATCGATATAATTTTTGATCCACTTTTACTCCTTTCTCATCTCTGTGCAGTTTACCAGTAGTGGGCATAGGTTTGGAGTTGACTTATCCAGACCGAATCTTGAAACAAGATCCTTTGCATACTTTTCCTTAGATAAGTAAATTCCATCCTTATGTTGTTGAATTTGTAATCCTAGAAAGAACTTTAATTCACCAACATTGGTCATTTCAAATTCTTTAGCAAGTGAAACTTGGAAATCGTTTGCAAGCTTCTCAGAATTTGAACCATAGATGATATCATCTACATAGACTTGAGCAATGAGAACATCTTTCCCACTCCATTTGGTAAACAAAGTTTTATCAGCTCCTCCTCTTGAAAAACCTTTCCTAATAAGAAAAGTGGTAAGTCTTTGCAAACCAGGCTCTAAGTGCTTGTTTTAACCCATATAATTCCTTTTTGAGTTTAAGAACATGATCTGGGAAATCAAGGTTTTCAAATCCATTAGGTTGAGCAACATAGACTTCCTCCTTTAAAATTCCGTTTAGGAACGCGGATTTTATATCCATTTGGGAAAGCTTAACCTTGAGAAAACAAGCATGAGCTAATAAAAGTCTAATGGACTCAAGGCGTTCCACCGGAGCAAAGGTTTCGTCAAAGTCGATACCTTCAATTTGTGAATATCCTTGAGCGATAAGTCTGGCTTTATTTCGGAAAATTGTGCCAAATTCATCAGACTTGTTCTTGAATATCCATTTTGTACCAACAATATTAATATTTGAGGGACAAGGTACAAGTTCCCATACGTCTTGTCTTTGAAATTGATTTAACTCTTCATGCATTGCATTCACCCAAAAGGGATCTCTAAGAGCTTCATCAATATTTCTTGGTTCTACTTGTGACAGATAACAACCGAAATTACAAATATTTTGAAGTTGTCCTCTAGTCTTAGCTGTAAAATCTCTTCCTCCAATAATACTGTTGGGATCATGATTCCTTTGAACCCAGAGGTGTCGTGGAGGGACTCATTATTGTTCGTCAGGAATAGCCTAATCAGTGCTCTTCTCCTCGTCGCTAGAAATCTCAGGATCAGTAACAGTTGGAATGACTTCAACTGATTCTGGTATTTCTTTGACTTTCTCAATTGTCTCAGTTGGAGGCAGCAGGAGGATTATCGTGATGAAAATTACTAATATCATCGATTATAACATTAGCAAATTCCATCATGACCAAGGTTCTGATATTAAACACTCGAAAACCACGACTATCAAAATCATAGCCAAGGAAGATACCTTCATCACTTTTTGTATCGAATTTCCCTCTCTATTCTCGATCTTTTAAGATGTAACACTTACTTCCGAACACTCTGAGATAGTGCAAGTTGGGTTTTCTACCGTGCCACAACTCATAAGGAGTGTTTAGGGTTTTAGATCGTAGGTAGACACGGTTGATCAAATAACATGCTGTAAAGAAAGCTTCTCCCCAAAACCTTAAAGGTAAGTTTTTGTTGTGGAGCATTACCCTGGCCATTTCCTGAATGTTTCAGTTTTTTGTTTCTGCAACTCCATTAGCTTGAGGAGTAATGGGTGCAGAATATTATTGAATGATTCCCAATTCGTCACAAAATTCAAACACCTTAGTGTCCTTGAATTCTGTGCCACGGTCGCTTCTAATTTTCTTTAGTTTGCGACCTTGTTCGTTCTGGATTCTTTTAACAATAATCTTGAATTCATCAATGGTTTCATTCTTATGAGATAGGAACGCAACCCAAGTGAATCTGATGTAATCATCTACCATAACCAAAACATACTTCTTACCAGCAACAGTAGGTTGTTGAATTGGTCCGAAGAGATCCATATGAATTAAATCAAGTGGAGCTTTAGTGAGAATATCTCGAGATGATTTATGGTGAACTTTCGTTTGTTTACCCTTTTGACAGGTACCACAAACACCTTCAATCTTTGCATTGATTTTGGAAACGCCTCTAACAAGTTCTTTGTTAATGATATTAGTTAGAAGACAATAGTTGATGTGACCAAAACGCTCATGCCAAAGATGTGTAGATTCCACCTTAGTTAAATTGCAACAATTACTGAACTGAGTATCCAGAAGATAACCGTTGTTTTTTCCACGAGTTCCCTGAAAAATTACTTTCCCAGTTTTGTCTACAATATCACATCCATTAGCATTAAAGACCACTCGATGGCCTTTGTCACAAATTTGACTAATAGAAAGAAGATTTGCAGTCATACCTTTTACGTGTACTACATCATGGATTTCAGGTACGCCGGGTAGTTTGATCGTCCCTTTCTTGCTTATGTAGCAACAACTCCCATCTCCAAAAGTTACCGGTCCTCCCTCATAGTTGGTTGAAGAGACAAACCATGTGAGATCACCCGTCATGTGTCTACTACATCCACTGTCAAGAAACCATTGAAAGGGTGATGTTGATTTTAAAGCAAAAGCTCACATACTATTTGTACTTTCCTGTTTAGGATATCCTGATAGTTTGTACGTCATTCTAGAGAAGCAAAAAGTTGTTTAGTTTTCATGTGAAGATTACTTGTAACTTTCAGGCTCTTTTGGAAGGACATACAAGTATGTTGAAAGTGATTGGAGGAATCACAAAACAAACATGGGACAACACCTTTAAATTCGTCTGAGAAGTTCTGAGTCATATCAGTTTTCACAACACTTGAACGTTGTTTATCATCTGACTTACGATTGTTCTTCAGAGAGGAACAACTGGAGTTATTCAGATCCATCAAAGGAATTTTGATAGATTTCAAATCCTTAAGCATTGCAATTTCTACAATGAGATCAGAGTTGATCCGGATTTGTTCATTCAATTTTTTCTGGAGAATAACAAGTTTGTTAGAACTTCTTCTACAATTGGTTTTTAATCCCGATGAAGCGTTTCTAGAGACTTTACTGTCCATAGAGTCAGATCGCTACAAACACAGACTTGTAAGGTCTTGAACGTGTTTGCTTGCTCTGATACCAATTGAAAAATCGGGGGTACAACAACCTCACCCAATATTTTGATTAGCAATCTGTATAGATAAACTCCAATATACTTTCAAGAAAATCAAATAGACTCAATCTTAACAAAGTGTATCAAAGAGTTAATATCTCTCTTTCTCGATTCAATTCTTACTCAAGCAAATAGTAATCTGCGAGTCTAATTGAATACAAGAGAAATCACTTGAACGGTACCAAAGACCAATGTTTAAGTATAAATCAATTTCAATCAACAACCAAAGGTCGGATTTCCAATTGATTGATTCTAACGCACAACGTGTGATATTTCAATTATATAACAAAATATAATGTGGAATAGAAATAACACAGACACCAGAATTTTGTTAACGAGGAAACCGCAAATGCAGAAAAACCCCAGGACCTAGTCCAGATTGAACACACACTGTATTAACCGCTACAGACACTAGCCTACTACAAACTAACTTCGGTCTGGACTGTAGTTGAACCCCAATCAATCTCACACTGATCCAAGGTACAGTTGCACTCCTTACGTCTCTGATTCCAGCAGGATACTACGCACTTGATTCCCTTAGCTGATCTCACCCACAACTAAGAGTTGATACGACCCAAAGTCGAAGACTTTAATAAACGAATCTGTATCACACAGAAAAGTCTACAGTAATAGATAAATCTGTCTCCCACATAAATACCTACAAGTTTTGTTCCGTCTTTTGATAAATCAAGGTGAACAGGAACTAATTGATAACCCGGACTTATATTCCCGAAGAACAGCCTAGTATTATCAATCACCTCACAATAATCTTAAATGACGCGGCGAAAGAAGATATTTTGGAATCACAAACGATGAGACGAAGATGTTTGTGACTACTTTTATATCTTGCCTATCGGAGATATTAATCTCAATCCAATCGTTACGATTGTACTCAAAATGATATAATCAGCAAGATCAGATCACACAACTACGAGAAAGTAGTATCGGTCTGGCTTCACAATCCCAATGAAGTCTTTAAGTCGTTAACCTGGTTTTTAAGAAGAAAACTAAGGTTAAAGGAGAATTGACTCTAGCTAATACAACTAGTATCACACAGGAGGTGTGGGGATTAGGTTTCCCAGTTGCTAGAGTTCTCCCTTATATAGTCTTTCAAATTAAGGTTTGCAATCAATGTTAGCTTGGTAACAAAGCATTCAATATTCACCGCTAGATGAAAACCTGATTGTATTCAAGCCAATATCTTTCAGCGTTGGATCGAAAACTTAGCTTGTTACACACACATGAAATGCACGATTTTAGGTTTATGTAACCGTACCCAAACATGTACATTTGTTGGTTCAACAATAGTTAACCAAATGGTTAGCCATATGAGCACATTCATATCAACCATATTCTTCTTCACCATAACTAGTTCAAATAACTCAAATGAACTAGTTAGGGAGTTGTTCAATTGCAAGGAAATCTTATGTAACTACACAAGACACAATCGAAGCAAAAACGATTTGACTCACTCGAATCGGTTCATGAACTTTATAGCCACGGTTTGCATTTGGCATTCCTTAGTTAATATAAATATAAGTTCATAAACAATCGTATTTAGATATAACCAACATAAGTTCGCAGACTTAGTTCGCGGACTTAAGTTCCCGGAAGGAGTTATCAAACTCCAGCAGATTTTCTCGGGTCGAGAACTTCCGCCAGTTCGCAGACTGGGTTCGCGGATTGAGTTCACATCTCTTGTTCCGTTTCTCTTGATCAAAAAAGTTCGCAAACTTCGGTTCAAGGAAAAAGGACTTATACATATATGTGTTACCACACAATGCATATATCCGTCATTCTAAACTCTATTTCAATCATTGAAACATTCTTAGAGGACGTTATTATATAGTTGTTATTCACAAACTAGTTTTCGTTAAAGTAAGCAATTTTCAAAATGATTGAAACATAACATGACTTTCGTCACTAGGTAATGATGAACTTGGCCAAAGCAAAAGCTTACCAACACATATTTCGAGAAATAGATAGGCGAGATAAACTCGGCTCAAAATAGCAAATGTGTATAATCAAAGTCTACATAGAAAAACGATTTTTGTCTCAAAGATAGGAGATAAAGTAGATAGACTTTTGAGTGATAGATAAGTTCAAGTCTCCACATACCTTTTAGTCGATGAAGTTCCACCAGTTCCTTGAGTAGTTCTTCGTCTTGTATGATGATTGCCATGGAGTTCTTGAGCTCAACTACACTTTTTATCCTAGTCCGAGACTTAGCTATAGTAGATTAGAAATCAAGAATTATAGTTTTGATCACTAACATTGACAAACATGCTTCATATAGCAACACATGCGAGTTCGACCAAGCAATTCTCTAACAATTGAAAAAGCGGGGGTACAACAACCTCACCCAATATTTCGATTAGCAATCTGTATGGACAAACTCCAATATACTTTCAAGAGAATCAACTAGACTCAATCTTAACAAAGTATATCAAAGAGTTAATATCTCACTTTCTTGATTCACTTCTTACTCAAGCAAATAGTAATCTGCGAGTTTAATTTAATACAAGAGAAATCACTTGAACGGTACCAAATACCAATGTTCAAGTATCAATCAATTTCAATCAACAACCAAAGGTCGGATTTCCAATTGATTGATTCTAACACACAACCTGTGATATTTCAATTATATAACAAAATATAATGCGGAATAGAAATAACACAAACACCAGAATTTTGTTAACAAGGAAACCACAAATGCAGAAAAACCCCGGGACCTAGTCCAGATTGAACACACACTGTATTAAGCCGCTACAAACACTAGCCTACTACAAACTAACTTCGGTCTGGACTGCAGTTGAACCCAAATCAATATCACACTGATCCAAGGTACAGTTATGCTCATACGTCTCTGATCCCAGCAGGATCCTCTACACAGAAACAAGTATTGTGCACACCAAAGATTATGAACCCCAAATCAGAAATCTTCATATCTTCTTTGTCTTCAAATATTCTTAGATCTTCAATAAACTCCTGCAAACAACAACTTGAATCTCTTGTGAGAAATCACGCACAGAACGGAGTCTGTTAACAATGGATTATCACAAGACGTCTTTAGATCTACAAACAGTCTAAAGATCCCTGTCAAAACTTCGATGTACTTTGAGTGAATCTTATATCAGAAGAGAATATTCTCAAGCATAAGCAAACTAGGTGCAATCAAAGTTCAACCACCGTTAGTCAACCAAATCAATCGAAAACACAAGATAAACCGCAATTATCTAGTTTCCCACCAACGGTACTAATAGAGCTTCTCAATCCCAAAAAAGACTTTAAACTGAGTGGACGTAAGAGATTTCGCTTAATTAGGTTACTATCCTCTCTGAATATGCGGCTTCACCAGTAACAACACAACCGAGGAAGTTTGCTGTCACGAAGGATTAGTTTGCTAGAAATGCAAACTTCAAGTATTTATAGACAAGGAAGTTTGGACACCAAGGAATTTCCAAAACCGAAAATATTCTCAAGATATGCAATATATTCCAAATTCGGTTTCCATAATTCCTGGAAATGCTCTGTCCAAAATAATGACCGAAAATCTCTTTGGAAAATCTTCAACTAGTAAATACACATTATTAATGCTCATTTTCCTAAAATAAAATTAAAAACCTTAATTAAAAGATTCTTAACTTATTTATGTTTCGATCCTGGGAATAACTTTGAACAATTAAAGATAAGCGTTACAGCACATATTCAAAGTATGTCGACACCCTTACTCTGTAAGTCCTCTTTCATACTTACAATCTTGAAACCAATTTGCTACACTTCCAAACAAGTTTAATATTGGTTCATATGACTTTCATACTTACAATCTTGAACTAAGGCGTGGCCACACTTCCAGTGCGCTGTGGCGGATTTAAAGCGACCTGATTGGTCGAGGGAAATAGGGACGGTTTAGGATGGGGCGTGGCAAGTGGCGCCAGCTGGACTAAGGCATGGCCACACCTCTGTTTGCTGCTGCGGATCCCTGTTTTTCTTATTCTGGGCGAGGTTTCACCTGGCAATCCATGGCGGAGTAATTGCTTAGTTTGTTTGGGCTTGATTTTGACAAGCAAGGTCTGGTATATTGCGCGAGGCGCGAAACCCTAACTTCTGCAAGTTAGTCAGGATGATTGATTGAATTCTATGTGTTGACACAGAGCTCTTTTAAGTTTATTTCCAGAAGGAAGCATGCTTTTCTGATTGAATACCTTATGCAAAGATCTTATCCTTGATATTTGGAGATTCTTGCTACTCTACTGCGAGTGAACACAAATCGTTATGCCATATCAACATTAAGAGTTCAGTCGGAGAACATAGCATAGAAGGCATTCAGAAGAACTTATATTAAGTGAATATACGCGAGGCGTCGAAATTTACAGAACATCTGGGATGGTTGCTACATTCACCAGTCTGGATAAATTTCATGTAAGTAGATTGAGCGGCTCAATAAATTTTCCAGTGGAGAGGTTAGCACACGTGGCTCTGTTTCCTTGCAGAGTGACGTCACATCGGATGCAAAGTTTGGCGATTTTAACCCTAAGCTAAAAACCACCATCAACATTAAGTCCCTTGCTTAGCTCGGATCAGTGGCATTGTTGCGGGGTAAGCATGAGATGGTGACAAACGAGGGTAAAATCGAAACAACAAGTCACGAAGAGATTGTCAGGAAGATTTTGCTAACCTTTAGCGGAAGGCATGAGGAATCCGTGATCCTTGGATTGGCCTTTGCGTAAATTCGTCTTGGCCGCGGGACGTTGGCTTCAACGCTGCATCTTTGGTTACTGATTGGCAGAGGTGGCATTGCAACTTGGTGCACGAAATGGTGAACGGTGTTAGATGGCTAGATCACAAAACATATGGAGATCGCGTTGCTTTGAACGGCTAAGATGGCGCTTCCTTGGCTGGTGGAGATGGCGTTGCTTCGAACGGCTAAGATGGCGCTTCCTTGGCTGGTGGAGATGGCGCTGCGTCGAATGGCTATGATGGCGCTGCGTCGAATGGCTATGATGGTGCTTCCTTGGCTGGCTACGGAAAGGTGGATGGCGCGGCTAGCTTGGAAGGGCCAATAACGAGGCTAGCTTGGAAGATCCAATGGCGTGACTATATTGGAAGGGCCAATGTCGTGGTTAGCTTAGAAGGTCCAATGGCGTGACTAGCTTTGAAGGGCCAATGGCATGGCTAGCTTGGAAGGGACAATGACATGACTAGCTTGGAAGGTCCAATGGCGTGTCTAGCTTGGAAGGTCCAATGGCGTGGCTAGCTTGGAAGGGACAATGGCGTGACTAGCTTGGAAGGGCCAATGGCGTGGCTAGCTTGGAAGGGCCAATGGCGTGGCTAGTTTGGAATGGCCGTGGAGCGGTGAAGATGGATCCACAGAGCGTTGGCTTGAATGATGGATGAATGATGGACGATGCTTCTTGCTTGGCTACATCCATGGAATGGTGCTGCTGGCTAGATCCGCGGAGCAGCGCTGTTGGCTAGGTCCGTGGAACGGTGTTGTTGGCTAGGTCGGTGAAGCGGTGGATGGCGCTTGGCTGACTAGATCACAGAGATGACACGACTGGCTTCTAATTCGTGGAACGGTGGATACTGGCTTCAGTCCACGAAATGGTGAAACTGGCTTCAGTCCATGGAATGGTGGAAACTGGCTTCAGTCTGTGGAATGGTGAAACCGGCTTCAGTCTGTGGAATGGTGAATCTGGCTTCAGTCCGTGGAATGGTGAAAATATGGCGCTGGAACTTTGGCTACCAAACGGTGATGAAGGCGTTGGAACTTCGGCTACCAAACAGTGATGATGAAGCGTTGGCGCTAACTTAACCATAGAGTGATGGAGCCATGGAGAGTTGTCTTGACCACGGAGTGTTGGAGCCATAGAGAGTTGGATTGACCATGGAGTGCTGGAGCCATGGAGAGTTGTAGGTTGAGCGACTGGTGTTCCTCGTGCTGGCACGCTGCTGGTTCGGTCATGGAGCGGAGATATTGGCACACTACACCCTCTTATGTTTTCTGTTGCTCGTTCGGCTATGTGCTTTCGTCTGCAGCGTTTGGCTCCTCTTCGTCGTTTGTTGGAGGTGGTAGAGCGAGCATTAACGGCAACAAAGAAATCTCCCATAGTTATAATAAGCAGCAAGGCGATCCAGGAGAACTCAAGGTAGGTGCTCTCGCATGTAGCCACCCAACAGTACCATCGATCTTCTCCAGAATGTGTAATAAGGTTCTAACTCTAGAAGAATGAGTATCTAACCTCTCCAATGGATTTTAAAATTTACCAAACTCCATTACACTCTTGGATGGATGGATGAAATATATGCTCGGCAATGATCATATCAGGGATAATCTTGGAGATTGTGGTTGCGTTGTTGGTCCATCCTTGACTTTAGGTTATTTGGTGCCTGGACTTTCTGATTGCAATGATGATATGCCGTGGATGCTTGTATGGTCGAAATCTTCTGTAATCATCGGGCGAAATAGATGAGTTGAGGAGCGCTCCGTTGTCGATGTGCTGATACCAGGACTTCATTCCAAGAAACATCCTTTGAACCATCTTCTGAATCTTTGACTTATTGTATGGAATGGGATGCGGTGAGCAGTCCCCAGTTATACTTATGTTATATCCGATGACGTGGACGGATATGTGAATGTATCTCTGTGGCGTGCTTTTGGGGCCTTTGATGCACGGGTACGGCTTCATGTTGAGAAATTCTTGCGGCTCGTAAAACTTCGACAGTGATGATGTTGAAATCGGAAATAACATGGTTGAGAGCAGTGAAGGCATCCCATTCTGGTAGTCCCCATGTGTAATTATCCTGAGCCTATTTTCTCGTGGAAGATATGTTCCTGCTGCGTTCACTGGTAAGGTGGTGACTGCATTTAAGCTTATAAACATGAAGGAGGCTTCAGTCCCCAAGTGTAGCCTACTTTAATTACATCTCCTTGAATCCACGCCTATTTGATACAATCTTATCATACTATCCTGGATGTGATGTTGGGATGCTTGGAATGGACAAAACATTCTGGATAATGAAGTGGTAGAAGTGAGAGGGTTACGTCGTTAATCGTGGCTCCCTCTGTCTCTTCAAGAAAAATATTCCAGCCGCGTCTCTAGAGTTATCTCATGAATGCTTGATTGTTGTCGGGGATGGACCGTGATGAGCAGTCTCCAGTCGCACTTCTCTTTGGTTGCTGAAGTTGTTTTCTCTGAGTAGGCTTGGGATCCGCCGTGGCCTCGTAAAGTGTTGTAGGCACCTTCTAGACAGAGAGGTGATGATATTCTTACGCTACACCTTTGAAGGGTGGATGACCTTGTCGTGGCTATGACTTTTGGTTGACCGTGTCTTCTGAGCTTTGATAGTGAAGGGATCTCGTGTAGAGCCTCAGTCCCCAAGTGTGGTTTACATGTTTCTTTGTAGTGGTTGTTGCTATGGTAAAGCTCTGGATGGTATCGACAAACGAGCAACAACAGTTCTTGGCAGCATATGTGATCGGAAGAGAATACATCTTCGTGGGGACCAAAATAGGTTGGCTGGGATTGCATGGGCGTCCATGGAAGCAAAAGGATCGGATGGATGCGTAAGCGAGTAAACTGTTCACGACCACGAGGTTTGGCGAGATGGATCAAAAAGTGGACACAACTGCGATCCTTGGCTGGCTGTGATCACGATCCTTGACAGGGTGGAGTGTGGTGGCTACGGGCATGAACCTTGGAAGGAAGGAGTGGCGTTGAAGCGGCTTCGCCTCTTGGAGAGAACGTTGAAGCTCATGGAGAAAAACTATGAAGCTTCGGCTTCGGATCCTGAAGTAGCTTATGGAGAAAATGCTGAAGCGAAGCTGCTGATGGAGCGAGCGTTGAAGCGGAGCGACTTCTGAAGAGAACGTTAAAGCGGAGCCGTTGCTGGAGAACGTTGAAGTGGAGCCGCTGCTGGAGAACATTGAAGTGGAGCCGCTGTTGGAGAACGTTGAAGTGGAGCCGCTGCTAGAGAACATTGAAGTGAAGCCGCTGCTGGAGAACGTTGAAGCGGCTCCCGGAGAGAAACGTCGAAGCGACTCCTGGAGAAAACTCCAGTGAGGGCGCCATTAACCGTTGACTTCGAAAAATGACTTGGTACGATATGGTATATGGGAAGACGTCACAAATAGTGTTGGTAGGCAAGTAGCGTTTTTCTTGTCATGGGAAAGAATACACTTCTTCTGTTTGATTTTCCCTTGCAACTCTCAGAGCCTTGAGGGTTACTGAAAAAGCGGGGGTCTAACAACACCACCCAATATTTCGCTTAGCAATCTGTATGGAAAAACTCCAATATACTTTTTATGAGAATTAACTTGACATTTAGACTCAATCAATAAAAAAGATATATCAAAGAGTGTATATCTCAATCTTTCGATTTGATCTTTACTCAAGCAAATGGAAATCTGCGAGTCTTTATCAAAGAGAGATAACTTGGACGGTACCAAAGACCAATGTTCAAGGATCAATCAACAACCAAAGGTCGGATTTCCAATCGATGATCACAAACGCACAACCTGTATTATTTCAATTATAAAGATAAACAATATAATGCGGAAAATGAAATAACACATACACCAGAAATTTTGTTAACAAGGAAACCGCAAATGCAGAAAAACCCCGGGTCCTATCCTAGATTGAATACACACTGTATTAATCCGCTACAGACACTAGCCTACTACAAGCTAACTTTGGACTGGACTATAGTTGAACCCAAATCAGTCTCCCGCCGATTCAAGGTACAATTGTACTCCTACGCCTCTGATCCCAGCAGGATACTGCGCACTTGATCCCCTTAGATGATCTCACCCACAATCAAGAGTTTCTGTAACCCAAAATCACAGACTTGATAATAAACAGATCTGTCTCACACAGAAAAGTCTATAAAAGGATAAATCTGTCTCCCACAGATAAACCCTAGGTTTTGTTCCATCTTTTGATATGAAATCAAGGTGAACAGGAACCAATTGATAATCCGGTCTTATATTCCCGAAGAACAGCCTAGATTAATCAATCACCCCTCTACAATCCTTCCTGACTACACAAGCGGATTGTCGAGGAATCACAAACAATGAGACGAAGATGTTTGTGACTTCTTTATCTTGCCTATCGTAGAACTCTCACGATATCAAGCCAATCAATCGATTGTAATCGTACGATATAAGATGCAAGATCAGATCACACAACTACAAAAAAGTAGTATCAGTATGGCTTCACAATCCAAATGAAGTCTTTAAGTCGTTAACCTGATTTTAGAGAAGAAAATCAAAGGTTAATGGAGATCGACTCTAGCGGGCGCACTAGTAGCACACAGACGTGTGGGGATTAGTTTTGCGCAATGCTAGATGTCTCCTTTATATATCCATCAAATCAGGGTTTTGCCTCAGTTACAAAGCAATCCTTATTCACCTTTGGATGAAAACCTGATTTAGATTCAAGCTAATATTTCTCAACCGTTAGATAGAAAACTTAGCTTGTCATACACACTTGGGTAGACGTTTACTGGGTTCGTGAAAACCATTCCCAAACGTGTACGTGTATGTTGATTCAACACAGTAACCCAAAAGGTTAACGTGTATGTGTATGTTGATTCAAAGTGATTGAGACTTTTCATGACTTTCATCACTAGGTGAAGATAAACTTGATCAAAGCGAAACGCTTTACCAACACACGATTTCGAGATAAAATATAAGCAATGAATGCTCAACTCGAAATGTCAAATGTGTATGATCTAGTCTATATAGCATACGACTTTTGTCTCATAAGAAGTAGGAGATAGAAGAGATAGACTTTTGAGTGATAGATAAGTTCAAGTCTTCACATACCTTTTTGTTGATGAAGTTCCACAGTTCCTTGTATAGATCTTCGTCGTTGTATGATGAATCGCCATGAAGTCCTTGAGCTCGACTACACTTTTCTATCCTAGTCCGAGACTTAGCTATGTAGGCTAGAAATCAAGACTTATAGTTTTGATCACTAACATTGACAAACATGCTTGAGATAGCAACGCATGCGAGGTTGACCGAGCCATGCTCTAACAATCTCCCCCGTTGTCAATTTTAGTGACAAAACTATTAATACATATGGAATACAAAAAGATAAACTTTAGTGGATCCTATTCCATAGTCTAATCTTCAACGTTCCTTGAAATCTTCGTCCTTCCAAGTACTCCAATGATCCCAAAGGTTGTAAGTTTAGCACCATCGTTGTTGAAGATCCGTAGCTATAACAATGAGAGAAATCGAGATTCTCGATCATTATTATACAGTGTCATAGTTTTATTATATAACATCAAAGTCCAATTGTATCACCACTTTAACAATAATACTAAGGTGATATGTATCACTCCCATTAGTCAATACTCCATCTCGATCATGGAAACCACTTCCCCTTACACAATGATCCGAAAACCATATGTATTTGTAGTTTGAACTATAATATTTCTCCCCCTTTTTGTCAATAAAATTGGCTAAGGTACAAGAATGGGATCATAATGAAATTTCCACAAGAGACATTTCATGACCAAAAGAAAAATACATACCAACTTAATTTAGATGCAATCTAATAGCCGAAGCTAACAACATTCATCAAGGAGTTTTAAGATACAAGATAACCCCTATAAAATTCCACAGCCGCACTCCCCGCAAGATATTACCATTAAGCACAAGTTCAAAGGAACTATCCCCCATTTGATGCCATTCCCGAGAGAACAACAAGAGCGACCTTAATTTCGACAGAAAAGAAGGATTTTTTATTGGACACCAAAAACCATAGGAATGATTTTCTATATCCAAATCTCAACCAAATTAATCACAAGTAAACCCATGATTAATTCAATTGGAATACACAACTAAATCAAACCACGAAAGTGATTAATTTAATTGAAAGTGCTCAACATAAGTAAACTCACGGAGCTACGACTAAGTCAATCACACGGAGATGACTAACTTAACCGTTCAAATACTCAATATAAGGAAAACCTTACGGAATATATGACTACATTAACCAATAGAGCATGATTAGTATAGCCGTTCATATACTCAACATAAGGACTTGTGGAATATATGAATACTCAAATAGACTAATTACAAGAGAACCTATAATTAATCTAATTGGAAAACACAACCAAACTAATCACAGAAGTAATCAATTTAATTGTCAATTATTTTGCTCGACAAAAGAAGACTTTCGGAGCAAATAACTAAATAACCAATCAAGATGATTTATTTAGTTCAAAGATGCTCGACATAAAGTACCTTACGGAACAACCAACAAAGCTAATCACAAAGTAATCAACTTAGTTGTATCGTGCTCGACATAAGACACATTACGGAGCCTCACAGTAATACATAAGATATGGATCAGTGATGATCATTACTGTGGAATACATACAAGGATCTATTCTATTTTTCCATCACTATTTGCATAACGACATAATAGACTTTATCCTTGTCACACAAAAGATTTTTCCCTATTTTCCATCAAATAAATGACTGCATAGGTATAACTTTTGTATTTGTCAAAAGTTCATTCGTCCTTTCATCGATATGAATACCAATTTATGAACGACTTTACTTTTGACAACATATGGGACCTTCAAGTTCACAGATGCAAACAATACATATCCCATAAACAATTGCAATATCACAAAATCATAAACATTAATACTGCAATAACAATCTTTTCCCTTAGAAGGTAGAATCAATCTTTTTCGCACGAATTTATACCAAGAGTGGTTACCAAAAGCGTATAAAAATATTTCCTTAACAAAGAAGAACATACAAAGTCATTGAAGACTATGCACCATAGTTCACATGAGATGATTGTGAACACTCAAGAATATATAGCAATGTGAACTACTACCCATTCTCGAACTTCCTTATTTGTGATTCACCAACATCACTCTTGTAACAGCCACAAAATAGCTTAGAATAAGATTTCTCCAAGAATCCCAGTGCCCAAGTCCAAGAGAATAGAACAAGTGCAACGAAACGGAGCAAACACTAAAAAACAAGAGACAGGAAAAAGACCAATATTAACTCATCCAAATTCAAAAATTCTCATCTCCATTTTGAAGGGAATTCAATAAGGAAGAGAATGCAAAAAGAATGAGGTAAATCCTAGTTCGGACGAAGAAGTTACGGCCAAAACAAGTTTACCGAATATCGACGTCAAGTATGCATACGAGTTTGCGAACTTAAACCCCTGGATTTTGATTTTGAATGTTGTTATGTGTTGTAGTTTTGAAAGTGGTAGTAAAAGTTCTTTGCTCGGACTTGTAAAGATTTAAAAATACAAATATATACAAAAATATTGACAAATTGGTAGAGAGGTAATGGGACTAATGATTCGGCCAATCTTCATAACATAGGGTTCAATGATTTATTCTCAACAATAATCGCTCAAAACATATATGGACTCTTATTTTGCCAAAGTAGATTCTCAAAACATTGGTTGTAAGTGTTAAGCATGGAACGTCAAATCACCTAAGATAAGCATGACCCATCTAATCAAATAACACCCAATTTAATCAAATCATATTTCAATTAATTTTTAATGCAAAAGTCTTAAAAAAGAATTAATAAAATTACCCATGTATGAAGCTCGACCTCCTCCGTCGTCCCAGTGTTGGGGTTTAACTCATCATAGTAAAAATGCTCTCAAAATAATTATTTATTGCTCAAAAAGTGGTTTACAAATGATGAAAAGGTGTAAAACAATTGAACAGAAAAATCGCAACAGAAATAACTGTTGCAAAGGCGCTGTTCAGCTGTTACAAGAAGAACGATAAATGATAACTGCTGTCGTACAACGAACTACGACCCGCGGACATGCGTCTTAGACACCGTTGAAGAACGACGGTCTTTGGTTGTCTGTTCTTCGTGTTCTTCATCTTCATCAATGGCAGCAGCAGCAGCAGAGAGAAATCATGGTTCTCGATTCTGCAGCGTTCCTTCTCTCCTCCCAACTCTCGACAACCATTCTATTCAACCCCATAGACATATTTATACTCAAAAGCACCGAGATAATCCGAGTTAAATGCAAATAATTCTCCCTTAATGATTTTTATTTTCACGGGAATATTTTCTTTCCCTGTTCACCTTTCACGCGTCTTCTGTTAGCTACTTTCCTGTTCTCTTCTCACACGTTTGTTCAGAGCTGTATTTCCTTGTTTATCCTGGCTTGATTGGTCGAATCTTGTTGAATAAAGAAGAAAATATTCTCCCATGTTGTTACGTATCATCCAATATCCCGTGATAATCTCTCTTCCCTGTTTAACCAAGACTCGATGTTCTAGCCCAACTGGATCGAATCCATTAACCATACAATCCCTGTTTAGCCCAAGCAGGTCAATCAAAACAAAATCCAGTGATTGAATCTCGCTCAAAGCCCACACAAGATCGAACCCAAATTTCTTTCGTGAACTGCATGAACTTTCCCGCCATTTTGAATTTTCAAATCGTGAAGAAGGGTGTCCCCCTAACCGTCTGTGGAGTGAAAGTAGCAAATGCCCAACTTAGGGCCCCTTAGTAATTGGGTTGCCCCTTAACCAAAATGAGAGTCCGAATAACAAATTTCCACCGGGGATGCTCCGCATAATTTTTCGAGCCGATTTTTCCAAAATTATTTATTTCCAAAAATTACCTACAAACACGCAAAATACCATAATAAGGACGAAAACAAGTACTAACAATACAGAGAATTGAGAACAAAATAGACACATATATGCGTCTATCAAATACACCCAAACTTATTATTTGCTAGTCCTCGAGCAAAATTTATTCTTGAAAATTGACCGAGTTAATCTCGGGTGGGTTTATCAGAGGTGTACCCACAAAAACCAATACTCCAGACCCTAGCTATCTACGAAAAATCTTGGAAAGCACTAAAGAACCTCCTTGGTTGGCATACTTATTAATTACAGGAGGAAGTACCCTGATGCGAAATTCCAATTGCTGTATACGATTTTGCACTCAAGCATACTAAAATTCATATAAGTGACAGAGCTCTACTTAGATAGTTGCACGATGGACATCATACTCGGAGTCAGACTAATCATATGGATAGATTAAGAGATGGATATAGAAAAAATATAGATGGTTTTGATATTAACTAGGTGAACGATGTTTCTCATATCTGTCTGAAGGCCACTGCCAAAATAAACCTATCCTAAATGACTGAGATAGTCTGACTAATATCAAATCACTGGCATATACAAGGGAACCAGTGTTCGATAATCCTAACTCTAGGTCAACACAACTGGCATATACAAGGGTTCCAGTGGTCGACTTTATTGAATTTTATTCTATAATCCTAACCTAGAGAAACGTAGTTTTTAAAAAATAAAAATAGAAACAGAAATGAAAAGGACTCAACGAGATATGGCGAAACTATCATGTTATTTCTAACACCTGAGCTCTGTGCTTTTATGAATAGACTCTTTAGATGTTTCCATCTAATCAGATTGGTTCCTCAATTCCTACAACCAAAATGCTTCCATACACTTAGATTGGTTAGTGTCATCCTAAATACTCATAAATTTCTAGGCTCTGGAGTTTCTTTATTACAACTAAAAAGTTTCTCCCATACCCCCAAACTTAAATCTAACATTGTCCTCAATGTTCTAAAGATGAAACTAAAAGCATGAACAAGGAGAAACTGTTACCACTTGAAGCAAAAGAGATAAGGAAGGATATTACCGTGTCGCAAGAATATTGGGTTACCTCCCAAGAAGTGCTAAGTTTAAAGTCTTCATCCAGACTTAGGAAAGGATTAGTCAACTCGAACCATAAAGTAACAGTCGAAATAACTGTGGGTCTTCAAAACGAAAAAGAGCTGACCAAAGGAAACTACAATAACCCAAGAAAGTGAACAAGAAAAACATGCCCTTATCTAGTTTCCTGATTAAGATATTTATATCTAATTGTGGTTCAGGTTCAGGTTCTATGAAAGGGTCTAAATAAAATATTTTCCTCGGATGCATTTCCTCATAGGTTGGATCCAAATTATTAGGTCCTAGAGTCTGGAAAAACTCAAATAAGAACTTAGAATCACAAAATAATAATAACCTAAATAACTGAGGATCCTCTAAGTCAATCAGGTTTGACTTACATAATTGACCACAGTGAGAGTAGTGGTCATTCTTAAGCAAATGTGTCGATTCTAATTTCCTAAAGCATTTAGATCTAGTCTCACAACTTAATATTCGACACATTTGGAATATAAACGTTCCCACAGTTGGAAGAAAACTATTTGGTGGGAAAACAAAGTCAATATGGGGATCATAGCCTGGGCAAACCACATCAACCATAGGATGGGTTTCTAACGACTGAACTCCTTCATGGACATCATTAGGCTCGGGAAAACGAGTATGAAGGTAATCTTGTAAAATGGTCGAGGCACAAATATCAAGTCCTAAGTGTAGGGACTTTCTGAGAGTTAAAGGTAAGGCACTAGGGAAGTCATAATCACCCCCAAACTTAGAGTTTTCAGTGTCTCTAGATAGACCTCTAATTATTTCTTGAATTTCCGTATCTTCAGAGTCCTTAAAATATTCAAGAGATTCTTCTAAGTTATTATCAGGTAGTGCATCTTTACTCATCTCTACGGGTCTATCTTCTTCTTCCAAAACTATTGTTTCTAAGTCGCTAGACTCTAAAACAGTATTTTCGAAATGAACCCGTTCCTCTAAACCACTATCGACTTCGTAATCAAAAGGAAAAACTACATCGTCTAAAACGGCGGTATCCCTAATCAAATCCTCGTCCTTTTGAATAGGTGAATAATCATAAAAATTATTTGGATTTGAACTAGAAATAATATAATCACTATACAACTCAATTGGATTACTAGACTCCTGATCACTATGCCTACATACTTCGGATTCTTCATTACTGCTATCCTCATCATCATAGTACGAAAATGATTGAACCTTATCTAAATAAGTAGTGTCTTTTATTCTAACCTCGTCCTCTAAATTAGGCAAATATTCACTATTTACATCAAGGGTAAAATTGGAAGCACTATTTTGGAAATTTAGATCTTTTAGAGAAGTTCTATTCTGGGTCTCTAACAAAAGCTTTTGGGCCGACTCACACGAATTCCTGACGTAATCTAGGAAATCAGGTAAAGAAAGTTCACTCATTGCATTATTTTCGTCCATAACTAAGTTATTCATTTCAGAGAACTTACGTGTTGTCTCAGCTAAATTACATGTCGACTCAAGTAAAGAGGAATTAGCAGAATTTTTCTCGTATGACTGATGGTTGTGAGGATAGTGATTGGGCTCACCATGGTATGAACCATAACCTTGAAGAGTTTGGCGTTCCCAACCACTATTCCCACCATGGTAATAAAACTGATGATGTCCATATCCAAATTCGGGTCGATATTCATTGTATTGGCTTCTATCATACAAGCTCGACATTCTTAATTGCAAGGGAATTCTACACAATCACAAACAAGGCCGACTCGACTCCACCAAAACAAACCTAAAGATTTCTAGCAAACAAAAAGCATGATGGCTCCACTTAGATTGTTTCTAGACCAGCTTCTATCTTTCGAAAGGGAATTCGATGCAATTTGAACAAACCCCTCTGGAATCAATCCAAGTCAAAGTAAGTTGAATTGAGGCGAGGGAAGCTCAGTGGAGCTTTGATACCCAAGGCCTCACCGCTATCACAAGGCGGCGCAATCACGCATTCAACTCACAGAAACCATCATGAACTTAGGAGTGTTCTTAAAGAGCAACCAATATTTTTCGAACGAGTTTCCTATTAAGCTCGTTACCCTATCGGTCTCGTTCTATTCAAAATTTTAAAGCTTGGGTTCGCATTAGGTTTCGTTTTCCTAAGGCGGGCAAGAAGGGAGCGGTGATGAAATCCGAACCCTTATCTTGTTTAGGCCAGGCCTTGCCATTTACTAGGAAAATAAAGACAGTCCGGTTCGTCCTCAAACAATTATCACCTTAAGGCATACAGTAACCCGCTTGCAGGAGATACGCGGGTGTTTCGATTGGACTTACCTCCCGTACCAGACGGGCGATGAACCGTTGTCGTCGACTCGAGCCACGACTCCTATGCCGTGTGCGAACCCGAGGGGCCGAGACGATATAGTAATCGTCGTCCTTCCCTGCACACAGTTTATATAATATTTTTTTTTTAATAATAATACCCTTCCGTAGGGTTAAAAAAAGTCCAATTGTTTAAAGTCCAAAATAAATAAAAAAAAATTACAGTTTTCCTCACACACTCTAAAAAAATTACAAATTAAAAATTAAATCCTAAAATTGTCCTTTTTTTCTTCTCTTTTCGCTTTTCGCTTTAAGATTTTTTCCTCTCCAAGTCCTTAGTTTTCACTTTGAACCTGCAAAATAAAGACAAAAAGAAACGTAAAAAGGAACAAACAATTCTAAATAAAATAATAAACCTAAAAAAAAAAATCAATCTATATACAAGTCCCCGGCAGCGGCGCCATTTTGTTGTATTTTTGAAAGTGGTAGTAAAAGTTCGTTGCTCGGACTTGTAAAGATTTAAAAATACAAATATATACAAAAATATTGACAAATTGGTAGAGAGGTAATGGGACTAATGATTCGGCCAATCTTCATAACATAGGGTTCAATGATTTATTCTCAACAATAATCGCTCAAAACATATATGGACTCTTATTTTGCCAAAGTAGATTCTCAAAACATTGGTTGTAAGTGTTAAGCATGGAACATCAAATCACCTAAGCTAAGCATGACCCATCTAATCAAATAACAACCAATTTAATCAAATCATATTTCAATTAATTTTTAATGCAAAAGTCTTAAAAAAGAATTAATAAAATTACCCATGTATGAAGCTCGACCTCCTCCGTCGTCCCAGTGTTGGGGTTTAACTCATCATAGTAAAAATGCTCTCAAAATAATTATTTATTGCTCAAAAAGTGGTTTACAAATGATGAAAAGGTGTAAAACAATTGAACAGAAAAATCGCAACAGAAATAACTGTTGCAAAGGCGCTGTTCAGCTGTTACAAGAAGAACGATAAATGATAACTGCTGTTGTACGACGAACTACGACCCGCGGACGTGCGTCTTAGACACTGTTGAAGAACGACGGTCTTTGGATGTCTGTTCTTCGTGTTCTTCATCTTCATCAATGGCAGCAGCAGCAGCAGAGAGAAATCATGGTTCTCGATTCTGCAGCGTTCCTTCTCTCCTCCCAACTCTCGACAACCATTCTATTCAACCCCATAGACATATTTATACTCAAAAGCACCGAGATAATCCGAGTTAAATGCAAATAATTCTCCCTTAATGATTTTTATTTTCACGGGAATATTTTCTTTCCCTGTTCACCTTTCACGCGTCTTCTGTTAGCTACTTTCCTGTTTTCTTCTCACACGTTTGTTCAGAGCTGTATTTCCTTGTTTATCCTGGCTTGATTGGTCGAATCTTGTTGAATAAAGAAGAAAATATTCTCCCATGCAGTTACGTATCATCCAATATCCCGTGATAATCTCTCTTCCCTGTTTAACCAAGACTCGATGTTCTAGCCCAACTGGATCGAATCCATTAACCATACAATCCCTGTTTAGCCCAAGCAGGTCAATCAAAACAAAATCCAGTGATTGAATCTCGCTCAAGACCCACACAAGATCGAACCCAAATTTCTTCCGTGAACTGCATGAACTTTCCCGCCATTTTGAATTTTCAAATCGTGAAGAAGGGTGTCCCCCTAACCGTCTGTGGAGTGAAAGTAGCAAATGCCCAACTGAGGGACCCTTAGTAATTGGGTTGCCCCTTAACCAAAATGAGAGTCCGAATAACAAATTTCCACCGGGGATGCTCCGCATAATTTTTCGAGCCGATTTTTCCAAAATTATTTATTTCCAAAAAATACCTACAAACACGCAAAATACCATAATAAGGACGAAAACAAGTACTAAAAATACAGAGAATTGAGAACAAAATAGACACATATATGCGTCTATCATTATGCATACTTGGTATGTGTACCATGTAGTCCAAACATCCCGAACTATTATTTTCAAACCTAAACATTTAAGAACCTTAAACACTGATCAAGTTAGGTAAAAATGAACGATAAGCAAGATTATTATAAGTATTCTAAGGAAATAAAAGTACAAATCTTGATCAAGTTTATAGAAATACCTTTTTAGATGAATCCAATCGAATTCTTCCGCCTTACCGAACATAATCTGTGTGCCCCAATTCTTATGCTTCCCTCACTGTATACAAAGCAGGGCCTTCCTTGGTGAGGATGCACTTCCAACACAATCAAGTTGCGTTGGGGTGAGCAAAGTCTTGCTCACCACAAGTGACCTTTGGATTATCATGAAAGAGATCACTTTTAGAACCTTTCACATCCAATTCCATTTTTCCAAAAAACTTGTTAAGTTCCAACATCATGGATACTGCCTTTTCCATAGTCATGGAGTTTTCTGGAAGATCATTCCTTTTCACACTCAAAACATCATTGTCTTTCTTCGGTATCCACTTCTAAGTGCGTTTAGGAACAGTCGGAACCTTCTTCCCATCACTCTCTTCTAGAATTCTTGGAAGAGAATGGGATTGACTATTCTTTTGCAAGTTAGTCTTTCTCCAATTGGGAGCATCGGATCTTGTCTTCGTCTTTACGAAGTTATCCTTTTGATAACCATTACGATTATGAAAAGGATTCGTACGACGTTTATAGGCAAATCTAGGTCTATCATATCACTGATTCCTTTGCCTAAAGGTTGGAAAATTACAACCTGTAACGTTAAGAGGATCAGTCTTAACGTATGATCTTGGTTATGCCCAAACAAGAACATCATGAAGTTTCTCATTCCTTATACGGAAACGACATCTCCTTTCCAGGTGACCTTTATTTCCGCAATAGTGGCAAACATAAGGAATGTTCTTACCTCGATCCGTGTGTGCTAACTTTGGAGGTTGATAAACTTTTCTCTTTTGAACCTTAACTGCCGGAGAAGGTATTTCACTTTTGCCATCAGTGGAAACCTTTTGTTGAGAAGAATCACTAGCCTTGACAAATTTTACCTCTTTGCTAGTACTTGGAGCATCTATTCCCTTATAGCCCAATCTCGTGTATCACGATGATTTTTACTTGATCCTAGCATAGTGGTTAATTTGCTTGAACTAGAATTGAAATTTTTCAAGTCATCTTCCAACATCTTGATTTTATCAAGAGCAGCAGCTAAATCAGCCTCAAGGCGTTTTTCTCGAGTGAGAGAAGCGCTTTCTCTGTCGTCAAAACTTGTTTGCTGGAAGTTAAACCTTGCTTCAGATTCTGCAAGTTTCTCTTCCAACAAAAAGTACTTTTGATAAAGATTATCACATTCAAGTGACTTCATACTTAGGTTTTCCTTAGAATCCTTGAGGATCGATTCGGTAGAACGATTCGAAAAATAAACACCTGCGTAACATCTTCTCAATTTCTTGTTTTCTCGACAGAGAGGAGTCAGAAGAGGTGTGACATGAGAAGTTGTAATCTTCTTCATATTCCACGAATCCAAAAACTTAACATACTCTGAGAAGTAGCATACGATGCTAGGTTAAAAAACTGAGTTATTTAGGAAATCGATATTCATGAAATATCGTGTATACTCTATGCATGTAATGCATCGAATACAATCAATATGTATGAAGCATCCTTGTTTTAAAGCTTGACCGAATAAGTCGCGGATCAAGCGCCTTAAAATAGCATCACGTCCAACCATCTTCGAGTCATTGTTTGGAGGCTGCTTGGGCGAGCCATGCTTTGGTCGGTCACTCCTGTGGAAGAGTGGCGGACGGTGATCATCGGGATGCTTTATTGGTCGTCTAAATTTTAACCTAGGTTGTCCAATCAAGCTAGCAAAGTTGGAAGGACGAGATGGTTTGCGACTCTCATTTGCGACCGTTGATGGAATTTTAGGGTTTTTAAGAGGTGCGCAAGCATCATTCTTTTGCTCGACCAAATTCAAGCATGGACGCCATTTTTGGTGGGACCGACCAGGCATGCGTGTAGACGGCCTGCCGGTGTACAGGTCCATGATGTCTCGTCCCACGAAGGTGCGATCTAGGCCACTCAATTTGACCGGTAAAGGTGAGTGGTTGAGATTGGTTTGCGGCAGAGATCCATTGTCGCAAAAGATTTGGAAGCTGCGCGACATGCCACTTTTGGGCGTGCGTTTCGAGGCGCTCGGCCATGGTTGGCCTAGGCCGATCAGTTACACGTATAGGTGGGCCCATGGTGATCACGTTGATACTCTATGGACCTCCTTAATCTATATCTACACCCTCCATCCAAGCTGGCGAAGATGGATGGTCGTGATCAAACTGCGACAGTTATGCAATGCCGCAAACCCTAATTAGGGTTTTGAAGTAGTCATGCACGCATGACTTCGGCCAAACGGTTTGGCAGGCTATGCTCCTTCTTTGGGGAGACCGACCGTGTGGGGGCCATGTTGGGCCGACGGTGAACATATGTGTACTTGTTCGATGGCCCTACGTGCGATCTAAGCCATCCAAATATGCAGGCGAAGTTGGATGGTTGTGATCGACTTAAGACGCTAGTGGAGTTCCCACGACCCTTTAAGCATCACGCCAGCCTCACTTCGATCAAGCGTTAATTGCTCTAGGTCTAAGTCGTGAGAAAACCGATCAGGTGGGTGAGGAGTGGGCCCGCTAACGCGTGCATTAACGCTTCACTGATTAATCATGGGATGATCAAAGCCGTCCAACCAGGCTGGTGAAGTTGGACGGTCGTGATGACTTTAAGACTGCCTTGAACAGTCTAAGCTCATCGAGCTTCTTCAAAAGCAGCGCAAACAACCTATTTTAGGGCAGGCGTTTGACGTGCTGGGAGGATTTGTGTGATGTTCGACCGGCTAGGGAATAAGTGGGCCCGCCGGTGGTCATCACGATGCTCGCCTACTCTTTCCAGGGTTTGGCTAGGCTTGTTAAATTGCGTGACCAACTTGTGTGGCTGCGATCGTTTCTGAGACTGATTTGGACAGTCTAGATTTCCCTTAAGGAAATTAAGCATGCTCGATCGGGATAACCAAAGCGCGTCGATGCGAGACTCTCTCTGTCAGAGGGTGGTGTAGCCTGTGTGGGTATTCCATGCATGTCTCAATATTGGCACGGAGATTCATGCTACTCTGCTGAGAGTGAACACTCAGTCGTCATGTCATGCTAGTAATGAGAGTTCGGTTAGGAACAACACATGAAATACTGGGCTAATCATGCATTAATTAATAATGCTAAAAATTCACAGAATATTCGGGATTGTTGCTATATGCACCATTCTGGGTGAATTTTATGTATTTATTGAATTGCTTCAAATAAATGAAGTGAAGAGGTACTCATCACGGCTTTACCCTTTGCAGGATGTCGGCACACTAAATCTGTTTTTTACAATTTTAGCCCTGAACTAAAATCCACCATCAATATTAAGTCCCATGCCTACCGCATAATGGTTACACTATTGTGGGGTAGGCATTAGATGGTGACAAATAAAAAGAAATTCACAGAAGATGTTTCAGCGCGTGTTACCAGGATGGAGTCTGGCTCGTTCCTTCGGAGAGATGCATTTCCTCTTACTGCATGGTAACTGCCATCAAATATTCGATAAACATCCACTGATCGTTATCTCGCATCTGTAGCCTTTGCAGACGGCAAGTGAAGACTCCTTTTCTTCTCGGGATCATGTTAACTTGTGAAATATAAAGAAAGCTCTGAAACTCCTCCCATCGCAAAACCGTTATCTCCTCTATTCCAGGTATTTCTCCAGGCTTATCAGATCTTCTGATTGATCATGATGATTTTTTTATGCATATATATATATTGATCCAATCATAACCTCTTCCTGCAGAATCTCATGGAGGCTGCTGGTGATGACTACTCTGGTACCTCTACGGAAAGAAGATTCGAAGTCAACAAACCTGAGGCTGACGCGTTTGAGATGGTGATGGCTAAAATTGATGTCCCATTTCACGAGGCTGGCTGTGTTATACAAGGCATGTCAATTCTGCATCTACACATCGCTCGAAACGCATTCAAACTCTCTTGGATTCAATCGACGAAGAAGAAATAAGGAGACACGATGAAGCATTGATATCATCGGTAAGCGCGAGGTCTGAGAGGTTTACGGCACGGCTGAAGAGGCGAAGAGTTGAACATGAACGCCTGTATGGGCTGTCGTAGGCTCAACAAATTATTAAATATATTTCCCACTAATTAACTGGTAATATAGCGGTAGTAAGAGAGGTTCCCACAGAGAGCTGTGTAATTGATAGGTTATTTGATCAGCAAAATAAAGTAAATAACAAAGGGGGGATTTGGTTTTAAGATTAATAAAAATATAATAATAAAAGAAAGATGATCAAGGAATCCTTCGCGGTTACCAAGCAATAACTGGATTAATATACTTATCTATTGTTCATAAGAACCATTCATCACCAACCGTGGAATAACATCTAGATCAGTGTTATCCCCAAAACTCCTTTTACCACGGATATGGAAGCTCTCCAATATCAGATTCTATTCAACTGAACCACTAAGTAGTAGCTCACTCAAGGTGTAATCCAATTGAACGCTTTAAGCTTTGTGAATTAGGTTGATCCCAGTAGTTAAACTCTTAGCTCAAGGCTTACTTGATGGTGTTAACTTCACACACGATTGCTACACAGAATCCCTCTGTAAGGTCTCGCAATTTTTACTTGTGTAGATAGTTAATCGACGATTACTTATCTCATAACTTCTACTAGGAATTGAACAATCAATATACTGATCAAGTAGGCCTCCCAAATCAATATAAGAATCACCCATAAACCCTAGATATGGTAAAGACAAACGATGATGATAAGAACTCTCAATAGATTTGTATTATTAATAAAGCTTCATGCTTAGAACATTGAATTCATACTTAATCAACAAATGATTTAGCTACTCATATTACAAAGAAGATGAAGAATGGTGGTTTCCCCCTAAAGGGGTAAACCCTAGGTTTTTGATGTAAAACTTGTGATATGAGATTCAATGATATTTTTACATAACCTAATATCTTTTTATAGGTTTACATTGCTTGGTATACAGTATTTAGTTAGGTTTAGGAACCCGACCCGAAAATATGACCTAACGACTTCAAATGTGCCCTTAGGCCTTCCAAGGTGTGAATACACGTTTCCCATTTGATAAGTTCGCGTACCCAGTCCGCAAACTTCAAATTCCAGCAGATATTTTCGGAAATAAGTCTGCGAACTCGGTTCGCAAACCCAGTTCGCGGACTTCACTGTCTTCGGTATTCAATGAAAACTGTTTTGGCCACAACTTCTTCATCCGAACTCGGAATGCCCTCATTCTTTTTGCATTCTTTTTATATTTAAATTATCTTAAAGATGATGATGAGAAATAATTAATTTGAATGAGTTAAGATCGGTATTTGTCCTGTGTCTTGATTATGAGCGTGTTGCTCCTTTTCGTCGCACTTCTTCCACTTCTCTTGGACTTGGGCGCTTGGATACTTGGGATACTTCTCTTATTAGCTCTTTTCAGAACTTTGTAGTTCCTTTTTGGAAGATTTACCTAATAGAGACAAACAAGAGAAAGCAATGGTAATAATACGAATACATGCAAGAATAATAGCTAAAACAAGTATGGAATGGACACTAAAATCATATGAATTATGGACTTATCAAATTCCCTCACACTTAGATTTTTCTAGTCCTCGAGCAAACTAAATAAAACTAATCCTAAATACAACAACTCCATGTCGTGAGGATACGGTTACTCTTAGCATGAATAACATGCCTTTAAACCCCTAGGTGTCCCTAGTGGACGAGTTATAGTCTCGTGAGTGTTTAGGTATACCCACAAAACCTACTCCAATCTCTCGCCTTGGAAGAACCACTAAGGATAGACACAAAGTAGAAAGCCAAATAATTAGCTTGCGTATGTTATTTAGCTGCAAACATCCCACATACATTCCAATCATCACACATTAGCAATTACTTATGTGTGACATTCAACCTGTTTGCAAAACTCCACTAAGATAGTCATTGTACTTGTTGCAACGTTTTTCACAACACTCGCATACTGAAATCACATGGATATATAAGAAAATGGAAATAGAAAAGTGAAGTGTGCAAATGTTGACTTAAATGAAAGATGTTACCCACAATACTCGTATGAATGTCGTCAAAGGATATATATTTATAGCACACTAGTTGAGAGAAGCACCCATTTAACTCGACCACATGATTAGATACTCTAAGCGCATGTTCCTTTTCAGAAAGTACATGATAGTTGCCTTGGATCCTGCACTCCACGCTTGCTTAGGTGAAGGAGACAGGGACAACGTTTCACACATACTGCTATCAAAGTGTCAAGAACCTCATCAATAGTCTTTTTGACTTGCTATATAATGATGATATGGTTTTTGTTTTCATCGACTATGATTAGTCCGAAATTCCGGACCTATCATTTATTAGTAATGTCGATAAAAGAAGAGGAGCCTTATTTATATATAATTTTTTTTCTTTTTCGGCTCACTCTTTACTCTTTACGAGTGTAAGACAATTGTCTTATGGGGCTTTTATATAAACTCAACCAATGATTACCTTGCTACAACATCCACGCCAGTATCTGGATCCCACCAAATCACTTTAGAGAAACATAAAACTGCAAAAATAAAAGGAAAGTGATTCAGTAATGATTAATTGTGAGGATGACTCTTTCAAATGACTACCATAGCTTAGTTTCGCATTCAATTATGAACATATATATTTAAGGATTGAAATATATGGAACTTAATCTATAGCTTGAAGAACTGTTTCAACCTTAAAAGGTGTAGTGTGTCATCCAAAATAGCTCATAAGTAACTCCAAAATATGAAGTCTCAAGAATGCAAGAAATCAAAGAGTATGATTATTTGTTTTTTATGCAAACCAAACATGCTTAACTACTCCCCCACACTTAAACTCAACATTGTCCTCAATGTTTAAAACCGAAAATTCTGATTTCTGACATAACAGCCCTGAAAAACTCAAAAAATGTACAAATGGGTAGGGAACTAGGAAAAACATCCTAACCTAAAGTTGTTCACCTACATCTTTTATATGACTTGTAAAAATTTCACAGTGTTTCGATAAACGGTCTGACTTTTATGACCTCCGGACTGACTGACAAGCAATCTGAAAAATTTCTGGAAAAATTCCGAAACTCAAATGTCCAGGCCTATCGCTCCAACTTAAAAGACTACGAATTCAAATTTTCTTTTTGGAAAATAAATGTGTGTCTTTACTATTTAAAATTTGGGGTCAACCACTCAAATCGGACTCCGTATGAAGTCTCGAGAGCTATTTTGGTAACAACTGCGCAGTCAGAATTTTCTGACGAGAATTCATCAGAACTTTCATTATAGATATTGGCTTTGTAAAATATATGATGGGAATGCAAGATATGATATGAAAAACTAAGAAAATTAAAAACAAAAGGGATAAAGATACAAAACCGATGGGTTTCCTCCCACACAGTGCTTGTTTAACGTCGTCAAAGCCCGACGTTATTGTTATCGTCCGTACACCAACAATCTGAAAATTTGGTAATCCTTCCAAATAACAATCTGAAATTCCATTAATAACTTCAAAATAACATTAGCACAAAATATAAATATTGAATCTATCACTTTATTGAAGTTTCCCCACACTTAGTCCTTTCTACACTCGAAAGTGGATAAAGAACATAGAATTCGGGAACTTCAAAAGGTTCCTCAGCTTGGTGAACCTGCACAATACTCGAATCAAACAAATTAAGTGGTGGATACTTAGAAGAAAAATAATCCGTTAAAACTTTAGAAGCACACAACTCTAATCCTAAGTGAGGTATTTTCTTAAAAGTTACGTTAACAACTCTTTGAGTAGCTACTTCGATTAGAGGAAAATGATTAATAAATATAGAATTATGCAAAGGATTAGACAAACCTTGTTTCGGATCCTCATTCGTAATTAACAGTGAATTATTTACCTCAAGTATATCGTGTTCCTCTATCGAACTATTATTATTTAGCTCAATTGGGTCTTCCACGACTTCAATCAATTTGGTTTCATTCTCAATCTCAATCTCTTCAACAACCTCGTCATCAGAATCAGAATCCTCTCCTAAAACATTTAGTTGATTGATGCAACTCTGAATTTCTTCGTTTGAATACATTACATCATTTATAACAATAGATATGTCATACCCAATCTCCTACTTTTGAATAGGCGAGTGATCGTTATTATGATCAGGAGTTGGAATAATCGTATCATTGTTGCTAGAACTTTCCAAAGGTTGCTCATCTTCATCAGAATCTTCGTCAACCTCATCATCTTCCATATCCCAACGACGTTGAAGTTCGGTTCGTATGGCTCTATCAATTTCTTGAAGAGTCTCTACTGATGCTCCAGATTTTTCTACCTGCTCGTATTGCGTAAAATTTTTTCTGAGATTGACACGCCTAGTCCGTATCTTTTCTTTTGGAAAGAGTGAAGGAAAAGAACGATAAAGAGGAGTGGGTGTTGATTCAATATCATAACTCCCTTTCGTCTGCACATTACTAGAAAACAATTTATCAGAAGCATAGCTATCCTTCCATCCTCGTGATTGTTCACTTACATGCCCGTCATAAGGTTGTTGACATGTATGAGAATATCCATAAGGTTCCGTGGGATAATGATCATGGCCAAAAGATTGGTTTTGATTATACCCATAGGATGGTTGGTAGTTATCATATTAATGAGATTGAAAACCATATTGATTACCACTTTTATATGTTGATTGACCTTGTGCTTCGTACATGTTATTTCCGTAAGGAAACATGACGACTCACAATAAAAAGAAAATCAAAATAAAAATCTAAAAAAATAAAAACAAGCTAAACAAATAACAAATCAATAAGCAACTGCTCCCCGGCAGCGGCACCAAAATTTGTATGGGCTGTCGTAGGTTCAACAAATTATTGAATATATTTCCCACTAATTAACTGGTAATATAGTGGTAGTAAGAGATCGTTCCCACAGAGAGCTGTGTAATTGATAGGTTATTTGATCAGCAAGATAAAGTAAATAACAAAGGGGGGATTTGGTTTTAAGATTAATAAAAATATAATAATAAAAGAAAGATGATCAAGAAATCCTTCGTCGTTACCAAGCGATAACTGGATTAATATACTTATCTATTGTTCATAAGAACCATTCATCACCAACCGTGGAATAACAGCTAGCTCAGTGTTATCCCCAAAACTCCTTTTACCACGGATACAGAATCCCTCCAATATCAGATTCTATTCAACTGAACCACCAAGTAGTAGATCACTCAAGGTGTAATCCAATCGAACGCTTTAAGCTTTGTGAATTAGGTTGATCCCAGTAGTTAAACTCTTAGCTCAAGGTTTACTTGCTGGTGTTATCTTCACACACGATTGCTACACAGAATCCCTCTGTAAGGTCTCGCGATTTCTACTTGTGTAGAGAGTTAATCGACGATTACTTATCTCATAAGTTCCACTAGCAATAGAACAATCAATATACTGATCTAGTAGGCCTCCCAAATCAATATAAGAATCACTCATAAACCCTAGATATGGTAAAGAAAAACGATGATGATAAGAACTCTCAATATATTTGTATTATTAATAAAGCTTCATGCTTAGAACATTGAATGCATACTTAATCAACAAATGATTTAGCTACTCATATTACAAAGAAGATGAAGAATGGTGGTTTACCCCTAAAGGGGTAAACCCTAGGTTTTTGATGTAAAACTTGTGATATGAGATTAGATGATATTTTTACATAACCTAATATCTTTTTATAGGTTTACATTGCTTGGTCTCCAAGTATTTAGTTAGGTTTAGGAATCCGACCCGAAAATATGAACTAACGACTTCAAACGTGCCCTTAGGCCTTCCAAGGTATGAATACACGTTTCACATTTGATAAGTTCGCGTACCCAGTACGCAAACTTCAAATTCCAGCAGATATTTTCGGAAATAAGTCTGCGAACTCGGTTCGCAAACCCAGTTCGCGGACTTCACTGTCTTCGGTATTCAATGAAAACTGTTTTGGCTACAACTTCTTCATCCGAACTCGGAATGTCCTCATTCTTTTTGCATTATTTTTATCTTTCAATTATCTTAAATATGATTATGAGAAATACTTAATTTTAATGAGTTAAGATTGGTATTTGGCCTGTGTCTTGATTATGAGCGTTTTGTTCCTTTTCGTCGCACTTCTTCCACTTCTCTTGGACTTGGGCGCTTGGATACTTGGGATACTTATATTCTTAGCTCTTTTCAGCACTTTGTAGATCCTTTTTGGATGATTCACCTAATATAGACAAATAAGAGAAAGCAATGGTAATAATACGAATACATGCAAGAATAATAGCTAAAACATGTATGGAATGGACATTAAAATCATATGAATTATGCACTTATCAACGCCCTCCGAATGAAGTATAAAGACCCTGGATGCCCCACCATATCTTGTACAATTGGTAATCACATGGTTTATAAGTCATTACTTGACTTAGGAGCTAGTGTTAACTTACTTCTGTACCATGTGTACACCCAGCTAGGTCTTGGAAAGTTGCAGCCGACTAAAATGACATTGCAATTAGCTGATAGGTCTGTCAAAGTCCCTCGTGGTGTCATAGAGGATGTTCTGATTGAGGTTGATAAGTTTATTTATCCAGTGAATTTCGTTGTTCTAGATACTCAACCTGTTCAGGACCCCACTGCTCAAATACCAGTGATTTTAGGTCGCCCATTTTTAGCCACAACTAATGCCGTCATCAACTGTAGGACCGGACTTATGAACATATCCTTTGGTAATATGACCACTGAACTAAATGTCTTTAATGTTAGTAGACAACATTTTGACGATTTAGAGGAAGTGAATATGATTAGTACTTTAGTTTAGGATCTAGTGGTCAGGATAATTGGGACGACAATTTATTGGAAGATTCTTTGGATGAATTTGATGAGATTCTCTTAAGTCATTTAGGTGACCAAACTGTTGAACTAGAAGAAGCTCTCGAGTACTTTAAAGACTCTACAGACCCTGAAATTCAATCCATAGTGCTAGGTCTTACAGAGAGTAATAATGACCCTAAGTTTGGGGGTAATGAACTAGAAGAAGCTCTTGAGCATTTTAAAGACTCCGAGGATCCAAAAATCCAAGCAATAGTTAGGGGTTTGTCTGAGAGTAGTGATTACCCTAAGTTTGGGGGTAGTGATAATTCTAGTGATTGTCAAGTTTCCCCATTAGAAGTTCTTAACTTGGGACTAGATCTTTTTGCGTCTGAGGTATTACTTGAGTCTCTTCCAAATACGCAACCTGATCCTCCTGATACTGTCCAGGAGGAAATCCATCTATTAGAGACCAGTTGTTCAAATGAGTATATTAGTCAAGACACTCATATGAATCCCAAATGGGCGTCGTAGAAAAACGCAGTTGTCATGCAAGAAATTTTAGATCAGGTTGTGCTTTGTCTGTTTATTTTTCTAATCCGGTGCAGTTGTCTCATAATTGTGGCAGTTTTATTTGGTATTGTTGATCTACAGTTGTTTCGGCTATTGATATATGATTTAAAAGGTAATTAGCCATTTTTGGGGTATTTGACGTCTGGATGAAGACTTTAAACTTAGCACTTCTTGGGAGGTAACCCATGCTCATGCAACACGGTAATATCTTTCCTTAACTCTTTTTCTTCAAGTGGTAACAGTTTCTCCTTGTTCATGATTTTAATTTCATCTTTAGAACATTGAGGACAATGTTAGATTTAAGTTTGGGGGTATGGGAGAAACTTTTAGTTGCATTATTAAACTCCAGAACCTAGAAATTTATGCTTATTAAGGATGGCACTAACTAATCTAAGTGGATGAAAGCATCTTGGTTGTAGGAGTTGAGGAACCAATCTGATTAGATGGAAACGTCTAAAGAGTCTATTCATAAAAGCAAAAAGCTCAGGTGTTACAAATAACATGGTAGTTTCGCCATATCTCGTTGAGTCCTTTTCACTTCTGTTTTTTTTTCTTTTTAAAAATATGTTTCTCTAAGTGATTAGGTGGGGCTCATGAATCAAGTTGTTACCACTGCTAGGGTGAAATAAAGTGATTGAGTTACTAAAAAAAAAAGACCATACCAATCAGATCAAACGAAATAATTCTCAAAAATAAATAAAAATTTACACTTGGATGGCAATATGTGTGTGTTCTCCCTGTCTCCGTCGCCTAAACAAGCGTGGAACGCAGGACCCACGGGAATTACCATGTAATCTGCTGACAAGAAGCATGCGCTTGGATCCGCAAAATCTAATCATGTTGTTAAAAAAATGAAAAATTAAAAGTTTATTATTATTCAATGTAATTGACCGCTGGTTCCCTTGTATATGCCAGCTGAGTTGATCTAGAATTAGGATTGTCGACCACTGGTTCCCTTGTATATGCCAGTTGTGTTGATATTAGTCAGACCAGTATCTCAGTCCATTAGGATAGGTTCATCTTGGCAGTGGCCTTCAAACAGATATGAGAAACACCGTTCACCTAGTCAACATCAAAACCATCTATGTTTTTCTATATATCCATTTCTTAATTTATCCATGTGATTTGTTGACTCCGGATATTGATGTCCATAGTGCGACTATCTGAGTAGAGCTCTGTCACTTATATATGAATTTTAGTATGCTTGAGTGCAAACTCGTGTATAACAATTGGAATTTCGCATCAGGGTACTTCCTCATGTAGTCAATGAGAATATGCCAACCAAGGAGATTCTTTAGTGCCTTCCAAGGTTCTGTGTAGATAACTAGGGTCTGGAGTGTAAAGGTTTTGTGGGTATATCTCTTGTAAGCCCTCCCGAGACTATAACTCGGCCACTAAGGACACCTAGGGGTTTAAAGGCTTGTTGCGTAAGATAAATGCAACCAACGATGCCTGCGACAGTGAGTTAGGATTTTATTTCTAGATTTGATTTGCTCGAGGACTAGCAAATAATAAGTTTGGGGGTATTTGATAGACGCATTTATGTGTCTATTTTGATCTCAATTGTATGTATTGTTAGTGCTCAATTTTTATTTATTATGGCTTTTTATGTCTTTATAGGTGTTTTTGGAGAAATAAGGTCGTGCGAAAAAAGTTGCTCGAAAAGTGGTGTTTGTACCCCTGGGAGGTATTACGAAAAGCACGTAGGGAACGCGTTAAAAGCACCAAGAAAAGTGGTGTTTACACCCATCAAATGGATAAGGGGCACCTCATTTGCTAAGGGGTACCCTATCTGTTATTTGCACCCCATCAGTGGTTACGGGGCGTCCATCTCCTTCCACGTTTCAAAAACAGAAAAAGGCGGGAATTTGAATGTTTAACTGCGAGCTTTCTGGATTCAGTTTGCACGAGATATAGTATGGATTTTGGTCGGGAATGATTTGATACAACCTTTATGCACCGAAACATGGTCGTTAGAAGTCTCAAACTTGATAAAAAAGGAAATTTCGGCCAAACATGGAGATGAAGCTATTCACGATATATTGGTGTGGTATATTTGGAAAGGTTGAAGAGTTTTGGGAGAGTTAAAACACATAATAACTCTCTTACCATAACAACAAGGTTACGTACGTGTTTGGGAATCAAAAACAGGAATTAAATCTTCATATATTTGTTAGTTTCCGAAAACAGGGGAAGGAAAGAATACCGTGACTTATTCTTGGAATCTGTTTAAGTAAAGAAGGTTTGTTTGTTTCGTAGGTAAAGGGATATAATATCTTTCCAGAGATTCGAATGTATCTTAGAAAGAGTTTGGGAAGCTTAGAAAATCTACATGAGCCGCGTAAGAGAAGAAATAAAAAGGGAAACTTCCGAGACTTTCGAGTGAAGAAAACAAGAATTTAATCGAGTTATCATCGGCCGGTGGTGGATATATAAGGAGGGGAAAGTCCAAGGAAGTGTGATCGAGAGTTTGGGGTAGAGCATAGGCATAAAATCACGCTGCAAGAGAAGTTGCAGCAGCAGCAGGTGAAGAGGAAGAAGAAGAGTTGTAGATGACAGAAAAGAGGCGTCGTTCTCAAGAACACGAAGAACAGACACATACATACAGTCGTTCATCTTGCTACACAAAAGATTTATCGTTATCTGTAACAGCAACTTTGTAACACTTACAACCGTTGCAATTTCACTGCTTTATTATTTTTCACCTCTTGTAAACACTTTTTGAGCTATGAATATTAATTTTGAGCGTGTTTCCAACATGAGGAGCTAAACCCCAAAACTGGGATGACGGAGGAAGCCATATTTCATGCATGTGGTAATTATATTTAATTCTTTTATGAGTTTTTGCATTGATTATTAATTGTTTTATGGTTTTTATCGAATGGTTTTGATTTCATTGATGGGTTATGCTTAGCTTAAGTCTTTTGATATCCCATGCTTTCGATTTACAGTCATTGCTTTTCAAAAATCTACTTTGGCAAAGAATAAAGAGTCAATATTTATTATTAGTTGAGCTATAATTGTTTGGAATAGATATATGAATCGCATGAATGAGTTATATGGTGGAATCCTAATTCCCAGTCATCTCTCAATATTGTCATCATCCTTTGTTTTATTTGCTAGATTAATTCTATAATTTAAGTCTAAAATCAACTTCACAAGTCCGAGAATCAAACCCCTTTCTTACCACTGTAAAAACTACATCACTTCCCCCCCTTTTCGTTCCCAGTTCTCTTTTTTTTTTGTGGATGTAAACCCTAGTCGTAGCTTTCATGAACTTAGGAAATTTATCCCCATATGAATGACATCTCTTTGTTAGCAATATCGTAATGAGCTTTAAAAGTAGCGTCCATGATAACATTACTTGAATTATGAGTAAAGAATTATGAACGCGGCCGTTTGCTTTTTATTTTTATTTTTTTTTGCAAAAGACCTAGCCTTAGTTTTCAACTGCGGCTGTAGTACCCATGGTGAAATTTTTTTTCTTTTGTTTGAGGGGTGTAAGTCCCCACTCGAGCTAGCTGTAGGCGTAAACTGGCCGTGGGCGTGTATCCCGCGGCCAAAGGACCTTGCTGTGAGCATAATCCGGTCGTGTGCGTATATTCCGTGGCCAAAAGTGAATTTCAATGAATATGGATTCCATCATTTCTATTAGGTCGTTACCCACATGACTCGATTCCTGAGCCTCGACCATTGGTTGCGTCGAATTCAATAAGAAGTTATGTGTGTGACCCCTTTTTGGCATGAAGTAGTGACTCTTTTCCGTTTTGCTGCATTGTAGTTAGTTGAAAGTGAAAATAAGAGATTTTTGTTAAGATGTCACCTGGAAATATTTCTGCCGCTAAGCTGGGAGGCGTTGAAAACTCCAAAAATATGCCAAACATTGATGACGAGATCTTCGTCGTGCCATATCCGAACATTAAGACTCATCCTGTCCATAAGATAACTCTCCTCACAGGTTCAGAGAATGAAAAGGCTACTCCGTCAGTTTCTCCGGTGCGTGTGATGAGGTTCTGTCTCCAAAAGAAAGAGTATCAAGCTTCTCCTATTGATTTCAAAATTTTCCACAACCCGTTACGCTCTTATGAAGGATGGATTAGGCATATGCTGAGCAATGAACGTATCAAGAATAACCTGACTAAAACACAAGTTATTGAAGCTGTCATGGCGTCTGCAACACTTCATATCAGGAAAGATGCTGCAGGTTTGATCACTTTCATTTCTCGATGGTGTCCTTCTATGCACACGACCATATATAGATGGGGAGAGATGACCATCACTTTAGAGAGTGCAGCAGTTCTGCTGAGTCTTCCGATTGCGGGGAATCTTGATGTTGAGTTGTCTGCTGAAGAAGAAGTGATATTCACGACTCTAGTGAATAAGGCAGAGGGATATGATCCTAAGAATAATGATGAAAAATGCTTTTATACTTGGTGGGTGTCTGAATGGTTTCCCACAAAACCGAAAGTAGGCCAAGTGTTGGATGATGAACTCAGTGTTGCCGCATTTTTGTGCTTGTGGCTATCCAGAGACGTTTTTGATGATGTCTCTGGTGAGAAGACTATAATACGGAAACTCGTTATGTTTGCTATTAAACTGGCGAAAGGTGTAGTCCTCCCCCTAGGCAGCTTGTTCCTTGGGTCTTTGTACTCTCATATGGATTCTCTGGCAGCGGATATGTACGCTTCCAACGGCTACATGAAGGTGGAGTCGCATATCCATATTGCTTTTCTCCAGGCATGCTTATGGGAGCACTTTAAAGGTTATGCTCCTGTCCCTGCAGCTTCGTTCTCCAGTTTATATGGGGGTTCCAGAATACTTCGTTGGCAGAAGAGGCGCCCAGAACCTGGGTTGAAGCTTATTGATTTTTTCGAAAACGTGTTTGCCATAGATTTCCGTCCGTGGGCCCCGATTCATTCTTCTGTGGTTCAGCCAAGAACCTTTGCCGCCGCTCCTGACATAGTGTTGAGCACGGATGGAGCAGATATGAGTTTTGAAGAGATCATATTTATGCGAAGCTGCATGCCGGGATATATTCCGTCTTTCTTCAATGGATCCTTTACTGTAGTTCCGTACAATATTGACATAGCCGCTCGTCATATGGGATTTGATCAGGGAATCCCGTTTGATCGCCCTCATCTCATGGAAGTTCCCTAATTTCGCCAAACTCTCCAGTTTCATGGAATTTCCCTTACATCAGAGAAAAATACATAAAATCACATAAAACTGGGAAAAGCATGTGGGACCGCGTGTCAGCCGGCCGGCCATGCCCTAGCCGTGGCCGGTCCCACACCTTATGATTCCTTTTTTATTTATTATTTTCATCATCTCATGTATTTTTGTCGGTTTCAGCAAAACCATGGATTTTGCATATTTTCTCCAAATGTTGCTCAAACGTGCATCAGAAAATGTCAAAATTCTCAGGACTGAAGCACAGACACTATGGTGACACGGGCACATCCCCTTGACCGACCAAGGGTGACCCTGAGGCTTGCAAACAGCTGGTCCCGCATGTTTTAATGATTTCAATCTAATTTGCTCAGTTGCTCATATTAGGTTCGAACTCTTTCCAAACAATTGGAAGTTCGCTCAAACGACCATCTACTGGTCCCACGACCATCAAGAGCCGGTCTCATGACCTCTTGGTTAGCCCCTCATATTTTCTACATCAGGTTTTATGAGTTGTTGCTCACACGAGCATTATTTCAGTAAATGATTAAACCAGCATTTAATCATTCTTTCACCAACTGGTCCTCAAGAGACTTTGGTATTTTTTGCTCATTCGAGCATCTAGGCGTTATATGGTGAACCCGTCATCCCATGTAGGCGGTCCCGTGTTGATTTGCAATAAATTATCATTTCGGTAAAATTAGGGTTTTGAATCCAGAGCTCTGCAGAAACGTGATTCTGTGCAGATTCGAACACTCTGATAATTTTATGTTGATTCCATGATTGATATGCATATTTATTTTGCTCGACCCAGCAGTCAGTAACTTAAATTGATACTTTATTTGGTCCAGCTACCAACAATTCATCAAAAGAACAATATTCGCTCAGACTAGCAATATTTGCTCAAATCAAAGAATATTGGTTCAACTACCAATATTCAACAATTTAGCAACACAGTTTTGCTCATCTTAGGTTATAATGATACCTCGTCTCAGCACACACATTAAATTCATGAGTTTCGAAACATTTGCTAATCGTGTTCAACTCAGCGCTACATGGACTCATCGTCCCATAAAGTCAGCAACTGACTCCACAATCACGAGATTTCAATCGTGTCACATGGGGGGATATTAACTAGGGTTTTGGTCTGGCGGTCTACAACACGTGTGTTCACCCACGACGAGAATGTGAGCAAGTTGTGCAATCAGTTGGAAGAGTCAGCAAAGTGGTGGGTGGAAAGTTAACCAAGTCTCCGCACGATGAGTAATTGGTTTTAACACGATTTCCCCATTTCCCACTCTCTGATTCCAGCAACTGTCAGACTTCATGGGATCATGGTGTTTTCAACTCCGGCATTATAAAATGTCTCTGAATCCTGATTGAAGAAAAGAGGTTTTTCGAACAATCGAACAACATTCGCCAAAACGAGCAATTTCTCATCAAAGTTCATACAGACAATCTTTCGTCCACACGAACTCACAGAAATTACTCTCAATTGAGAAAAATTCAATCATTCAGAGCATTTTCACGCTGAATTCACAACACACCTACAATCTCAGATCACCATTGATCTCACGCATTTCTCAGTTTCCCTCCTACAGATCAACCAATCCTCTCTTGTGACTGAATTGACTCTGGAACGGCCATTGTTATTGGTTTAGGCTGGGGTCTTACAGATTGATCTCTCGAACTTAAAGCACTCCCTTCTTGCAGTGCATCTGTGTGAGATTCAACATTTCGCTCGGTTCAAGGAGTCTCCACACGGTCGACTCTTCAATTCCGTAAAAACCAGCAAATCGTTTTTTCCCATTCACAGATTGGCGACCACAGTGAGAGATTAATCTCTCGGTTGCAATCTCATTTTCACAAGATGGTTGGTATTAGGACTAATTCAACTGATCCAGACCCAATCCAGAATCTTTCAAATGGCAGGATTCCTCATGTTACACCTGACGACACGGAAGGCAGAGGAACCCCGACTCTGGCAGAGCTATCTCAAATTATGGAAGTCCACATCAGGAACATGGATCTGATGAAGAACACGATATCACATACTCAATTTTCTCATCAAGCTGACATCTGAGTTGGGAGGTGTCTCTGCTTCGGAAGTCCCAACACTGGGGACTGGTTCAACGCCTGACCCTCAAATCAACAGTTTCACTACTTATGAAAAGCCGGTGGGTCAAGAGGTTGCACAATTGATTGAAAATTTGTGTGAACTTTTACACTTTTCCAGGGAACAGCGTACTGAAACGTTTGCCGCACTCAACCAGATATCACCCGACGTACAAATAACTTTACCAACCCCAGCAGTTGAAGAAGTATCCCTGGTATCTGAATATTCAATCGACAACATCACTTTTGGAGAGGAAGATCGCATTGCAGACGAAGGGCATAATCGCGCGTTGTATGTGACTGGCTTCATCAAAGGCACCGAATTTAGAAGGGCTCTTGTCGACACCGGTGCTTCCATCAATATTGTCACTATGAAGACTCTTAGAATGGCCAGATTCCCACGAGGTAAAATCATTCGCCATCCCATCCTAATGACATGATTTGAAGGAAGCCAAAGCCACACATATGGATACGCGTACATAGATTTGAGGTATGACCAATTCAATCAAAGGTGAAATTCCACGTGATCGAGCAAGAGCCTGACTATCACCTGATACTTGGGCGACCTTGGCTCCATGACAAAAAGTTGGTTCCATCAACCTACCATCAATGCATGAAGGCCTTACTCAATAACAAGATCGTCCGCATAGCTGCTTCATCATCTCCTTATGCTCTGTCTTACGATGCTGAATTCATCGAATCCCAGAGCGCCCCTGAACCTCCTAAGAAAATCTATACTACTCCACTTCCAAGTTGGAAGGCAATTGAGGCATCCGCATCATCACCATCTTCGGAAGCGGAACCATTCGAATCGCCTGCTACATCGTTCAAACGCCGAAAAGATGAAACTACGATGTCAGGATCCAATTTTATGACCACTCATGACGCAAAAGGAAAGGTTATTTATCAGCGACGCAAAGATTAGCAATTAATAGGGGAGATTGATCAAGAGTCTCCCCGCACTGGTGAATCGTGTCAGAATGAACAACTACCCGATGATGAAGTTCAGGAAGCTCCACAACAGTTGAAAGATGGAACGAATTCTACCACTGATGATCTTGAGACGGTTAACATCGGCACAGAGGAAGATCCAAGACCGATCTTGGTCAGTTCTGCGCTATCATCGGAAGAGCGTGCAGGTCTGGTAGAGCTATTGAAGGAGTATCGGGATATATTTGCTTGGACGTATGAAGAAATGCCTGGCCTGGATGACAAACTGGTCACTCACTGTATACATATCATTCCCGGCTCCAAGGCTGTCAAACAACCACCCAGGCAGTTCAGGCATGAGGTCGAGGAACAAATCAAGGACGAAATTCAAAAATTGCTGGTAGCAGTATTTATCAAGCCTATTCAGCATCCAACCTGGCTGGCTAATGTCGTCCCAGTTAAGAAGAAAAATGGCCAAATCAGATGTTGTGTAGATTTCAGAAACCTAAATAAATGCTGCCCGAAGGATGACTTTCCTTTACCCAACATTGATATGCTCGTTGATGCAACCATCAGCCACGGTATGTTCTCATTCATGGATGGTTACAGTGGGTACAACCAAATCAAAATGTTCGAACATGATGCCTCCAAGACCGCGTTCCTCACTCCCATTGGGAATTTTGATTACACTGTGATGCCCTTTGGGTTGAAGAATGCTGGCGCCACCTACCAACGAGCCATGACAGCAATATTTCATGATATGATGCACAACCAAGTAGAAGATTATGTTGACGATGTCGTGGTGAAATCGAAAGATCGAACATCCCATCTAGAAGTTCTGAGACAAGTCTTTGAAATATGCAGAGAATACAAGTTAGAAGATGAATCCTCTAAAATGCGCTTTTGGATTTTCTTCTGGAAAGTTTCTGGGATTCTTGGTCACTGCCGAAGGGATCAAAGTCGATCCGGACAAAGAGAAATCCATCTCCACCATGCCTCCTCCACGCACTGTGAAGGAACTGCATAGCTTCATGGGTAAGTTGAATTACATCAGACGTTTCATACCAAGATTGGCTCAACTTATTGCTTCGTTCACCCCTCTGCTGAAGAAGGGAGCGAGTTTCACGTGGACGGATGTTCAGCAGGAATCATTTCATAAAATACAACAGATACTTTTATCACCTGCAGTCATGAGGTCTCCAGTGCAGGGTCGACCGTTGATATTATACACAGCCTCCAGTGATGTTGCTATTGGAGCACTACTGACTCAAGAAGACGAAGAAGGCGTCGAGCATCCAATTTACTATTTCAGCCGAACCATGAAGGATGCTCAACTCAGATACCCGAAAGGTGAAAGAGTATGCCTGGCGTTAGCTCATGCAATGCAAAGATTCAGGCATTATTTACTATCCAATAGAGTTGTGCTTGTATCCAAAGTTGATCCCATAAAGTTTTTACTCTCAAATCCCGCTCTGATAGGAAGACCTGGAAAGTGGCTGCTTCAGATGTCGGAATTCGACATAGTATGTGTTTCCCCAAAAGCAATCAAAGGGTCAAGCAGTAGCAGATTTACTAGCAGCGTTCCCAGAAGAAGATTCCACGATATTACCAGATGATGTACCAGGAGAACTTCCAGGAATCTCAGTCGTTAAAGAAGAAACATGGTTGTTGTACTTTGATGGATCCGCCACTCCTAGTAATGATACTGGAGGAGCGGGCATAGTCTTGGTATCGCCATCAGGAGAGGTATTCTCACACTCATTCAAGCTGGATTTCTATTGTACAAATAATTCAGAAAAGTATGAGGCCTTCTTGCTAGGATTATCCTTAGCTAAACAAGCAGGAGAAATGCATCTGGAGATCAGAGGAGATTCAAAACTATTAGTCAATCAAATGAATGGGGTGTAGTCTCTCAAAGAGATAACATTTGCTCCATTCAAGGCTGAAGCACGGCGACTCCTGACTCATTTCGCCGACGCTACCATCACCCATACTGGCCGAAACAACAATAGGCATGCTGATTGCTTAGCAACTCTTGCCTCCAAGTTGCAATTCGAATGATCAGAGAAATCCATAATAGTGCAAAGACGAGCTGTGTCATCCACATGGCTTAATCAAACTTAAGAAGCTCAAGCAAATGACTGGAGAGCACCTATCATTCATGAACTGAGCAACTCCATTACAGAAGGGACGATCAGCCTTAAATAACTGAAGAACTTCTTCTTGCTTCATGGAGCCTTATACCATCGTAACCCGGATGCCTCTCTATCACGATGCCTGGGTGATAAAGAAGCGAAAGAAAAACTCGAAAGTGTGCATCAAGAAGTGTGCGGACAGACGCTAGTGATAAAACTTTATAGAAGACTCCAAAGACTCGGGTACTATTGGATTTCCATGGAAGCATTGTCGAGGACTTTGCAGGGAGCTTGTCCTAATTGTCAGACACCTCGTCATCATTTGGAGGTGCTAACACTCATTCACACCGCGGGCTGGAGGCAGCCTTACATCGAATATCTTCGAGACATCAAATCGCCACCAGAAAAGAAAGATGCAATCAAACTCATACAGAGAGCTAAGAGATTTTTTTCTTGACGGAATCTTATACCGCAAAAGCTTTGGAGGAGACTTGTTGAGATGCCTAGCCGAAGATGAAATCCTGACAGTCCTGAAAGAAACTCATGAAGGAGAACATCAGGGGAAAAAGAAGTTGTTTCTCCAAATCCACGAGAAATACTACTGGCCGACTATGGAAGATGATGCAGCCGCATACGTTCAGAAGTGCCATAAATGCCAGATTCACGGTAATCTCATTCATACCCCTTGTCTTCCATTACACTCTGTGAATAGTCCATGGCCTTTCTATAGCTGGGGACTTGATATCATCGGGAAGATCAATCCAGCATCCTCAAAGCAGCATGAATACATCATCACAGCTACTGAGTATTTCACTAAGTGGGTCGAAGCAATCCCGCTCAGAGGTACCACAGGGGTAACTATTGCAGCCTTCATCAAGGAGCATATTATATGTAGATTCGGCGTCCCTAAACATATCATCACAGATAATGGGACTCCTTTCGCCAATCAAGATGTCGAGAAATTACTCAAGGAGTACGGGATTAAACAGATCTTCTCCACACCATACTACCCCCAAGGAAACGGCCAAGCGGAGAGTACCAACAAAACTTTGATCCGGATTATCAGTCGAACAATTCATGACAATCCACGATCGTGGCATGAAACTTCCCATGGCTTTGTGGGCTTACAGAACTGCACCAAGGAGCTCAATTGGGACGTCACCGTATTCGCTCGTCTATGGGGCTGATGCTATACTCCCAGCCGAGATAAAAATTCCTTCAGCAAGGATTGCAGCGGCTAGCGGAATACAATGGGATGAAGCTGAAGTGTCCAAGTCAAGAGTTGCTGAACTAGACATGCTTGAATCAAGGAGAGCTAAAGTAGAAAAGTACGTGGAGGCTTATAAACAGAGGGTATCCAGGGCTTACAACAAAATGGTAAAACCCCGAACTTTTCAAGTAGGAGATTTGGTATTAAAGACAGCAAAGCACATTCAACAAGACATGTCTGCTCCCAAATTCTCTCCGAAATGGGAAGGGCCGTATGTTATCATCAAAGCGGTGTCTAGTGGATACTACAAAATTTTAGCACTCAGTGGAGGAAAGGAAGGAAATATTATCAACGAAAATGGCTCAAAGCCTATTACGCTTGATCAACACAGATAATTAACCTTTATTTCAAATACATCTCAAATGTAATTTATTTCCTTCAAAGAGCATGCAAGATGCTCATTCGTTCATCAAATATTCATCAATTGAACAAAAACTCCTCATGCTATCAGATTATTCTACCTTGTCAGAAACCTACATTACAACTCTCCTGAATATTCACTCAGAGCAAACCATCCAGCAATGGATAATCCCTATAGGAAACCCTGTCGAGTTTCTTCTGGAAGATCCTAGTCTTTGCCTTCAAATCCTCAACCGCCTTCTCAACCCTCGCTGACTCCAAAGCCAGTATCTTTTCCTCCTCCAGTAAAGCAGTGGTCATGGAAATCGCATCAGCAGCCTCCGCCGCCTTATGGATCTTAATTATCTCAAGACGACGGCGAAGCCAGCTCACATTGAATCGCAATATCTCACAATTGGAAATCATCTCATCCCACTTGTGCAGTTCCTGATTCTTGACGTCTCGCAGGTGCATTTGGTTCATTTCTTCAATGATCGGTAGCAGCCCTGCAACTGTAGTCAAGAGAGTGGGTAGAAAACCTTTCCACACTTCCGTAGTAGCAATATGCCCATACTTTTTCCAGATCTTGGTATACAGAGGTGCATGGCACTTGGGAATGACAAATCCACCAACCATCTCATTGTCTGGGAAAGTGTTAACCAATGGAGCTTCAAACGAGATCCAGCTGTCGGGTATTCACAGGCGTGAACACTGTCTTCTGTCTCCACGGATTCTGCAGAATCTTCACATGCTCGATTGCCACTGTCTTCAACCTCGACCACAGTCACGGACTTTCCACTCCTTCTCCTTCTAGCATCAACAACGACACGAACATCCGCCTGTGATGAACGGGAAGTGTTTAATTTCGCCTGAATTAGACATGGTAAAATTTCAAGGATTATAAGATTGCTTACAGATGATCCAGTCTCAGCAGGAGCCGACCTATACCGGGCAGGAGTTCTAGCAGTCCGCTTGGGCCTTGAATTGTGAGAAGAAAGATTCTTCTGGTTATCCTGCAACAAATCATCTTCTACGATCAGTAACCTCAACTGAACGAGATGGAAAAGATGTGCAACTTACCAAGATGGGCGCTTCTACTCCATGTTTCGACTGAAGTCCGTTTTGAGAAGAAGTATTATCAGCAGACATGATATGAGAGGTATGATGATCGAAATTTCTTCTGTGATGAAACTAACTTAGGAATGGAGGAAATATTGGCGCAAGTGATAAACCCTAAATCTACAAGATATATACAAGATACGCAGGCACTTATCTCCGATTCAGTTACGAGTTTTACTGAAACCCTAAGTCTTGAACAAGGTCAAACTGGAGATGCGGAAGTAAAATAGTGCACTGGGGACTGACCAAGGTTAATTGTGATCGGCAAGTCACACGGCCCCATGTACTATACACTTATGTTTGGATATTTTCATAAGATGAAGAACCACAAGGGTTAAGGGAGATTACAATGAGTTCGGCATGAAGAGTGGCTCGGTTTGCTTAATTCAATCAAGAAGAACTTGCATTAATAAAATCTCTCGTTCAAAAGGAAGACCTAAATACTTCAATAAAGTTGTTCGAATGAAGACATCTACTACGAAGATTGAGAGTATTCAAATACTAAAAAAGAAAAAAGAGATCGAAAGTAAAGCTCGTCAGATCCATCTGAGTTGTCAGATTCGTCATCACTGTCTTTCTCAGAGTTTTCATCACTATCCTTCTCGGAATCCTCTTCTTCGGAATCACTGTCATGACTATTGGTGACGTCTGGATGAGCATAAAAATCATCATCTGAATGTGAATCTTCTTCCGCTTCAGATACAATGTTCATGGGACTTTCGAATTCTCTGGCACACTGATCAGGCAAACCCCAGGAGGTTTCTTCTTCGGAAGCATCAGAATCAGAGGGTACCCCATCCAAGAATTGGCGTTTTTCCTCAACTCTCTGTATTTTACGCCGGATGCGATCCTTTGTGCGCTGGCGAGCATCTTTCTCATCGTCTTCGGCTTTTCTTTTCATGAGTTCGGAGAAAGTAACTCTCCGCTCATTCGAGGGTACGTTGGGCTTTTCTCCCTCATCGCGAATTACCTTGGCTCTCGACTTAGCTATGGGAGCTTTGGGATCTTCGTCAGAACCGGAGGAATAACTACGACTGCTGGAAGCCGGCATTTTCTGAAACCAGGAGCATGGAGTTATCGACATGCAGATAAATTCATCCACAAATGGTAATTCTTGAATCTTACCTCTTTCAATTTCACTAACAATAGTGGTTGCAATACAAGAGTTAACACACGAAATCAATTCGTTCCTTGAAATCTGCAATAACGAACAACGCTTCATTAGTGCATAAAAAATGATTTTCTCATAAAATCATATACATAATTTTCATAATGTGAACATTCACACAACTGAACTATGATATTTACAATAAGACATGACTTCATCACAAATAAGTTCTATAGTTTGAAGGTTACTCAAAACCCATGTCAAAACAATAATTAATGCAATTTGTTCATATAAATTTTCAGAATTTATCTAATAAGAACAAATCCATGTGAATAAAATACGTCATCATGTTTCACATAAAATATGTCACGGCTACATGTAAAAAAAAACTATTTTCCTTCGTATTAGGGTTTTATTAAAAACGAAGGTTTATGCTAGTTTTGTGAAAGCTCACACCTATTGTGATAAAATACTAACTCTCATGCAAGCTCATAAATAAAGTTTTATCACTGGACATAAGTTTACATACATAAAAATATATATGTATATTTTCCTCGAATAAACATTATCCTTTAAAACGGAGTTTATTTCGGTTTTATGAAAGCTCACATCTATTAAGGTAAAATCTTGGTTCACATGAAAGCTCATACACTAAGTTTTATCACTGGACCTAAGTCCACATATATAAAAAAAAATCTCTCATAAATCAGGGATTTTTATTAGTTTTCAAAACTAACGATCGAACGAACATACGTTTGATAAAACAAGGGTTTTCTACAAAACCCACATCAACATATACACATGTATAGGATTTTGATATGGTGAAAGCATGAAACACTCATGGAATCATTAAACATCTAAAAAAAATAAATAAATAAATTTGGACGCACCTGGTCGGCGCCGGACGGTGCTAGCTCCGGTTGGACAGATGGTGACGCTCCGGCGAAAATCTTTCCTGCTCCTGTCAAGCTCGGACGTGAAGGTGATGAAGAGGATGGCGGTCGTGGGAAGAAGAATAAAAAAAGAAAGAGAATTAATCCCTTTTATACCTAATTTTATTTCCAAAACCTAATTCCATAAGGATTTCCCTTTTGGGCCCGACCCGTGAATCCTAAACCAACCAAGGTTCCACCATCGAACCGGCGGTTCTACACGGTTTTATGTTTACTGGATGACGCTCTATTATGCCACAGAGGTTTCCGCTCAAACCATTGTTTGCTCATTCAGTCGAAATCCGGTAATATCTTATCTTATGACTAAGTTCAATTACTTATTTTTATTTATACCTGGAAAATCACCATTAAATGCTGACTGAGGAACATGACTGTTCCTCACTAAGCAGGGGACTTAATGTAGATGGTGGATTTTCGACAAATGGTAGAATTGTAAAACTATACTCCAGATTCGGCAACCGGATGAGTATTGAGACTCATGTCTCTCATTAAAGCATGAAATCTCATGTCATAAATCTCTGACTGAGAAGGCTGTCTCTCAGAGTACGTGTAGATGTGTAGTCTCTCAGCTGAGGCCACTGCACATCTCATGAATACTGAGCAATTTCAGTAATTACTCCGGATTCGGCAATCGTATGAGTATCGAGACTCATGTATCTGTGCATGAAAGCTCATGCCACCTCTGATGGAGAAAGTCTCTCAGAGAAGATGAAGATGTGCAGTCTCTCAACTGAGGCCACGACACATCTCATACTGTATAGAATCAAAAGATTGGGCGGCTCCTAGACAACATGTCTGCTAGTATAGAGCGACAACGTCTTCGGGATGTAACCATATTTTCTCCGACTATGCAAGAGGAATATGACACTCCAGAAAGTTCATATTGCTCAACCCTCAGATAATTAATGCTCCTAGACAGGAAGCCCTTCTAGTATAGAGCCAGCAATTAATTATCTTAAATCGTCTGAATATCCAGCAATATTCTACGAGCCATCGTTTAAATATCCAGCAATATTCTACGAGTCGTCAAATAATCGCCTGAATATTCAGCAATATTCTACGATTCCTCGTTATATTTCGTTACTTCAATTTGTGGTTCTTCCCAGCAGAATTCCACAGGTTAGTAATAAATATTCAACGAAACAGGCATCTGGGCATCGAATAAGCCCTGGAAAAATGGTACAAGTGTAATTAGCAGATAATACACAGACCAGCATTTTGAATGCACGAACGAGCATTTTAAAAATACGAATGAACGAGGAACCTATGCAACATAGGAAGGGAAAATAATAATAATAAAATATTAAAAAAAAGCGCCGGGGACTAGGCTCACCAGCCGGCCAGTCATGCCGTGACTAGTCCCGCGCCCAATTTTATATTTTACCATATTTTTAATATTTTCACGATCTCATGAAAATCCTTTCGTTCGAGAAAATTTCCTTTATTTCAAAGAAATTATCTAAATCACATGATTTTATCAAAAAATAATAAAATTAGAGAAAGGTGTCATGGGACCGCCGGCCGGCCGGTCATGCCTTGACCGTGGTCGGTCCCACACCTCACGTCCCATTATTTTATTATTCCTTCTCAAATTATGAAAATTCCTTGATTTTATGAATCTTCCCTAAAATTACCTAATTTCATGTATTTTCTCTAAAATCATGGAAAATATTAAAAAAATTAGGAAAACTTGTGGGATCGGGCTCTAGCCGGCCGGCCATGCCCTAGCCGGTCCCACACGCCTATTATTTTATTATTAATTGGTGTTTGGTTTCCTGATTTCATGAAAACTCCCTGATTTCAACAAAATATCTTGGTTTTCAACAAATCCCTTTGATTTTATGAAAAATTATCTAAAATCATCAAAATTACATAAAATTGGGAAGAGTGCTTCGCGGCCCGCGCCCGTTGGCCGGCCGGCCATGCCACAAACATTGCCGGTCCCACACTCCCATTCCCTATTTTATATTTTAATTTATGTCTCTCATCTCATGGAAGTTCCCTAATTTCGCCAAACTCTCCAGTTTCATGGAATTTCCCTTAAATCGGAGAAAAATACATAAAATCACATAAAACTGGGAAAAGCATGTGGGACCGCGTGTCAGCCGGCCGGCCATGCCCTAGCCGTGGCCGGTCCCACACCTTGTGATTCCTTGTTTATTTATTATTTTCATCAACTCATGTATTTTTGTCGGTTTCAGCAAAACCATGGATTTTGCATATTTTCTCCAAATGTTGCTCAAACGTGCATCAGAATTCTCAGGACTGAAGCACGGACACTATGGTGACACTGGAACATCCCCTTGACCGACCAAGGGTGACCCTGAGGCTTGCAAACAGCTGGTCCCGCATGTTTTAATGATTTGAACCTAATTTGCTCAGTTGCTCATATTATGTTCGAACTCTTTCCAAACAATTGGAAGTTCGCTCAAACGGCCATCTACTGGTCCCACGACCATCAAGATCCGGTCTCATGACCTCTTGGTTAGCCCCTCATATTTTCTACATCAGGTTTTATGATTTGTTGCTCACACGAGCATTATTTCAGTAAATGATTAAACCAGCATTTAATCATTCTATCACCAACTGGTCCTCAAGAGACTTTGGTATTTTTTGCTCATTCGAGCATCTGGGAGTTATATGGTGAACCCGTCATCCCATGTAGGCGGTCCCGTGTTGATTTTCAATAAATTATCATTTCGGTAAAATTAGGGTTTTGAATCCAGAGCTCTGCAGAAACGTGATTCTGTGTAGATTCGAACACTCTGATAATTTTATGTTGATTCCATGATTGATATTCATATTTATTTTGCTCGACCCAGCAGTCAGTAACTTAAATTAATATTTTATTTGGTCCAGCTACCAACAATTCATCAAAAGAACAATATTCGCTCAGACTAGCAATATTTGCTCAAATCAAAGAATATTGGTTCAACTACCAATATTCAACAATTTAGCAACACAGTTTTGCTCGTCTTAGGTTATAATGATACCTCGTCTCAGCACACACATTAAATTCATGAGTTTCGAAAAATTTGCTAATCATGTTCAACTCAGCGTTGCATGGACTCATCGTCCCATAAAGTCAGCAACTGACTCCACAATCACGAGATTTCAATCGTGTCACATGGGGGGATATTAACTAGGATTTTGGTTTGGCGGTCTACGGCACGTGTGTTCACCCACGACGAGAATGTGAGCAAGTCGTGCAATCAGTTGGAAGAGTCAGCAAAGTAGTGGGTGGAAAGTTAACCAAGTCTCCACACGATGAGTAATTGGTTTTAACACGATTTCCCCATTTCCCACTCTCTGATTCCAGCAACTGTCAGACTTCATGGGATCATGGTGTTTTCAACTCCGGCATTATAAAATGTCTCTGAATCCTGATTGAAGAAAAGAGGTTTTTCGAACAATCGAACAATACAGACAATCTTTCGTCTACACGAACTCACAGAAATTACTCTCAATTGAGAAAAATTCAATCATTCAGAGCATTTTCACGCTGAATTCACAACACACCTACAATCTCAGATCACCATTGATCTCACGCATTTCTCAGCTTCCCTCCTACATATCAACCCATCCTCTCTTGTGACCGAATTGACTCTGGAACGACCATTGTTCTTTGTTTTGGCCTGGGTCTTACAGATTGATCTCTCGAACTTAAAGCACTCCGTTCTTGCAGTGCATCTGTTGAGGTTCAACATTTCGCTCGGTTCAAGGAGTCTCCACACGGTCGACTCTTCAATTCCGTAAAAACCAGCAAATCGTTTTTCCCCATTCACACTAGGTAAAGATAAACTTGGTCGAAGCGAAAATCTTACCAACACATATTTCAAGATATAGATAGGCGAGGTATACTCAGCTCAAAATACAAAATGTGTATAATCTAGTATATATATATAGCATACGAATTTTGTCTCAAAGAGTAGGAGATAGAATAGATAGACTTTTGAGTGACAGATAAGTTCAAGTCTCCACATACCTTTTTGTCGAGAAGTTCCACCGGTTCCTTGAGTAGTCCTTCTACTGGTATGATGAATCACCATGAAGTCCTTGAGCTCAACTACACTTACTATCCTAGTCCGAGACTTAGCTATAAGAGACTAGAAATCAAGACTTATAGTTTTGATCACTAACATTGACAAACATGCTTGAGATAACAACACATGCTAGTTTTACCGAGAAGTGCTCTAACATCTAGCATGTAAAATGAAGAACTTAAGTATCATTAGTTCACTTTCATGCAAAACTTTATGATTTCCTTTGGTTTCATGCTTGGATGATCCTAATATCATGTAATCTTCGTATTAGGTGTCAAATACCGAAGTTGAGAATGAAGAAGCTAATAATGATGACTCGAGCAACCCTGGGGTTATTGATGGAGAGACAACCAACTCTGCACTTCTAGTCCATGAGAGGGTTATCACTGATGTTGAGACTTCAATAGTTATTTCTTCAATGGCGGAAGAAGCTGAACCGCGAGTAGAAGAAACTGAAGAAACTGTTGCCATGACCGTGGAAGTTGCTCCATTAATCGATAATCGTATAGTAGTGCATGAATACCCAAGTGCAGGGATTGCTTTTGACCCTCCATTTGATGCATCACTCCCATATCACGAACTGGTTGGTGGATTCAGCGTTTCCATTGGATATGTCGGCTTGTACGAGAAGATATGGAAGAGATTTGGTCACATCATCGTTACCAGAGATCCCAAGCGTGCTTATTCTTTAAAAATGCAAGTAAGTGTTATCTTGCGTGTTGTAAGTGACATATGCGCTAGGGCCAGAAATACTGTCACTCCAGATGTACTCTTTGATTGGGAGTTCAACTTGGAGAATTTTGAAAGACTTGGCTTCAACGTGAAGTGGCTTCGTAAGAATATAAATGCTACGAAGGACTCATGTGAGAATAAAATACCTTTTCCAAATGATGCTGTGATGGAGAAGGAAGACAAGATTGCTAGGCTGACTGAAGAGCTGAACATGGAGAAGGAGGACTTACAAGTCTTGAAGGATGCAGGGGAGCAAAACTCTTTCTTTGCTGATTTTCTTTGATTTCCTTTCATAATCTCTTGAACTTCTGAACTTCTGATAGATGTGACGTTTTATTTTTTGGTTTTTGATTGGTTTGGACAAGTAGATGATTGGGGATTTTCTTTGGATTTGATTGAGATTTTCTTTAAGTAATCTGAATTTTGATAAATTGATGGATTTAAATTACTGAATGCAAGTATTGCGAACATTTTGGAGGAATTGAAATACAATGAAAGAAAATACTAAATGCCAAATATTTTGGGCGTTCGTGCTTTGAACACCCGATACCCCAAACGTCTAAGACCTTAGGCGTCAAAGGCCTTGAGCCAATTCTCGTGAATTACAGCCACGTTCTCCTTGTTGTCCACGTTGGTTAATTTGTAATATCCACCAGCGACTGATTTAGAGATCATAAAAGGTCATTCCCAGTTGGAGTTCTTTGCAGAATGAAAGTTACGCTTAGTCGCTTTGAGAACTAAATCTCCTTCCTGGAACTTGTTAGACTTGATCGTTCGTGCCCTGAATATCTTCTATTGCTTTGGAATTATCTTTGCAATAGAATTCCATGTTGTAGAAGCCTTCCAATTTTGTGGCACGTATGAACATTCACGCGAAGGAGAATACTTGGGATACTGCTTGTCGAATTCAACCATTATTCCAGCAATGACTATATTAGTGAGCTGTTCGATTTGGAGAGGTTTTGCGTCTAACCACTTAGTGAAATATTGTTAAGGTGAGGTTATCCATTCATATCATTTTGCAATAGGTAAGTTGTTGGTGGAGTAAAGCCCTCGAACCAGAGAAGCATGTTTGAATTCTGATAATATAGACACATGAGAAGGAATAAGACTTTCCTGAGCGCGTAACCTTTTGATGAAAGCATTTACATTTTCTTCAGGATTTTGTGTCAGCTCTGTCAAGGCCTTGACCTCCTCCAATACTCGAACTGTGAAATATCTTCTTTTTCTTCTTCTTCTGAATCAGAAGTTTCTTCAACAGAGAAGTGTGCAATTGAAGGTGTTGGTGTTAACTTTCTAGCATGAATCCACGTACGCCCTAAGATCATATCATATCCTGGAACTTCTCGGATTATTTAAAATTTTGTTTCTGTCCAGACTGAGTTTATGTTCACCTTGAGGGTAATGTGGCCATAAGCCTCTCTGGGCATCCTTCATGATCCATAATTGATGCCGGAGCATGAATGGCTTCTTGTCGTGTGATACCAGCAACTCTGAGAGTTTTCAGAGGGATAACATTAACAGTAGTGCCGACATCAATCAATGCTCGTTTGAATTTGTTTCTCTTGAGATGGACTGTGGTGAGAAGTCCCCAGTCGTACATTTCTTTGTCTGTTGCTGCTGAAGGCTCATGTGGCGTCTCCTGGATCGATAAACGCTTTCCTGACACAATGTGGTTCAATGCAGCAAACATGTATCCCCTTTGAGCTTTTGATAAATACAACAATTCGCAAACATGCTCAATTAAGGATTGAACTGCTTCTTTGACAGGCGGTTCAGAAAGAGTGAAGGTTCTGACTGGGAGAGGATCCCTGTAGACTCCTTCAGTCCCCAAGTTAAGCTCTCCTGATTCAATCTTTTCTTTAAATATGCGCTTCAAAGTTCTGCAATCACTTGTGGGATGGTTTACAAACCTATGAAAGCGACAGTAACGAGGATTTTCTATGGCCTCTTCAGTTGGTTCTTTCTTGACATGTGGAAACTTGATTGTGCTGTCTTGAACCCAGGCATCTAGCAGTTCAATAACTTCTTCAATGGAAAAGGGGAAGTCAGGTGCATCTGGATCAGCTTCTGTGTGTTGCGCAGGAACTTGCGTATTATCCTTCCTTTGCGCCTTTGAAGGAGTTGAGGAATTATGCTTGCGTTGTGGCTCGACTTTTCGTTTGCCCCCTTCAGCAATAGCGTTTGTGGAAGGTTGGAGGTTGTACTGTTTGTTGATCAAACGTCTTCTACCTCGAGTCTCCCGTGGTTCTTCGGTTTTTGTAGTTTTAGCCCTCTCCAGTAAAGCAGGTGCAGTAGTTGCCGACCTCTTACCGCTTCATAAAGTTCGGAGAAAGTCTGGAACCTGATATTTTCCAGTAAAGCCCTATAGACTGGAATCATTCCATTGATGCACAAGTCCACAAGTTGTTGTTCTGTGAAATTTGGATCATGGAAGTCCAAAGCTTGAACTCTGAACCTTTTCACATAATCGTTAGGATGTTCGTTGCTCCTTTGAAACATCCTTCCGAGATCAGAGAGGGTGATTTGCTCTGAAATGAAGAAATACTTTCTGTAGAAAGCATTAACCATTTCTCCCCAACTCTTGGTACTTTCTGGTGCGATGTTGTTGTACGAGGTATATGCTCTGCCTTTCAGAGACTTTGAAAATTCCTTCAGTCGGACAGTATGGTTGTGCTCATGTTCACCCAATGCTTCCAAGAATCGAGAGACATGTTCTCGAGCATTGCCCGTTCCATCATAAAGGGTGAATGTTGGAGAGGTGTAACCTTTTGGCAGAGGAATCCTTTGCGTAGTAGCAGGGTATGGAGGTTGGTGACAGTGGAAAGAAGATGTCTTGTCTTTTCCACGATCCTCCAAAAGGCGTTCCAGGTCTTCACGAGTGATAAAACTGGATGGTTCTTTCGCTGGTGGATTGTCTTCACCCTTAGGGATTTCTTCATCATCTACTACATGGATCGGAGTGACCTCGGGATCAACATCTGAAGACGTTTATTTGGCTTTTACTTTCTCCTGAGTTTTCTATGACATCTTGTCTGTAAGAGTCTTGAGATAATTGCATAGTTCCTTCTGAGTAGCAGCCATGTCAGTCTGATTTTTGGCAAGAGTCTCCTGCACCTTCATGAGATCACCAATGGTAGGTGGATTTTCTCTGATTTCTTCAGGAGACCGACAAAAGAGTGGATTGTTGATGGCGACAGTGCCATCACTTGCAGGGGTGATCACCGAAGCACTTGGAGGAGTAGTAGTGGCAGTTTGCGCCGGAGGAGCGGTAGTGGTAGGTTGCCCCGGAGGAGTGTTAGTGGCAGGTTGCGCCGGAGGAGTGGTGTTGGCAGTACCACTAGAGCTTGCAATATTGGGGTCGGGTGTTGAACCCGGATTGGTAACTGAACCAGACCTAAGACCGACCATCTTTGTGAGAATTGAGATTGCAACCGAGAGAATGATCTCCAATTGTGGTCGCCAATCTGTATATGGGGCAAAAAGAGTTGCTGGTTTTTTAAGAAATTGAGAATACGACCGTGCGGAGGAAACTCCTTGAACCGAGCAAACTGTTAAACCTCACACAGATGCACTGCAAGAAGGGAGTGCTTTGAATTCGAGAGATCAATCTGTAAGACTCCGGCCTAAACCAAGACAATGGTCGTTCCAGAGTCAATTCAGTCACAAGAGAGGATGGGTCGATCTGTAGGAGGGAAGCTGAGAAATGTGTGAGATCAATGGTGATCGAAGATTGTAGGTGTGTTGCTTATTTAGTGTGAAGAAATAAAATAATCTTTGATTGATTGAATTTGATTTGTTGAGAATAATTACTCAGACATTGAGTTGTTAATCTCATGTTGTTTGTTTGACGAAAGATTGTCTTGTTTTCAATCATGATTCAGAGACTTATTTATATTACTAGAATTGTAAACACCATGATCCCATGAAGTGTGACAGTTGCTGGAATTAAGGAATGGGGAAGTGGAAATCGTGTTAAAACCAGTTGCTTATCGTGCAGAGACTTGGTTGATTTTCCATCCACTACTTTGTTAACTCCTTAAACTTATTGCACGACTTGATCACATTCTCATCGTGTGTATGAACACACGTGCCGTAGACCGCCACACCAAAACCCTAGTTAATGTCCCCCATGTAACACGATTGATGTCTCGTGATTGTGGAGTCTGCAAGGCAGACGTGCATTTAGTTAGTCAGTTGTTGACTTCATGGGATGATGAGTCCTTGTATTGCTGAGTCAAACGTGATTTGCAAATGTTCTGCGACTCATGGATCGAACGTGTCTATTGAGACAGAGGTATAATTCTCGAATAAGTGTCTGGTGAGAAAATATTGCTCATTTGATGAATTGTTGAATATTGATAGTTGAACCATTATTCCTTAGTCTGAGCAAATATTGCTCGTCTGATGAATTATTGGTAGCATGACCAAATAAAATATTATTTTATTTTAAAATACACTGAACCGAGTATAATTAATAAAAAATTTGATCATGGGATCGTCGTAAAATTATTAGCGTTCGAATCTGGAATTGTGAACCTTGGACTCGAAACCCAATTCGATCAATTGATGGTTTAATGAAAATTAACCACGGAGTGAAGGAGGGACCGGCTACATGGGATGATGGATCGACCATGTAGCGCCCATATGCTCGAGTGAGAAAATACCAAAGTCTTTTGAAGACCAGTTGGTGAAAGGATGATTAAATGCTGGTCTAATCATTTATTAAAATAATGCTCGTCTGAGCCTTAGGTGATAAAACCTAATTAATTATGAAGAAATGAGGGACCGACCGATCATTCCATGAAATTCCAAGTTGTTTGGAAGGATTCTGGACCTAATACGTGTGATTGTGCAAATTAGGTTAAATTGTGAAAATACGTGGGACCGGCTCCTTGCAAGCCAAAGAGCCAACCTTGGTCGGTCAAGTAACATGCTCACGTCGCCAGAGTGTCCGTGTCTCAGTCCTGAGAATTTTGATATTTTCTGATGTGCGTTTGAGCAACATTTTGAGAAAATATGAAGAAATCAAGGATTTTGCTGAAACTGAGGAAACTTCATAAGATGAACGAAATAATAATAGTAAAATGAAGGAATCATGAAGTGTGGGACCGACTATGCCAAGGCATGGCCGGCCGGCCAATGAGCCTGGTCCCATGGCACTTTTCTTAATTTTGTATTATTTTCATGATTTTAGTGAAATATCATGAAATCAAGGAGTTTGTTGAAACTAATGAGTTTTCCTTGAAGTGAAGGAGTTTTCATGAGATGAAGGAAACAAATAATATTAATAATAATAAAATAAGGGCGTGTGGGACCGTCTTGGGCATGGTCGGCCGGCTAGGGCCCAGTCCCGTGAGTTTTCCCTAATTTTATGTAATTTTATGTATTAGTTCCATGATTTGAAGGAAATATCATGAAATCAAGGAATTTCATGGGATGAAGGAAATAATAATAATAAAATAATAAGGAATGCAAGGTTTGGGACCGGCCACAACTATGGCATGACCGGCCGGCTAGTAGGCTTGGTCCCGCACACCTTTCCTAATTATTTATTATTTCCTTGATGCGAAGGAAACACCATAAAATTGAGGAGTTTCCTTGAAACCAAGGAATTTTGTTCAAATGAGGGAATTTTCATGAGATCAAGGAAAATAATAAAAATATGATAAAATATAAAATTGGGCGTGGGGACTGGCCACAGCACGACCAATCGGCCGGTGAGCCCAGTCCCCTAGCGCCTTGATTAATATTTTATTATTTATTATTTTCTTCCTATTTTTGCATAGGTTCATCGTTCCTTCGTGTTTTGGAATGCTCATTCGTTCATTTAGGTGCTCGTTAGTGCATTATTGCTGAGTACACTTGCACCATTTTGGTCGGCGCTTTGATAGTGGCTCAGATACCCGTGTGTTGAATATTTATTACTAACCCATGGAATTCTGCTGAGAAGAACCATGAATTGAAGTAACGAAATATTATGAAAAACCTAGAATATTTTCCAGGGATTTAGTTAATGAATCTAATGATTTAAGAATAATTAATTGAGGGCTCTATAGTAGTACGATCGTCTAGGAGCATTAATTATTCAGGAATTGGGTGATATGAGCTTGTTGAAGCGTCATATTTCTTTTATATAGTCAGGGAAAACATTGTGGCATCATGAAGACGTTATTGCTCTATACTAGCAGGCAAGCTGTCTAGGAGCCGCCAATCTTTCGATTTTATATAGAAGTAATTACTGAAATTTCTCAGTACTCATGAGATATGTCGTTGCCTCAGCTGAGAGACTACACATCTACATATACTCTGAGAGACATTATTCTCAGTCAGAGATTCTTGTGGCATGAGCTTTCACGCTTTCGATAAGAGACATGAGCCTCAATACTCATCTGATTGCTGGATCAGGAGCACATACAATTATGGGTTTACGATTTTAGCCCTTTTCGAAAATCCACCATCTACAGTCTTAAACACAAAAGCCTTTATTTGATGAATCTCCTTCTGCATCTCTTTCAACACTTCAAGAACATCAGAAATTTTCTGAGAATTTGAAGGAACAGCTTTGGGCTTCCTTACATTCCTTCTTTTTCTTTTCAATGTTGGTGCTAACGGAGATTTCTCTTTTTCCTTCATGATTGATGGCTTGACAATCATGTTAACATACTTTCCATTAGAAGACATGGTACTTGGAGCATCCATAGGCGTATGGGTTTGTGAGAGGAAATCACAATCTCAACAAGTGGTCTTGAGATAAAAATAAGTTTCAAGGAAGGAAAAAGGATGTAGGGTTAACCTTTAACAGGTTCGTGCACGCACAATTCTGAACCCTAGAGAGAGTATAATTATCGAGAATAACCCTCCTTTATTGATGTTGATGGTGGTCTTTTAGTTTGGGGTCAAAATTGTAAAACCATGCATTTAATGCGCTTTCATCCTGCAAAGGAACAAAAGCCATTTGAAAATGATGAGTGTTCTTTTACTTATATATGTATTGAGTAATTCGACATATAAAATTCAACGCGTTAGTTATTAATGCATTGACCTGCCTGGTATTTTCCTATGCTATTGTAGTTGCAGGAAATCCTACACTACACCCCTCACAAGATTTCATTAACATTTAACTCATTTTTGGATTAACAATCTTAATTTTATTGATGAATCTTTGAACAATATTACAAGAAAAGATAAAGGAATCAAGAATAACCACTGCTCTAGATTTTCTCTCTCCTATTTACTTGCTTCTCACTCAAAAAAGATCTCTCTCCTTTTCTTTACGACTGAATGACTATTTATAGGGAAATACATAGTGGATGACAGCTAATATGTCCTTTATTTTCGGATATGACTTGCGACATTATCACAACCTTACAAATACCAATATCGCAAAACTTCCTTATTTTCACAGGATCGCCACACTTTTCTCATGATTTGGCTGATGTCGTTTACTATGTCGTTTCTGAAGTTGTTCTGCGACACTGTCGTGTGGTGTTGTTAATAATATCGCTGAGACATTATTGTTGCGAGATTCTGATCCTACATCTATGTTCTCAGCTGAACTCTCATTATTAACATGACATGATGATGGAGTGTTCACTCTCAGCAGAGTAACATGAATCTCCTGAAGTGCCAGTATTGAGATCTGCACGAAAATACCCCACGGGCTACATCACTCTCTGACAAAGAGAATCTCGTATCAACATGCTTTTAAGTCAACTCAATTACGCCTGAATTCCTTAAAGGAAAATCTAGACTGATTATATCAGTCTCAGAAACGATCACGACCATATAATTTGGCCACATAATTCAACAAACCTAAACCACTCCTGGCAGAACTAGGTAATTATTACATTGACCGACTGTGGGCCCACCAATGTCCCAACCGATTGGATCATGCCTAAGTACATCCCAACGTTGTCAAACGCTAACCCTAAGTAGGGTGGTCGCGTTGTTTGGAAGAAGCTCGAACGAACTAGGTTGTTCAAAACGGTCTTAGAAGCTTCACGAACGTCAAACTTTTCCAGCCTGTTTGGACGGCTTGGATCCTCCTATGAACAGTTAAGGAAGCGCAAGCATGATCATCAGTGGGTCCCACTAGTGCCCTAGTCGATCGACTCGCATGCGGAAAACCTATAGGGTGCTCAATCGCTTACCCGAACATGGGTGTTCACGCTGTGTAAAATGGCTCAAACGAATTGAGACCAGCAAAGACGGTCTCAAAACGCATCACGAGCGTTTAGCTTAGCTGGCCTAGTTGGACGACTTAGATAACATCTTGAGCGACCGGAGTACACCGGCGACCCAGCTACACCCATGGTCGATCGACTTGATCGCAGCAAGTCGAGAACGTATAGAATCGTTCACCCAAACTAGGATAATCACGCAACCTTGAAAACCCTAAATTGAATAAGCGGCGTTATACAACTGCCGCTAATCGATCGTAGCGAAGTTGGACGGCTTAGATCGTGTTTCAAACGATCAAGGAGATGCCAACGCGTTCACCATCGACCCAACTCCACACATGGCCGATCAACTTGCTCATAGCGAGTGATAGACGCATTTTTATGTCTAATTTGTCCTCAATGTTTCGAATTGTTGGTACTCGATTTTGTACTAATTTTGGTGTTTTGTGTGTTTGTAGGTGTTTTTGGAAAATAAACGTTTTTGGAAAATTCGGCTCGAAAAGTTGCTCGGAGCACCCCCGGAAAACACGTGTTATTCGGACCCTTACTGTGGTTAAGGGGCATCCCAATTACTAAGGGGTACACACCTGATATTCGCACCCCAACTGTTGGATAAGGGGCAACCCTTTCTTCTTCGTTTGAAAATGTTTTTGGCGGGAAAAGTTGATAATCATGAACAAAAGATTAGGGTTAGATTTTCGGAGCTGATTGGTGGAGATTCAATCGCCAAATTCAGCTTGGTTGGACCTTTTAACACTAAACAGGCTTGGTATAGTCATTATATTGGAAAGAACTGGGCTGGATAATCACCGGTGATGAGAACAGAATTCCATGGAGTTTCACCGGAATTTTGTCCAGTTACCGGAAGCATTTAGGGTTGGAATTTTGGAAGAGTTAGAGAAAGATTCAATGCCTGGGATTTTCTGGGATGACTTGGACGTACCAAATTGGGATGGTAATGTGTTTTGTTTCGTCTAACTTGGGCTACAATCACGCGTGGAAGAAAACAGAGAAGCATGAGTTTTGCAAGAGTACATCCATGGGATTTTTATGAGCTGGCATGTGCAGTTAGGGTGTTTGACTCTCTCTAAACATGTTTACATGTTCTTAGCTGCCAGAGGACGCGTGATGGAGATAAAATGGGAAACTATATGAGCTACAAATTCGTAAATATATTCCCCGGATATTGTTTTTAATGGCGAGAAGATTTGGGAATTAATGGGAAGATATTTGGTTCTGGCGTATATAAATGAGGAGTTGAGAAGTCAGCAAGGGGGATTGAGAGTTAGGGGTGAGAATACAACAGAGAATCGGGAGTTGCAGAGATTGTCTCTGCTGCTGCTATTGAAGAACATACGAAGAACATAAGACTACAAGGAGCAGTCGTAACTGCTACAGTGGTTGCGACACATAGTGACAGTCGTAGAAGCTACAACGATAACGACCCACAGTCGAGGGTCGTAGTTCAAGAGACAGTCTTAGAGCAACAGTAACAGTGACACATCCTCTGTATCGTTCTCTGGTTTGTAACAAATATAATTGTTACAAACCCTATTTTGAATTATTTCTCCATTTTCTCCTTGTAAACACCTTTTTGAGCAATGAAAATTCCTTTGAGTGTGTTTTCACCATGCGGAGCTAGACCCCATCACTGGGACAACGGAGGAAGCAACTTTTCATGATTGTGGTAAATGAATTAATTCTTTTATTGACTTTTTGCATAAATTTAATTGCCTTATGATTTCTATTAATTATTTGTTATTTTGTTAGATGCCGCATGCTTAGTTCTAAATACTTTAGATGCGTCATGCTTTTAACTTACAAATAATATTTTACGAAATCTATTTTTGGCAAAGAATTAGAGTCACAACTTCTTTTGTTTGAGCTATATTGTCTAGAGTTAATGACTGAACCATAATAATATAAAAAGTAGTGGAATCCCGCGTCTCAGCGTCTCTTCATCTTGTGACAAATTGTGTATATATATTTTTCCTTATTTTCTTTATTAAGTCTTAAATCAAATTCTCAACAAATCTGAGTGAACGAATCATCTTACTACAACATCATTGAAAAATACCATCATTGACTGAATTCAGGAGAGAACTTGTTCCTTTTAGAGGGTAACCGTGATGGACCTAACCATCCATGATGGAAAGGCAAGTGAATCAGGAAATGCCAGAAAGACAAAGAAACCTCAGAATGTAGTCTTAGTTACTGGATTACGGCTCTCTCTCAGTAGAAACCTATCATCATCAACAAGCGAAGCGACATTAAAATCTATGAAGAAAGTTGAAGACGTTTAAGGTTTAGAAGCAACAATATAAAAGAATAATTCAAAATCAATGTTGAAGACTGAGTTACAAGAGCAAAGAAAATCAAGCGATTTAAGTTGTTGAAGTTCATGATACCAAGACATCACAAGTTGCGAAGATCCAAGTTCTAAGTCCTTCTCTCATGGCCATCAATTTTTGGCGCCGCCGACGCGGATTTGTTTATAAATTTGTTTTTAGGTTTTTATTTATTTGTTCCTTTTTACGCCTTTTGGTATTTCTTATTTTCTTTCAGATTTGGAACTGAGCTAAAGAAAAGGGGAGAAAGTGCTGAAAACAAAAGCGAAGCCAAAGAAGAAAAGAAAGGAGGAATCCAAAAGGAGTGAAGAATAAAATTTTTGTATATAGATATTCTATATATATTTTTTTTTAGAAACTGTAATTAAGGTTTTTATTTTTGTAATCTTTTATTTTTGGACATTTTTTTGTTTTCGGACATTGAACTTTGGGACTTTATTTTTTTTAAACCCTACGTAAGGGTAGTTTTAAATATAAACTGTGTGCAGAGAAGGACGACGATTACGATATCGTATCGGCCCCTCGGGTTCGTACACGACATTGGAGTTGCGGCCCGAGTCGACTTCAACGGTTCATCCCCCGTCTGGAACGGGAGGTAAGAATTCTAAACACCCGCGAATCCCCTGTCAGCGGGTTTACTGGATGATTTTGTATGCATATATGTTGAGGACCTGAAATCGGATTTAATTTTCTAGTAAAGGGAAAGGCCTGGCCAAATCAAGATAAGGACTCGGATTTCATCACCGTTTCCTTCTTTCCCGTCTTAGGAACACGTAACCTACGCGAACCTAAGCTTAAAATACTGACTAGAACGAGACCGATAGGGTAACGAGCTTAATAGGAAAGTCATTCGAAAAATATTGGTTACTCTTTTAAGCATACTTCAAAGGTCATGATGGTTTCTGTGAGTCGAATGCGTGACTGCGCCGCCTTGTAATGCGGTGAGGCCTTGGGTATCAAAGCTCCACGCAGCTTCCCTCGCCTATATTCAACTTACTTTGACTCAGATTGATTCCAGAGGGGTTTTCTTAAATTGTAACGAATTCCCTTTCGAAGGATTAAAAGCTGGTCTAGAAACAATCTAAGTGGAGCCATCATGCTTTTTGTTTGCTAGATAAATTAGGCTTGTTGTGGTCGAGTCAGCCTTCTTTGTGTTTGTTTAGAATTCCCTTGCAGTTAGGATGTCGAACTGGTATTATAATAGCCAATACAATGAGTATCCGACTGAGCAGTATGAACATTATTCTTATTATGACCATAGTGTGAATAGTGGTTGGGAACGCCATCCTTTTGAAGGATATGGGTCATACCATGGTGAGCCAAATTACTATCCACATGCATACCAGTCATGCGAGCAAGATTCTTATAATTCCTCTCCTCTAGATAAATCACGTAAGATACTTGAGTCAACGCGTAAGTTACTTGAGTCGACACATAAGTTAGCGGACACAGATGACTTAGTTATGGACGAAAGAACTTTAACGGTGAGTGAACCTTCTTTAGAAGATAACCTCAAAAAGTTAGCTGAGTCCACATGTAAGTTAACTGAGTCAACACGTGAGTTTGCTGAGTTAACACGTATGCATAAATTAGATACGGAAGAAAGAACTGCTCGAATTACTCGTGATTGCCAATATATTCTTTCCTATCTCACCCGTGAAAATGAGGATAATTTTTATAATAATGAAGATGAAGAGGTTAGAATTGGTGACACAACTTGTTTAGATGAGGTTCGATCATTTTCATGTTATAATAATGATGACTATGATGAGGATAGTATTGATGAAGAACATGAAATATGTAGACATAGTGATCAGGAATTTGTTACTTCAATTGAGCTTTATAATGTTAGTGTTGTTTCTAGTTCAAATCCAAATAATTTTAATAATTATTCACCTATTCAAAAGGATGAGGATTTGACTAGAGATACCACTGTTTTAGACGATGCATTTCATGATCCTTTAGCCTGCTGTGTGTTGGATAATCCATTATTTGATGTGCCTATCAGTGAACCAGAGGAAGTTATTATGATTAACACCTTAGTTAATGAGCCTTTACTAGAAAATTCCGCTGATAATCCTTTATATGATTGTGATGATGGTTTAGAGGAAAGAGTTTACCCTAAGAATACTGTTTTAGAATCTAGCGATTTAGAAACACTAGTCTTACAATATGATAAACTCGTAGAAATGAGTGAGGATGAACCCAACTTAGAAGAATCAACTGACCATTTCCAGGAATCTGATGACCTAGAAATTAGGGAAGTTGTGACTAGTCTTTCTAGAGACACAGAAAACTATAAGTTTGGGGGTGATTATCATTCTCCATGTGCTTTAACTCTTAGAAAGTTCCCACGTGTAGGATTTGACATTTATGCCTCAAGCATCTTACAAGATTATCTTCATACATGTTTTCCCGAACCTAATGATGTCCAGAAAGAAGCTCAGTCGTTAGAAACCCATCCTCTGGTTGATGTGGTTAACCCATGCTATGATCCCAAAATTGACTTTGTTTTCCCACCAAAAACTTTTCTTCCAATTGTGGGAACATATGATTTTCAGATGTGTCGGTTATTAAGTTTTGGGACTAAAACTAATTACTTTAGGATATTAGGGTCGACACATTTTCTTAATAATTACCATTATTATGGTCAACTTTGTGAGTCAAATCTAATTGACTTAGAGGATCCCCAATTATTCAGGTTGTTGTTATGTGCTTCTAAGTTCTTAGTTGAGTTTTTCCAGACTCTAATACCTGAACCGGATCTTAGCTTTGAGGAAATCCAACCGATGAATACCTTTTATTTAGACCCTTTTATAGAGCCTGAACCTGAACCACAACTAGATGTAGTTGTCTTAAGCAAGGGTATGTTTGGTATCTTCTTGGTCTATTGTAGTTTCCTCTTCTTGTGGGTAACACTTTTTGATCCAGATGACCCACAATTATTTCGGCTACTGCTATACGATTCTACGAGGTGACTAATTCTTCCAATGTCTGTCTGAAGACTTTAAACTTAGCACTTCTTGGGAGGTAACCCATTTTCATGCGACACGGTAATATTCTTCCTTATTTGTTTTCCCTCAAGTGGTAATAGTTTCTCCTTGTTCATGTTTTTAATTTTATCTTTAGAACATTGAGGACAATGTTAGATTTAAGTTTGGGGGTAAGGGAGAATCTTCTAGCGTCACATAGTATCCGGTTAGCTAAGTTTACATATTGTTTCTCACCGAAAAGATAGAAATTGGAATGCTAGAGATAACAATCTTTTGAGACATTAGAGAAAAAGACATTGAGATCCTTGAAATTCAGGAGAGAACTTGTTCCTTTTAGAGGGTAACCGTGATGGACCTAACCATCCATGATGGAAAGGCAAGTAGGTCAGGAAATGCCAGAAAGACAAAGCAACCTCACAATGTAGTCTTAGTTACTGGATTACGACTCTCTCTCAGTAGAAACTTATCATCATCAACAAGCGAAGCGACATTAAAATCTATGAAGAAAGTTGAAGACGTTTAAGGTTTAGAAGCAACAATATAAAAGAATAATTCAAAAATCAAAGTTGAAGACTGAGTTACAAGAGCAAAGAAAATCAAGCGATTTAAGTTGTTGAAGTTCATGATACCAAGACATCACAAGTTGCGAAGATCCAAGTTCTAAGTCCTTCTCTCATGGCCATGTAATTTTTTTTGTTTCAAAAAAATTAAAAAAAAAATGAAAACAAAGAGAAAAAAAAAATGAAAGAAAAGAAAATCATCATTACGTTCTTTTTGTTATATAATTAGTTTTTTGTGTTTTTGTTCAATAAGGCCATAGGGAAGTAGAAATTTTTAAGTCAAGCAAGAAATCGAAGAGAAGAGTTAATTGTCAAGGTTCTATGAGGTTCGGTAGTTTATCATCAACAGTTGAAGATCGAAGAAGACGTTGTTTCTACTGAGCACTATGAGAGAGTCGAAGAAAGATACATTTGGTTGCTTTGTTAGTCCGCTTTCAATCTGGCACAAGATATTTCTAGCACTGGTTTAACTCATCACACGTAATTAGCCCAGCTGTGTAGCAGATGTCCCTCTCATCTTTATCTCTCTCCTAATCTTATCCAGCTGTAAAGCAGCGGACGCATCTTACAATGTTTATCTAGCTGTGTAGCGGATATCTCTTTATCTAGAAGTGTTGCGGATGTGTCTCCCCTTTTCTTCAGTCAGCTTTAGAGCTGGCACCTTTAATTTCTCTGGCATTCTAGTTACTTGGCGATAGGTTGAGAATACGTATGTCCTCATAGCTCTTTGGATACTTGTGACCAATTAGAAGTCTTGGTTTTGTGGGTACACCTCTGGTAAACCCTCCCGAGATTAACTCGGTTTTATTTTTTATTAGTTTTGCTCGAGGACTAGCAAATAATAAGTTTGGGGGTATTTGATAGACGCATTTTTATGTCTAATTTGTCCTCAATGTTTCGTATTGTTGGTACTCGATTTTGTACTAATTTTGCTGTTTTGTGTGTTTGTAGGTATTTTTGGAAAATAAACGTTTTTGGAAAACTCGGCTCGAAAAGTTGCTCGAAGCACCCCCGGAGAACACGTGTTATTCGGACCCCTACTGTGGTTAAGGGGCATCCCAATTACTAAGGGGTACACACCTGATATTCGCACCCCCAACTGTTGGATAAGGGGCAACCCTTTCTTCTTCGTTTGAAAACGTTTTTGGCGGGAAAAGTTGATAATCACGAACAACATATTAGGGTTGGATTTTCGGAGCTGATTGGTGGAGATTCAATCGCCAAATTCAACTTGGTTGGACCTTTTAACACTAAACAGGCTTGGTATAGTCATTATATTGGAAAGAACTGGGCTGGATAATCACCGGTGATGAGAACAGAATTCCATGGAGTTTCACCGGAATTTTGTCCAGTTACCGGAAGCATTTAGGGCTGGAATTTTGGAAGAGTTAGAGAAAGATTCAATGGCTGGGATTTTCTGGGATGACTTGGACGTACCAAACAGGGATGGTAATGTGTTTTGTTTCGTCTAACTTGGGCTTCAATCACGCCTGGAAGAAAACAGAGAAGCACGAGTTTTGCAGGAGTACATCCACGAGATTTTTATGAGCTGGCGTGTGCAGTTAGGGTGTTCGACTCTCTCTAAACATGTTTACATGTTCTTAGCTGCCAGAGGACGCGTGATGGAGATAAAATGGGAAACTATATGAGCTGCAAATTCGTAAAGATATTCCACGGATATTGTTTTTAATGGCGAGAAGATTTGGGAATTAAGGGGAAGATATTTGGTTCTGGCGTATATAAATGAGGAGTTGAGAAGTCAGCAAGGGGGATGGAGAGTTAGGGGTGAGAATACAGCAGAGAATCGGGAGTTGCAGAGATTGTCTCTGCTGCTGCCATTGAAGAACATACGAAGTGACAGTCGTTACAGTGGTTGCGACACATAGTGACAGTCGTAGAAGCTACAGCGATAATGACCCACAGCCGAGGGTCGTAGTTCAGGAGACAGTCTTAGAGCAACAGTAACAGTGACACATCCTCTGTATCGTTCTCTGGTTTGTAACAAATATAATTGTTACAAACCCGATTTTGAATTATTTCTCCATTTTCTCCTTGTAAACACCTTTTTGAGCAATGAAAAATTCCTTTGAGTGTGTTTTCACCATGCGGAGCTAGACCCCATCACTGGGACAACGGAGGAAGCAAATTTTCATGATTATGGTAAATGAATTAATTCTTTTATTGACTTTTTGCATAAATTTAATTGCTTTATGATTTCTATTAATTATTTTTTATTTTGTTAGATGCCGCGTGCTTAGTTCTAAATACTTTAGATGCGTCATGCTTTTAACTTACAAATAATATTTTACGAAATCTATTTTTGGCTAAGAATTAGAGTCACAACTTCTTTTGTTTGAGCTATATTGTCTAGAGTTAATGACTGAACCATAACAATATGAAAAGTAGTGGAATCCCACGTCTTAGCGTCTCTTCATCTTGTGACAAATTGTGTATATATATTTTTCCTTATTTTCTTTATTAAGTCTTAAAAAAAATTCTCAACAAATCTGAGTGAACAAATCATCTTACTACAACATCATTGAAAAATACCATCAGCGAGTCCAAAGCGCACCAAATTGCCGGCCCAAAGTAGCGTAAGCACGCAGTTTTCAAAAACCTAAAATTACTTTGCGGCAACATATTACTTCCGCAAATTGATCTCGACCACTCATCTTCGCCAGCTGATTTGAGTGGCTTAGATTTAATTTTAAATGGCCCCGAAGATGTCAACGTGATCACTGTGGACCCACCTTTACACTTGGTTAACCGGACTACGCAACCTAGGGCTCAACGCCTCGAAACGCACGTCCAAAGAGGGGTGGGACACACGGGTCCCTAAATCCTAAAGTTGCGTCAATGGCAGTATGCAACTGCCGCAAATCATCTCGTCCATCCAACTTTTCTAACCTAGTCGGATGGTGTGGATTTGTTTTTCGAAAATAAGCAAAGCAACATTGTGAAGACCGGCCATCCCTCTTCCACATGAGGCGATCGGCCAAGTAATGACTTGACCGTAGGGTCCTAAAAACGATCACCCAAAGGTGGTCGATCATGATGTCTCTTTTAAGACGCCTATCCGCGACTTATTCAATCAGGCTCTAAAACAATGATGTTTCATACACATCGATTAGTTGAGCTGCTTAATTGCGATGCTTCACATGCATTGAATGCATAAAATATTTTATTGACCTCATAAACAACTTAGTTGTTTCACCTAATAGCACCATGCTATTCTCCGCGGGTCCCACAACCCACTTATTCGAGACATCAAATATCTCACAAGCTGGGGGATGCTCACTGGGGTATTGGTCTGGCGGTTTACAGCGTGCGGCGTGCAACGCGCCCATTACGAGAAAGTGTTAGGAAAAGACGGACGGTGAGCAGTAATGAGAGTAGTGGGTGAAAGAGTGACTGATTTTCCCTCATAGTGGAAACATGACGATCACTACCACCTGCACAGCCCCACTACTCCATTACTCAATCCCCTCCATTTCCTACGAGATCAGAGTTTTGCGCTCAATGACTTGTATAAATAGGCTTTTAGCCTATTTCAACGAAAACATGGAAAACACAAGTGTTATCAATACAAGTAGCCAGAAACCATTTTCTGATACGCAAGTCATAAACAACCACCTTCATAGTTCAACATTATGATCTCAAACACCTTCTCCGCTTCCCTCCCTAAGATCAACCCTTCTCCTTCACCTTGTGACCGAATTGAGTCTGGAACGACCATTTTTTGGTCATAAGAATATTAGTTTTCTTTCTCCTAAATTTTTTTGCTCTCTGGCGAATTTTTTAGGGTTTTTCATTTTTTCTTTCACTTTCTCTTTTCTTGATCATCTCACGGTGATTCAAGATGGGGGATCAATCTGATCCATCCCAAAACAAGATCTTAACTTATGCAGATCGTTTAAAACAAAAACAACAGTTACCTACAACCTCGGTTGATTTGAGTACTTTACCAAACCCTACTAGGAAGGATGGAAAGCCTGCAGTTGTCTTACCTGAGGCGTTTTATTTGGAAGGATGTGAAATTTGGCAGTTCAGCCTTATTGGACGTCTGGATTTCAAGGGGATTAATTTCGATGATGCAAAGAAAACCCTAGAGCAACGATGGCAGCTAGGTGTTGGCCGAGTTCAGTTTGTTCCTCTTAATAGGGTTTTTTTATAATCAAATTGAAATCCCAGAAAGATAAAAACAAGATTTTTGAAGCTGAGGTGTGGATGGTTGATGAACAAAAATTAATTTTGATGGAGTGGTACCCTAGTTTCGACGCTGACAGACAAAGAACTTCTCACGCTACTGTTTGGGTAAAGTTACCTGGTTTACCTATGGAATTTTGGATTGAAAAAACCTTGCTTGATTTGGCAAAGACTTTGGGTACTCCCATAGTGGTTGATAAAAAGACATTAGCACATGAATATGGTTACTTTGCTTCGGTTCTGATTGACATAAATTTTGCTGAGCATGATACAGACTCAATTCATGTTACAGTGGGGGGACTGGATTTCTGGCAAACTATTGATATACCTAAAAAGCCTAAGTTTTGTTCGAAGTGTAAGATCGTTGGTCATGCTGATTCAGAATGCAAGCGCAAACACAAGAACAACAATAATTCTGGGCAACTACAGATTGAAGCTAACGTTCCAAAAGATACGCAGGTGAACAATAAGGTTAATGAAGGAGGCTCTATCACTAACGATGTGAATTCTTGGCAAGAAGCAAAACGTAAGAAAGGGAAGGTTGCTCCATCAATTCCTGTCATCCCTGAATCTTCCGTAGTTTATCGAAGAATTCTGGCGTAACATGCCTGCATGCTGTTGTGCATGGCCAGCATGCGGCTGTGCATGGCCGAAATGTTAACGATATTCTGGGGAATTCTATTGTTGAGGAAGGCGAGATTACATCATGGAATGGTCAAGTGTCTGTTGAGGAACAAATACAAGATGAATTAACACAATCTGAAGCTGTATTTCGTTCTGCCTATGTTGAATTGGCAAGAACTAAACATAAGGCAGCAGCGTATGCAGCGTTAGTTTCTGGTGCTACAGGAAGTATGCCCAATTATAAGTCAGTCGAGAATTCTGAAGCGAGGGAGAGTAGGAAATTATTGACTGATAAGACTGTTGTTAATTCTTGTACAACTCCTTTAACTGATGCTCTTTATGTTCGTGAAAACATTGTTTCACCAATTCAGTTTGACGTGATTAATGCGGAACTTGGTTTAATTGATGAAGCAGTTTTGGAAGATGGTTTTATTCCTTTTTTTGACGCTGTATCTGGTAAGTGGACATCCAAAACTCCAGTTATCCTTTCACGTAACAATTCTGTTCCTGTGCTTCTCGGAATACTGGGATTTCAACTGTTAATGCAAATATGATCACAACTTGGATAAAGGAGGTAGGGCAGCGCCTTCTAAAACTAAGTCTGCTGATGGGGTTCTTAAAAAAGACAACAACAGGTCTGCGCAGAGAGTTAAGTTACCAAACACAAACCCAGTTGTTTCCCAATGAGAGTTCTTTTTTGGAATATAAATGGGATTGTGCGGGATGAAGCACAATGTAAACTAAGAGAATTAGTTAAGGAACATAAACCTGATATCATTGGCATTGCTGAGCCTAGGGTGTAAGTTTCGTCAAGATCTAATAGACGTTTTTTTTGGAGGGTTTTAATAATACTATAATTCATAATTCTACAGAGAGTACTATTGGAAATCTGTGGGTTTTATGGTCGCGAGATATTACTGAGCCAGTTGTTCTAAATACTTCGCGACAGGCTATTACAAATGGTGTGGATGGTGCTATGATTTCTCTTGTTCATGCTAGCTCCGTGCAAGCTACTAGGAGGAACCTTTGGAGACAGCTTAATATGGGTGATCAACAGATTTCGTGGTTGGTCATAGGTGATTTCAATTGTGTTCTTCGCAATGAGGAAAAGAAGGGGGTGCGGTTCCTAGAACAGCCGTGGTGAATGAATTTGGGGATTGGATTGATGATAATAATTTGTTTGAACCTTATTTTTTGGGGTGTAAGTTTACTTGGTCTAATAGACAAACCGGTGCAAGAAGAATTATTAGCAAGTTGGACAGGCCAGTGATGAATCAATTTTGGTTGAATCGTTTTGAGAATTGGCGGTGTAAATATCTTCCGAGGGAAGTTTCCGATCATTATCCTCTCATTGGATACCCTTTTATTAACACAAGACCGCGAAGGGCTCCTTTTCGTGTTCAAAAGATGTGGTTCTTACATGCTGATTTTTTGAGGATGGTACGAGACAGTTGCAATGAGCCTTTGGTTGGCTCTCCTGCCTTTATTTATCCTCAAAAGTTGAAACGTCTTAAAGTGGCTATGAAGTTGTGGAATCAAAATGTGTTTGGTAATGTGAATGTGCATTTAAAACAAGCTCAACTTCGTCTTGAATGAGCAATTCGGGTTACTGATGAGGACCCTACAAATTTGCATAAACTGAATTTGATGAAGGATGCTCAAGTTGAGGTCAATGAGATTCGTATGCAATATGCTACTATGTTAAAACAAAAATCCAGAAATAAGTGGTTGGTGGAAGGATCTAGTAATACTAATTTCTTTCATAATAGTATTCGTATGAGGCATAGTAATAATACTATTTCGGAGCTGGTTGATTCAAATGGGGTTACTGTGACAGATTGTGACCAGATAAGGGATCTTATGGTTGGATATTTTGAGAAAAAATTTAATGGGGATGAGGCAGTTCCGATGGACTCTCTTTTTAACATTGATCATGAGATTCTTTATGATGAGGAGAGGATTAGAATGGATCAATTACCTACCTTTGATGAGATTCATGCAGCTGTTTTTGGTTTGGATGTGGATAGTTCCCCTGGTCCAGACGGTTTCGCTGGTTTTTTCTATAGACATTGCTAGGAGATCATTCAAGAGGATTTGGTACGTGCCATTCTTTTTTGTTGGACAAATAAATTTATTCCTCATGGTTGCAAGATCAGTTTTCAATTCCATTTTAGTTCTCTCAAAATTCAAAATGGTTGGTCTTAGGATCAATTCAACTCAAAACTCCGAGCGAGATCCTTCAAGTGGTAACGTTCATCCTTCCAGCGCCCCATACGATCGCACATTCAATAGAGAAATCCCGACCCTGGTAGAATTGGCTCGATAATAGGAAATATACACGAGGAACATGGAAGTGATAAAAGAGACGATAGGGAACATACTCAACTTCCTCGTCAAGTTCACATCATATTTAAGCGACTTCCTCTCTCCAGAAGTTCTAACGATGAGGACTAACTCTTTAACTGATGATCGTCTTCAAATCAATAGCTTCACAACCAACCAATGACCAGTGTACCATGAGGCGGCTTTTTTAGTGGAAATTTTATGCAAACTTATACACCTCTCAAAGGACCAACGAGTGGAAACGTTTGCTGCAATCAATCTGATAGCTCTAGACGCACGTTTGGCCCCTTCGCGCAATCAATCCTTGGAAACATTAGAGGTGTCCATAAACAATGTCATATTTATCGAAGACTACATGATGGCAGAGGAAGGTCACAACAGAGCCCTGCATGTTACTGCATACATCAAAGGTTCAGAATTCAAAAGAGCTCTTATCGACACTGGAGCATCCTCGAATGTCATTACTCTTAAAACTCTCAGGACAGCCAGGGTTCGACCAGACAAAGTCACAAGGCATCCTACCATGATGACGGAATTTGAAGGAAACCGAACCAATACATACGGGTATGTTAATCTGAATATATCAGTAGGACCTATCCAGTCGAAAGTAAAATTCGAAGTGATAGAGAAAGAACCAGACTACCATATGATACTGGGAAGACCATGGCTTCACGATAATAAGATCGTCCCCTCGACCTATCATCAAAGCCTGAGAGTCATGTTGAATGAAGAAGTTGTTTGTATACCTGCGTCATTGTCTCTTTATGCACCTATGTGTGGCGTGAAGCTGTTGGAACCAAAGGAGAATTCACAAGGATCATTGAACAAGGTTCACTGCACTCCACTCCCCACGTGGACGTCGATCGAGGAGGAAGACCGACTCGCACTACTGAATAGGGATGACAAGTTTTGCGGCACGCCTCCGCTAACAAGACGCACTACCTCTTCTTCATCAAACGAAGGCTCAACTCATCTCCATACTAAGAGGGAGCGGGAACTTTATGGCAAGCCTGGACCAGCAAGGTAAAATCGTAAATCGTCGCCGTTGTTAGCAATTAGCAGGGGAGGCTATCACCCAGTCTCTCCGCCCAATAGAATGCAATCACAGCAACAAGCTGCAAGAGGAAGTACCGGATACCCCGCGACAGCTGCAGGACAGCACCGACTCCACAACCGATGAACTCGTGCAGAGTGCAACGCGCTCGTTACGAGAACGTGTTAGGAAAAGACGGACAGTTAACAATGATGGAGTAGTGGATGAAGGTGTGATCACGCAATGTTCACCACCTCTTACACAACTCCATTACTCCACCACTTAACTTTCTCCACTTCCTACGAGATCAGGGTTGCGCTCAAATGACTTGTATAAATAGGTTTTCAACCTATTCAAATAAGAACACAAGTGTTATCAACACAAGTTGCCAGAAACCATTTTCTGATACACAAGTCATAAACAACCACACCTTCATAATTAAACACTCTGATATCAAACACCTTCTCCGCTTCCTTCCCTAAGATCAACCCTTCTCCTTCACCTCGTGACCGAATTGAATCTGGAACGGCCATTTCTTGGTTTAGTCCAGAGTCTTACGGATTGACTTCTCGAACCTAAAAGCATTCCCGTGCAATGCATTTGTTTATGGTTTGAACTCATTTCTCATCAACACACCCCAAATTACCCAAAAACAGCAGAAACAGTTTTTACCCATAGACAATTGGCGACCACAGCGGGAGGTTAATCTCTCAGTTGCGAGATCAATTTTCATTTTACTGCAATTTTCTCAAATTCAGAATGGTTGGTCTTAGGATCAATTCGACTTCAAACTCCGAGTGAGACCCTTCAAATGGCGATGTTCATCATTCCAATGATGATCACACGACCAATGGAGAAATTCCAACCCTAATAGAATTGGCTCGAGTATAGGAAATACACACGAGGAACATGGACATGATGAAAGAGACGATATAAAACATACTCAACTTCCTCGTCAAGCTCACATCGGATTTAAGAGGCTTCCACGCTCCGGAGATTCCAACGATGAGGACCAACTCTTCAACCGATGACCATCCTCAAATCAATAGCTTCACCACCAACCAATGGCCAGTGGACCAGGAGGCGGCTTCTCTAGTAGAAAGATTGTGCGAGCTTCTACACCTCTCAAAGGACCAACGAGTGGAAACGTTTGTTGCAATCAATCAGATAGCTCTAGACGCACGTTTGTCCCCTTCGCGCAATCAAGCGTTGGAAACATCAGAGGTGTCCATAAACAATGTCACGTTTACCGGAGATGACATGATGGCAGAGGAAGGTCACAACAGGGCCCTGCATGTTACCGCACGCATCAAAGGTTCAGAATTCAAGAGAGATCTTATCGACACTGGAGCATCCTCGAATGTGATAACTCTTAAAACTCTCAGGACAGCCAGGGTTCGACCAGACATAGTCACACGGCAGCCTACCACAATGACGGACTTCGAAGGAAACCAAACCAATACATACGGGTATGTCAACTTGAATATATTAGTAGGGCCTATCCAGTCGAAAGTAAAATTCGAAGTGATAGAGAAAGAACCAGATTACCATAGGATATTGGGAAGACCATGGATTCATGATAATAAGATTGTCTCATCGACATATTCGCATACCCGTGTCATTGTCTCCTTATGCACCTATTTGTGGCGTGGAACTGTTTGAACCAAAGGGGAATTCACAACGATTATCAAACAAGGTTTACTGCGCCTCGCTCCCCACATGGACGTCGATCGAAGAGGAAGACCGACTCGCATCACTGAACAGGGAGGCCAAGTCTTACGGCACGCCTCTGCTAACAAGACGAGTTAACTCTTCTTCATCAAGCGGAGGCCCAACTCACATCCATACTAAGAGGGAGCGGACCTTTATGGCGAGCCGGGACCAACAAGGTAAAACTGTATATCGTCGCCGTTGTTAGCAATTAGCAGGGGAGGATACCACCCAGTCTATCCGCCCAATAGAATGCAATCACAACGACAAGCCGCAAGAAGAAGTACAGGATGCTCCGCGATAGCTGCAGGACGGCGCCGATTCCACAACCAATGAACTCGAAGTCATCAATATTGGAGACGAAGAATATCCGCGACCTATCTCCATCAGTTCTAATTTACGAGAGGACGAACGCACAAATCTTGTAAACCTTCTCAAAGAATATCAAGACATATTTGCATGGACGTATGAGGAAATTCCCAGCTTGGATGAAAAACTTGTAACCCATCATCTACATATAAAGTCTGGATCTAAACCGATCAAGAAATCTCCAAGGAAATTCAGACACGACGTGCAGGAGCAGATCAAAACTGAGATTCAGAAGTTGTTGACTGCTGGCTTCATCAAGCCCATCCACCATCCTACCTGGTTAGCCAATGTAGTTCCTGTAAAGAAGAAAAGCGGCCAAATTAGATGTTGTGTTGATTTCAGAGATCTGAACAAGTGTTGTCCCAAAGACGATTTTCCCCTTCCCAACATTGACATGCTAGTAGATGCTACCAGCGGACATGGCATGTTCTCTTTCATGGATGGATACAACGGATGCAACCAGATAAAGATGTGTGAACACGGTGCAAGTAAGACAACTTTTCGAACTCCTCTCGGAAACTTTTACTATACTGTGATGCCTTTTGGTTTGAAGAATGCTGGTGTTACCTATCAACGCGCCATGACTGCAATTTTTCACGATATGATGCATAAACAAGTCGAAGATTATGCAGATGACATAGTGGTCAAGTCAAAGACTCGTGAAGCCCATACAGACGTCCTACGGCAAGTTTTCGAAAGATGTCGCGAGTACAAATTGAAGATGAACCCTCTGAAATGCGCTTTCAGAGTCTCTTCCGGCAAATTTTTGGGATTCCAAGTCACCTCTGAAGGAATCAAGGTCGACCCAACCAAAACCCAAGTTATTTTTACGATTCCTCACCCACAAACTGTGAAAGAACTCCAAAGCTTCATGGGCAAGGTAAACTATATCCGACGTTTTATACCTGGTTTGGCCCAACTTATCGCTGCATTGACTCCCATGTTGAAGAAGGGAGCAAGTTTCATTTGGAATACAAAGCAACAAGAAGCATTTCCGAAGATCCAGCAAATATTCTCGTCACCCGCCATTATGAAATCCCCCATGCAAGGAAGAGTGCTATGCCTCTACACCGCTTCTAGCGACACTACTGTCGGGGCCCTCCTTGCTCAGGAAGATGATGAGGGGATTGAACATCCCATATACTACTTCAGTCGTACATTGAGAGATGCTGAACTCAGATACCCCAAAGCAGAGAAAGCATGCTTAGCCTTAGTTCACGCTGTGCAAAAATTCATACATTATCTATTGTCGAACAAGGTGGTGTTAATATCCAGAGCTAACCCTATCAAGTTCTTAATTTCGAAATCAGCCTTGATAGGCAGACCGGCCAAATGGTTGCTTCAAACGTCAGAGTCTGATATAACATGCGCTCCTCCAAGAGCTATCAAAGGGACAGCGGTGGCAGATCTTCTAGCAGCATTCCCAGGAGAAGGAACCATCGTGCTACATGAAGACCTTCCTGGAGAATTTCCCGAAATCTCTTTTATCGAAAAAGAGGCGTGGCTATTGTATTTTGACGGTTCTTCTATGCCTAGCAATAATACCGGAGGAGCCGACATAGTTCTAGTGTCTCCAACGGGCGAAGTCTTTTCGCATTCTTTCAAGTTGGACTTTCAATGCACCAACAATTCGGCAGAATACGAAGCTTTCCTCATAGGATTGTCACTAGCCAAACAAGCAGGAGCCACACACCTGGAAGTAAGAGGTGACTCTAAGTTGCTGGTCAATCAGATGAATGGGGTCTACTCACTCAAGGAGGTAACGCTGGCCCATTATAGATCCGAGGCACAAAAGCTAATGAACTACTTTTCCGATGTGACCATAACCCATATTGGCCGCAATAACAATAAACACGTCGATTTCCTAGCCACATTGGCTTCGAAGCTGCAATTTGAAGGTTTGGAAGAAACTTTGATTATGAGAAGACGGACTATAGCGTCGACATGGCTTGCAGAATCTAAAGATGCAGAAACTGACGATTGGAGGACTCCAATCGTTCAAGAGTTAAACAGTTCACTCTCCCAAGGAAAGGTCAGTCTCAAAACCCTGCAAAGCTTTTTCATTCTTCATGGAGTGTTGTATCACCGTAATCCAGATGGGTCTCTGTCAAGATGTCTTGGAGACGAGGAAGCGCAACTACAATTTAACCGCATTCAAAATGAAATTTGCATACAAACGTTGGTAGTGACTCTTTATCGACGTCTCCAACGCCTTGGCTTCTACTGGCCGGATATGGAGACTCAATCTCGATCGCTCCAAGGGTCTTGCTCCAATTTTCAAAAATCGCCACACCAATTGGAGGTTTTCAACGTGAACCACACTGGGGACTGGCGAGATCCGTATGTCAATTACCTTCGAGACGGAGTACTCTCTACAATCAAGAAGGACGCAGCCAAAATGAAGCAACGAGAAAAGAGATTTGTATTTCATGAAGGAATCCTGTACCGTAAAATCTTTGGAGGCGACCTATTACGGTGCCTGGCCGAGGTGGAGATCCCGATTCTGATGAAACAAATGCACGAAGGCGAACACCAGGGAAAGAAAAAGCTATTTCTCCAAATACACGAGAAATACTATTGGCCAACCATGGAAGACGATGCCGCTGCGTTTGTTCAAAGATGCAACGAATGTCAAATTCACGAGAATCTTATTCATGCACCTTCTACTCTTTTACACTCGGTGAGTATCCCGTGGCCATTTTACAGCTGGGGACTTGACATTATTGGGAAGGTCAACCCGCCATCGTCAAAACAGCACGAGTATATCATAACCGCAACAGAGTATTTTACCAAGTGGGTTGAAGCCATTCCTCTACGAGGGACTACTGGAGCAACAATCGCGACGTTCATTAAGGAACACATCATTTGTTGGTTTGGCGTGCCTAAACATATCATTACTGATAATGGCACTCCTTTCACCAACAAACAGGTACGAGAATTGCTCGAATTTATGGAATTAAGCAGGTCTTCTCCACCATCAACTACCCCCAGGGGAACGGGCAAGCCGAAAGCACCAACAAAACCTTGATTCGGATTCTCAGTCGAACAGTGCATGATCACCCCAGAACATGGAACGAACAGCTACCAATGGCATTATGGGCGTATCGGACGGCACCTAGGAGTTCTACCGGCGTTTCCCCTTACTTACTCGTCTACGGTGCGGACGCGATTCTCCCGGCAGAGATTAAAATTCCGTCATCCAGGATTTCAGCAGCAAGTGGGGTCCACTGGAATGAAGCCGAAGCATTGAGCTCCAGGATTGCCGAGTTGGACACCCTAGACTCTAGGATATATAAAGCAGAGGAACGTACTCAAACATACAGAAGCAGGATATCCAGAGCGTATGAAAAAGTTGTAAAACCACGAGTTTTCAGAGTGGGAGATTTAGTTTTGAAGACTGTCAAGTACATTCAGCAAGACATGTCTGCATCAAAATTCTCTCCAAAATGGGAAGGTCCCTACGTGATCACCAAGGCTTACAACACTGGCTACTATAAGATTATTAAAGAGGATAGAGGTAAATTGGAAGCAGTCATCAACGAAAAATGGCTCAAGGCATACTACGCCTGACCATCATCTTATCTCTTGCCGCATCACAACGCAACAATCAGGCATTGTCACTCTTCTCACTTCTTAGTTATTAAATTCTCCATTAATGAAAACATGTTGATGTAAACTCCATTCACTTAACAAAATCCAATGAAATTTATTTTCCAAATAAAGTTTCAAAACCCAAAAAAAAAAAACAACGATCCAAACATCAAGACAAATGTACAACTCAGAAAAGGCCGTCCAGCAAGTTGTAGTTCCTTGAAAGCATCATTTTCAGCCTCTCTTGATACCTTTCAGTCCTATTCTTCAAGTCGCGGATCGCCTGCTCCACCTTCTCAGATTCCGCATCCAAGGCCTTCTCCTCTTCCAAGATGGCTTTTGTAGCAGGGAAAACATTGGAAATGATACCATCTCGATCAACTTTGATAACATCAAGACGCTGCCACAACCAGCTCACGTTGAACTCCATGGATTCACAGGTGGATATCATATCTTCCCACTTCTCAATGCTTGATTCAGCAACATCACGAATGGATGCGCCTTCCATCTCGGCAATCATGGGTAGGATACAGTTCACTGTAGTAACTAAAGCAGACGAGCAGTATCGCACCACGTTCCTAGTTGCAATATGGCCGTACCTTCTCCATATTTTTGCATACAGAGGCATGAACTCCTTCCTTACTAGAAAACCGCCAACAACCCGATAACTAGAAGACAAAAATCTCATATGAACATCGAAATGCAAGCCCGCGTTGGGGTACTCGTATGAGGAGATACCCAATCAGCGTCTTCCAGGTCAGCGACAGGTGAGTTGGAGCTTAAAGGGGGAGGAGTGGTTAAATCATCATCATCAACCACTGTTACACATGTTCCAGAAGGATACCTCTGCAAAAAAGAGAAGAAGGAAAAGATCTCGTTACCTACCAGTATGCAAAAAAAGAAAAGAATTCGATCAGCAGAACTGCTATACCGGTATGATCTTCTTGACTCGCATAATTCGAGCAAGAGAACTGTCACAAGGCTCAGGGATTCGGCCGCTCTGAAAGAAAATGATGATTAGACGTCAAAAGAAAAGAAGAATCACTACTTCAAAATAAATAAGTATTCAGAATCGTACCCTGGATACAATCCTCTTGCGTTTAACAGAAGAATCCGACTGAGCTGAGGAAGATGATCCACTTCTATCTGACATGATGAAAGCAGGGAATCCCAGCCGGAGGACTTTTATCTCGGAACAATAAGGGCGTCTCTATATATATACATGGCAGAAACCCTAAAACAAGACTGAAAAGTTGTGACAAGATTCATCTGATAAGCGAGGGTTCAACGCTGACTAAGTCATGCTTCTTGTTGCAACCCTAATTAAAAGCCAGGAAGGGACCGTTGGATGGTCAAAAAAGGAATGCGTTAAAATTGATTCTGAATCATGACTAGGGACGGGAGGTCGTTGTTCCAAATTCAAGCAACAGCCACCTCCCTGCGGGAGATCAACACAGAGCACCAACTTCCACAAGAAAATGCGCGGGCAGAGCGAATAATAAAGAGGAAGGAAGACCTCCCTGCCATACGCACGAACATCTTGGAATCCGAATATAGGAAAGGTTTTCTTTTATGCCACGCACTGAGGAGGGCAGCTTCCCCGTGAGCGCCAATGTTACATGGTCGGACTAACAGTGCATCAATGATTCCTGGTAATCCTTTCATACCTTGCCTTTTCGATTTATTCTTGTTTATCACCATCTAGTGCTTACTCCGCAACAATGTCATTGTTACGTACTAAGCAGGGGACTTAATGTTGATGGTGGTCTTTTAGTTTGGGGTCAAAATTGTAAAACCCTGCATTTAATGCGCTTTCATCCTGCAAAGGAACAAAAGCCATTTGAAAATGATAAGTGTTATTTTACTTATATGTGTATTGAGTAATTCGACATATTTATGAAATTTATCAGAATTGGAGCATCAATCCCATATATTCTATAAGATTCAACGCGTTAGTTATTAATGCATTGACCTGCCTGGTATTTTCCTATGCTATGTTCTCAGCCGAACTCTCATTATTGACATGACATGACGATGGAGTGTTCACTCTCAGCAGAGTAACATGAATCTCCCTAAGTGCCAATATTGAGATCTGCACGAAAATACCCCACGGGCTACATCACTCTCTGACAAAGAGAATCTCGTATCAACGCGCTTTTAAGTCAGCTCAATCGCACTTGAATTCCTTAAAGGAAAATCTAGACTGATTATATCAGTCTCAGAAACGATCACGACCACACAATTGGGCCATATAATTCAACAAACCTAGACCATTCCTGGCAGAACTAGGTAATTACTGCATTGACTGACTGTGGGCCCACCAACGTCCCAACTGATTGGATCATGCCTAAGTACATCCCAACGTTGTCAAACGCTAACCCTAAGTAGGGTGGTCGCGTTGTTTGGAAGAAGATCGAACGAACTAGGTTGTTCAAAACGGTCTTAGAAGCATCACGAACGTCCAACTTTGCCAGCCTAGTTGGATGGCTTGGATCCTCCTATGAACAGTTAACGAAGCACAAGCATGATCATCAGCGGGCCCACTAGTGCCCTAGTCGATCGACTCGTATGCAGCAAACTTATAGGGTGCTCAATCTCTTACCCAAACATGGGTGTTCGCGCTGTGTAAAATGGCTCAAACGAATTGAGACCAGCAAAGACGGTCTCAAAACGCATTACGAGCGTTCATCTTAGCCGGCCTAGTTGGACGGCTTAGATAGCATCTTGAGCGACCGGAGAAGTACTGGCATGTACACCGGCGACCCAGCTACACCTATGGTCGATCGACTTGCTCGCAGCAAGTTGAAACGTATAGAATCGTTCACCCAAACTAGGATGATCCCGCAGCCTTGAAAACCCTAAATTGAATAAGCGGCGTTATACAACTGCCGCTGATCGATCGTATCCGTCCAACTTTGCCAGCCTAGTTGGACGGCTTAGATCGTGTTTCAAACGATCAAGGAGATGCCAACATGTTCACCATCGACCCAACTCCACACATGGCCGATCGACTTGCTCATAGCGAGTCCAAAGCGCACCAAATCGCCGGCCCAAAGTAGCGTAAGCACGCAGTTTTCAAAAACCTAAAATTACTTTGCGGCAACATATTACTGCCGCAAATTGATCTCGACCACACATCTTCGCCAGTTGATTTGAGTGGCTTAGATTTAATTTTAAAAAGCCCTGAATATGTCAACGTGATTACTGTGGACCCACCTTTGCACGTGGTTAACCGGCCTACGCAAGCTAGGGCTTAACGCCTCGAAATGCACGTCTAAAGAGGGGTGGGCCACACGGCTCCCTAAACCCTAAAGTTGCGTCAATGGCAGTATGCAACTGCCGCAAATCATCTCGTCCATCCAACTTTGCTAACCTAGTTGGATGGTGCGGATTTTTTTTCGAAAACAAGCAAAGCAACATTGTGAAGACCGGTCATCCCTCTTCCACATGAGGCGATCGGCCAAGTAATGAATTGACCGTAGGGTCCACAAAAGATCACCCAAAGGTGGTCGATCATGCTGTCTCCTTTAAGATGCTTATCCGCGACTTATTCAATCAGGCTCTAAAACAATGATGCTTCATACACATCGATTAATTGAGCTGCTTAATTGCGATGCTTTACATGCATTGAATGCATACAATATTTTATTGACCTCATAAACAACTTAGTTGTTTCACCTAATAGCACCATGCTATTCTCCGCGGGTCCCATGACCCACTTATTCGAGACATCAAATATGTCACAAGCTGGGGGATGCTCACTGGGGTATTAGTCTGGCGGTTTACAGCGTGCAGCGTGCAACGCGCCCATTACGAGAAAGTGTTAGGAAAAGACGGATGGTCAGCAGTAATGAGAGTAATGGGTGAAAGAGTGACAGATTTTCCCTCATAGTGGAAACATGACGATCACTACCACCTGCACAACTCCACTACTCTATTAATCAATCTCCTCCACTTCCTACGAGATCAGATTTTTACGCTCAATGACTTGTATAAATAGGCTTTTAACTTATTTCAACGACAACACGAAGAACACAAGTGTTATCAACACAAGTAGCCAGAAACCATTTTCTGATACGCAAGTCATAAACATCCACATTCATAGTTCAACATTCTGATCTCAAACACCTTCTCCACTTCCCTCCTTAAGATCAACCCTTCTCCTTCACCTTGTGACCGAATTGAGTCTGGAACGGCCATTTCTTGGTTTAGGACAGAGTCTTACAGATTGATTTCTCGAACCTGAAAGCATTCCCGTGCAGTGCATTTGTTTAGGGTTTAGATTCGTTTCTCATTCAACACACTCCAAACTACCAAAAACAGGAGAATCAGTTTTTACCCTCAAACAATTGATAGACACAAAACTAAGAGAAGAAGAAAAAAACAAACTTTTCTTAAAGCCTGAGAGGTGCACAATCTTGTCTCTTTTGATCAGGCACATGAGACATGATTTACCAATCAACACAATCAAGTTGTGTTGCGGTGAACAACAATTTGTCCACAATTTTCCTATTGATAGGAATCCACAGACCTCTGTATATCACAACGATTTGACCATACTTTCTTTTCTAATGGTCTTGGTTTATCCTTGGAAACTAACTTCTTAGACGAAGATAAAATCCTACATACCTCAGCGGTCTTCTGAGCAAGTTTAAGCTTATTTTCTAATTGATTTGCTTTTCGTTGAAGTTTGTTGACGTGCCTCAATTGGTGTTTGTACTTGTAACACTTTGAAAGTTCATGACCCTTTAGAGAACAATACGAGCACGTCAATCTAGGATAAAAATCAGGCTTCTGAGATGTGCAAGCAACTAGACACATGGTGGAATCTGAAAGATTACATATTGTTAGAGCATTGCTCGGTCAAACTCGCATGTGTTGCTATCTCAAGCATGTTTTTCAATGTTAGTGATCAAGACTATAAGTCTTGATTTCTATCCTACATAGCTAAAGGTCTCGGACTAGGATAGAAAGTGTAGTTGAGCTCAAGACTCCATGGAAATCATCATACAAGACGAAGGACTACTCAAGGAACTGGTGGATCTTCATCGACTAAAAGGTATGTGGAGACTTGAACTTATCTGTCACTCAAAAGTTTATCTATTCTATCTCCTACTCTTGAGACAAAAGTCGTTTTGATATATAGACTTTCATTATGCACATTTGCTATTTCGAGCCGAGATAAAATCGCATATCTATTTCTCCAAATATGTGTTGGTAAGCTTTCGCTTTAGCCGAATTCATCTTTACCTAGTGACGAAAGTCATGTTATGTTTCAATCACTTTGAAAATTTCTCTGACGAAAAATGGTCTGTGAATAACGGCTATATCCGTCCTCTGAGAATGTTTCTGTAACACCCCGATTTTTTTGCCCGTATCCTTCCCGGATCCCATTCCCGAAAACCCGAATTGCTACTTCGATACCATAGCCGAAGCCCGGCTACTAAGCCCAAGCTCATTAGATAATTTATTTGGGTTTAATTAATTTATGTTCAGTTCAGAAATTCTATCGCAGCGGATACGTAAAAAATCTTCTAGAAAGATCTAACCGTTACTTTGACATGATTTTTAATCCATATGAATCCTAGAAAACTCTAGTTTATCATAAAATTTAATTCCACCGTTAAATGTTCCAGATTTAATCCAAAAGAGTCACATGTTTAAGGAAGAATCATAAAACAGAAACAGACATCAGTTCACTCCCAGAATTTTACTGAACCCAATTCAAACACAAAAATTATTATGATTATATATTCTGAATCCTAACTGAGTATAGTTACAATCATAAATTTTCTATAATTTTTAGTTTATCTTAAAAACCTTTTGATCACAGTCAAACTATTAGTTGACCAGAACTGCAGAAACGAAAAACAGAGATTGTCCATTTTATAAATATCGTATAAAATCACTCACAACTCTAAATCAATTTTAGTTTACCATTTTAAAAAGGAAAAAGAAATATCTTCAAGTTTACAGAAGACACCAAAGTCTAAAACATAACATATAATAGTTTTGAAACAGGAAAACTCCAATATAGTTGAATCTGTCAGAAAACGTCTGAATTTAGTACAGTGAGAAAAAATTGTTTTAAAATACTTATAGAACTCATAAAATTCTGAAATTTTTATCAATATATCTAAGAGGAGTTTCTCAAAGGTTCAAAAAAGAATTAAATAAAAATATATTATAGAATAATTATCATTAACAGTCAAACCAGGAGGACTCTGAAATTTTCATTGTTCAATTAAATAGAATTTTCTAAACAAAGCATTGTTTCATTGGTTATACATTAACCCAATAATATCTAAAGTACTAATGATCAATAAAAACTCATTATATCATCTAAAAGAGTTCGATGATATTTTATTACAACTTCCAATCATAAATCCTATGCAAACTACTAATAATAGCACCAAAACCGATCTCTATGCTTTTCCGCCATTAGCTCCTTGTGGTGCCATAAAATCTGGAAATGTTTTGTCATGAAACGACGTGAGTTGTGACACCTAGTAGGAAAAGAAGCAACAAAAAATTTTAAGCAATATTTTTCAATTCCTTTTATAAAACAACTAGCATGATTAACAGTATCACAAACACATGGAAACACCACATCCATAAAAACAATCAAATGAATCAATCCGCTCGCCCCATGGAGCCAATATCAACAAAAGAGTCAAATCAATCAACTGCTCGCCCCAGGAAGGCCCACGTGGGGATTAATGCCCATGGAACGCAAGCCAAAAACAAAATCATACTCACAACATCATTTATCAATAAAATCATTTATTATCTATACAATAATAAAAACTTGTAAATCTGAAATTAATTAAAGAAAACTTAAATAGGAAAAGATTTTTGATTGTGTTGCGCCTACCTCAAACACTACCGAAGAACGATAAACAGGAACAAAGAACCTCCGTGAACAACCTCTCCAAATAGTGCTACTGTATTCCAATTTCTTTTTCGATCTAAACATAACTCTGTTATTCTATGTGGCGGCAGTAAAGGAGGCTAAAGAGTTTTTATATGTTTTCGGTTTTCATTGTATGTACACCTTTCATCATCCACCACGTGTACAGAAAGAGACACGTGGAAGGCATGCAAAACAAGATATCAAAACATGATAGCAAGCATCTCATCAGAAGATGCCACCGGTCAGCAGATCCGACGGTCAGGGACAGAGGATCACAGAGGTATGATGGCTCAGAGGAGCACCAAATAATACCCCTTGGGTGTTAATACACCCAATCCCGAGGAAGGTCCCAGATCAATGGTTGAGAGGAAGTTTGACTAACACAGATGTGACCAGACAAAGAGACACTTGCCCGACACGAGAAGACATCCATCTACCCGCATTAAATACAAAATAGATATACACGTGTCAATCAGCTCGTGGAAGAGGCGAGGATAACCCTTCGTGTTCAAGCTCAGGCCGTAGCATATGCCGAAGACCTCTGCGTAATGGGCACAAAGCACAAGAAGATAAGATTACAACGACACCTCAGAAGTAGGACCCACGTTCCAACCCTATAAATACCCCTCTCCACTAAGAGAGAAGGGGTCGACCAATCCAGAGCAATTATAGGAGAATATAGGAGAGAGAAATAAGAAGAGTAAGGAATCCCCTACTTCCGCAGACCTATGTACACTCTAAAGTCATTCGACTATCTTTGTAATCATTCAATACATAGTGAAACACCAGCCCCGTGGATGTAGGCCTTAGTGCTGAACCACGTAAATCTTTGTCTTATTTACATTTTAGCACTTTACATTCAGCGTTGAACTTCATGTGCTTTACATTTATACTCGATTCTATGTTTATTCCTTTATACGAACATTATTTATGATAATATTCAACTAGACAATGACAAGATCGAAGGCTTCGAGTCGATGAATCGATTTAATCATCCCCTTTACACATACAACGTGCAATTCTAGAATTAGATTGTATGCGAGTATTGTTTGTGAACACGTGGATGGCTTCGTGATTTATGTGTTCACAATCTGGCGCTAGAAACAGGGACTTTGTCCCGGTAAAAGATTTATCTTATCCTGTGATTTCACCTTAAACGCGCATTATGGTTGTGCCCTATTCTGGGTTCAGCGTGCTTTCAAAACCTTTTTTATTTTCGGTTCAGCGTGCTTTCAAAACCTTTTTTATTCTGGGTTCAGCGTGCTTTCAAAACCTTTTTTATTCTGGGTTCATGGTCTTCATTTTCACAAACACCATTTCAAAGCAGAAACATCCACGGCTATCTATCACAGATTTGCACGTGAGGCGTTTTTCTTTTAAAACTAAGACTTAATAATCCAGATTCATGAGTTCTCGCGACGGATCTGCCTTTTCAAGAGTTTTCCTTTTCAAAAGTAGTCTGAAAACAAGGTCCATGATTGTTTATTAGAGGATTTGTATTGCAAAAACTAGACCGATGGAGTCTTTGTGTTTCTCTTTTATTAAGGCCCTTGGGCAGCTCATTTCTTTCTATTCCAATAATTTTGCGGATACGAATGGCACTAACCCGATCCTCGTGGATATCTTTGGTTCTCTTTATTTATTCCCCTATGCAGAAAAAACTAAATGGAAAAGATACTAGAGACAGGAAAAACCAAAGCCTCATCAAAGGAGACACCGAGGATTACCCCGGTCATGACCCGAAGCAAGCAGAAAGGAGACAAACCTAAAACAGCTACTCACAGACAGGATGCTGCGGAAATCACCTCGTCTATGAACACTAACTCCATTGCAGCCGCGGCTCTCAAAGAAGCATCCACAAAAAACAACGCAACTGTTGCGTCCCTCCAGGCTACAGAATCTAACAAGACTTTGGTTTCAAACCAAATCCATCAACAAGGAGAAGGGGTGGCAGAATCTATGAGACATCGGCCCGCACATCCACCAGTCTTCGGAATGCCGTCAACCAACGGTCAGAATCAAACCATACCAGTGGTTTTAGCACCGCGGGTGGAAGCTCAACCAAGAGGACCGCGGGGACCAAACTTGGAGATACCAACAATTGAAGATGATCCTCTGCCACCCTTAATACACACAGTAGACGAAGGGGGAGCTATGGCCGTAGGGGCACAAGCCGGAACCCCCAATCAGGGATCAAATGGTAGGCTTTTAAGGATGTAAGAAAATAAGAGCAAAGAGGAAGCCTACTTTTTAACCCCAAGTGCACGGTGTCGGTTGTAGCTTGTGCAAATACGGGTCGAATCCACAGGGACTAGGGTGTGAGTTGAAGTTTCCTAAGCTAATTCTCTAAGCAGTGAACTAATGAATCAAAGAGTGACAGTGGCAGAGAGCCAAAGGCAGTGAAGATGATTACAGCTACAGATGGTAGACTAGGAGGATACTAAGGCATTTGATTCCACATCTTGATCCTGAACTAAGGAAGTTCTTATGCAAGATATGTCTTGTTCTTTCAGGGAAGACTACAATGAGTGATTTACTAACTAACCTTGCTAACTTACCCCTAGCATCAGCTGTCTTCTTACAGCACAGCTGATCACAGGTATTTTGGCTCAACTAGTTAACTATCATTCCTAAGGAAATTCAATACAGTCCTTCAAATGGACTGATTTCTTAACCACAGTCACAACTTCACCCCTAGCATCAGCTGTCTTCTTACAGCACAGCTGATCACAGGTGATTAGCTCAAATGGCTAATTATCAGTCCTACTTCAGTTTAAACATCACAAGAACAATAACATGTATACTAACTATCCTGGCATGCAATCAAGAGTTTCATCTAAGCCCTACCAAGTAAATTAGAACATACTAGACATGGTGAACAAATACAATTGAAATTTACAAAATAATTTAAATTAAGAACTAACCCTTGAGGCACTGGCTATTCCAGTCCTCTTGGGTGAAGCACTGGCTAGCCCAGGCATCTCTTCAACACAACATCCACAACCCATATTTATACCCAAATTAATCAATTAGGGTTTACAGAGAAAATCCCCAAATCCCCAAATTACACAGTTGAAATTAGGGTTCGACTTTACCTAATTTGACGTGACAAATCACTCAAGAAGGTCGACCCATTTCTTCTCTGACTCTCCTGCTCCTCTCCATGCCTTCCAATTGCGTTTCTAACTCGACCTATTCCATTGATTTCTTACCTAGGGTTTCAGAGACAAATCAGGGAAGAAATCGAGAGAATAGATGGCTAGAAGTTTAGGGGAATGATGGGTTTTGGTGAGGGATAGCCATGATGGATTTTGGTGGTTGATTGTGGTGGTTGAGGCAGTGGAGTTGACGGAGTTGGTGGTGAAGGTGAGGATGTTGCAGACGGAGTGGAGAAGATGGAGGTGGAGTCGATGGAATTAGGGATAGAGGTGTGTTTGGTTCTGCGGGTATAGGTGTTAGGTGTTTGGGTGTTGAGCGGTTGCATCAAGTCTCGATGATTCGCGAATCTGAGCCGTGGGATGCGGAAATGATAGATTGATCTAACGGCTACAAGTGAAGAGGCTGGTATCGATCGTCGGATGCCTGATACAACGAAACTGATGGCTCAAGATGGAGTTAGGTGTTGTAGTGTTAGACAGGGGCTTCAGACTTTGATTTACTGGCGATGCTGCGACCATTGGATTCAGATGTGATCCAATCTGACGGCTGACGAAGGAGACGGGTACGGATATTGGAAATGGGTTTGGGTAAGGGTTTTGGGCCTGGGGTATGCCAAGCCCATATATTCTTTAAGAACAATTCTTCCTCTTCAAGCCCAGTTCTAGCCTTTTGGTCTTGCGCACAACATTCTTCGTGGCTTCCTTGTGTGATTCCTCTTGGCTTCCACCACTTTTCTGCTCTTTTTGCTCCATAATTCATCCAAACTTTATTTACAACCTAAAAATGCAAAATTAATTAATAAAAATATTTATTCTTGAAAACAATGAAAATACAGAATATGGGATAAAATGTAGAATTAATGCACAAAAGATGAGTTAAATGCCAAGAAAAATATATAGAAATATGCACTTTTTAGCACTCATCATCAAACTAGTCCCGCCGACTGATGGTAGAGCTCGAAGAATTGAAAAAGAGCCAGCAGGTCTACGCAGATGTCGTAGCTCTTCTGGCCAGGGAGAACCAAGACTTGAAAGATAGGATTGCCCAAAGCACGAAGACTAGCCAACAACTGGACGAAGCAAATTCTAAAGCACCAGAGCCTAATCGAGACCGAAGAATCATCCTAGCAAATGCCGCTAGGGGAAGCAGTGCATCCGATCCGGAATATGCCGCCGAAGACTTAGACTATTATGACAGTGAAGTTCGAAGAAAGAAACGCTCAACTGAGCATGAGAACGTGGGATATTACCGCGCAATGGAGGAGCTTCGTGATGAGATGATGGCTGAGATCAGGCAGTTAAAATCCAGACAAGGCGGAGGAAGGCTTGAAGAGGTGATGAAAGAAGCTAACTCCACGCCCCTAACTCATCGCCTGGCAAATACCCCCATTCCGTTAAAGTGTCACGTCCCAACTTTTGAATGCTATGACGGATCCAGTGATCCCGCGGCACATATCCGGTATTATAATCGTATCTTAGCCCGATGGAGTCAAAACGACGCCGTCCTCTGTAGGTATTTCCCATCAAGTCTGAAGGGATCGACTTTTTCTTGGTTTGACAACCTGCCACCTGATTCCATTAACTCCTACGATCAACTCGCAGAGAAATTCTTGAGAACCTACATGTACAACAAAGCTGTCAACACCGGAATGGATAAACGTTTTTCTCTGGCAATTGGTTACAAGGATAACACGAGGGAATACACCAACAGATGGCACAAGATCTGCCAAGCCATAGGGAGTGTGGATCCCGTAGTAAGAATCAACTGCTACAAGTGGGGATTAGACCGAATGAGTCCACTATTTGTTGAGATCCACGGAAGCGTACCTAAGACAGAAGGAGATCTTCGAATAATTATTGAGAAGTATGCTCGTCTTGAAAAAATCCAGCGTGAGAACCCGAGGGAAAAAACGCAGAGGTCTCACCGTACCAATTCCGCAGAACAAACCAGCGGGGCCAAAAGAAATAACTCAGTGGAACGACCGCACGAAGATAAGAAGGAACGAAGAGATGAACGACGAAAAGACGATCGAAAATTCGAAGATCAGGTTTACACGAAGCTCAATGCTATCTACGCTCGGATCTTACGAGAGATCAAAGGAAAGGAGAATTTGGAGTGGCCGTGGTCTAAGGGAAAACAGCCCCCAAGGACCGAGAAGTCTAAAGATTATTGTGAGTATCATTGCTTCAATGGACACCAGACCGAGAAATGCAAAAACCTCAAAATAATGATCCAAAAATTGATTGATGCTGGCGAACTCAAGCAATACATACGAAAGGAGCTCACCGAGGACAGATCCAAACGAACCAAGCAAGTCCAACTTCCAGAGGGAAACCGCACAATCAACACCATCTCGTGTTCCGAAGCCGCAGGGCCCTCACTTACAGCGCAGATAGGAAAGAGGCTACGAAAGCAATTCGAAGACCACTGCGAATTATATAAGATTGATGGCGTAGAGGTGGACGAGCACGAAGAGTGGATGGACGCACCTATCATATTCGATACTGAAGATATCGAAGAAGATATGTAAGACCATAACGATCCCTTGGTCCTCACACTACCAGTGACCAGATGTAACCTCAAAAAGATCCTCATCGACGGGGGAAGCTCAGTGAACGTTCTATTCTACGACGCCTTCAAACGGATGAAGCTCCATGATGAACAGCTGATGACCTCTTATTACACCATCTACGGGTTCAACGGAGCGCCCACAAAGCCATTGGGAGACATCGTGTTGCAGGTGAACGCCGGGCCCATGAAAGTAGAAACACGATTCAGCGTGGTAGACGCCCCATCCCCCTATAACGCCATTATTGGACGAAAGTGGGTACATAAACTCAAGGGAGTGGCAGCAACTTACTACCAATATCTCAGGTTCCCTACACCCGAGGGAGTAATGGAAATCAAGGGAGATCGGGTCTCTGCAAAAGAGTGCCAGCCACTCAGGATCGTATCAACAACGAACAGGAAGAGCAGCGAAAAACCCGAAGGATCAAAAATAAAGAAGCTGCGAAAGAAAAGGCCATAGACCTGTTCCTCAAGAAACCGCAGGGAAGGGCTTGACAAAGGATGATAATGTCCTTAACACAGAGCAAGTACTTCAGCAGCCAACGAAGGACAGAAACATACCAAATAGCAATTAAAGAACGTCCCAGTCCTTGGGGACCCGAAGCCGGTGTTCACACCAGTGGAGCCCGTAAAAGAAATCAACATAGGAACGGAAGAAAACCCGAAGATGATCAAAGTAGGGACCATAATGGACGAAAAAAGAAGAAATTCCTTAACCAAATTACTTAAAGAATACGCGGATGTATTCGCCTGGAAGTTAGGAGACATGCCGGGGATTGATCCGAAAATAATCCAACACGAGCTGCGCATCAAACCAGGCACGCCACCTTTCAGGCAGAAAATAAGAAAAGTTGCACCAGAGTATCATAAGGCAGTAGAAAAAGAACTTCGGAAACTACTAGAAGCAGGCTTCATCAAGGAAGTCAAATACCCTACATGGATCTCCAACATGGTCGTCGTTCCTAAGAAAATGGAGGGGTTAGGATATGCATCGACTTTACTAACCTCAACAAGGCATGTCCAAAAACAGCTATCCCCTACCGAGCATAGATCAACTGGTTGAAGCAGTGGAAGGGTACGAAGAGCTGTCATTCATGGACGGATATTCTGGTTACAACCAAGTAGCCCTGGCAGAAGAAGATCAACTACACACACACATTCTACACCCCGCATGGCCTTTATTGCTACACTAGAATGCCCTTTGGACTTCGAAACGCAGGGGCAACTACCAAGAATGGTCGATGCTATCTTCAGGCCATGGATTGGTAGTACCCTAGAAGTCTACGTTGATGACATGCTCGTCAAAAGTAGGCTGCGCAAAGATCACCACCAGGACCTGAGAGATATTTTCGAAGCAATGAAAAATCACATGAAAGTAAATCCAGAAAAATGCACCTTCGGTGTCACCTCAGGGAAATTCCTCGGATATCTGGTAACAAAAAGGGGTATTGAGGTAGACCCCGCGAAGATTCAGGCCATAGTGGAAATGCCATCTCCGAAGAATTTAAAAGAAGTGCAAAAGCTCAATGGGTCCTTAGCAGCCTTGGGCAGATTTATTGCCCGATCCTCGGACAAATGCAAACATTTTTTCAATATTCTCAAAAAAGGGAGTAAGTTTGAATGGACCGCAGAATGCGAAGAAGCCTTCCAAAGAATCAAGGAACACCTGGCTTCAATTCCAATCCTGCAGAAGCCTGATCCTGATGAGGTTTTGGCATTGTACATAGCAGCGACAGAAGACGCAGTTAGCGCAGTGTTGGTCAAAACCAATACGAAGATAGAACAACCTATCTATTATGTCAGCAAGACCCTCAATTCTGCGGAAAGGAATTACACGAAGATCGAACAACTCATCCTGGCATTGTATGGGCTACTCAAAAGCTGAGAACCTATTTCCTAACTCACTTCATCCGCGTCCCATGCAAAGCACCACTGGAAGCAGTCCTCAAAAGCGCGGGAAAAGTAGGTAGAATAGCCAAGTGGAACACCCACCTGGACCAATTCAACATCATTCATGAAATTCAACATTCCCAAAAATCCCAAGTTTTGGCGGATTTCTTAGCAGACCTCCCCCTGGACAACGATGAAGAGATTAGGGGAATACCAGAAGCCGACGAGGAAAGCAAGGATCCAGTTGATGTCCTCGAACCCGCGAGTCAAAGACAATGGGAAGTCTTCGTTGATGGTTCCAAAAATAAGGAAGGGGCAGGAATAGGCATTGTCATCACCACCCCAACTGGAGAAAGGATCGTACAGGCACTCAGGTTAGAATTCAAAGAGCATACTAACAACATCGTCGAATACGAGGCAGTCGTACATGCCCTCCGCTTAATAATAGAGATGGGGGTAACTGATGTAAGACTGACAAGTGATTCGCAGCTTGTCATACGGCAAATAGGGCTCGAATACAATGTGTACGACGACACCCTCTCAGCTTACATGGCCTTGGTCCAAACATTGGCATCACAAATTCCGAACATCAAGTTCCGGCACTTATGCAGAAGGGATCTCAGGCACGCGGATGCCCTAGCATATATATCATCCATGCTGAAGGACAAGAGTATCGAAGCTATCAAAATAACAAGGGTATACGAGCCTTCGATTGCATCACAATTTTCCTTTGCTACAAATCAAGATACAGTGGAAGAAAATATCGAAGATCAGGTGGGAGAAGACATCCGTGACGATTTTGACGAAGAAGATATCCTGTCAAGAGCAAATCAAGACGAAGATTTCAACAACGAAGATGATTGGAGAATGATGATCCATGCGTTTCTCAAGGATGGAACCTTACCCGCGGATCACAAACAAACCAGGAAAATACTCTCCAAAGTAGGAAGATATGATCTTCGGGATGGGATCCTGTACAAGAAATCTTTCCTCGGACCGTTACTACGTTGCTTATCCAGGAAAGAGGGGCATCGAATTCTAAACGACATCCATTATGGTGACGCAGGGAATCATAGCGGCATGAGATCACTAGCCGACAAAGCAAAAAGCAAGGATATTACTGGCCCACAATGATACAAGATGCTGCAAGAATGTCCCGACGATGTGAAGAATGTCAGCGTTTCGCCAAAAAGATACACGCACCAGCAACAACGTTGAATTCTGTGGATAGTCCGTGGCCATTTGCAAAATGGGGCATAGATATCGTTGGGCCTTTCATCGAAGGATCAGGGAAAAGACGATTTTTGATAGTAGCCACGGACTACTTCAGTAAATGGGTGGAAGCCAAAGCCTTAGCCAGGATCAGAGACGTGGACGTGTTTACTTTCATATTCCAAAACATTATTTGCAGGTTCGGCATACCAGCGGAAATCGTGTCCGATAATGGTAAACAATTACAGGGGAAAAACATAGACATGCTCTTCGACACTTTCAAAATAAGGAAAAACAAGTCCACCCCCATATACCCTCAAAGCAACGGACAAGCGGAAGCTACTAACAAGACCCTCGCCCTTATCCTCAAAAAGCAATTAGACGAACACAAGGGGCGATGGTGTGAACAGCTACACAATGTATTATGGGCATACAGGACAACACGAAGATCTGCCACTGGGGAGTCCCCATTTCTCCTCACTTATGGAGCTGAAGCAGTCATCCCAACAGAGATCCTCATGCCAACCACAAAGACCGAAGCATGGGAGAAAAATCTCACAACAGACATGATGTTAGAGAGACTGGACGACCTGGAAGAAGGAGGGAAGCAACATTGCAAAAGATGGAAAATTATCAACGGACTAGCGAGAGAGTACAACAAAAAGGTTAAGCTTCGAAATTTTGTAGAAGGGCAGTATGTGCTAAGAACAACGAGTATCAAGAAATGGGGAAAGTTAGCACCTACATGGGGAGGACCTTTTATAATACACGACATTGCGGGAAACGGTTCCTACTATCTTCGCAATCTGAAAGGCGAGGTCCTCCGGCACCCTTGGAATGCTAAATGGCTCAAACCGTACTACCCATAGGAACAGCGCAGCTTTGCATCTGCGTGAAGAATACCAGAAGAAGAAGGCAGCGTAACCGCTTTACATGTTTCTATCTCTGGACGAGGAGTAGCAGGCCTCAACCTATCAATCAAACAAACTTTTTGGGAAATCTTCAAGCAAACGAAATGGTCAAAAGGCCCGCTGGGTGAACATGTACATTACATAATAAATTAACAATATTGGGGAAAGTAGTTAATCTACAATCTCTCAGGGCTCCCCTATCAGTGTCTATGAGTGTAAGACCAGGGGGAAGGCACCCAGCAGAAAGAGATACCCAACCAATTTTAAGGCAGCGGGTCGACGGAATGGGTGCATGTAAATATTTCAAATAAGCATTCCATATCCTAGAACGCTGCCTCGGCCCCCACCGTTTGGGAATCCTCTGGCCCAGGATTCGCCAGCGGGGTGACAGGTCTCAAGACGATCACGAAGGTATTTACCTTCGGTGTCGCACCCAAACACTCTCAACTTTTTACAAAGCAAGTTATTTCTAGTTTAACACTTCACAATACTTAAAATAAAGATGAATTGATAACGCAGGTATGCCAAAAGGATGATCCATTTCATAAAGAGTTGATTACAAGATTCAGCAAATAAGATAAAGCAGGAAACACATCAAAAAATGATCCGAAATTATATAATCAACAAGGATCAACTTTCTATGACTAATAAAAGAAATCTACTTGGACGATACAGCTCCATCAACAGGTTGTCTCTGCGAGATGAAGGTACGCTACCACCTGAAGAAGGCCCAGAAGAACCAGGCAAGGGCGCGGGAAGGGGACGACGCGGATAATTCTTGACAAGACCATGTTCGACTTTAAGATCAAGTTCAATCTTATCTAGGACTTTGTTGGTCTCTTCAGCCAACTGACATCGAGCTTTATAAGTGATAACAGCGGTCCGCTGGTTGGCCTGAGACAGCAATGCAGATAGGCGTTCCGCCTCTTTGGAGGCAATCTCCGCTGCTTCCTCACGAGACGCGGCCAACCCTTTGAAATAGTTGGCTTGTCCTTCCTGCTGCACTAAGGCAGATTGAGTTTTTTTAAGCTCATCATTTGCTGCGTGAAGCTGTCCCTCGAGTGCTGAAAACAAGAAATACCAAGGGGTTAAAACGAAGAAATAACAAATCACACTCGATAAAACGAGGTTATACCTTCGACATTAGCCGAAGCCTCTTCATACTCATTACAACTGCGTCCCGAGCCTCATCAAGAAAGTCATATTCGTCGGATAGTTTCTTATAATCCGTTTGAAGGTTCGTAAGAGCAAATTGACTCGCGTCTAAGTCTACCTGCTTCATTGAATCCAAGTGACGAAGATGGTTGACTTCGTCATTCATCTCCCCCATCCTTTTATGGAGTCGATACACATTCACTTCAAGATCTCTTTCAGATCCACTTGGCGAGCAACATCAGCTCGAGACGCTGCTAGGGCTTTACTAAGAGCACCAACCTCAGCCCTAGCATTATCTCTTTCCTCGGAAAGACGCAGCATACTATCCCTAACCCCGGGGCCTAAGAAAGAACGAGCCTGTTGTAACTCTCCTTCCAAAAAGCGCACTCTAGCCTCTAAGTCCGAAGCATGTCCTCGCATCACGCAGGTTGTCACGCGTCCATAGCAGCGTACCATTAAACAACAACGGTCATGATTGTACTTATTTTGCATATCAACCATCAGTGTTCGCTTTTCACGCCACTCAGCTGTAAGGCGTTGTGCTCATCAGCACGAGCATTCCACTTTACGGCTTCGCTTTTCAACTTACCCACCAACTCTGCAATGGGATTTCTGCGTTCCCTTTCTTTCCGAAGCCATATGAGCTCGGGGACTCCACCCACTGAAGATAGGGTGGGGAGACTGAGACAGAACACAGAGTACAAAGGGAATCACGAGGAGTAAAAGACCAAAAAAAATACGAACCTGTGAGGGACGATACATTTCTGCGAGCTTGCTCCAATTCGTTGCGGACTATAGCAAGTTCCGAACGGAGGCTCTCCTCGGCATTACCCAGCCGCTCCTTTTCCTTCAGGCGACCCTTCAGTTCACTTATTTCCATCTCGGCCGCAGATAGTTTTTCTTCTCTATGACGAAGCTTAGCCTCCAACTTTAAAGACTTTGCTTTAAAGAATTGGTATAGAACATGGTTACAATGTTCGCTCCTCATCATCTATGTCACAAACGACAAACATTATTATACCCAAGGGATCGGATATCGCGAAGAAAACAATGTTCGTATATCATGAGGGAATCAGTACAAGGACTTACCTCTAAGACACGCTGCTGGGGAAAACCATATTGATACCCATCAGTTATGGCCATCATATCAGCAACATAGGAGGGAGGGTCAACCACTAGGTTAGATTCTGAAGCTCTCAGATTCTTCTCCCACATCTCAGCAACGCGGACTTCAGAAGACACTTGCATCATCTGACGAGTATAAGCGTCATAATTCTTCTCACCGAGGACTACCGGGGCAGGGTTGGGGACGAACATCAGACTTTTCTTCTTAAGCCAAGCCAAAATGGCATATTCTCCTTCAGGCATTAGCGAGTAAGGGAAATCCTCTGAAGGAGATTCAACCGCAGACTTCCCTTTGGCTGTTCTCCCCTCACTCGCGCAAGTCTCGACATCACCATCCTCAGTATGACCACCGGCGTTTTCAGCCTGCTGACCGGTGGCATCTTCCTTACCAATATCCCCAAGCACATTCCAATCATCATTTGGGGAAAGCAATGAGAAGTCTTCGGCAAGACCCATGGAAGCATTCACATCAAAGGATTCCCCCGCGGAATATATCCTACCGAAAGAAAATTCAGGGGAATTAACGGGCATAGTACCCACACCAACAATATTATCGCCAACAGGGGCAGATCCACCCCCTCCAGTACCACCAACGGTAATATTGCCCTCAGAATCACCATCACCACCCGCGGCAATTCCTTCTTCACCATCACCACCCGCGACAACTTCTTCTTCACCATTACCACCTTCGTCATCAGGGTGAGAAGTGTCGGTACGCTCTTCTCCATCGGACATTTCTTCATCCTCAGCATACCCTTCGTTTACAGGACTCGTAACCTCCTCATAAACCTCAGCCTCACCGGTAACCATAGTAGAAGATTGTTTGGGTCCAAGTTTCTTCTTCTTCGACACCTACAAACCAGTACACATCCCCACAAAGGCTCATTTTTTCCCTCACTTCAAAAATGAAAATTATTTCAAGCAAGGAAAAAGGGGCAAATAGAATAGAGAATATAAGAAGAAACTATACCTTGGCAGTAGCAGCACTCTTCGTTGGATGCGTAGCACCAGAACCCTCTTCCTCATCTCCATCAACGACATCAAGAGCGTAAGGAAAATTCATGCCCGCGAAATTCGGACACCAAGGACAGAAATCTCCATAACGAGCAGGAGGAGTTTCACGAGGCTTGCTGTTTTCAGAAGGACGCCAACCACGCGGACCCGGAATCCAACCATAAGCCCAAAGACCAACTACCTCAATAACAGTAGCATGCCATTCGTAATCATGGTCACGCTTAATCCTTTCACGAGCAGGAAAGAGTTTCCGTTTAGCAGATCCCTCAGTACCAGGAACATACTTCAGCTTGGCATCACTCACCTCACTCAAAAGACGAATTTCACCACGGGGAGCAGCAATATTACGAAGACTAACACTCCACGGCTTACGGTTTCTACTGTTGACATAATCCCCAAAAGAACTGTTAAAATTCTGAGGAGTGTACCACTCTATCTCAGCAGGATTTGGAACATAGCAGGTCATCATAGTCTCTCCCTTGTTTCGCAGGTAACATCCTTCAGTGAACGAAGATAATTCCAAGATAGTTGTGACACGGAACCATTATGAGTGTTCGTGGAAGAACCTTCGCGACTAGCCAACACGTCATAATAAAAGGAGTCACCCGACTTATATAGGGGAAACATGAGACCCTCCTCGAAGGCTCCAACCGTAGTCAACAGATGAAACTCGTCAAACTGATACTTAGCAAAGAGCTCGTAAGTGATATCATCGTCAGGGGCATAGAAGCGAACCTCAAAAGCTTGAAGTTCATGTTTTTCCTTGAACATCTCAAGATCAATATGCTTGAAAGTGACTTTCTTCTTACCAACTGAAATGTTGCGTATCACGGGAACAGTTTCTTCTTCGCCTGCGGAATCAGAAGCAGGACTCAATTCCGAAGCTTTCCTTTTAGAAGGAAGATTTTTAGACGTATCAGCTCTCGACATAGTACCCTTGGAGTACTTCCCTTTGAAAGAATCCGCGGGAGGAGGCGACAAAGATTTCTGCGGAGGCACTGAAGGAGGAGCCATTGAACGAAGGGGCGGAACATCCAGTGTTTCAGTACGAGGAGGAGGAGCCCGCGTACTCCTAGAGTCATCACGAGGAGGGGCCTGCGTACTCCTAGAATCTTCACGAGGACGAGAAGGTGCGCGGTTAACAGCATACCTAGATCCAGAAGGACCCTTCAGCACATCCCCTTTCTTAGTAGGCACAACCTTCGCACCAGAGGAAGATGAAACCCTATGACCCCGAGGATCCGATTTCGAAGACTTGTAAGGACCTTTCCCAAGTGGAGATCTGTCAGAATCTCGACGTGGAGGGGATCTTGGCGGACTAGACGGCGGGGTTTGGTAAGGGGCCCGCGGACGATCAGACATATCTACAAAGAAACACAAAAACAGTTTAGAGAAGAATACGAGGAGATCACTAAAGATCAAAAAACCCATAATTCATGGTTCATCCGGATAAACATTAAAAACCCTAAGAACTAAAAATAACCAGAAATACTCCATCCAACTCCAGGAATAATTCTTAGATACAGACTCACAGACTTTGTAACAAAGAACAGGGGTAAACATATATGCTTCGACATGTGTGTTCTTCATCACGAAACCAACAATACAGCAGCAGGAAACAAACGGGTAGATACATATATAAATCAATGATGAGAAGCTAATGAAAAACCCCATACCTGTATAGAAGAGGACGACAAGCACCAACCACAGTCGAAGAAAGGAGGATCGGAGATATCAAAAGCTAGTTGTCTACGATACAGGGGCAACAACAATCGAGAGCGAAAGAGACAGAAAATTGAATGATGTTATCTTCCTCACAAGAATGACGATAATTAATGACTAAAGAACAAGAATAGAAAACAAGAAGAGGATGAACACTGACAAGAAGAGGATAAAAGTTTTTTTCACATTCTCTTTCCTATTTATGAAGCTAGAGAAGACAATAACTTTTCCTCGTACCAAGGAGCAGTTATAGGGAAAGTTAATGCAAAGTGGGAAACGTGTAGGACGACCTTTCTTCTAAATTGCAAAATACGCCCAAGTCAGAAGAAGAGGGGCAAATTATATGTACACCTTTCATCATCCACCACGTGTACATAAAGAGACACGTGGAAGATATCAAAACATGATAGCAAGCATCTCATCAGAAGATGCCACCGGTCAGCAGATCTGACGGTCAGGGACAGAGGATCACAGAGGTATGATGGCTCAGAGGAGCACCAGATAATACCCCTTGGGTGTTAATACACCCAATCCCGAGGAAGGTCCCAGATCAACGGCTGAGAGGAAGTTTGACTGACACAGATGTGACCAGACAAAGAGACACTTGCCTGACACGAGCAGACACCCGTGTACCCGCATTAAATACCAAAGAGATATACACGTGTCAATCAGCTCGTGGAAGAGGCGAGGATAACCCTTCGTATTCAAGCTCAGGCCGCAGCATATTACGAAGACCTCTGCGTAATGGGCACAAAGCACAAGAAGATAAGATTACAACGGCACCTCAAAAGTAGGACCCACGTTCCAACCCTATAAATACCCCTCTCCACTAAGAGAGAAGGGGTCGACCAATCCAGAGCAATTATAGGAGAATATAGGAGAGAGAAATAAGAAGAGTAAGGAATCCCCCTACTTCCGCAGACCTATATACACTCTAAAGTCATTCGACTATCTTTGTAATCATTCAATACATAATGAAACACCAGTCCCGTGGATGTAGGCCTTAGTGCTGAAACACGTAAGTCTTTGTCTTATTTACAAGCTCGAAGGCTTCGAATCGATGAATCGATTTAATCATCCCCTTTACACATACAGCGTGCAATTCTAGAATTAGACTGTATGCGAGTATTGTTTATGAACACGTGGATGGCTTCGTGATTTATGTGTTCACATTCATATAAACTTCCATTCCATCTCTCAAAACAAGTCTCATATATATATATATATATACTAAAAATCCAAAATGAGCTCGACCTAATTTTGAGTACACGTGCTTAAGAATTTGGGTCAAAGGCAGAAACTAAGATTTCCATTCTGTTACAATTAGTGATAGCTAGTAGCCTATCAAACGGTGACACACGACATGAACTTAATAATAAAAAAAATGGAAAATTTATTTATCCTGTTTCCTACCTAGTTAAACACGTTTTCACCCATAGCCAGGTGTGAAATATTTTGATTCCATTTGTTAAACTCGGTCATCAAAATCCCTATTAACTGCCGTGAGCTAGTTAACTTGGAAATGACTTATCCTGTAATTAAGTTTAATCATTCCAATAATAAAAGCAACAACCAATGGCAAGGCGACAAATGTCCAAATTAATCTTTACCAAAACTAGTTGATCTTAGATTTCATTTTCAAGTGACCCTACGGGTTGAATTCCATATGTAATTTATGGTCAAATTTTATTTCCTTAATTGATGCTAAACATGCCTATTTAAGCTAAATGTTCATAAATATAAAAAATTTATCAAGATATCTAATTAATATTCTTACCAAGACTAATTAAATAACATGGAAGAACGGGCCCCTAGCTCAGCTGGTCATCCCCGTTCCCCAAAGTTTAATGCGCTCCAGGAGATTCCAGGTTCGAGTCCCCAATGGCGTAATATTACAGGAATTAACATGGAAGGTAGTATTAGTTTGCCCCCCTTGTGACACAATCTCAGCCCTCCCTCCCGCCGTTTCGGCTCCCTTGGCTAGGTTACCCATGAGGCTCGCAGGTAGGTTAGCACAGCAACCTGTTCAATTAATGTAATAGTATGTCGTTGGAGCTCAGCTTGTTAGGCTTCCAACTAGTTTCATGTAATAATATCCATCCAATAATATAAAAGAACGATTAAATAACATTTATCATAAATATTTTCATAAAAAACATAATGGGGCTTGCAAAGAGAAAATCCGAATCAAAATAGTAAATTACTAAAATATCTTTTATTGGCAAAAGACAAAAATGCCCTCTTAATTTTGGACGAATATTGCAGTTTCAATGATTGAAATGAGAGTTTAGATTACATAACCATTGGTAGGATATAAGCATTGTTGTGGAAACACATATATGTATAAGTCCTTATTCCTTGAACCAAAGTTTGCGAACTTTATTGATCAAGAGAAATGGAAGTGGCGTGAGCCAAGTCTGCGAACTCAGTCCGCGAACTGGCGGAAGTTCTCGACCCGAGAATTTCTGCTGGAGTTTGTGAACTCCTTCCATGAGCTTAAGTCCGCGAACCCAGTCCGCAAACTTGAGCAGGTTATATCTAAAACCGGTTGTTCTTGAACTAATGTTTAAATAAACTAAGGAATGCTTTTGCAAACCGTGGCTATAAAGTTCATGAACCGATTCGAGTGAATCAAACCGATTTTGCTTCGATTGTGTCTTGTGTAGTTACATAAGATCTAAGCAATTGAACAACTCTCTAACTAGTTCATTTGAGTCATTTGAACTAGTTATGGTGAAGAAGAATATGGTTGATATTAAAGCAATCATATGGTTATCATTTGGTTGACTTGTTGAACCAACAAATGTTAATGTTTGGGTACGGTTCATAAACCCAAAATTGGACATTTCATTTGTGTGTGACAAGCTAAGTTTTCGATCTAACGGTTGAGAAATATTAGCTTGAATCTAATCAGGTTTTCATCTAACGGTGAATATTGAATGCTTTGTTACTAAACTAACATTGATTGCAAACCCTGATTTGAAAGTGTATATAAGGGAGAACTCTAGCAACTGGGAAACCTAATCCCCACACCTTACGTGTGATACTAGTTGCATAGCTAGAGTCGATTCTCCTTTAACCTTTGGTTTCTTCTTCTAAACCAGGTTAACGACTTAAAGACTTCATTGGTATTCTGAAGCCAGACCGATACTACTTTTCTTGTAGTTGTGTGATCTGATCTTGCATCTTCTATCGTACGAGTAAAATTATAATAATTGTCTTGAGATTTTATATCTCCGATAGGCAAGATAAAAAGTAATCACAAACAAACTTCGTCTCATCGTTTGTGAAAACAGAAATATAAGTCTGGTATTATTGATTGGTTCCTGTTCACTTTGATTTATCAAAAGACGGAGCAAAACTCGTAGGTATATTCGTGGGAGACGGATTTATCTATTACCGTATACTTTTCTGTGTGATACAGATTTGTTTATTAAAGTCTTCGACTTTGGGTCGTAGCAACTCTTAGTTGTGGGTGAGATCAGCTAAGGGAATCAAGTGCGTAGTATCCTGCTGGGATCAGAGGCGTAGGAGCATAACTGTACCTTGGATCAGTGTGAGATTGATTGGGGTTCAACTACAGTCCATACCGAAGTTAATTTGGAGTAGCCTAGTGTCTGTAGCTGCTTAATACAGTATATGTTCAATCTGGACTAGGTCCCGGAGTTTTTCTGCATTTGCGGTTTCCTCGTTGACAAAATTCTGGTGTCTGTGTTATTTCTTTTCCGCATTATATTTTGTTATATAATTGAAATATCACAGGTTGTGCGTTGTTCAATCAATTAGAATATCCAACCTTTTGGTTATTGATTTAAATTAATTGACACTTGGATATTGGTCTTTGGTACCATCCAAGTTATCTCTCTAAAATTTGATAAAGATTCGCAGATTTCTATTTGCTTGAGTATATATCAAATCGAGAGATTGAGATATAAACTATTTGATATACTTTTAATATAGATTGAGTCAGACTGTCTAGTTGATTCTCTAGAAAGTGTATTGGAGTTTGTCCATACAGATTGCTAAGAGAAATATTGGGTGTGGTTGTTAGACCCCCGCTTTTTCAATTGGTATCAGAGCAGGCAAACACGTATAAGACCTTACAAGTCTGTGTTTGTGGCAATCTGAGTCTGTGGACAGAATCTCTTCTACGCATACCAAGATGTCTTCTAAATCTTTTAACTATGCCAAATGTCTTTGGAATACCTCAAAGGATTACTCCTTAGCTGATTCTTCCGAATCCCGAGGTAAGAAGATTGTTTCATCATGTGATGACATATCTCTCTCCGATGAGACATTGAGCACTATGGCAAAAGCTGAAATGAAGCTCACCAGAATCTCAAAAAACACTGCTGAGATTATTGATTTTCAGGATCATGATCAGCTTATTGATGAATTTGACAAGTCTCTTGATCGAGAACATGAACTCTACAACATCATTGAGTCTCTCTCTAAGAATATTGAAAAACTTCTCCAAGAAACTACTCAACAACGTGAAAAGATTAGTGTTCTTGAAGATATTGTTAAGGAAGACTTAATTAGAGTGAAACGTTTGGTCGAGACTCATTCATCAGATCTTAACAGACTTCGTGTTGAAAAAGAGAAACTAGAAGCATCTCTTACTCTAGCTCATGAACAGTGTAAATCCTTGGAAAAGGAAAACTCTGTCTTAAAGAGAAATTTTTCTGTACGTACTAACTCTCATGAGTTACAGTACATGACGAAATTTTCTCCAGAAGAAGATTGTGTCAATAAAAGTTTGCATAACTTACAATCTTCTCACATGGCAATGAAGTTAAAACAGGTGCCAGTTGTTGCTTTTCCTCCACGAACCTGTACCTTCTGTGGGAAAAAGAATCACTATGCTATCCATTGTTTTGCCAGAAAGAAACAAATTTCTAAACTTCATAATTTGCTTCTTTACACTGTCAATGGGATAAATAGTCCGTCGAATACTGCAGTGAATCGCATGCCCACAGAAAACCAGAAGTTTTATAAACATGATCTCTTTCCTAGAAATCATCATAGAGTTCAAATGCATTCTAGTGGTATAAATTATTGTGCTGCCGTTAAAAGCATTCCCTGTGTTTATAAGACTGGTTCTGGTAAATACAAGTCTAGAAAATGGATTCCTATCCATTCTGATCCTCTTGAACCAGTTGCAATAGGTCCTAGATTTAGTCCTCAGAAAAAGCCTTCTGACGGATATGTTAAACACACCATGTCTTACTCTCCTGAGATGAAAGACAACCGAAGAAAGGCGAAGAACACGAAGATCAAACTGTCAGATGATATATACAACTCCTTTATCGATGACCACAGTGGAACTAAATTCCACTCTACCACCTGACTCCATGTATTCTTTTACAGTGGAAATTTATTGAGAAATGCTCAAGTATGTTGTATATTATTTCAGTTTCGGTTTTTGTGCAAGTTTTCTTTTATGCTAACAGTCCACAAACGTCGGCGTCCTCCTCTTGAGAGTTCTTAGGCTTTCCATAAACAAGAGTTTCCTTCTCCTGTTTACATACGCATATATATTACTCTATATTGTGTCTTTCCATCCCTATCAAAAAATTACATGGAGAACTCTGCAAAATCTCAAGAGATTGTACATCTTGATATGGAGGAAGACGCTCAAGGACGTGAGTCAATTCAAGAGATGGTCCTAAAGAAGATGCTTGAAAGAAAGGATCACAACTCCTGGATTGATGATTATGTCAAGGATTTGATTCGTATTCGGAACGATTCAAAGGTCAAGTTTGCAAATATTCAATTGCAAATAAACCAACTCTTGGATGGTCATGCCAGAATCCTTGCTAATCAGAATATTCTGATACGGAATCCAAAGAAGCTCATTATGGACTGCACCAAGGCTAGACAGCTTGCTCGGGTTGTTGATCGCAAAGTTAGTGTTCTAACTCATGAACATGGTATGTCTACAGTCAAGAGAATAAAGGAAATCAGTGATACCTTCTTTGACGGATTCATTGAAAGATATGAGGTTCTCAACGAACTTTGATTCTCTTCTGTTTGCCTAGTAAAACTTCTTTTTTCTTGTTTTTATTAGAAGAATAACTAGAGTTTGGAATAGCCATTATTGTGATTACACTTAGCTATGTCCAACATTTTCATCTTATTGTTTTTAGATTTATTGGTTTAATTCTAAATTGTTTGGAAGATGATTTTTGCAGTATTAATCTTTATGGTTTTATATATTGCAATATTGTTATGGGATATGTGTGTTTGCGTCCGTGAACTTGATTGTCCCATATCTTGTCAAAAGTAAAGTCGTTCATGAATTGATATGCATGTATTGATAAAAGAATGAATGGAATTTTGACAAATACAAAAGTTAAGCCTATATTGTCACTCTTTGATGGAAGATAGGTTAAAATCTTTTGTTTGCAAGGATTATGTTTATTGTATGTCATTGTGCAAATAGTGATGGAAAATAGAATGAATCCTTGTATATTCCGCAGTAATTGATCTTCCCTGATCCATATTTTATATATTACTGTGTGGCTCCGTAATGTGTCTTATGTTGAGCACGAAACAACCAAGTTGATTATTTTTATGATTAGCTTTGTTGTTGTTCCGTAAGGTACTTTATGTTGAGCATTTTGAACTAAATTAATCATCTTGTTTGGTTATTTAGTTATGAATCCATAAGTCTTCTTATGTTTGAGCGTACATGACTAGGTTAATTGTTTTCATGATTAACTTAGTCATTGCTCCATAGACTCTCTTATGTGAGTATGACCAATTAAATTGATTACTTTTGTGGTTAATTTGGTTGTGTATTTTGATTAGATTAATTATGGGTTTTCTTGTGATTAATCTAATTGAGCGCTCTTAAGTCTCCATAAGTTTACTTGTATTGAGCATTTTCGGTTAAATTAATCATGATCTTCTTGTGATTAATTTAATATTTTGGATTCAAATTCATACTTGTATGTTATTTGTTATGTCCAAAGAAATCCTTCTTTTCTCTTTCGAAATTAAGGTCGCTCTTGTTGTTCCCTTGGGAATGACATTTTATGGGGGAGGGTTCTTTTAGAACTTGCGCTTAATTGTCATATCTTTGTGGGGAGTGCGGCTGTGGAATATTATAGGGGTTATCTTGTATCTTTAAACTCCTTGATGAATGCATTTAGCTTCGGATTTATGATTGCATCTAAAGAACAAGTTGATATTTTTTGCTTTCTTTTGGTCAAGAAATGTCTCTTTCGGAAATTTCATTAGGATCCCGTTCTTGTACCTTTGCCATATTTATTGACAAAAAGGGGGAGAATTAATATGTAGTTCACATTACAAATACATATGGTTTTCGGATCATTATGTAAGGGGGAGCGGTTTCCATGTGAGATGGAGTATTGACTAAGGGGGAGTGATACATATCACCATAGTATTGTTGTTGGAGTTATGATACAATTGAACTTTGACGCTGTGTAATGATACTATGACACTGTATAACAATGATTGAAAACTATTGTTTTCTTGTTGTTATAGCTACGGATTTTCAACAACGATGATACTAAACTTACAAACTTCGGGATCATTGGAGTACTTGGAAGTGACGAAGATTTCGAGTAATGTTGAAGATTAGGCATGTGAAATAAGAGCTACAAAAGTTAATATATTTATTTTTTGTATTCCATATGTATTAATAGTTTTGCCACTAAAATTGACAAAGAGGGAGATTGTTAGAGCATTGCTCGGTCGAACTCGCATGCATTTCTATCTCAAGCATGTTTGTCAACGTTAGTGATCAAAACTATACGTCTTGATTTCTAGCCTATATAGCTAAAGGTATCGGACTAGGATAGAAAGTGTAGTTGAGCTAAAGACATGTGGAAATCATCATACAAGACGAATGACTACTCAAGGAACTGGTGGATCTTCATCGACTAAAAGGTATGTGGAGACTTGAACTTATCTGTCACTCAAAAGTCTATCTATTCTATCTCCTACTCTTGAGACAAAAGTCGTTTTGATATATAGACTTTCATTATGAACATTTGTTATTTCGAGCGAGTTTATCTCGCCTATCTATTTCTAAAAATTTGTGTTGGTAAGCTTTCGCTTTAGCCGAATTCATCTTTACCTAATGACGAAAGTCATGTTATGTTTCAATCACTTTGAAAATTGCTCTGACGAAAAATGGTCTGTGAATAACGGCTATATCCGTCCTCTGAGAATGTTTCAATGATTGAAATGAGAGTTTAGATTACATAACCATTGGTAGGATATAAGCATTTTTGTGGAAACACATATATGTATAAGTCCTTATTCCTTGAACCAAAGTTTGCGAACTTTGTTGATCAAGAGAAATGGAAGTGGCGTGAGCCAAGTCCGCGAACTGGCGGAAGTTCTCGACCCGAGAATTCATGCTGGAGTTTGTGAACTCCTTCCATGAGCTTAAGTCCGCGAACCCAGTCCGCGAACTTGAGCAGGTTATATCTAAAACCGGTTGTTCTTGAACTAATGTTTAAATAAACTAAGGAATGCTTTTGCAAACCATGGCTATAAAGTTCATGAACCGATTCGAGTTAATCTAACCGATTTTTCTTCGATTGTGTCTTGTGTAGTTACATAAGATCTAAGCAATTGAACAACTCTAGAAATGTTCATTTGAGTCATTTGAACTAGTTATGGTGAAGAAGAATATGGTTGATATGAAAGTAATCATATGGCTAACCATTTGGTTGACTTGTTGAACCAACAAATGTTAATGTTTGGGTACGGTTCATAAACCCAAAATTGGACATTTCATTTGTGTGTTACAAGCTAAGTTTTCGATCTAACGGTTGAGAAATATTAGCTTGAATCTACTCAGGTTTTCATCTAACGGTGAATATTGAATGCTTTGTTACTAAGCTAACATTGATTGCGAACCTTGATTTGAAAGTGTATATAAGGGAGAACTCTAGCAACTGGGAAACCTAATCCCCACACCTTACGTGTGATACTAGTTGCATAGCTAGAGTCGATTCTCCTTTAACCTTTGGTTTCTTCTTCTAAACCAGGTTAACGACTTAAAGACTTCATTGGGATTGTGAAGCCAGACCGATACTTATTTTCTTGTAGTTGTATGATCTGATCTTGCATCTTCTATCGTCCGAGTACAATTGTAATAATTGGATTGAGATTTTATATCTCCGATAGGCAAGATAAAAAGTAATCACAAACAAACTTCGTCTCATCGTTTGTGATTCCACAATATCTTTTTTCACTGCATCGATTAAGATTATTGTAAGGTGATTGATAATACTAAGCTGTTCTTCGGGAATATAAGTCTGGTATTATTGATTGGTTCATGTTCACCTTGATTTATCAAAAGACGGAACAAAACTCGTAGGTATATTCGTGGGAGACGGATTTACCTATTACCGTAGACTTTTCTGTGTGATACAGATTTGTTTATTAAAGTCTTCGACTTTGGGTCGTAGCAACTCTTAGTTGTGGGTGAGATCAGCTAAGGGAATCAAGTGCGCAGTATCCTGCTGGGATCAGAGGCGTAGGAGCATAACTGTACCTTGGATCAGTGTGAGATTGATTGGGGTTCAACTACAGTCCAGAACGAAGTTAATTTGGAATAGGCTAGTGTCTGTAGCGGCTTAATACAGTGTATGTTCAATCTGGACTAGGTCCCGGGGTTTTTCTTCATTTGCAGTTTACTCGTTAACGAAATTCTGGTGTCTGTGTTATTTATTTTCCGCATTATATTTTGTTATATAATTGAAATATCACAGGTTGTGCGTTGTTCAATCAATTAGAATACCCGACCTTTTGGTTGTTGATTTAAATTGATTGACATTTGGATATTGGTCTTTGGTACCATCCAAGTTATCTCTCTAGTATTTGATAAAGACTCGCAGATTTCTATTTGCTTGAGTATATATCAAATCGAGAGACTGAGATATAAACTCTTTGATATACTTTTAATCTAGATTGAATCTGACTGTCTAGTTGATTCTCTAGAAAGTATATTGGAGTTTGTGCATACAGATTGCTAAGAGAAATATTGGGTGTGGTTGTTAGACCCCTGCTTTTTCACATATAGAGTTTCCAAAGAATGGGTCAATTTTTTCTTCCAGGTTAGTTGGGTTTTTTTCTGAAAGAATATCAAGATTGATGTATGTATTGCTACAATTAACAAAATCAATATTTTCACCAAGAAGTGCAACACTTGATTTTTTGTCTTTATTAGAATCATAGCTATCAGATATTTCATCAAGAGTTGCAGCAAGACCTTTGTTCCTAGTGTATTTTCTACGATTTGGGCACTCATTTTCAAAATGACCAAATCCTTTACACTTAAAGCACTGAGGCATATCCTCGTCATCAGTTTCATCAGTATCCCTATTTTTAGAAGGAACACGATTATGAGGTTTGACTGATGCTTTAGGGTTATCTCTGGAGAACCGTTTACTTCTCTTCAACAGAAGATCCCTAAACTGTCTTGTGATCATCGAGACCGATTTGTCTAGATCTTCATCTGATGAATCAGTCTCAGAGTGATCGTCTTCATAAATATATACTTTTTACTTTTATCAAGTAATTTTTTTGTCCTTTAGTGCTTTGAATGCAACATCCTTAGATTTGGATGAATGCTCATGATCAAAGAACTTAATCTTCCCAACCAGCGTATTTCTGGAGAGATTATCTAGGTGATTTCCCTCAATGACGGCATGCTTCTTAGAATCGTATCTAGATGGCAGCAATCTGAGAATTTTCATCACAATGTCCTTTTCAGGAATAGTCTGACCCAATGCAAAAGATGCATTAACAATTTCAGACACTTTGTGATTAAACTGATCAAATGTTTCTTCATCTGCCATAAAAGGTTTTCCCAATCGGAATTAAGGTTTTGAAGCCTAACTTCCTTTTTACTGGTATTACCTTCGAATACGGTTTCTAATATATCCCACGCTTCTTTAGACTTAGTGCAATTTGACACATGGTGCTGAAGATTCAGGGTAATGGCATGTATGATGGCATTCAAACCGTCGAAATTTTGCTTTGCATCAAGTATCTCGGCAGGACTGTATTCACCAATATTCTTGGGAATGTTTACATTTCCTACTGCCACAACGGGAACATCATAGACATTAACAACATATACCCATGATTGAAAATCACGTGCTTGAAGAAAATCTCGCATAGAAATTTTCCACCATAAGTAATTAGAGCCATCGAAGACTGGTGGTACGTTGATAGAGATAGCACCTTTGTCCATAGAGTCATATCGCTACAAACACAGACTTATCAGGTATTTAAACGTGTTTGCCTGCTCTGATACCAATTGAAAACGCGGGGGTCTAACAACCTCACCCTATATTTCGATTAGCAATCTGTATGGACAAACTCCAGTATACTTTCAAGAGAATCAACTAGACTCAATCTTAATAAAGTATATCAAAGAGTTATATCTCTTTCTTGATTCAATTCTTTCTCAAGCAAATAGAAATCTGCGAGTCGAATTGAATACAAGAGAAATCACTTGAACGGTACCAAAGACTAATGTTCAAGTATCAATCAATTTCAATCAACAAACAAAGGTTGAATTTCCAATTGATTGATTCTAACGCACAACCTGTGATATTTCAATTATATAACAAAATATAATGTGGAATAGAAATAACACAGATACCAGAATTTTGTTAACGAGGAAACCGCAAATGCAGGAAAACCCCGGTACCTAGTCCAGATTGAACACACAATGTATTAAGCCTCTACAAACACTAGCCTACTACAAACTAACTTCGGTTTGTACTGTAGTTGAACCACAATCAATCAGTCTCACACTGATCCAAGGTACAGTTGCGCTCCTTACGTCTCTGATCCCAGCAGGATACTACGCACTTGATTCCCTTAGCTGATCTCACCCACAACTAAGAGTTGCTACGACCCAAAGTCGAAGAGTTTAATAAACAAATCTGTATCACACAGAAAAGTCTACAATAATAGATAAATCTGTCTCTCACAGAAATACCTACAAGTTTGTGTTCCGTCTTTTGATAAATCAAGGTGAACATGAACCAATTGATAAACCGGACTTATATTCCCGAAGAACAGCCTAGTATTATCAATCACCTCACAATAATCTTAATCGATGCGGCGAAAGAAGATATTGTGGAATCACAAACGATGAGACGAAGATTTTTGTGACTACTTTTATATCTTGCCTATCGGAGATATTAATCTCACGCCAATCGTTACGATTGTACTCAACACGATAGAATATGCAAGATCAGATCACACAACTATGAGAAAGTAGTATCGGTCTGGCTTCACAATCCCAATGAAGTCTTTAAGTCGTTAACCTGGTTTTCAAGAAGAAACCTAAGGTTAAAGGAGAATCGACTCTAGCTAATACAACTAGTATCACACATGAGGTGTGGGGACTAGTGTAGATGGTGGATTTTCGACAAAGGCTAAATTCGTAAACTCATAATTATACGAAGCTCTGATTCAGCAATCAGACGTGAGTATTGAGACACGGGTCTCTCATCGAATTCTCAACGGAGAGTACTTTCTCTCGGAGTACATGTAGATATGTAGTCTCACGACTGGACAACGGCATATCTCATGAATACTGAATACTTTCAGTGATTATTTCTATATAGTATCACGAGATGGACAGCTCCTAGACAGCTCGCTCTTCTAGTATAGAGCGATAACGTCTTCAGGAACAAACAACGAGTTTACCCTGACTATATAAAGGATATGACTTACCGACAAGCTCATATCGGGATAATTAATGCTCCTAGACAGCTTGCTCTGCTAGTACATAGCCACAAAGTTAATTATTCTAATTACAATTGCTCCTATTCCATGGTTGAATCCACGACTGGTCCCATGGAATGGCAATAACAATTGTTCTGATTCTATGATCGAATCCACGACTTGATCTCATAGAATATCAATAACTATATTATCTCATTACTCAGATTTCATGATCAAATCCACAACTGGTCTCATAAATGCTCACTTTATTATTCTGAATTCGTAGTCGAATCCTCAGCTGATCCTATGAATTAATAATAAACATCTTATTACTCAGTTTTGTGAATTATTCTCCACTGAATTCCACAATTAGTAATAAATAATCAGCAACCGGGCGTCTGAGCTACCTCTAACTAAGCCCCGATTCAAATGGTGAAGGTGTATTCAACCACGATACACTAACAGTCACCGCACGAACGAGTATTTCAAAAATACAACGAAACGATGAACCTATGCAAAATAGGGAGGAAAATAATAAATAATTAAAAATATTGACCAGGATGCTGGGAGCATGGACACACGACCGACCGACCTTGTCGTGGTCAATCCCACGCCAGTTTTATATTTTTAATGCATTTTTATTATTTTCCATGATTTGATGAAAATTCTCTCATTTTATCAAATCTCCTTCGTCTCGAGGAAACTCCTCGGTTTCATGGTACTTCCATAAATCCATAAAAAATATTATAAAATTAAAGAAAGGAGTGTGGGGCGTGACCATTGGCCAACCGGCCATGCCTTGGTCCCAACCGGCCCCACACCCCACGGTTCCTTATTATTTTATTATTATTATTATTATTATTTCTCTAATTTCATGAAAAAACTCCTTGATTTCATGGTATTTTTTGCAGAAATCATCATATAATAATAAATAAAATAAAATTATGAAAAAACTTGTGGGACTGGGCCACTAGCCCGGTCCCACACGCCCTTTGCTTTATTATTTTATTATTATTTATCTTATTTTTCCTTGAATTCATCAAATTCCTTGATTTCATGGTATTTCTCTCAAATTAGGAAAAATTCCCTCAATTAATTAAAAAGAAAATGAAAAATACACAAAAATTAGGGAAACTCGTGGGACCGGGCCCAAGCCGGCCGTCCATGCCTTCCACGGTCCCACACACTCTTATTTTTATTATTTTAATATTTTTTTCTTCCCTGAACTCATGAAAACTCCTTCAATTCATGGAAACTCCCTAAATTCATCAAATTTCTCAAAATTCATGAATTTTTCATAAAATCATCAAAATATTTTAAAATTAAGGAAAGGGCACCACAGGACCGTGGTCACGACCGGCCGACCATGCCTTGACCACGACGGTCCCACGCCTCCTTATTCCTTATTTTATAATTATTTTTCATCATCGCATGGTGTTTTCCTCAGTTTCGTCGAAACTCTAATTTTGGCATATTTTCTCGAATGGATGCTCAATTGCACGCCAGAAAATATCAAAATTCTCAAGATTGAGACGCGGACGCCTTGGGGACAAGAACACGCTATCTTGACCGACCAAGATTGGGTCTTTGGCACACGGAAGCCGGTCCCATCAATTTTCACAGTTTTGACCTAATTTGCACAATTGCTCGTATTAGGTCCAAAACACTTCCAAACACTTTGGATTTTCATGAAGTGATCGTCAGGCGGTCACGTGACAACCCAGGGCCGGTTTCATGACTCCATGGTCGGTCCCTCGCCTCGTCATAATTAATTAGGTTTTCTCACCTAAGGCTCAGACGAGTATTTTGAATAAATGATTAAGCCAGCATTTAATCATTCTTCCACCAACAAATCGTTAACTCTTCAGTAGTTATTTGTATTTGCTCAAGTGAGCATATGGACACTACATGGTTGATCCACGGTCCCATGTAGTCACCCCTCCTTCGTCCCATGGTTGAAATTCTGACGAACCATGAATTGATCATCAATTGATCAAATTAGGGTTTCTGAATCCAAGGATCATCATTCCAGATTCCAACCTTAATAATTTTACGACGACCTCACGGTCATTAATTTTATTAATTATACTCGGTTCAACGACCAGTATTCTAATTAATATTTTTGGTACGCTGCCAATAATTCATTAGATGAGCAACACATGCTCAGACGATCAAATATTCAACAATTCATCACATGAGCAACACTTGCTCAGATGATAAATATTTGCTCAAACCAAGGGATATTGGTTCAACGATCCATCGAATGAGCAATACTTGCTCACTTCATCGTAAGAACTATACCTCTGTCTCATGACATGTTCAATTCATGAGTTTCAGAACATCATGTTCAACTCAACTACTACATGGACTCATCGTCCCATCAAACCACGAAGTCATCAATTGACTAACAAACCACGAGACGTCAATCGTGTCACTTCGGGGTATATCACTTAGGTTTTTGGTCTGGCGGTCTACGACACGTGTGTTCAAACACACGATGGAATGTGAGCAAGTCGTGCAATCAGTTGAAGGAATTCACGAGGTAGTGGGTGGAAAATCGACCAAGTCTCCACACGTTGAGCAACTGGTTTCAAACACGATCTCCACTTCCCCACTCCTTGATTCCATCAACTGTCACACTTCATGGGATCATGGTGTCTAAAATTCCAGCAATATAAATAAGTCTTTGAATCATGATTGAATCATCAGCATCAACAGTATCATCAATCTCACGTCTCATCGACAACACGAGATCATCAACTCATCAATTGAGCGACTACTCTCAATTGAGCAATTTCAATCATTCAGAGCTTATCTTATTCAGAATTCACACACCCACAATCTTTGATTACCATTGGTTCCACACGTTTCCCAGCTTCCCTCTTAAGGATCAACCCATCCTATCTTGTGACCGAATTTACTCTGGAACGGTCATTGTCTTGATTTAGGACGGAGTACTACAGATTGATCTCTCGAATTTAAAACACCCCCTTTTCAGCGGTGCATCTGTGTGAGGTTTAACATTTCGCTCGGTTCGAGGAGTCTCCTCCGTACGGTCGTCTCCTCAATTCCTTAAAAACCATCAAATCGTTTTTCCCCATCTACAATTAAGTTTCCCAGTTGCTAGAGTTCTCCCTTATATAGTCTTTCAAATCAGGGTTTGCAATCAATGTTATCTTGGTAACAAAGCATTCGATATTCACTGTTAGATGAAAACCTGATTAGATTCAATTTAATATCTTTCAATCGTTGGATCGAAAACTTAGCTTGTTACACACAAATGAAATGCACTATTTTAGGTTTGTGTAACCTTACCCAAACATGTACATTTGTTGGTTCAACAATATTTAACCAAATGGTTAGCCATATGAGTACTTTCATATCAACCATATTCTTCTTCACCATAACTAGTTCAAATGACTCAAATGAACTAGTTAGAGAGTTGTTCAATTGCAAGGAAATCTTATGTAACTACACAATACACAATCGAAGCAAAAACGATTTGATTCACTCGAATCGGTTCATGAAATTTATAGCCACGATTTGCATTTTGCATTCCTTAGTTAATATAAATATAAGTTCACAAACAATCGTCTTTAGACATAACCAAATTAAGTTCGCAGACTTAGTTCGCGAACTTAAGTTCCCGGAAGGAGTTCTCAAACTCCAACAGATTTTCTCGGGTCGAGAACTTCCGCCAGTTCGCGGATTGAGTTCACAACTCTTGTTCCGGTTCTCTTGATCAACAAAGTTCGGAAACTTCGGTTCAAGGAAAAAATGACTTATACATATATGTGTTACCACACAATGCTTATATCCATCATTGGTTATATAATCTAAAATCCCATTTCAATCATTGAAACATTCTTAGAGGACGTTATTATATAGTTGTTATTCACAAACTATTTTTCGTCAAAGTAAGCAATTTTCAAAGGGATTGAAACATAACATGACTTTCGTCACTAGGTAAAGATGAACTTGGCCAAATAAAAATCTTACCAACACATATTTCGAGAAATAGATAGGCGAGATAAACTCGGCTCGTAATAGCAAATGTATATAATCAAAGTCTATATAGCAAAACGACTTTTGCTCAAAATAAGAGATAGAGTAGATAGACTTTTGAGTGATAGATAATTTCAAGTCTCCACATACCTTTTAGTCGATGAAGTTCCACCAGTTTCTTGAGTAGTTCTTCGTCTTGTATGATGATTGCCATGGAGTTCTTGAGCTCAACTACACTTTCTATCCTAGTCCGAGACTTAGCTATAGTAGACTAGAAATCAAGACTTATAGTTTTGATCACTAACATTGACAAACATGCTTGAGATAGCAACGCATGCGAGTTCGGCCGAGCAATGCCCTAACAGTTTATGAATGATTTTAGTGTGTATGGTGATTCTTTTGACAGGTGCTTAGATAACCTTGCACTTATTCTTAAACGATGCGTAGAAACTAATCTTGTTCTTAATTGGGAAAAGTGTCACTTTATGGTGAATCATGGGATTGTGTTAGGCCATGTTATATCCTCTAGGGAGTTAGAAGTTTACAAGGATAAGATAGATTTGATTCGAAACTTACAATACCCCACAACTGTGAGGGAGGTTCGCTCTTTTCTTGGTCATGCAGGTTTTTATAGGAGATTCATCAAGGATTTTTCCAAGATTGCAATGCCCCTGTGTAGACTTTTGAGGAAATATGTGACCTTTGATGGTGACAAAGACTTTGACACCTTGAAAGAGTTGTTGACCACTGCACCAATTATCAAACCACCGGACTGGAGCAAGCCCTTTGAGTTCATGTGCGATGCTAGTGATTATGGCGTTGGAGCCGTGTTGGGACGGCGAGATGGTAAAGTTCCATATGTCATTTATTATACTTCTAGAACTCTCAATGGAGCGAAAATCAACTACTTCACTACTAAAAAGGAGATCTTGGCCATAGTGTTTTCACTAGAGAAGTTTAGATCTTATTTGGTGGGTAAGAAAGTGGTTGTTTTCTCTGACCATACTGCACTACGATACTTGCTCACAAAGAAGGATGCTAAGCCAAGGCTCATAATTAAGGTGGATACTTCTTCTTCAAGAGTTCAACATACAAATCAAGGATAAGAAGGGAAGTGAGAATATCGTATCGGATCATCTAAGAAGATTGATTGTGTCCGAAGAAGCGATTCCTTTGCACGATAATTTCCCGGATGAACAACTCTTTGCGGTTGTTGGCACAACTCCATAGTACATTGATATTGTTAACTTCTTGGTCACGGGACAAGTACCTAGTTCCATGTCTACATTTCAAAAACACAAGCTCAAGAAGATTGCCAAGCAATATATATGGGATGAACCTTATTTGTGGAAGCATTTCCCCGATCAAGTGATCCGCAGGTGCGTACTCGAATCCGAGTTCCAATCAATTCTGAAATTTTGTCACTCATATGCTTGTAGTAGCCATTTCGGAGCCAAGAGGACATCCCTCAAGGTTCTCGAAAGTGGTTTTTATTGGCCTATATTGTTTAAGGATGCATATTTATTTTTCAAGGCTTGTGATAGGTGTTAAAGGACAGGCAACCTAGGTGCTAGAAACCAAATGCCGTAAACACCAATTCTCGTTGTTGAGATTTTTGATGTTTGGGTATCGATTTTATGGGACCTTTTGTGAATTCCAATGGGAAATTTTATATACTTCTTGTTGTAGATTATGTTTCCAAGTGGGTGGAATATAAAGCCACCCCAACTAATGATTCTCAAGTTGTTTGCGAGTTTGTGAAGGAACATATCTTTTCTAGATTTGGTACACCTCGAGTGGTGATTAGAGACGGAGGTTCGCACTTCAATAAATACTTTCACGCTCTTCTAAAGAAGTATAATATTTCTCATAAAGTTGACACACCGTATCATCCACAAACGAGCGGTCAAGCTGAAATTTCCAACTGGGAGATTAAGTCCATCCTAGAGAAGACGGTGAACGTTTCAAGGAAGGATTGGAGTTATAGACTCAATGATGCATTATGGATAGGACATCATACAATACACCCATTGGTATGTCTCCTTTTAGGCTTGTCTATGGTAAACCTTGCCATCTGCGGGTTGAACTTGAACACGAATCTTATTGGGCTATCAAGGTATGTAATATGGAATTAGATGCAGATGGTGAACATAGGAAACTTCAACTCAATGTGTAGGATCATAATCTCGCAGCAATAATGTCTCAGCAAAATTATCAACAACACAACACAACAGCGTCGCAGAACAATTTCAGAAATGATATAATAAACGACGCCAGCTAAAATCATGAGAAAGATGTGATAGTCCCGCGAAAATTAGAGAGTTTACGAGATTAACATTTGTAAGGTTGCAAGAATGTCGCAAGCCATATCCGAAAATAAAGGACAGATTAGCTGTCATCCACTATGTATTTCCCTATAAATAGTCGTTCAGTTGTAAAGGAAAGGGGGAGATCTTTTCTGATTGAGAAACAAGTAAATAGGAGAGAGAAAATCTAGAGTAGTGGTTATTCTTGATTCCTTTATCTTTTCTTGTAAGATTGTTCAAAGATTCATCAATAAAATTAAGATTGTTAATCTAAAATGAGTTGAATGTTAATGAAATTTTGTGAGGGGTGTACTGTAGGATTTCCTGCAACTACATAATGGCGCTAGAAACAGGGAACTGAAGATCGAAAGTTGAAGATTGTTGTTGAGATTGTTCAGATTAATAAAGTGATTAAATAAATCAGTGAACCAGTTAAAAGAAAAATGATTAGAGTCAATGAAGATGACAAAAGATTGGAGTGTAATATGATAACAAAAACAATGGTTAATGAATTCCATGAAAACATCAAAGGAAGAATACATAAACGAAATTTTGAAGAAAGGAAGGTTATGGCGGTAGAAAAGACATCACCCTTGAAAGATTGGGAAAAGCAAAAAATCACATTCATGGCGGCAGAAATACCAAAAGAAAATTTGAACCACACATCTCCATTGGTTATTACAGTGCCTATTACGCGAAAAGAGAAGGGAACAACAACAAAATCCACGGAAGAATGGATATTGAACAAAACTTTAATCGATACAGGAAGTTCAGTGGATATAATATTTTATCATGCGTTCAGGGGAATGGGATTTAAAGATGAAGAAATGTCTAGTTCAACATATCTTGTTCATGACTTTGGAAAACCCACAACAAAACCTAAAGGAGAAATAGTGGTACGAATTCCACTAGGAGAGATCGAAACACACATGACACTATGCGTGGTGGATATGGAATCACCATATAATATGTTGCTAGGAAGACCATGGATACATGCGATAAAAGCTGTAGTATCAACGTTGCATCAATGTATTAAATTCCCCACACCAAATGGAATAGGTGAAATCAGAGGAGATGTTGACAATGCGAAATTATGTCATCAAATTGAAGTAAAGCATTATGAAGGACAAGCAAAAAGGAAACAATTTCGCAGAAAGTTGGCAAATGAGGCAAAGAAAGAATAAGAATTTAGAGTATACATGATCAGAGAAAAAGAAGGCAGGGGAATACCCAGCGAAATTTCGGAAGAAGGAGAAGGACCTCTGAAAACAATTACAGAACCAACACAAATGGGAGAACCCAAGTCCAGTTACACTGCCGCAGAACCAACAAAAGAAGTAAACGTTGGTACTATAGAAGAACCTCTAATATTGAGAATTGGAACCAAGATGGATGTAGAAGAAGAAGAAAGAGGAAAAGTTGCAATAATGGAATTTGCAGAAGAACGATGAAGTTGCAGAGAAAATAAATAGAGAGAAAAAGGGAGTGAGAAAGAGTATATATAGAGGAAATTTTTTCTCGAGAAGATAAACACGATTAATGCGGAAAGATGTAAGCGGTTAAAAAGCAGCAGTTATAAAAGACTTGTCAAGAAACAGATGGGAAAAAGGATACGTGTGATAAATACAGAATATGAAATGATGGATAACTGCGCATTTCTCACATCATTCTCTACTTCGCAGAGAAGATATGAGAAGAGGTAAGATGTAGGATCATAATCTCACAGCAATAATGTCTCAGCGAAATTATCAACAACACAACACAACAACGTCGCAGAACAATTTCAGAAATGATATAATAAACGACGTCAGCTAAAATCATGAGAAAGATGTGATTGTACTGCAACAATTAGAGAGGTTGCGAGATTAACATTTGTAACGTTGCGAGAATGTCGCAAGCCATATCCGAAAATAAAGGACAGATTAGCTGTCATCCACTATGTATTTCCCTATAAATAGTCGTTCAGTTGTAAAGGAAAGGGGGAGATCTTTTCTGATTGAGAAGCAAGTAAATAGGAGAGAGAAAATCTAGAGTAGTGGTTATTCTTGATTCCTTTATATTTTCTTGTAAGATTATTCAAAGATTCATCAATAAAATTAAGATTGTTAATCTAAAATGAGTTGAATGTTAATGAAATCTTGTGAGGGGTGTAGTGTAGGATTTCCTGCAACTACACAATGAGTTAGAAGAGATACGAAATGATGCATATGAAAGTTCACGCATTTACAAAGAAAAGACCAAATCTTTCCATGATAAAATGATTCCCCGAAAGAGTTTTGAAGTAGGGCAGAAAGTTCTTTTTATTCCATTCTCGTCTTAAATTGTTTTCGGGTAAACTTAGGTCCATATGGATTGGACCATTTGTTGTTACTAATATGTTCTCTCATGGTGCAGTTGAAATTATTAATCCGAAAACAGGGATGGTTTCCAAGGTCAATGGCCATCGTTTGAAACCATACTATGAGCAGTTTGTGACGGAGAATCAGGATATGGTCACATTGAGTGATCCACTCCCTCTGGAGGAGTAATTGGAGCTCAAAGTCACGTTGACGACTTTAAATTAAGCGCTAAGTGGGAGGCAACCTACCGGTTTTGTATCTTTATCTTTTTATTTTTAAGCATTTTATTCTTATTTTTCATATCATTTTAGGAAATTTCCCACTTTGAACTTTACTTTGAGTGACTAAATTTTACATTGAGGACAGTGTAAAGTTTAAGTGTGAGGGAGTATTTGTATAGTTTATACGTAGAGTTTGATTCCATTAGAAAAAAAGAAAAAAAAATAGAAAAGTTAAAAAAAAATTGCTTTATAAATTCTGAAATCTAGATACTTGTGCCTTCAGGATGACACTAGACAATATAAGTTGATGGAACCATCTTGGTTGCAGGAGTAGAGGAACCCATTAACTAAAATGACAGAGCTTAGGTGTTACAAATAACATGATAGTTGTTACCATATCTCAGAATCGTCATCATATCTCTGGTTATTTTTATTTTTGCAAACTTTTTGTTTCTCTAAGTGATTCGGTGGGTCACTAACATCGAATTGTTATTACTGCTAGGATGAAATAGAGTGATTGAGTTACTAAAAAAAAACAGACCAATTAGACCGACCGGTGTATATACAAAAAAAATGACACTTGGATTACCATTTCTGCAGATACTAGTTGAGCATTTTGCCATTTGCATGATTCCATCATCGAAGTTTGCATCTGGATGATATAATGAAGTAGAATGTTATGTGAATCTTACAGCTACTTCGCGAGGATGTCTGATTCCCAAGCTAATGATGCCTCCAGAGATGATACATGTGTAGATAATGATGTCTCCAGGGACGATACATGCATGGATGAGACTTCCATTGGCGAAGAGGAAGACGAAACACCTGGAATCAAGAATGTTCCGAATATAGAGGATACGTTCTTTGTGGATCAAGGGTCTGAAAAGCGTCTCAGAACTCCAGCATTTCGTCTTCTGATAAATCCTAGAGAGGTTACTCAAAAAAAATTGGTGACTCCTCAGGCAACCATTTGGTTTTGTCTCGAACGAGGATATTTTTCAGCATCAATTATTGAATTCAAGCTTTCTTGACAGCCTTTAGAGAAGTTTTCTGGATGGGCGAGGTATATGCTGGGTTTTCCTCGCGTTCGAGCCAAGTTGCATGATGCACAGATAATACGGGCTATCCAAGCTTCTGGAGACTTGTTCATTTTTCATGATGCACGAGGTATTGTAGCTCTACTTGCTCGTTGGTGTATTCCAACTCACTCCTTCATATGCAGATGGGGAGAGTTTACCATTACTTTAGAAGATGTAGTTGTTTTGTTGCATCTTCCAATCACGGGCAACCTTCCTGAAGGTCTTTCTTCCTTAGAGGAGACTGTAATCTCTAACATCTTGACAGTTGCAATGGAAGAGATTAATAAGGCATCCGGAATCAAAGGTTGTTATGCTCATTGGTTAATACATTGGTGGCCAAAAGATACTCCTCTGAAGTGGCTTGTTGACGGTACGTTATCTATTGCTGCTTTCTTGTGTTTATGGCTGTCCATAGATGTATTTGAAGATACTGGAAATTTGTTGAAGCCGTTCGTGATTCCTTTTGTGATTAAGATGGTTCAGGGAGAGCAACTCCCAATAGGTAGTCTGTTCTTGGGTTCTTTGTACTCTAACTTAGACTCCTTGATTATAGACTCCGGCATCTCGAATGGTTTTATGGAGATTGAATGCTATTCCAATACAATGATTCTTCAAGCTTTGATGTGAGAACATTTCAAGAATTATGCACCTATTCCATGTACCATCTTGCAAGGATTGAATGCTGATGCTCGCCGCGTTTTCTCTGAGAAGACCAATGCCAGGATCTTGCGCTGGTCCACAAAGCAACCTCGAATCAAGACTCGCTTCATTGATGTGTTAGACCGTGAATATGAATTCAACTTTCTCCCATGGGTGTCAGTTCCCTCTTATATTTCTCAGTTCACAACTTTCAATGTTGAATAAAGTATGACTTTGAAATCTGGTGCTGATTTGAGTGACGGCGAGAGGTCTTTTATGTTGAGTTGCACTCCTGGTCACCTGATATCAATAATACATGGCGAATTCTTGGTGGAATAATACAATATTGACAGAGAAGCTCGACAAATGGGTATGGATCAGTGCGTTTCGACTTTTCGTAGAAGGAAACCATCGGTTGAACAGCTCATGACCCGTTTAGACCACACACATGTGGAAGGAAGTGAATACGGGTTTCCTAGCTCTGAGCGAATCACATATGTAACTCCAGGTTACATAAACTTTTGGGATCAACAACTCGGGGGGTTTACTCGATTTCGTGTCGGTTGATCAAACTTTGGTGAAGGAGCCTCCTTCTACTGAGATGATTGCTACTCGACCAATACTGAAGCATTTCCCTGGTGGTGATAAGCGGAAAACATCTCCATGCCGTTCACAAGTAAGTCTTCTTTGTATAATTTTCATAAAATTATGATAATTGTGTTTTGATTACTGCATCAAAATTTTCTACAGGACGGTCGTAACGTAAGACCTCTCAGAAACTGAAGCAATTATTCATGGTGGAGAAGGCAGGAATAAGAATTATAAGATGTTACCTAACACCATAAAGTCCCCAGTGATTTCTTTGGTGAGTTGTCGATATTTCTTTCACCGTGACTTCTTCTCATCCGTGTAATTAGGATCGCAAAACCAATGTTTGTTGCTTTGTTACAGAATTTTACTCCATCAAGTATTGACGGTCTTCAATTCTCTGCCGCTGGGCAAACAGTTTCTGATTTGAGTGAAGAAGAGGTCGTAAGTATTTCTTCGTATATCCAATTATGATTCTTTGTAGACAAAATGCTAATTGTTGAGAATATGTCCAGGAGGATGTCTCCATGGAGGTGGATAGTACTGGTGATGATCGTTCATCCTCGGAAAATGGCGATAAAGAAAATTCTCAGAGCTCAAAACCGAATGAAAGTGACGGTGCTCTTGGTGTTAATGCGGGTAATTCAGGTTCTTCGAACGCTTCATAGACCACCCAAGTAAGTATTTACTTTAAATTTAATCCATAGGAGCATAACATTCCTGATTTATGAATGGGTGGATGAGAATTCATGTGAATATACAAAAAGTTTTGCCGAAATACGTCACCAGAAATTTCAGATCTCAGCCCTATAGCAAAAATGATGTAGAATCTTCATACGATTTCGGATTTTCGCAATCTACCCATGTATCCTTATGCCCAGGAAATTTCCAAGACTTATTTAATAATGTTTTAGAGTTTTGAGTACATTTAGGAGGTGAAATCAGCGAAATAGTAAACTTCCAGGAGACTTCCAGAAAATTTTCAGCTGTCATGTAGTCCGATGTTTTGACCACATCGTTTTGATCATTCATCCGATTGTCATGAAATTTTGATATGTTGTATATAAGACCCATACGAATAGAAGGGTATATAACGAAGACTTAGATTCTTCACCAATTGCTCCCAGTTCGTCGTTTTGTACAGGGAAGTGTAAAATCTTCTCAGACGAGCTTGTTGTAAAACGTGTTTTTGTGACTTTAACGTTATTTGCTGATGTCTAGCATGTAAAATGAAGAACTTAAGTATCATTAGTTCACTTTCATGTCAAACTTTATGATTTCCTTTGGTTTCATGCTTGGATGATCCTAATCTCATGTAATCTTCGTATTAGGTGTCAAATACCGAAGTTGAGATTGAAGGAGCTAATAATGATAACTCGAGCAACCCTGGGGCCATTGATGGAGAGACAACCATCTCTGCACTTCAAGGCCATGAGAGGGTTATCAATGATGTTGAGACTTCAATAGTTATTGCTTCAGTGGCGGAAGAAGTTGAACCGCGAGTAGAGGAAACTGAAAAAACTGTTGGCATGACCGTGGAAGTTGCTCCAGTAATCGAGAATCATATAGTAGTGCATGAATACCCGAGTGCAGGGATTGCTTTTGACCCTCCATTTGATGCATCACTCCCATATCACGAACTGGTTGGTGGATTCAGCGTTCCCATTGGATATGCCGGCTTGTACGAGAAGATATGGAAGAAATTTGGTCACATCATCGTTACCAGAGATCCCAAGCGTGATTATTCTTTAACAATGAAAGTAAGTGTTATCTTGCGTGTTGTAAGTGACATATGCGTTAGGGCCAGAAATACTGTCACTCCATATGTACTCTTTGATTGGGAGTTCAACTTGGAGAATTCTGAAAGACTTGGCTCCAACATGAAGTGGCTTCGTAAGAAGATAAATACTATCAAGGACTCATGTGAGAAGAACATATCCTTTCCAAATGATGTTGTGATGGAGAAGGAAGACAAGATTGCTAGGCTGACTGAAGAGCTGAACATGAAGAAGGCAGCTTTAAAAGTCTTGAAGGATTCAGAAGAGCAAAAGTCTTTCTTTGCTGATTTTCTTTGATTTCTTTTCATAATCTCTTGAACTTCTGAACTTATGAGAGATTTAAGGTTTTATTTCTGGTTTTGATTAGTTTTGGATAAGTAGATGATTGAGGATTTTTTGGGTTTGATAGAGATTTTCTTTAAGTAAACTGAATTTTGATAAATTGTTGAATTTAAATTACTGAATGCAAGTATTGCAAACATTTTGGAGGAATTGAAATACAATGAAAGAAAATTCTAAACGCCAAATATTTGGGGTGTTCATGCCTTGAACATCCAATACCTCGAATATCCAAAACCTTAAACATCAAAGGCCTTGAGCCAATTCTCGTGTATTACGGCCACAGTCTCCTTGGTGTCCATGTTGATTAATTTGTAGTATCCACCAGTAACATACTTAGAGATCATAAAAGGTCCTTCCCAGTTGGAGTTCTTTGCAGAGTGAAAGTTACGCTTGGTTTCTTTGAGAACTAAATCTCCTTCCTGGAATTTTTTAGACTTGATCATCCGTGCCCTGAATATCTTCTGTTGGTTTGGGATTCTTCGTGCAGTGGAATTTCATGTTGTTGAAGTCTTCCAACCTTGCGGCACATGTGGACATTCGTGTAAAGGAGAATATTTGGGATACTGTTTGTCGAATTCAGCCATTATTTCATCAATGACTGTATTAGTGAGGTGTTCGACTCGGAGAGGTTCTGCATCCATCCACTTAGTGAAATATTGCTGAGGTGAGGTTATCCACTCATAGCATTTTGCAATAGCTGAGTTGTTGGTGGAGTGAAGCCCTCGGACCAAATAAGCATATTTGAAAACTGACGATATGGACACATGAGGAGGAATAAAACTTGCATGTGTACGAAATATTTTTATGAAAGAATTTGCATTTTCTTCAGGCTTTTGTGTTAGCCCTGTCAGGGCTTTTACCTCCTCCAGATACTCGAACGGTGAAATATCTTCTTCTTCTTCTTCTGAATCAGAAGTTTCTTCAAGAAGTGTGCAATATAAGGTATTGGTGTTAAATTTCCAGCATGAATCCACGTACGCCATAAGATCATATCATATCCTGGATGTTCTCGGATTATGTAAAACTTTGTTTCTGTCCAGGATGAGTTTATGTTCACCTTGAGAGTAATGTGGCCATAAGCCTCTCTGGGCATTCCTTCATGATCCACAATTGATGTTGGAGCATGAATGGCTTCTTGTCGTGTGATACCGGAGGCTCTGAGAGTTTTTAGAGGGATAACATTGACAGCAGTGCCAACATCAATCAATGCTCGTCTGAATTTGTTTCCCTTGAGATGGACTGTGGTGAGAAGTCCCCAGTCGTACATTTCTTTGTCTGTTGCTGCTGAAGGCTCATGTGGCGTCTCCTGGATCGATAAACGCTTTCCTGACACAATGTGGTTTAATGCAGCAAACATGTCTCCCCTTTGAGATTTTGATAAATACACCAATTCGCAAACATGCTCAATTAAGGATTGAACTGCTTCCTTGACAGGTTGCTCAGAAAGAGTGAAGGCTCTGACTGGGAGAGGATCTCTGTGTACTCCTCCAGTCCCCAAGTTAAGCTCTCCTGATTCAATCTTTTCCTTAAATATGCGTTTTAAGGTTCTGCAATCACTTGTGGGATGGTTGACTAACCTATGAAAGCGACAATAACGAGGATTTTCCATGGATTCTTCAGTTGGTTCTTTCTTGACATACGACAACTTGATTGCGCCGTCTTGAACCCAGGAATCTAGCAGTTCAATAACTTCTTCAATGGAAAAGGGGAAGTCAGGTGCCTCTGGATCATCTTCTATGTGTTGAGAAGGAACTTGTGTATTATCCTTCCTTTGCGCCTTTAAAGGAGTTGAGGAAGTATGCTTGCATTGTGGCTCGGATTTTCGTTTGCCCCCTTCTGCTACATCGTTTGTGGAAGGTTTGAGGTTGTACTGTTTGTTGATCAAACGTCTGCTACCTCGAGTCTCCCGTGGTTCTTCGGTTTTTGTAGTTTAACCCTCCAGTAAAGCAGGTGCAGTAGTTGCCGATCTCTTAGACGCTTCATGAAGTTCGGAGAAAGTCTGGAACCTGAGATTTTCCAGTAAATCCATATAGACTGGAATCATTCCGTTGATGCACAAGTCCACAAGTTGTTGTTCTATGACATTTGGATCATGGCAGTCCAAAGCTTGAGCTATGAATCTCTTCACATAATCGTAAGGATGTTCGTTGATTCTTTGAAACATCCTTCCGAGATCAGAGAGGGTGATTTTCTCTGAAACGAAGAAATACTTTCTATAGAAAGCATTAACCATTTCTCCCCAACTCTTGATACTTCCTGGTGCGATGCTGTTGTACCAGGTATATGCTCTGCCTTTCAGAGACTTTGAAAATTCCTTCATTCGGACAGTATGGTTGTGCTCATCTGCACCCAATGCTTCCAAGAATCGAGAGACATGTTCTCGAGCGTTGTCGGTTCCATCATAAAGGGTGAATGTTGGAGAGTTGTAACCTTTCGGCAGAGGAATCCTTTGCGTAGCAGCAGGGTATGGAGGTTGGTGACAGTGGACAGAAGACGTTTTGTCTTTACCACGATCCTCCAAAAGGCGCTCCAGGTCTTCACGAGTGATAAAACTGGATGGATCTTTCGATGGTGGATTGTCTGCAGCCTAAGGGATTTCCTCATCATCTACTACATGGATCAGAGTGACCTCGGGATCAGCGTCTGAAGACGTTTCTTTAACTTTTCCTTTCTCCTGAGTTTTCTCTGACATCTTGTTTGTAAGAGTCTTGAGATAATTGCATAGTTCCTTCTGAGTAGCAGCCATGTCAGTCTGATTTTTGGCGAGAGTCTCTTGTACCTTCATGAGATCACCAATGGTAGGTGGATTTTCTCTTATTTCTTCAGGAGACCGACCAAAGAGTGGATTGTTGATGGCGCCAGTGCCGTCATTCGCAGGGGTGATCACCGGAGCATTTGGAGGAGTAGTAGTGGTAGGCTGCGCCGGAGGAGTAGTAGTGGCTGGTTGCGCCGAAGGATTGGTATTGGCAGTACCACTAGAGCTTGCAATATTGGGGTCGGGTGTTGAACCCCGATTGGTAACTGAACCAGACCTAAGACGATTTGTGAGAATTGACTATGGAACGACCATTTGTGAGAATTGAGAATTGCAACCGAGATAATGAACTCCCACTGTGGTCGCCAATATGTAGATGGGGAAAAACGATTTGCTGGTTTTTACGGAATTGAGAAGACGACCGTACGAAGGAGACTCCTTGAACCGAGTGAAATGCTTAACCTCACACAGATGCACTGCAAGAAGGGAGTGCTTTAAGTTCGAGAGATCAATCTGTAGGAATCCGGCCTAAACCAAGACAATGGTCGTTCCAGAGTCAATTCGGTCACAAGAGAGGATGGGTCGATCTGTAGGAGGGAAGCTGAGAAATGTGTGAGATCAATAATGATTGAAGATTGTAGGTGTGTTGTGTATTCTGCGTGAATAAATAAGATAAGTTCTGATTGATTGAATTTGCTATGTTGAGAGTAATTGCTCAGACGTTGAGAAGTTAATCTCTTTGTTGTCTGTTTGACGAAAGATTGTCTTGTTTTCAATCATGATTCAGAGACTTATTTATATTGCTATAATTGTAAACACCTTGATTCCATGAAGTGTGACAGTTGCTGGAGTCAAAGAGTGGGGAAGTGGAAATCGTGTTAAAACCAGTTGCTCATCGTGCGGAGACTTGGTTGATTTTCTACCCACTACTTTGTTAACTCCTTCAACTGATTGCACGACTTGCTCACATTCTCATCGTTTGTATGAACACACGTGTCGTAGACCGCCAGATCAAACCCTAGTTAATATCCCCCCATGTAACACGATTGATGTCTCGTGATTGCGCAGACATGTATTTAGTTAGTCAGTTGCAGACATGTACTTGGTTGATTTTCATTTCAAATAGGCTTCAAGTTTTTGGGGTCTCTCTGACCTCTTTTCTTATAGCTTATTTTGTTGTACATCTTTGCTATTTTTAATACAATTTGGATTTACCAAAAAAAAAAAAGTTAGTCAGTTACTGACTTCATGGGACGATGAGTCCTTGTATTGCTAAGTCGAACATGATTTGCAAATGTTCTGAGACTCATGAATTGAATGTGTCTATTGAGACAGAGGTATGATTCTCAAGTAAATGTTAATAGCTAAGGTGAGCAAATATTGCTCATTCGATGGATTGTTGAATATTGATAACTGAACCAATATTTAAGATACTGGCAACTGAACCGAGTATAATTAATAAAATGTTGATCATGGGATCCTCGTAAAATTATTAGTGTTTGAATCTGCTCAAAATCATGTTTTTGCAGAGCTTTGGATTCGAAACCCTAATTTTGATCAATTGTTGATTAATTGATGATTTATTGAAAATCAACCATGGAGTGAAGGAGGGACCGGCTACGCCCAGATACTCGAGTGAGCAAATACCAAAGTCTTTTGAAGACCAGTTGGTGAAAGGATGATTAAATGCTGGTCTAATCATTTATTAAAATAATGCTCGTCTGAGCCTTAGGTGATAAAACCTAATTAATTATGAAGAGATGAGGGACCGACCAAGGGGTCATGAAACCGGCCCTGGTTGGTCACGGGATCGACTGACGATTATTCCATGAAATTCCAAGTTATTTGGAATGATTCTGGACCTAATACGTGTGATTGTGCAAATTATGTCAAATTGTGAAAATGTGTGGGACCGGCTCCTTGCAAGACAAAGAGCCAACCTTGGTCGGTCAAGGTAACATGCTCACGTCGCCAGAGTGTCCGTGTCTCAGTCCTGAGAATTTTGATATTTTCGGATGTGCGTTTGAGCAACATTTTGAGAAAATATGAAGAACTCAAGGATTTTGCTGAAACTGAGGAAACTTCATAAGATAAAGGAAATAATAATAAAATAAAGGAATCATGAAGTGTGGGACCGTCTATGGCCAAGGCATGGCCGGCCAACCAATGAGCCCGGTCCCATGACAATTTTCCTAATGTTATATTATTTTCATGATTTTAGGGAAATATCATGAAATCAAGGAGTTTGTTGAAACTAAGGAGTTTTCCTTGAAGTAAAGGAGTTTCCATGAGATGAAGGAAACAAATAATATTAATAATAATAAAATAAAGGCGTGTGGGACCGGCTTGGGCATGGGCGGCCGGCTAGGGCCCGGTCCCGTGAGTTTTCCCTAATTTTATGTATTAGTTCCATGATGAAGGAAATATCATGAAATCAAGGAATTTCATGGGATGAAGAAAATAATAATAATAAAATAATAAGAAATGCAAGGTGTGGGACCGGCCACAACTAGGGCATGACCTGTCGGCTAGTAGGCTTGGTCCCGCACACCTTTCCTAATTATTTATTATTTCCTTGATGCAAAGGAAACACCATAAGATTGAGGAGTTTCCTTGAAACGAAGGAATTTTGTTCAAATGAGGGAATTTTCATGAGATCAAGGAAAATAATAAAAATATGATAAAATATAAAATTGGGTGTGGGACGGGCCACGACACGACCGGTCGGCCGATGGGCCCAGTCCCCCAGCGCCTTGGTTAATATTTTATTATTTATTATTTTCTTCCTATTTTTGCATAGGTTCATCGTTCCTTCGTGTTTTGGAATGCTCATTCGTGCATTCAGGTGCTCGTTATTGCATTATTGATGAGTACACTTGCACCATTTTGATCGGGGCTTACTCGATAGTGGCTCAAATGCCCGTGTGTTGAATATTTATTACTAACCCGTGGAATTCTGCTGGGAAGAACCATGAATTGAAGTAACGAAATATTATGAAAAAACCTAGAATATTTTTCAGGGACTCAGTTAATGAATCTAATGATTTAGGAATAATTAATTGAGGGCTCTATACTAGTAGGATCGTCTAGGAGCATTAATTATTTAGGAATTGAGTGATATGAGCTTGTTGAAGCGTCATATTTCTTTTATATAGTCAGGGAAAACATTGTTACATCTTGAAGACGTTATTGCTCTATACTAGCAGGCAAGCTGTCTAGGAGCCGTCCAATCTTTCGATTCTATATAAAAGAAATTATTGAAATTGATCAGTATTCATGAGATATGTCGTTGCCTCAGCTGAGAGACTACACATCTACATAAACTCTGAGAGACAGTAGTCTCAGTCAGAGATTTTTGTGGCATGAGCTTTTATGCTTCGATGAGAGACATGAGCCTCAATACTCATCTGATTGCTGGATTAGGAGCACGTATAATTATGGTTTTACAATTTTATCCCTTGTCGAAAATCCACCATCTACAGAAGGAATTCTGATTTTACTTCTGGAGCTGGAACTTTTTCAGTCGTATCAGAAGTACTTGGTATATTAGACTGCTTAGAGCATCCTTGAATTGAGAGTTTACTCAAGCGATGTTCACTTACCAAAGCATCCTTTTTGAGGCTTGCCTCAAGAGACATACGTGAAGAATGATCTTCAGTATTTTCTTTGAAATTGCAGTCTCTTACTACACCAAGAAGAACATTGACATGATGTTTCAACCAATTAAATCTATCAGCTTGAATTCTAACAATATTTAGAATCAATTCACTCTCTTCAGCTGTTTCCCGTTCATTAATAGAGATAAACTCTTTTGAAGGGTAATCGGAAAAACACATGTCAGAGTCTGTCTGTCTTGTTTGAACACAAGGTTCGTCTATATTTGAGATTGAAGAATCTTTCTCTTTAATATAAATAGACGAGACATAACTTTTGTTTCTGATGACGTGTTTATCAGAGATGGTACTCTTGTCCATAGATTCAGATTGCCACAAACACATACTTGTAAGATCTTTACACGTGTTTGCCTACTCTGCTACCAATTGAAAAAGTGGGGGTACAACAACCACACCCAATATTTCAATTAGCAATATGTATGGAATAACTCCAATATACTTTCAAGAGAATCAACTAGACTCAATCTTAATAAAGTATATCAAAGAGTTATAATATCTCGATCTCTCGATTTAATTCTTACTCAAGCAAATAGAAATCTGCGAGTCTAATTAAATACAAGAGAGATAACTTGGATGGTACCAAAGACCAATATCCAAGTGTCAATCAATGTAAATCAACAACCAAAGGTTGGATATTCTAATTGATTGATCTAACGCACAACCTGTGATATTTCAATTATATAACAAAATATAATGCGGAAAAAAAAATAACACAGACACCAGAAGTTTTGTTACCGAGGAAACCGCAAATGCAGAAAACCCCGAGAACTAGTCCAGATTGAACACACACTGTATTAAGCCGCTACAGACACTAGCCTACTACAAACTAACTTTGGTCTGGACTGTAGTTGAACCCCAATCAATGTCACACTGATCCAAGGTACAGTTGCGCTCCTTACGTTTCTGATCCCAGTAGGATACTATGCACTTGATTCCCTTAGCTGATCTCACCCACAACTAAGAGTTTCTACGACCCAAAGTCGAAGACTTTAATAAACAAATGTGTATCACACAGAAAAGTCTACGGTAATAGATAAATCTGTCTCCCACAGAAATACCTACGAGTTTTGTTCCGTCTTTTGATAAATCAAGGTGAACATGAACCAATTGATAACCCGGACTTATATTCCCGAAGAAAAACCTCGTATTATCAATCACCTCACAATAATCTTAATAGACGCGGCAAAAGAAGATATCGTGGAATAACAAACGATGAGACGAAGATGTTTGTGATTACTTTTATATATTGCCTATCGGAGATATCAATCTCAAGCCAATCATTACGATTGTACTCAATAGTATAGAAACAACAATATCAGATCATACAACTACAAGAAAGTAGTATCGGTCTGGCTTCACAATCCCAATGAAGTCTTCAAGTCGTTAACCTACAGGGTCTTTGTAGAAACCTAAGTTTAAAGGATAATCGACTCTATCTTATACAACTAGTATCACACAGGAGGTGTGGGTATTAGGTTTCCCAGTTGCTAGAGTTCTCCTTTATATAGTCTTTCAAATCAGGGTTTGCAATCAATGTTAGCTTATTAACAAAGCATTCAATATTCACCGTTAGATGAAAACTTGATTAGATTCAAGCTAATATCTTTCAACCGTTAGATCTTAAACTTAGCTTGTTACACACAAATGAAATGCACGTTTTAGGTTTTTGTAACCGTACCCAAACATGTACAGTTGTTGGTTCAACAGTAGTTAACCAAATGGTTAGCCATATGAGCACTTTCATATCAACCATATTCTTCTTCACCATAACTAGTTCAAATGACTCAAATGAACTAGTTAGAGAGTTTTTCACTTTCTTAGATCTTATAGAAGTATACAAGACACAATCAAGGAAAAAAGGATTTATCAATTCATGAACTTTATAGCCACGGTTTGCAAACTTGCATTCCTTAATTAATATAAGTATAAGTTCATGAATAATCGTTTTTAGAATATAACCAACCTAAGTACCCGTACTAGGTATGCGGACTTAAGTACCCAGAATAAGTTTGTAAATAGTTTACAAACTCCAGCAGATTTTCTCGGGAAGAGAACCTCCAACAGTACGCGGACTGGGTTCGCGGACTCTGTTCCGGTTTTCCTGAGCAGCAAAGTACGCATACTTTGGTTCAAGGAATAAGGACTTATACATGTATGTGTTACCACACAATGCTTATACCAACATTGGTTATATAATCTAAACTCTCATTCCAATCATTGAAACATTCTTAGAGGATGTTATATAGTTTTTATTCACAAACCATTTTTCGTCAAAGCCATTTTCAAGTGATTGAAACATAACATGACTTTCGTCACTAGGTAAAGATGAACTTGGCCAAAGTGAAAGCTTACCAACACATATTTCGAGAAATAGATAAGCGAGATAAACTCGGCTCGAAATAGCAAATGTGTATAATCAAAGTCTATATAGAAAAACGACTTTTGTCTCAAGATAGGAGATAGAGTAGATAGACTTTTGAGTGATAGATAAGTTAAAGTCTCCACATACCTTTTAGTCGATGAAGTTCCACCAGTTACTTGAGTAGTTCTTCGTCTTGTATGATGATCGGCATGGAGTTCTTGAGCTCAACTACACTTTCTATCCTAGTCCGAGACTTAGCTATAGTAGACTAGAAATCAAGACTTATAGTTTTGATCACTAACATTGACAAATATGCTTGAGATAGCAACGCATGCGAGTTCGACCGAGAAGTGCTCTAACATTGAGTGATCAACAGGATTCTCAGTGATGCGAATCGCGTTTGAGTTATCACAAAAGATCTTCATTATTCCGGAATCAATTCTATAATCAACAAGCATTTGTTTCATCCATAGAAGTTGAGTACAACATGAACCAGCAGCAATATATTCTGCTTCACATGTCGAAAGAGATTGTGAATTTTGTTTCTTGCTATGCCAAGCTACAAGATTCATCCTTACATAGTAGAATCCCACTGATGTACTCTTTCTGTCTTCCACACACCATGCCCAATTGGCATCTGAATAGGCAGTAAGATCAGTGTTAGTATCAAAAGTGTAAGAAAGACCATACCCGACAGTGTGATTGATATAGCGTATGATCCTCTTTGTGGCGGCAAGATGAGATGCCTTTGGATTTGCTTGAAACCTAGCACAACAACCAACACTAAAAGAAATGTCAGGTCTCGTGGCAGTGAGATACAAAAGACTTCCAATAATAGATCGATATATTTTTTGATCCACATTTACACCTTTCTCATCTCTATGTAGTTTCCCCGTGGTAGGCATAGGAGTAAGTTTTGGAGTTGACTTATCGAGGTTGAATCTTGAAACAAGATTTTTTGCATATTTTTCTTGAGATAAGTAAATTCCATCCTTGTGTTGTTGAATTTGTAAACCCAAAAAGAATTTTAATTCACCAACGTTGCTCATTTCAAACTTCTTACCAAGAGAGACTTGAAAATCTTTTGCATGCTTCTCCTATGTTGATCCATAGATGATATCATCTACATAAAATTGAGAAATTACAACATCTTTCCCACTCCATTTGGTAAACAATGTTTTATCAGCTCCACCTCTTGAAAAACCTTTCCTAAGAAGAGAAGTAGTTAGTTTTTCAAACCAGGCACGAGGTGCTTGTTTTAAACCGTACAGTGCCTTGTTAAGTTTAAGAACATGATCGGGAAAATCAGGGTTTTCAAAACCCTTAGGTTGAGAGACATAAACTTCTTCCTTTAAGTTTCCATTTAGGAAGGAGGATTTAATGTATATCTGAAACAACTTAACCTTAAGAAAACAAGCATGAGCTAATAATAATCGAATGGACTCAAGACGTGCCACAGGAGCAAAGGTTTCGTCAAAGTCGATCCCTTCAATCTGTGAATATCCTTGAGCGACAAGTCTAGATTTGTTTCTAAAAATGGTTCCAAATTCATCATACTTGTTCTTAAATATCCATTTGGTACCAACAATATTTATATTGGGGAGGACAAGGTACGAGTTTCTATACATCTTGTCTTTGAAACTGATTTAACTCTTCATGCATTGCGCTTACCCAAAAAGGATCACTAAGAGATTCATCAATATTCTTAGGCTCTACTTACGATAGATAACAACCAAAATTGCAAATCTTTTGAAGTTGACCTCTCGTCTTAGCAGTAGAATCCCTACCTCCAATAATATTGTTAGTATCATGATTCCTTTGAACCCAAAGATGTCGTGTGGTGACACGTTCTTGTTCAAGAGGAACATCCTGACTAGAGTTTTTCTCCTCATCACTAGAGACATCAGGATCAGCAACCGTTGGAACAACTTCTTCTGATTATGACGTTTCTTTGATTTTCTCAATTGTCTCGGTTGGAGGCAATTCAACAGGAGAGTCGTCATGATGAAAATTACTTAAATCATCAATGATAAAATTAGGTAATTCCATCATGACTTGGGTTCTGAGATTAAAGACTCGGAATCCACGACTGTCAGATGCATAGTCGAGAAAAATGCCCTCATCGCTTTTTGAATCAAACTTCCCTTTCTGTTCTCGATCCTTTAGAATGTAGCACTTACTTCCGAACACTCTGAGATAGTGTAAGTTGGGTTTCTTACCGTACCAAAACTCATAGGGAGTGTTTAAGGTCTTTGACCGTAAATAAAGACGATTGATCAAATAGCAAGCCGTAAAAACAGCCTCACCCCAAAACCTTAATGGTAAGTTTTTGTTATGGAGCATTACCCTAGCCATTTCTCGAATATTTCTATTCTTCATTTCTGCAAATCCATTTTCCTATGGAGTGAAGGTGGTGAGTATTGTTGAATAATTCCCAGAGAGTTACAGTATTCAAATACCTTGGTGTCTGAATTCTATGCCACGATCGCTTCTAAATTTCGTTAGTTTGCGACCTTGTTCATTCTGGATTCTATTAACAATAATCTTGAACTCACTGAGAGTTTCATTCTTGTGAGCAAAAAATGCCACCCAGGTGAATCTAGTGTAATCATCTACCATAACCAAAGCATACTTCTTCCCATCCACTGTAGATTGTTGAATTGGGCCGAAAAGATCCATATGAATTAAATCAAGTGGAGCTTTGGTGAGAATATTTCAGGATGATTTGTGTGAACTTTCGTTTGTTTACCCTTTTGACAGGCACCACATACACCTTCAACCTTAGGATTAATTTTGGGAACGCCTCTACGAAGTTCTTTGTTGATGATCTTAGTTAGAAGACGATAATTGATGTGACCAAAACGCTCATGCCAAAGCTGTGTAGATTCAACCTTGGTCAAATTGCAACAATTACTAAATTGAGTATCTAGAAGATAATAGTTATTTTTGCCACATGATCCTTGAAAAATCACTTTTCCAGACTTGTCGACAATGTCACATACTTTATCATTGAAGACAACCTTATGGACTTTGTCACAGATTTGACTAATAGAAAGAAGATTAGTAGCCATACCTTTAACATATACGACATTATGAATTTTAGGAACGCCGGGCAATTTGATCGTCCCTTTATTGCTTATGTAACAGCAGCTTCCATCTCCAAAATTTACAGGTCCACCATCAAAATCACTTGAGTTGATAAACCATGAGAGATATCCAGTCATGTGCTTGCTACACCCACTATCAAGAAACCATTGATATGGTGATGTTGACTTCAGAGCAAAAGCTGTCATACTAGCACTACTAACCACTTTAGGCTTTCTTGTTAGTATTGAATATCTTTTAAGAGATGACAAAAGTTGAATAGCTTTCTTATGAAAGTCACTAGCGACCTTCAGTCTTCTCTTGAAGGACAAACACACATTTTGAAAGTGCTTGTGGGAACCACAAAACAAACATGTACCAACATCATAAACCTTATTCGAAGAGTTCTGAGCACTGTCAGGTTTCACAAAGTCTATACCTTTCTTATCACCTGACATACGGCAATTCTTCAAAGAAGAGTTAGAGTTTTCATTTAAAATATTTGAAAAAGACTTTACAGACTTCAAATCCTTAAGCTTTGCAATTTCTGCAGCAAGATCAGAATTAATCTGGATTTCTTTGTCTAACTTTTTCTGAAGATCAACAACTTCATCAGAGCAATCTCGAGGTTTAGGTTTTTTGATAAAACCCTTGCAATGAGATTTATCAATTTCCGTTATCCATCGAAATTTTTCGAGACACAAGAACTTGATGAGTTTTTTTAAATCAGGATTTTCAACCTTTTCGATGGTTTCTAGAACACACTCGATGTTGAGTTTATCCATTTCTGGTGAAGCGTTTTCATATACAATATTGTCCATTATCAGATCGCTACAAACACAGACTTGTAAGGTCTTTAATGTATTTGCCTGCTCTGATACCAATTGAAAATGCGGGGGTCTAACAACCACACCCAACAATTCGTTTGAAAATCTGAGAGGACTTACTCCAATACACTTTCTAGGGAATCAACTAGACAATCAGACTCAATCTAAAATAAAGTATATCAAAGAGTTTAATATCTCTAACTCTTAATTCAATCCGCAATCAGCAAATAGAAATCTGCGAGCCCGATTGTATATAAGAGGAATTACTTGAACGGTACCAAAGATCAATGTTCAAGTGTCAATTAATGTAAATCAACAACCAAAGGTTAGATATTATAATTGATTGATCTTAACGCAGAACCTGTGATATTTCAATTATATAACAAAATATAATGCGGAAAAGAAATAACCCTGACATCAGAATTTTGTTAACGAGGAAACCGCAAATGAAGAAAAACCCCGGGACCTAGTACAGATTGAACAACACATTGTATTAATCCGCTAAAGACACTAGCCTACTACCAATTAACTTCGGACTGGACTGTAGTTGAACCCTAATCAATCTCACACTGATTCAAGGTACAGTTGCGCTCCTTACGTCTCTGATCCCAACATGATACTACGCACTTGATTCCCTTAGTTGATCTCACCCACAACTAAGAGTTGCTATGACCCAAAGTCGAAGACTTGATAAACAAATCTGTCTCATACAGAAAAATCTATAGAATTGAATAAATATGTCTCCCACAGAAATACCCAAGAGTTTTTGTTCCGTATTTTGATAAATCAAGGTGAACATGAACCAATTGATAAACCAGACTTATATTCCCGAAGAACAGCCTGGTATTATCAACCTCACAATAAAATTAATCGACTAGCGAAACCAGTTATTGTGGAATCACAAACGATGAGACGAAGGTGTTTGTGATTACTTTTCTATCTTTCCTATAGGAGATATAAATGTCAAGCCAATTTTACAATTGCACTCAATCACGATAGAAACAACAAGATCAGATCACGCAACTACAAATAAAATAGTTGGGTCTGGCTTCACAATCCCAATGAAGTCTTCAAGTCGTTAACCTACGGGGTCTCGAGAAGAAACCTAAGGTTAAAGGATAATCGACTCTAGTTATGCAACTAGTAGCACATAGGAGGTGTGGGGATTAGGTTTCCCAGTTGCTAGAGTTCTCCTTTATATAGTTTTCAAATCAGGGTTTGCAATCCAGGTTACCTTGGTAACAAAGCATTCAATAATCACCGTTAGATGAAAAACCTGATTCAACCAAGCTAATATCTTTCAACCGTTAGATCGAACTTATCTTGTTACACACAAATGAAATGTACCCTCATTTAGGTTTATGTAACCGTACCCAAACGTGTACACCATGTTGGTTCACAAATAGTTAACCAAGGTTAGCCATATGATTACTCTCATATCAACCTTATTCATCTTAACCATAACTAGTTCAAATGACTCAAATGAAACTAGTGAAAGAGTTGTTCAATTGATATATTCTCATGAATTTATACAAGAACACAATTGAAGGAAAATCGGTTTGATTCACTCGAATCGATACATGAACATTATAGCCACGGTTTGCAAAGATAGCATTCCTTATTGATAAATTTTTTAGGTTCATGTACAACCGATCTTAGAAAATAACCACTTAAGTATGCGTACGGGTATGCGTACTTAAGTAACCGGATTTGAGTTTGTTTTAGTTTTCAAACTCCGCAAAAATTTACGGACGTGAACTTTCCGCCAGTATGCGTACGGGTACGCGTACGTTAGGTAACCGGATGAATTTGGTTTTGGTTTTCAAAATCAGCAGAAATTCACGGACGTGAACTTCCGCCAGTATGCGTACGGGTACGCATACGTACCCAGTCTCCTACAACCTTTTTGTATACACACAAGTATGCATACTTTAGGCTCCCGGTTTTGGACTTATACACTAATGTGCGAACACACTATGCTTATATCCAAAGATGGTTACAAGATTCTAAACTCTTTATTTCAATAATTGAAACATTCTTCTATAATGACAATAGTCGTTTTCACACACTATTAGCATCAAAGCAATTTCCAAGATATTGAAATAATCATTATCGAAACATTCCAAGTCTTACACCAAATGATTGTATCACACAAACCATGTAAGATGTTACTCGACAATTTTCTCATGACATAAGATGAACTTGGTCGAAGCGAAATCTTACCAACATATATTTCGAGAAATATGTAAGTGAGATATACTCAACTCGAAATCTCAAATGTGTATAAAGAAAACTATATCGTAACACGACTTATTTCTCAATATAGGAGATATAGTAGAAATAGACTTTCCAAGTGATATATGAGTTTAAGTCTCCACATACCTTTTGTCGATGAAGTTCCACAAGCTCTCCTTAGTAGTTTTCCGTCTTCAAGTGATAAGCGCCGTGAAGTCTAAGCTCAACTACACAAACTATGTCCTAGTCAGAGACATATATAAATAGGCTAGAAATCAAGACTTATAGTATTGATCACTAACATTGACAAACATGCTTGAGGTAGCAACGCATGCGAGTTCGACCGAGCAGTGCTCTAACAGAATCAAAACTCATTTAACAAGTCGCTTGATTATTTACTAGAGTCAACTTCGTATAGGTTAGCTATAAAGTTACTAGGATATAAGACTTACAAGTATTACATGAAGACTTGAAGAGTGTGAAGAAGTAAAGAGCTACAACGACGACATCATCCTTCTACTTGAGGTTAGTAATATTTGACTTGAACTGTTTCATTCCTAACGTATCTTTCAAGTCGTGCATATTGAAAACATAACTGCGAAGCTGTGAATGATTATACTCTAGTTAGACATAGTATTAAGGAATTACACTACGAAGTATAACGTCTATCTTTTGAACTTCGTATATAAGACATCGACATAATCGTATGAATGTTATTGTGATTATGTGTATGGGTATGGGTGAAGATCTCGTTCTAATAAATAATGTTTTACATTCGTTTAAAGGATGTACAATTCATAAACTTGTTTTATGAATCGAAAGAGAAATCATTAGGCTTATTGGTATTGTTATTCATTGCAAATCTTTGGATTACCAATATGTGTGTTTAGTATAACCGCTCATAACTTGTTTATGTATCTTGGTAAAACTATTCACAATGCCTGACTTTTGTCTTGGTATGACTTTTATTAGTGAAATCAATCCTAAGTAATCACCTGAGATGGTATGATCGATATTTGTAATCGGTGTGACCATTCCTAGTCATTGGGTAACCGATCCTAGAACTTGGTTGGGACCAATCACAAGATGTGTAATCGATCCTTGTAGTAGGTTAACAAGTTTTAGTAATTGATGTGACCGATCCTATAACTTGTGCAACCGATCACAAGTAAATACCATAAATAAGTGGTAACCGATCCTGGTACTTAGTTAACAATGTTTTGGAAACTAATGTGACCGATCCTAGTAGCCACTTGGAGGTAGAACCGAAACTTGTTTTGGTAGAACCGTTAAACCCATGAATGGTGATTGAATGTTTTTGATCAATCACATAGTTCTTCGAAATCAGATGAACCAATTCTAAACTCGTTTGGAAGTGTGGCAAATCGGTTCCAAGATTGTAAATATGAAAAAGGATTTACAAAGTAAAGATGTCGACATACTTTGAGCATGTGCGGTAACTCTTATCTTTTATTGTTCAAAGATATTCCTTAATAACTAAAGGAGAATCCCGGATCGAAATAAATTGAGAATCTTTTAATTAAGGTTTTTAGTTTTATATGCTTTTAATTTCCAGCAATTAAAATGCATATCTTTAGAAAATAAAAATTGGTAATGTGCTTTTACTAATTGGAGATTTTCTACTGAGATTTCGGTCAGTATTTGGACAGAGCATTTCCAGGAATTATGAAAACCGAATTTGGAAATATATTGCATATCTTGAGAATATTTTCGGTTTTGGAAATTCCTTGGTGTCCAAACTTCCTTGGTCTATAAATATTGAAGTTTTCATTTCTAGCAAACTAATCCTCAGAGCCAGCAAAACTACCTAGTTGTGTTGTTACTGGTGGAGTCGTCTATTCGGAGAGGAAAGTACCCTAATTAGGCGAAATCTCTTACGACCACTTGTTTTAAAGACTTCTTTGGGATTGGGAATCTCTATGTTGATATAAATAGCCTCCCCTTAACCTACCAAGGCTCCCCTTTTTAGGAATAAAAAGGACTTGGGGACTAGGCCTAGCCCATTAAGATGAGAAGTCCTAGTCCACATAAGAACATACTAAGGAAGTTGGGCTTTGGCATAAAGAGGAATCCCTTTAGGGTTTGATATTAACTTAAGGAGAGGGAAATGGTAGTTTAGTAATATGTTAATGTTATGGGTGTTTATCCACAAGAGAGATATTATAAAAGGGAAAGAAGGTATGCACTTCTTGGGGACATCATTAATTCCCCATTATTTCCATAAACCTATTCTCTCCTTGGGAGTACTTTCTGTGATTAGGGCTAGTTCCTCCTTCCTACATTTTACCCCTCAACATTGCGACCATAGTGGGAGGTTCTTAGCCTCTAGTCCAGCACGATACTCCCAGGTGCGAGCCAGGAGATACCAGCGGGTGGAACACTTCCTAACCCGGACCTTGTTACTGTGGAAGATATACAAGGAGAAAGCAATGAAGAGATACATGTCCGAGTAGTAGTTGCTAAGCCTATCGTACAAGGAGCAGGAGCATCTCAAAAGAAAGAAGAAGCGCTTAAATAGAAAGCCGCAGCTGAGATAGACGAACAAGAAATTTATGCAATGCAAGAAGAGTTAGATTCTTCCATCAAGAAGCAGCAAGAGCTACGCGGACGCCTCAAGCGAGCAAGGGGACAAAACGTGGCAACCACGAAAGTAGCTAATGCAAAAGGTACTGTCCCGGGCATGACGGAAGACACGATTGCAAAATACTTAAAGGCCAACTATCGAGCAACAAATCATGATGCTTATGATTCATTGGAACCCCCGTATTCTGTAGAGGTCGCTGACTACTCATACCCTGAAGATTATACATCACCAAAGTTTAAAACATATGGAGGGAAAGGAAACGCGCGGGAGCATGTCAGTTGTTTTATTTCAGCAATGAACGCGTACGCTCAGGATGAAAGCCTTTGTATGCGCGAATTCCCGAAATCACTTACGAATAATGCTTTTACCTGGTATGACAACTTGAAGCCCGGTAGTATTAGTTCGTGGTCTGCTATGATGCAAATTTTTTTGAAAAAATTCTATTCCGCGCAAAGAAGAGTCACGGCGATAGATTTGGGAAGATGTACCCAGCGAGTGGGAGAAGAGATTGGAAGTTTATCACCCGCTTCCGAGACTTCACACTAGAATGTCATGAAGACATCCCAGAAGAGCGATTAGTCGAAATTTGCATCCGAGGAATGGACGCTATCTTCCGGATAAATTTAACAAATTTCAAATTCCAAACTTTTGTTGAAGTCGAGGAGGCTGCAGCCCGGATTTCAGATTGTGCGGATGCTGTGCATACTGGAGCAGGTGGTCATCCTTGGCAATTGCATTCTGTCAATGCTGCCTCCGCGTCAACTTTCAACGATCAAGGGAACGGTAAAGGAAAGGGAGGAGCTACCTCCAATTCTTATCGCGGAGGATAATTTGGAAGAAAAGGAGGAAGAACGGACGGAGGAAGGTCCAATCCGCCACCCTCGTTACCCTGCAGCAAGGAACAAATAGTGGGACTTCTCGAGCAATGGGTGGCAAATAAAGAAGAAACTTTACCACCCGTACACACAGATCCTACGGTGGCGGATAAGACACATGAGAGATACTGCTATTACCATAGAAGAATCCATCACCCAACCACAGAGTGTTTTTCCTTACGATATATTGTACAAAGAAAGCGTGCTAGAGGATAATTGGAGATAGGAGAGAAAAGCATTAAGAACGATCTGCTTCCCCAGCATCAAGTTATGATGATTTCACACGAGCTTATAAACGAAGAAGTCTAGAGACCTTGGGAAGATCCGGAGGAAGAAGAAGCATGTGAAGCTTCTGAAGCGGTCGTTTTTTCGGACACTAATGGAGTAGCTAGTAAATTTTCTCGGACTGTATTATCCCATCAATTCTTTGACTCCCTGGGTTTCAGCGAGGATCAGATTCGCGAAGCATCTAAAGCGATCACTGCAGTAGCATCCAGAAAGGCATATAATCCATTACCGAAGGAAGTTATCACCTTTACGGACGAAGATATATGTTATCCAGGAGAGCACCTCCGACCCCTATACTTAACTGCCTTTATAAACAAGCAACCTCTTAAGCGATCCTTCATCGATGGAGGATCTTCTATAAATCTAATCTCATTGCACACATTGTAATCTTTGGGAGTGTCAAGAGCAGCAATCAAGATGCGATCAACAACTGTGAGAGGATTTGGAGGACAAACGCAAACAACGATCGGGATAGTACACCTAATAATGAAGATCAGACCGATCAGAGCTATCACTCCTTTTTACGTATTAGAAGATGACACAACTTTCCACGTACTGCTAGGACGAGGATGGTTATTGAATCATAAGGTAGTTGCATCGACTTACCACCAATGTGTCAAAACTAACATTGGGGGGAAGCAATTTTGGATTCCAGCTACAGGCAACCCGTTCGCACCAGAGGAAGCTTACATGGCGGACGCTGTCTTTTATACGCAGCCAGTTCGGGATCAGGAAGAACACCCAGAGCATCTCACACCGTTGCCAAAATGGGAGGAATTTCAACCGGAATCACAAGTAAAAGGGAAAGGTAAATCGGTATTTAGCCCTTCACGGATGGGACCTGCCGTAGGGAATAAGAGGAATATGGTTGAGACAAAGAATATGCAATTCAAGCGTTTCTGATGACCTGAGGGCGGACATGCCTATTGCTTATAGCAATTATCCGGGGAAGCTTCCAGTTCTAAACATGATTGTGCTATGTCATCAATAGATTGAAGAAATGATGGAAGCGACCCCAATACTTGAAGAATCGCCAAGAGAAGGGAAATCTCCCGCCTCGGAAGAAGAAATAATCAATAGTCTGCCCAAAGAAAAGGAGAAGGTTGACCCGACACTTGATATACTAGAAGAAGTGAACCTCGGCTCGGAGGATGAACCTCGTTGCGTACGCATTATCAAACACCTTGAAAAGGAAGAGAAGTCACGAATGATCAAATTACTTCGAGAATATCGAGATGTATTTGCCTTCACATACGACGAGATTCCTGGAATCGACAGCATCTTGATAGCACATAATCTTAATGTGTCGCCCGAGTATAAGACAATCAAGCAACGAGGCCGCAATTTTCCAGAGAAGATAGAACTGGCGATCAAAGGAGAAGTGGAGAAACTGCTAAAAGCAGAGTTCATCAAACTGATCCAACATCCGGAATGGTTAGCTAATATCGTGCCTGTGGAAAAGAAGAATGGGAAAGTCCGTTGTTGTGTCGATTATCGAGACTTGAATCGAGCATGCCCTAAGAATTATTTCCCGGTACCAAATATAGATGTAATGGTGAATAACACATGCGGGTATGGTATGTTCTCTTTCATGGATGGATTCAGCGGATACAACCAAGTAAAGATGTCTGCAGAAGACGCGCACAAAACAGCATTCCAAACTCCGTATGGAAACTTCTATTATGCAGTAATGTCATTTGGTCTAAAGAATGCGGGTGTCACTTACTAACGGGCAATGGTGGCAATTTTTCATGACATGATGTATCAGATCATGGAAGTTTACATAGATGATGTGGTGGTTAAGTATCGATCTAGAGAAGACCATCTGGATCACTTGACGCGTCTTCAATAGACGTAGGAAGTACCGTTTAAAGATGA